>NW_027362765.1:371815502-372533097 GCF_046119375.1 Phyllobates terribilis | reverse complement strand
GACGTGGAGGGATCAGGCCGCAGAAGGGGACCGGCCCCAAACTAGTGGAGAACAACCAGGCTCAGCTAGCCAACCGGAGGCTGCAGAATTTTCAAGGTGTTGCAGCCGAAATCTACAATTACATGGCTGAAAAGGTGGCCACATAGGGTCCAGGGGACTTAGAGTAAGTCGCCCGACAAGGCCCGAGGCCACTGGCTTGGGACACTGATTGTGAGGCACAGGGCAGGAGGGTGAGAGCCCGCGTAGTGAGACGACCTGGAAAGGTACATAGAACGGGGTCCTGTCCAAGTGCTCCTGAGATACCTGAGAGTTTGCTGGATCACCACCCCAGAGGACACAGGACGACGTGGGTGGTTGCATACCGGTAACTGTAACTTGGAGAACTTAAGAACTGTGAGTAAAACCTGAAGACTGCACCCCACTGTGTCCTTGAATAATTGCTGCGCCATCACCTGCACTACACTGCACCAACAATATCTACCTCCACAATTCTTCATATAGTGCCCTGGAGCTTAGCTCTGCCTGTGGAGAGCTGAACCAACTCTGCTGCGTCACCATCAGCTCCAGTGGATCTGCACCGCAGCGGCGGCCCCATATAGCCGCATACCACAGGTGGCGTCACGAACATTATCTCCAAAAATTTATTCCCCTTTTACTTTTCCTTCAATTAATTGACCGCCCATGGCTACGGACCGGGTCACTGCCACTGTGACAACCCCAGCACCGACCAGCCCGGCTACCGAGTACCCCACGGCCCCAGGAGGCGCGTCATCCTCGCCCTCAGAGTGACCCCTCTCCTCTTGTTGCCCTGACAGCACAGTACAGTCCGCATGATCCTCAGGTATCTGAGTCTCATCGGGATCACCTCCCTTCTCTGTGGTTAAAGTCTGGTGACGAGGGTCAGGAACCTGCTCCGACCCTACTTCGTCCTGCCCCGAATCCAAGCTAAAAAAATTTTGGGCATCGGTGCAGATGCTTTCCTCCCCTTGACTCTGTGACTGTTTGGAGTACACTTCTGATGTCCATGGTGTAGAATGGGTGAAGAGTTCTACAGACTCGCCCATCTGTGGTTCGCTACAGTCAGTTGGGCAGTTGGCCAGTTGTGAGGCTGGGGGGGAAGCACAGGTAATTGGAGTGCCACCTCTGTGGACTGTACTGAGTGTGATGTTGAGGTGGAGGAAGAAGAGGAGAGGGCACTGGAAGCAGAGCTTGCCATCTACTGGAGCATCTGCTCTTTCTGGGCCTCATCAACAAGGCGCATCGCTGTGCGGTTGCCAAAGGAAGGGAGTGCAGTAGGCCGTCCACTAACATAAGTTTTCAGTTGTCTTTGGATAGGACCTGTTTGTGTTGGTTCACTCGTGATTTCACAAACATTACCACGTACCCCACGTACACCTTGAACACCAAGCCTATTCCCCCTTCCACCACGCCCTCTCTTTTTCCCACTCATGTTGGTCAGATCAGGGGCGGACCTACCGCCCATGCAGCCGGTTCATTGAACGGGGGCCCCCGAGGGAGAGGGGGCCCCTCCAGCCTCCAGCAGGGCTGCCATCAGGGCATGACTGCCCTGACTCCAGCATGGGGCCCGGCCGGTCGGGGCCCCCTCGGAGCCCTGTTGGGGCCCCCCTCTTGTGCGTCTCCTCATGGAGCCCCCCCCGCAGGACCCCCCGCCGTCACATGACCGGAGATGTCACTGCGCTCAGAATGTGCCCCCGGCCCCATGCTGAGCGCAGGGACATCTCCGGTCATGTGACGGCACCGGCACAATACTTACCCCTCCCCGTGCCTCCGCAGCGTCTTCCGCGTCCTCTGACTGTGACGTCTCAGGTCAGAGGGCGCGGTGATATGTTTACAGCGCGCGCGATCTCTCCTGAGCTGTCACAGCGGGAAGACGCTGGCGACGCTGTGGAGTCCGGATCAGCATCAGGTGAGAAGCGAGGTGAGTATTTGATTTTTTTTTTTTATGTATGAGGGCATGGGGCATTATATGGTGGGGGGAGAGTGGGTGTGACATCCTGCATGGGGCATTATATGGTGGGGGGAAAGTGGGTGTGACATCCTGCATGGGGCATTATATGGGGAGGGGGGTGGTGTGACATCCTGCATGGGGCATTATATGGGGGGGTGACATCCTGCATGAGGCATTATATGGTGGGGGGAGAGTGGGTGTGACATCCTGCATGGGGCATTATATGGGGGGGTGGTGTGACATCCTGCATGGGGCATTATATGAGGGGGTGACATCCTGCATGGGGCATTATATGGGGGGGTGGTGTGACATCCTGCATGGGGCATTATATGGGGGGGGTGACATCCTGCATGGGGCATTATACGGGGGGAGAGGTGACATCCTGCATGGGGCATTATAGGGGGGGTGACATCCTGCATGGGGCATTATACGGGGGGAGAGGAGACATCCTGCATGGGGCATTATAAGGGAGGGGGGTGTGACATCCTGCATGGGGCATTATATGAGGGGGTGACATACTGCATGGGGCATTATAAGGGAGGGGGTGTGACATGCTGCATGGGGCATTATAAGAGGGGGAGGCGGGAATTGACATCCTGCATGGGGCATTATATGAGGGAGGGGGAGGGGGGAATTGACATCCTGCATGGGGGCATTATATGGGGGTGGGGGGGTGTGACATCCTGCATGGGGCATTATAAGAGGGGAAGGGGGGAAGTGACATCCTGCATGGGGCATTATAAGAGGGGAAGAGGGGAAGTGACATCCTGCATGGGGCATTATAAGGGAGGGGGGTGACATCCTGCATGGGGCATTATAAGAGGGGGAGTGGGGAATTTACATCCTGCATGGGGCATTATATGGGGGTGGGGGGAGTGCGACATCCTGCATGGGGCATTATAAGAGGGGAAGGGGGAAGTGACATCCTGCATGGGGCATTATAAGAGGGGAAGGGGGGAGTGTGACATCCTGCATGGGGCATTATAAGAGGGGAAGGGGGGAGTGTGACATCCTGCATGGGGCATTATAAGAGGGGAAGGGGGGAAGTGACATCCTGCATGGGGCATTATAAGGGAGGGGGGCGTGACATCCTGCATGGGGCATTATAAGGGGGAAGCATGGGGGCCAATATTCTGTATGGAGCGTTATATGGGGGACAGTATTCTGTATGGAGTGTTATATGGGGACCAGTATCCTGTATGGAGCATTATATGGGGACCAGTATCCTGTACGGAGCATTATAAGGGGGTCAGTATCCTGTATGGAGCATTATATGGTGCCCATAATACTGTATGGAGGACTATACTGTCCGGTCTGCACTGTGCGCTGTGAGGATTCGCCGGTTTCTGAGCTATTGTAAAATTTACAATAGATATCGCTCATGTAATGTAAGAAGTGAAATCTTCGGGCTTGTACTATATATATATATATATATATATATATATATATATATATATTTATATGTATATATATTTCTCTGTGGTATCTGTGCATCATGAATCATGGTATGTGTTAAAGGGGCCACTGAAACTCTGTCGCCCAGAGCCCACAAAAACCTGGAGCCGGCCCTGGGGGTAAGTACCGTATATTCCGGCGTATAAGACGACCTGGTGTATAAGACGACCCCCCTACTTTCCTGTTAAAATATAGAGTTTAGGATATATTCACCGTATAAGACTACCCCTTTTCCAACGCATACCAAACACCGGTAAAAATTAAAAAAAAACAGATTTGAATTTAACATGGTCCTTTTTTAATTTAAATTCTTATGACATGCAGGTATATAGCAGGAAAACTGTCACTCATAAACATATTAAAATAGGGGGGACCCCACGTCATTTTTTGGGGGGGTCCCCCATTCTAATAGCTAGTAAAGGCTAGGTATTCAGCTGGGGGCTGATATTAGTAGCCTGGGAAGCTCCGTGGGTATTACCCCCTTCCCAGGCTTCAAACATCTGCCCCAGCCGTCTGCTTAACCTCCGCTAGAGACTATAATGATGGTGGATCCCACGCCAATTTTCTTTTTAAAAAATCCTTTATTTTAACACTAAATGACAATTGAGGGGTTAATAAAGATGCAGTCCCTAAATTATTAATTTTGTAATTAATTTTTCCCAAAAATGTTGACGTGGGGCTTCGCCATATTTTTGTGTCCAGCCAGGTACAGCAGGCAGGAACGGGCTGCCCCCAACCACCAGCTGCCTATTTGTACCTGGCCGGACACAACAATATAGGGAAGCCCTTTTTTTTTTAATTATTTCATGAAATAATTAAAAAAAAAAATACGTGGGGCTTCGCCCTATTTTTGTGTCCAGCCAGGTACAACTAGGCAGCTGGGGGCTGGAATCTGCAGCGCAGGGAGGCCCAAGCTTTCTGGGCCCCCCCCCGCTGCAAATTGCTGTCCGCAGCCACCCCGGAAAATGGCGCGTTCATAGAAGCGCCATCTTCTGGCGCTGTACCCAACTCATCCAGGGCCCTGGTGCGGTGGCTCACTGGGTAATAAAGGGGTTAGGGCCAGCTTGGCATTATCAGCTGGCCCTAAGCCCGAAATTCATGGGGTCACGCCAATATTAGACATGACCGCCATGAATTTCTAGTAAAGTAATTAAAAAAAACACAACACCCAGAATAAAGTCCTTTAATTGAAATAAAGACACAATTTTTTAATGTTCTAAATTAAACCATACTTACCATCACGCCCATTCCAGCTGAAGCCAACGATCTCCTGCAATAAAAGTAAAATAATAAAGCAACCTCATCCTTACCTCTCCATGGTTCCCAGGACCGGTCCAGCTCTGCTACATTCACATGACAGGCTGCACCGCAGCAGAACGCTGCCATCCAGCTTGCCATGCGGCAGACACTGAGAAGCGCAGGCATGCTTGTGCTCCTCAGTGTCTGACTGTGACGGCATCCAGATGAGCCGAGATCAT
Source organism: Phyllobates terribilis (assembly GCF_046119375.1). Lineage (NCBI taxonomy): Eukaryota > Metazoa > Chordata > Amphibia > Anura > Dendrobatidae > Phyllobates > Phyllobates terribilis. The sequence continues at coordinate 372,528,195 of NW_027362765.1, read as the reverse complement.
GTCCAATGAACTCGGCTCACCTCATGCACGTCACTGACAGCGTGGGAAAATTCTCCTGCTCCCCGCATGCGCAGTAGAAGTTTCCCACGCTGTCAGTGACGGACGTCCAGGAGGTGAGCTGAGTTCATTGTCGGCTCATCTGGATGCCGTCACAGCCTGACACTGAGGAGCGCAAGCATGCCTGCACTTCTCAGTGTCTGCGGGATGAGAGGCTGGATGGCAGCGTTCTGCTGCGGTCCAGCCTGTCATCTCGATGTAGCAGAGCTGAAGCTGTCGTGGGAACCATGGAGAGGTAAGGATGAGGTTGCTTTATTATTTTTCTTTTATTGCAGGAGATCGTTGGCTTCAGCTGGAATGGGCGTGATGGTAAGTATGGTTTAATTTAGAACAATAAAGGATTGTGTCTTTATTTCAATTAAAGGACTTTATTCTGGGTGTTTGTGTTTTTTTTAACTTTGACTATGGGGTTAGTAATGGGGGTGTCTTATAGACGCCTCTCCATTACTAACCTGGGCTTGATGTCAGCTGGCATTATAAGCTGACATCAACCCCAGCCCTATTACCCCCTGCCACCGCACCAGGGCAGCGTGGAAGAGCGAGGCTAAGTGCCAGAATTGGCGCATCCTATGGATGCGCCATTTCTGGGGCGGCTGACGGCTGGTGTTTCTAGCCTGGGAGGGGGCCAATATTCATGGCTCCCTTCCTGGGCTATTAATATCAGCCCCCAGCTGTCTGCCTAGCCTTTGCTAGCTATTAAATTAGGGGGGACCCCACGTCATTTTTTTGGGGGGGTTCCCCATTTTAATAGCTAGTAAAGACTAGGTATTCAGCTGGGGGCTGATATTAGTAGCCTGGGAAGCTCTGTGGGTATTACCCCCTTCCCAGGCTTCAAACATCTGCCCCAGTCGTCTGCTTAACCTCCGCTAGAGCCTAAAATTAAGGGGAACCCCACGCCAATTTTTTTAATAATAAATCCTTTATTTTAATACTAAATGACAAGTACAGTAACCAACACTATCACTGTACTTCATATATATGTGACTGACATGTTTCTATCTATCTAATCTATGTGTGAAGCTCTACTCTGTCTGTTATAAATTGTCGGGTACCGCTGCTGAATTGCCGGCCGGCTTTTTTAAAGAGACAGTGCATGAAAACACTATTATTTGTTTTAATAAATCCTTTACACTAAATGACAAGTACAGTAAGCAATACTGTCACTGTACTTCATATATATGTGACTGACATGTTTCTATCTATCTAATCTATGTGTGATGCTCTATTCTTTCTATTCTAAATTGTCGGGTGCCGGCTTATGCCGCTGCTGAATTGCCGGCTTTTTATATATTGTCACAGAAGCGATGCGAACTTCCCTGCTCCGGACACAGCGCAGCGCTTCTGTGACAAGTGAAAGCTGTCAGCACAGAAGCCCTGCGCTGTGTCCGGAGCTGGGAATACGCAGCGATGTGTCAGTTTCAGCACAGAAGCGCTGACTGTCTGGACCTACCGCCGCCGTATTTTAACTCCCTCCACCTTATATTAACTCCGACATGGCAGGGATACGGCCACGGCAGCTTATTAACACCCCCAGAGTATCCCCGCATGTCAATTTCTGAAAGTTCAAAAGCATTACCGGCGTATAAGACGACCCCAGACTAGACAGAAGATTTTTCAGTCTTCAAAAGTCGTCTTATACGCCGGAATATACGGTATATCAAGTTTTATTTTTTTTAAATACAATTAATTAACTAGGAGTGGGGGGAATCAGAGATGCACGGGGGGATGACAGATGCACGGGGGGGGGGCCCTTCATGCCCCCTATGAAGGGCAGGGGGGGCCCCAAAAAAATTCTAGCACAGGGGCCCAATACAGTCTGTGTCCGCCCCTGGGTCAGATACAGTGGTAGGAGCACGTAATTAACTAAAGAAAAATATGTTTTTTTCCTGTGCAATAGCTCAGCACACACCTGAATTTCAGCGACACTAAATGACAAAGTAAGATATGGCCTGCCGTATAACCTTACTAACTGACAAAAGAAATTTATTAGTGTGCATGAGGCCAATAAAACCTACGAGATATTCTCCAAACAATTTCAAACTGAGATGTCCCCTGCTGTATTACTTTAGGAACAGAAGAAATTTTTTTTTGAATGTGGATGAGGCCAGTATGACAAAGAATATATGCTCCAAAATATTTCAAACTCAGATCTAGCCAGCTGTATCACTTTACTCAGAGCAAAAAATATTTTTGGGTTACTCTGCATAAGCTTTGCGTCCAGCTGACTTTGACCGCCACTGACATAGTAGCTGGCTTATAGCACTGTATGACTTTTGGCACAGAAAAAATATTTTTTGGACTGGGCCAGGTAAGAGAAGTTTTGTTTTTTTTTACTATGAAACCAGGACAAGTTCAACGCCACTATAATAGGATCTGCCTTTTAGCAGACTGGATCAACTTTGCCACAGTAAAAAACCTTTGGTGGACTCTGCCTGCCAACCAAACATATATATACTGTAGGTTTGACTGTGCGTACAAGATGAATTTGACCGTCACTGACATATTAGCTGGCTTATAGCACTGTATGCCTTTTGGCACAGCAAAAAATATTTTTTCTACTGAGCGTAGAAAGAGAAAAAATGTATTTTTTTTACTCTGAAACCACCTGAAGTTCAACTCCTCTAAAATAGTATCTGACATTAAAAATAACTTTAGTGCACACAGCTTTCAATATCACAATAGCAAAAGAAAAAAACTGATTTTGTGCTCTGCAATAAGAAGCTCTGCAGACTGTGCAGAGCACAATGTCAACCCCACTAAATGAAAAGGTGCACTGCGCTTGCTTGATCACATTAGCTAGTGCAAAAAAAGATTGAAGGTATACTGAGACATGGAGCTCTATACCAGCGGTGCACAGCACTATTGTATGGCATGGGCCCTATGTTTCTGTCAGAATCTCAGTACTTGCACAAGAACACCAAAAATGTGCTGCACCAGCGGTTGCAGAGGTACAGAGGCCAGGAGTTATCTACACTATCTGACTACCATACAAGCGCCCATCTATCTAGCTAATATCTCTCATTACACAGGAGAACACTGAGCTGCGTCTGTCTCCAGCAGTGACATGGATATAATGGCGCTGAGGGAACATGGCCGCTTTTTATATTGAGAGGACATGTGATTTCCACAGCCAATTGCAGAAGCCCTTATGTCTGGACAGTGTAGATGCTTCCTGCGCTATGATTGGCTGGCCACGCTTTCCTCAGTTAAAGTTACCACAGGAAAAGAAAGCTAAGAAAAAACAGTGAGCCACTGATCTGACCTGTTCTAAGCTCTCCACAGCGCCAACACTCACCTGGCACATGTCACCGCTCATCATACACTTGCACTATGCTAACAAAACTGTTCAAAACGCCGTGGTTGCCCTGTATTCGCGGTTCCACGCAAATTCGACAAACTTTTCCGATTTTAAGAAAATATGCTCGCCTTTGCGATCACGAATCCGAATGTGCCATATTCGTGCCAAATTTGAAACTTTCGAACATTCGCCGAACAAATTCGCTCAACACTTATTTGTATGTTCTCCCTGTGTTTGCGTGGGTTTCCTCCGGTTTCCTCCCACACTCCAAAGACATACTGACAGGGAATGTAGATTCTGATCCCCAATGGGGACAGTGATGATGTCTGTAAAGCGCTGTGAAATTAATGGTGCTATATAAGTGAGTAAAATAAATAAATCTAAAGGGTTAATGGCAGCGATCAGCATCAGTAGCTGCTGTTATAGGCACAGCCAGCTGTGTAATACAGCCAGCATCTGGAGAGTATGATGCGGGATGAGCTCCTGTACATTGGGTACACCAGTACACCCATTGTCTATAAAGGTTTAAAATTACATCTTTATGATAAAATTATATTCAACATGTTCTTTGAATATTTGCATCAATTCTTCCAAAAAAAAACCCCTCAAAGAACCCCTTTGGCATTAAAGTACATCACACCTTAAAACAGATAAGCAAATCGATTAGAAGCTAATCGATTTCAAGACAAATTTTGATAAACTCACCAAAGTCTGAGATTTCAAATACTCAGAGGCGGTCATATCGCCAGTACAACTGCATCGGGGCCCGGAGGCACCAGCGATTATTTCAGCTGGATGTGCGTCCTCAACTGACATGACATGTATTGAATCGCAGGGGACCCGACAGCGCCCTGTGCAGCAAATCATGCCACTGGCCAATCGGAGGCTGGTAGCTGACGTCAGCATGCATGTGACTGGGACGCATGGCAGTGACATCATGCACCATGGCATGCACACCAATGTCAGCTGCCGGCTCCTAAGCCTAGTAAAGAATAGGACACCGCGCCGTGAGTAGAATCGTCTTTTTGTTGCGGAAAAAAGGCAAAAGTTTTACAGTACAAGCAAAGTGAATGAGATCCATGCACATGTTGCTTATTTTTTCCTTGCAGATTTGGAGCAGATTAAAATCTGCATCATGTCAATTCTTGCAAAGTTTTTCACCCATACTAATGAGTGGGAAAAATGCTCAAAAAAATGCAGGTAAAAATCTGGCAACGAAAAGGAATTTTATGCAGTGTTAAAGAAGTTGTCCGACACTTTTTTAAATTGCCCAATGTATTCATCATGTGGGCATAAGTATATTTGTAAATACCTTGTGTTGCTGATAATGCCTGTAAGCGGCGGTATCGGTGGCCGCTCACAGAGGGGAGATGACCCTACCCCTGCAGCCCTACATTCTACAGGATAATGGAGAAGGAGACAGTAGGTCCAGGGGTTGCAGCAGCTCCAGTGTTGGTGAGGCAGCAGCTCTGGTGAGATGGCAGCAGGGTCATTGCAGGCTGTAAGCTGATCTGAAGAGATGGGTTTTCAAGTTCCGCTTGAAAGTTCCAAATGTAGGGGATAATCAGACATGTTAGTATACAGAATTCTACAGAATGGGGGATACTCAGGAGAAGTCTTGCAGGCGATTGGATGAAGAAATATGATTGTGGAGAAGAGAAGGAGGTCTTGGGAGGACCAGAGTTTATGTGGTGGGAGATATCGGACGATTAGTTCAGAGATACAGTGGGGAAAAAAAGTATTTACTGTGAGATGCTGTGCCGGAATAGTCACTGCTCCCCACGCCGGGACTCTGTGCGTGGGGAGCAGTGACCATTCACTCTTCTCAATAGCGCGCACACTGTGCCTGCAGCGCGGCTCCTGCTGCTGCCCTGAGGTCATGTGTGCCCACTATTAAAGACCATGACTATTCATTACAACCCATCGAACACTCGCATAGCACTCGCATGGCATACGGTTTTAGGTGACAAAAAAATGCATCATACTTGCCTGACACTCTCCCAACTTTTCTGGCTGAGAATCTCAGCTTCTTTTATATATGCAGATGTGAGTGAAGCCTAAAGATAAGCGGATAAGGAAAATTTTTAATTTGCCTGTTTGCTCAGATTTTACCATAGAATTCAATCTGCATGTAATGTCCATATGTTGTCTTTTTTAACATAGAAAATACTTTCATGTGAACATAGCCGAAGGCTCAGTACAGTTAAAAAAGCTTTATGTATGAAAATATTCAGACAACTTAAACTAAATTCACACTTATGATCAGAGTTATGATTTTCTGTTTTGTAATAGCAAGAAAATAAAAAACCTGATGCGAATTGCAAGCATCAATGGCACCAGATAGACCGCATTGACTATTGTTTTTTTTTTTGGCATTCATAATATTCTGCCTTTTTTTCCAGTAAAACTTGAGACAAAACCACCTACCCATGCAGGGAAAAAGATGACACAAAAATCGTGACAAAAATGTCTTTGTCATACTGCACTTGTCATCTCGTGGCCCCTAGCTCTTCAGCTGAAGTCACACAAGCTCCACATTCTTCACCCCTGTACTAGACATGTCCTCTCTTCCTTTTGAAAAGCTATGGCTCTGCCTATGATTTCCTCCACACAGGGTGTTTCTGTGAGTGTGAACAGTCCCTCTGACATGTCCATGGCTGTCTGTCAGCCCTGCACTCTGCCTGCGGTCTCTTCAGAAACTCCCAGCAGTAAGCTGAGACATGGCGCTGCTTCTATGATTCTATGATTCCCTCTGTATAGCAGTCACATATGTAATGCATGTTTCCTATGTGAGCAGGCTCCGGGGAAGTATTGATACAGTGGGCGGGGAGGACACAGCGGTACTTACAGCCCTGCAGCTCTCATTGCCGGCACCTACAGTGAAAAGTGGAGCAGTCACTCCAGAGAGAGGACGGGAGGGAAAGGGCTGTCTGATGAGAGCTCTCACTGACCCAGGGACATGGTGCTTCTCTGTGTGAAAGGTAACATGGCGGTACTGCAGAGGGTGTCATAGCGAGCACATTGTAGCAGCAGCACGGCTTCTGCTGCCGCTCTGCTGTCTGTGTGTCTGCTATTTAAGACCATGACTATTCACTGCACCCATGGGAGTGGGTTGTAGGGAATATTCATGGGCTTTAATAGCGGGCACACTAACCGCAGAGCACAGCAGGAGCCATGCTGCGGCTCCAGTGTGCCGGCTATTAAGGCAAATTAATATTCATTGCTCTCTACGCCCATGGGCGTGGGGAGCAGGGAATATTAATTTTCTTTAGTAGCAGGCACACCGCAGGCTGCAGCCGTTGCCTCCTGTGCCCTGCTCATCCCCCCACACCAGCCACAGTATGTAGTATGTACTATGGCTAGTATTCGGACTATAAGACGCACCCCCCCACTTACCTCCAAAATTTTGGAGGAAAAAAGTGCGTCTTATAGTCCGAAAAATACCTACTTTTTTTCCCCACTGTATATGGGGGAGACAGATTGTGGACGGCTTTGTGTGTTAGTAGCTTGAAGTGGATACATTGAGGAATTGGGAAACAATGAAGGGATTTGCAGAAGGGATAAGCGGAGGAGTAGCGAGGACAAAGTGGATTAGTAGGGCAGCAGAGTTAAGAACAGACTGGAGAGGAGTGATGATGTGATTAGGGATTATGAGGTCCCACATGGAGTCAAGACCATCCCAGTGATGTGGGCAGCTGGAAGGAAGAGGTGGTTGTCACACTGTCCCAACTACAATGCAAAAAATGGAGCAGGGTGCAAAAACACCGCGGCCGGCCCCTAGGCAGTACGTCGACTGCTACTGACTACCACGCTGACGAATTGAGCACACCAAAGAGAGCTCAAAGCAGCTCCGTGACAAGACACAGGTGGTTATAATCACCGATACATGGACCAATAAGCACAAGCAGGGACGTTATATGTCTCTAATTGCCCACTGGGTAAATGTGGCGACGGCTGGGCCTGAGTTTTGGTGCATGTCCTACCACCACTGAGGATTGGTGGATGTTTTTTGGATGTTTCTCTGTCCATGTTGCCTCCTCCTCCGTTTCCTCCAACATCTCCTCATTCAGTCAGTGTAACACCTGCACCACCAACTTTAGCACAGAAAGGGGAAAACGACAGCAGGCTGTTCTGAAACTCCTCTGTTTGTGGGAAAAATCCCACACCGCGCAGGAGCTGTGGATGGAGCTCATATAACAGACCAATGAGTGGTTGGTGCCACTGAACCTCAAGCCTGGCCTGGTAATTTGAGATAAAGGGCGAAATCTCATAGCAGGTCTGGGCCTAGCCAGTTTGATGCACATCCCTTGCCTGGCACATGTGCTGAATTTTGTGGCACAGAGCTTCCTTAAAAATTAAATCGATATCTCAAAGCTGATGATGAAAGTGCGGGCAGTGTGTGCGCGTTTTCGGCGTTCTCATTCTTTTGCTGCTCGCCTGTCTGAACTGCAGCATCACATCTGCATTCCCACTCACCGCCTCCATCGAACTCCACCTTGCATATGCTGGAGAGACTGTGCGAGCAGCAGCAGGGAATAGTGGAGTTTTAGCACACAAGGGTTGGGTAAGTCACTCTGCAGAACCCCACTTCACCACCAACGATTGGGCCTCTATGCAGGACGTGTGTGCCATGTTGCGCTGCTTCAAGTGCTCCACGAAAATGGTGAGCGCTGATGACGCCATCATCAGCGTTACTCTCCCACTTCTATGCTTCTTTGAAATAACGCTTCAGGCGATGATGGATGAGGTGGTGGCACAGGAGGAAGAGGATTAAGAATAGTTTAGAGATATTTGAAGAGACAGATTATGTGTGACATACAGAAGTAGTGCGGTTGCTTTAAAAGCATTCAGCAACTATTAGAAGTAACACAAGCACAGGAAACAGGAAGTGTTGTGCTCCAGAAGCATTCAGCAACTAGAGGGGTTAAAACAGTCACAGGAGAAGTGGAGTGTTTTAGCAGAGCCCCAGGGGGATTGTGGGGAAGTTGTTTACTGTCTGGCTGGAGCCCAAGAGAAAGGTGGTGTGTGTGTTCTGTATCTCACAGAAGCCCCCTGCAAGTGAAAAGGATTCAAGTCAGGAGTGAAGCTAAGCACAGGTCAGGTAGAGTTCCTGAACTAACAGTGCAGAGTTTTGTCAGGCAGAAAGATAATGACTGGAAGAAATGGTGTCACAGGGATCCTCTCCCTCAGCAAACCCTCCCCCCTCTCCTCCTTCTCACTGTGCTGTAAAGAATGCTGTGTTCATTAATGTGCCTTTGCATTAGAACTGTGCTGTCTTGTACTACTGGGAAGACTGTGAACTGCTGTGCTGCTAAGGAAACTGTACTGTTTGTCACTGGAGCCTGTTGCGCATAAGACTTAACTTGCACTGGCTGTGCGGCGTCTTATTAAATGCTACTGTTCTACGGTTTATGAGGACTCTTGTCAAGTGTGTCTGGTCAGCAAGTGAAACAACCTACGTGTCTGTGCCTGAGGGTCAATACCCCTGTGTGACTGAAAGAAGCTGCAGCACATGAAGGGCCGGCTCCAGGTTTTTGTGGGCCCTGGGCGAAAGAGTCTCAGTGGGCCCCTTTAACACATACCACGATTCATGATGCACAGATACCGCAGAGAAATATATGTATAGTACAAGGCCGAATATTTCACTTCTTACATTACATGAGTGATATCTATTGTAAACAGTATAGTCCTCCATACAGTATTATGGGCCCCATATATTGCTCCATGCAGAATACTGGTCCCCATATAACGCTCCATACAGGATACTGGTCCCCATATAACGCTCCATACAGGATACTGGTCCCCATATAACGCTCCATACAGGATACTGGTCCTCATATAACGCTCCATACAGGATACTGGTCCTCATATAACGCTCCATACAGGATACTGGTCCCCATATAACACTCCATACAGGATACTGGTCCCCATATAATGCTCCATACAGGATACTGGCCCCCATATAACGCTCCATAAAGGATACTGGCCCCCTTATAACGCTCCATACAGAATACTGGCCCCCACATAATGCCCCATGCAGGATGTCATCTCTCCCCCCCATATAATGCCCCATGCAGGATGTCATCTCTCCCCCCCATATAATGCCCCATGCAGGATGTCACCTCTCCGCCCCATATAATGCCTCAAGTAGGAAGTCACCTCTCCCCCCATATAATGCCCCATGCAGGATGTCACCCCCCCCAATATAATGCCCCATGCAGGATGTCACCCCCCCATATAATGCCCCATGCAGGATGTCACTTGTCCCTCCCCCCATATAATGCCCCATGCCTCCATGCATATAAAAAAAAAATCAAATACTCACCTCACTTCTCACCTGCTGCCGCTGCTCTGGACCCCTTACCCGCACTGGCATCTTCCCGCTCTGCACTGCCTGTGACGGCTCAGGAGACAGCACGCTGTAGAGACGTCACCGCGCCCTCTGAATTGAGACGTCGCAGTGCAGCAGCCGCGGGAGAGACCGGAGCTGCGGCGGAGGCACGGGGAGAGGTAAGTATTGTGCTGGGGCCCTGAGCAAGCAAGGGGGGGAGTGGGCGCTGACATCGGCACCGCACCACTCATGGGTCCCATAGCACGCAGGGGTGCCCGACGGTGAGTGGGCCCCCCCGCCTGCTCAGGGGCCCGGGTGCTGACGCCGGCCCTGAGCACATGGTCTGGTCACCCTGAGTAACGGTTCCCCCAGGATTCCAAAGAATTCATGTAACCTGTCTACCTGTAACCCTATCTGAACCTAGTGGCGTGCATGTAACATATGGATGGCTTTGTAGGTCAGTTAGTAGCTTTAAGAGGATATGTTGTGGAACTGGGAGACAATTACGGGATTTGCAGAGGGGAGAATGGAAGACAAGGGGCGACAGAATTGGATTAGTAGAACAGCAGCAGAGTCAAGCACAGACAAGAGAGGTGTGATAATGCAATGGGGGATGATGAGGTCCTATACACCTCAGACCGAGGACAGCTTGTCGTTACCCCTGGGCAGTCTGGCACACATTAGCCAATACATGCTGCTGTGCCTGCACAATGACCGTCAAGTTTCCTGGATTGTTTCAAGCGCTGATTACTGGGTGCCCACCCTGCTGGATCCCCGGTACAAGAACAACGTGCCATCCTAACTTCTATTACTGGAACATGATTGGAAAATGAGGGAATATAAGCGCACATTGGTAGGTGCACTACTGGCAGTGTCCTCTCCAGACAGCGGGGGCTCAGTGGAAGTAGAGGAAGAGGAAAATGATCAATGCAGCTGGGAAACCGGCACCACCACGGAAGGGAGGGTTAGAATGGCCGAAATGTGGAATACCTTCCTCAGCATGCTGCAACATCCAGCATCACTATCTTATATGGTCCGTATTAGCTAGAGGCAGCGTTTCTGTTATGCCTGTGGGGCAACTCACTCAGGATTAATAGGTTTGACACAGAACTAGGAGATGTAAACGTGGACCTAAACTTCCTAATTGGCCGTCGAGTTGCTTCACGTTCCTTCTAAAGAACCGGATGACAGAGCAGAGTATGAATTAAGTACAAGAGGAGAAGTGTGCTGAACAAAGGAATGAAGGAGTTTGTATGTTCTTCCTGTGTTTGCCTGGGTTTCCTCCGGGTTCTCCGGTTTCCTCCCACACTCAAAAGACATACTGATAGGGAATTTAGATTGTGAGCCCCAATGTGGACAGCGATGATTATGTATGTAAAGCGCTGAGGAATATGTTAGCGCTATATAAAAATAAAGATTATTATTATTATCTCAAAGTGAGTAAAGTAAATAACAAAACACGACAATGAATAAAGCAATTACTCTTAAAAAATATACAGCCTATTTACTAAAGTTAAACAGAAGAGAGGTTCAAAGTATAGCAAAGAAACAACAAGGTGAAAATCTAAATGAATCTACCACCAGCAGGAAACTCCTGCTGGGGGACTGAATATAAAATATAAAGCTGCACCCAAAAGGTGATAGGTGGACAAAGGAAAACACCTGTTTTAAGCAAGACAGACTGCAGCCAGAAAACAGAACCCAAACACTGAGAGAAAAGGTGTGTCTCCTGTGGCTTGGGAGAAAGAGATGCCGACCACAAAACACAAGCTCAAGGGATCGAATACATGAGCATGACAGTTTCAACAACATGGTGGAAGAGTATGTGTCCTCACGTCTCCACGTACTGAGTGATGGGTCTGGCCCATTTAACTTCTGGGTCTCCAAATTGGACACATGACCTGAGCTTGCCCTTTACACCTTGGAGGCGCTGGCCTGCCCTACGGCAAGTGTACTGTTGGACCATGTGTTTGGCATGGCAGTATGTGTGATCACAGATCACCGTATGCACCTGTCAACAGCCAACGTGGGCAAGCTCACATTCATTAACATGAACAGGGAGTGGATGCCACAGGACTTGTCCGTACCTTTGGCTGAATAGAAAAAAAAGTAAAGTGATGAACTGGGATACAAACTGGTGTGCATACAGCATGTAAGCGCACGTTCACACTAGCCACTGAACAGAAAAAAACAAAGACATAAACATATTAAGTAAATACCCTGCAGTGAATAAATAAACCGCAATTGTGAATGAAAATAACATAGGGTACTTAGTTAACATAATTTTGATCAAAAAAATGCAAAAGCCATCCCACCACTTCACAGTGACCCTATTTTGGGACGGTCTTAACTCTAATAATTAAACCTTACTATTTGTCAAGTGACTTGCATGTCGATAAGGGCTGAGAAATACTGAGCCCAGCTAGTAGACACACAGCCATGGGGAACAACATGAATATAATGTCCAGCGCAAGGAAAAGGTAGGCTACACCTTTATATGCACATGGTGCAAACAGACTGTCTAAAAAAAGCAGTGGGATGGCTTTTGCATTTTCTGATCAAAATTATGTTAACTAAGCACCATATGTGCTCCAAAAGATATGGGTGCAGAGGACACACAGCTCCTTTTGGCACAGTACTCCCACAGGGGGGTTGCAGGGTGCACACAGCAGCTTTTTGGCACAGTACTCCCACAGATATGGGTGCAGAGTACAAACAGCAGCTTAAAGGCACAATACTCCCACAAGTGGGGGGTGGAGAGTACAGACAGCGTTTTTTTGGTGCAGTACTCCCTCAGGCACGGGTGCAGAGTACACACAGCGGCTTCTGGCACAGTACTCCCAGAGGCAGGGTTGCAGAGAATACACAGCGGCTTCTGGCACAGTACTCTCACAGATATGGGTGCAGAGTACACACAGTGGCTTTTTGGCACAGATTTCCCACTGAGAGACATGTAGAGTACACACAGTGGCTTTTTTGAAGAGAGTGCTACCTAACACTGTCTCTCACTCCAGCCGCCTCCTTTCCCTACACTAATCAGAGCATAATGGTGGCGGCACTCGTGATCTGTCCTTTCTACAGGCTGGACCACGTGGTGCGCCGGCCAATCACAGCCATGCCAGTACTTGGCATGGCAGCAATGGCTCCGGAAGTGCTCACAGCCTAAAAGATTGTTGATTGGCTGTGCTCCAGCCTTTCAACAAACTTTATTAGTCTTCCGAACCCGAACAGAAAACCAGACATACAGAAAGAAGTCAGGGTTTGGTACCAGACACTAGGTGGCTGGAACGGACCCTGATCTTTACACTTTACATCACTATTTGTAATATCTTTATTGTCTGCACAGTCCCCTGTGAAATGTAAAGGGCTTCGGAATATGTTGACGCTATAGACATAAAAATTATTATTATTATAATTATAGATAACAGGGCGCTTTAAATAACGAGAATCCGATGAGTAAGGAATGATGCCGTACATAACAAGAAAGGGTGCTATATAATAACGGGCAGCAATATACATAATGAAAGGAGGATATATATATACATATATATACATATATATCATATATATACTTACCTTGTAATGTCTTCACATCCTGTTCCGTCCAGATGTGTCAGGATCCCAGAATTCCAGGCGGCGGAAGTTCGCCGACCACCATATTGGGACACCCAAGTGATGGCAGTCTCAATATGGAAACCGCTGGTGGTACCAGCCTCTTGCGGGGTTATCACACACTGTATACGCCGTAAGCACCACCACACACACACTCGGTATATGCCATACGCACCACACACACTGTATACGCCGTACGCACCACCACACACACTGTATATGCCGTACGCACCACCACACACACTGTGTACGCCATATGCACCAGACACACACTGTATACGCCGTACGCACCACACCCACACTGTATATGCCATACGCACCACCACACACACACACTGTATACATAGTACGCACCACACACACTGTATACGCCATACGCACCACCACACACACTGTATACGCCATATGCACCAGACACACACTGTATACGCCGTACGCACCACACCCACACTGTATACGCCATACGCACCACCACACACACACACACTCTGTATACATAGTACGCACCACACACACACACTGTATACACCATACGCACCACCACACACACTGTATACGCCATATGCACCACACCCACACTGTATACGCCATACGCACCACCACACACACACACAGTCTGTATACATAGTACGCACCACACACACACACTGTATACACCATACGCACCACCACACACACTGTATACGCCATATGCACCACACACACACTGTAGACGCCGTACGCACCACACCCACACTGTATACGCCATACGCACCACACCCACACTGTATACGCCATACGCACCACCACACACACTGTATACGCCATACGCACCACCACAGACACACACACTCTGTATACATAGTACGCACCACACACACACACTGTATACGCCGTACGCAGCCTCTTGCGTGGTACCACCAGCGGAACACCGTCGCAAACACGCCGTACATGCCGCCGCCGGGATCAGCCGAATGATTCACTGACCGCCGCCATCTATGTACAGGAGGAGCGCATGCGCAGTTTTAATGTGACCGCTATCGGCCTGCACAAAGATGGCGGCGATCTGATTTACTGCGCGGGGAGACAGCTCAAACGAGAGAGCACATGAGGGAAGAAGACAGCACAGGGGTAGAGAGAGAGAGCAGACAAGGGGGAGAGCACATGGGGTACACAGGTCAAAGAAGAGAGCACATGAGAGGAGAAGACAGCAGATGGGGGAGAGAGACAGAGCACAGGGGAGAGACAGAGCACAGGGGGGAGACAGCTCAAATGGGACAGCACATGGGGAGAACACAGGAAGGAGAGAGACAGCAGACAAGGGGGAGAGAACATGGGGTAGACAGGTCAAAGAAGAGAGCACAGACGGGAGAAGTCAGCACATGGGGGAAAGAGAGAGTGGATAGGTGGGTGAGCACATGGGGGGAGAGATTCTCAACTCTGCAAAGCCTGTCCTCATCGTGAGATTACCACCCTCCCGATGCGAGAGCATCGGGCCTCCATCTAGTATATATATATATATATATACATACACACATATACACACACACATACATACACAGTCTGCCCAGTGTACCAGTGTAACATAGAAGTGTACAGCTCTGAATAAGTATTCAGCTATGAACTATACCAGAATTTAATATGATGTATACAGACTGCACCTTTTCATCTATAACCATTGCATTCTAATCAACACCTCTGTTCACCCATTCCTCCTACAGGTATGTCACTCAGCTTTCTACAGGTATGTCACTCAGCTTTCTACAGGTATGTCACTCAGCTTTCTACAGGTATGTCACTCAGCTTTCTACAGGTATGTCACTCAGCTTTCCCCATGCTGTGATTTTTCCCTACCTCTGCTGGCTGTACTCTCTTGATATGTCTTTCACCTAATCACTGCTCTACCCCCACTCTTATTTATGACCCCCTTGTTTACTCTGGCATGAATATCCTGCATCTGGCTCAGTCTTAAATATCTGATAAAGATGAGCAGAGGCCAATCCCCTCTGTTTCACACCTGCATACATTTTGAAGCAAATATATTGTGAGCACTATGTCTGCAAGATGTCAGTCTGCTCAGTGTACCATACCAGTGTAACACAGAAGTGTACAGATCTGAAGAAGTAAACAGCTATGAATTTTTGGCGCCCCTGAGGGTTCGGTCGCCACAGAGGTACTGCACCTCTCCCAGAGGTGTGGTGTCTCCCTTTCTCTCAGGTAAGGAGGGAGTGCTGCATGGGACCCCAACACCTGCATCCAACACTACACTACCCCAGGCCAGCAGGAGGAGCAAGACGCAATGTAGTTTTCTGCTGAGCTCTGACCCTAGTTGGGGTGGGGGGAACCCAAAGTTAGGGGGAACCAGTAGTGGGTGTGGGTGGAGGAAGAAGTTCATGGGAGCACTCATACAGTAAAGATATAAAATTGGGAAGCCTTCTTAGGGTGGCAGTCTAGTAGTTGGTGAACAGCTTGGGAGCAGAGTCTCTCTAGGAGCTCTGCTCCATTTCAGGGGCCCAGGACTGAGGCCCAGGAGGGGAGCAGGGAGTAGGCTCCGATCAACAGACGGGATCCTAGGGGGTACGGCGAGTGCAGGCGGCACCCGTACACCCCGAACCTGCCAGGTGTCAGGAGGATCTAGGCCACAAGAAGGGGACCGGCCCCTGGCCCAGTCGTGCAGCTTCAAGCCTCGGCTGGAAAAACCGGAGGCTTCTGACTTCTATAGCAGAAGCCAAACTCTCACTTCAATCCAAAGTAAGGTCGAGCAGGTCTGAACAACTCCGACAGACAGGGGGGACTCCGCAGCACCCGAATAGGATTCACAGTGAGAAGCGTAGGGCAGGAGGGAGTAAAGACCCAGTGTGAAGTCGGTCTAGGAAGGTACATATGAAAGTGGGGTTCTGCCAGGTACACCCGAGCTGCCTGAGAAAGGACCTAGCCCCTGTCCGGTGAACGCAGTGCGACACGGGAGGCTTGCACCAGTACTGTGCACCTGAGGAACTTGAACAGAACTGTGAGTAAACTCGGATGACTGCACTGAACAGCTTCAGCTCCTTCATTTCACTGGTGCCTTTTCCCTCCCTGCACTACAACGCCCAGCGCACCTTCTCCATCTTCTCTTACACTGCCCTGAGGCCTGCTCCACCTGTGGGGAGCCGTTCCATCTTAAGCTGCCCTATCATCTGCCTCAGAGGACTGCCGCAATGCTGGTGATCCTCACCAGACACCACAGGTGGCGTCACGACAGTTTTTCCCTCCGCCAATAAGTTCCCCTCTTTCAGTGATCGCCCTGGGCCACGGACCGGGCCGGCCACCGTGATCTCCCCTAAGAGCAGCCATAAGGCCCGGCTGCCGAGTACCCCATGGCCCTGGGGGCGCGTCAAATTATACCAGAATTGAACCAGAAGGGAGCTGAAGGTAACTGGATACTTAGTCACTGTAAACAATGTTTCTGTTTGTTTTCACTCTCTCCTCTATAGTCCTTCACTTAATACTAAACCCCTTTATCCAAACACCTAGTAAGGAACTGGTCATCTCTCCCTCCATTCTCCCCATCCATGTTACCTCCTCCTCAGGACTGTTCCTCAACATACAATCCTTTGTCTCCAAACACAGATATCCACCTCATGCCCTCTCCTGCTCCCACTTACTAACACTTTCTCTGCTCCTCCTCACTGCCGGAGATATCTCTCCAAATCCCGGCCCTCCTCACCCCATCCCCACAGTCAATTCTACCTCTCATCCTTGATCTATAACAAATTTCCGTAACCTTTCTAACCTTATACCCATCCAGCCAGTCCATGCTTCCCCTGTCCCTCTAAGGCTAAGTTCACACATTTCATTTTTTCAGGGGTGTTTTTCTGCAGCAAAACCTTATCCCTTGGAAAGAAAGAAGCTGCTTTAAAAATGCAGGTTTTGGTGCATTTTTGGTGCATTTTCCAGAATCCCAAAGTTCTGCTTTGCTTCCACCACAGAAGCATGAACACTGGTCACCAATGCAAGACATATGTGAAACCATATTAACCAGAATTTCAAATGTACAGTGGGGGAGGTGAATTGTTCAGGAATAGTTTAGCTAAGACAATGACAGTGCATTGAGTTTGTATAACACTATTTACTTTCACACTATGGTCTGCCATTGAGTTGCACAGGCATTGTTTAATTTCACATCTGCCTGGGCCACAGGTATTGTTCAATCTCATAGGTAGCCTAGCCAATGTTTACACTGTACACATCACTAATTTAATTAAACTCTCCTCATTAAAACTACCATCTCAGTGACCAAGACAAGATGGTAAAATCACAAAAATAAATGAGTTTCACATACTGCTATACTTGCTTATTTTCATTAAAAACGCAGCAAAACCTGATAGCTATGTTCACACTAGGCATTTTTCAGTGCTTTTTTCACTACCCATTACTTCCAATGGGTGAAAAACGCTGAAAAAATATTGAAAGAAGTGACATGCTCTATTCTGCAAAAAAACGTGCAAAGCACAAAATTGTGATCAATCAAAAACCAAGGTGTGTGCATGAGGTTTCTGGAATCTCATACTTTGCTGGTACTGTAAAACGCAGCTGAATATTTGCACAAAAAAAACGCATAAAAAACCGCAATGTGTGAACATAGCCTAACAGGAGCCCTATGGAACACTCGCTCTGTCTGCAACAAACTTTCCTACATCCATGATCTTTTCTTTACTAACATACTCTCCTTTCTCACTTTCACCGAAACCTGGCTCACCCCCTCTGACACAGCCTCTCCAGCTGCACTTTAGTACGGTGGATTCCACCTTTCCCACCCCCCCCCCCCCCCCGCTCCAATGGCAAGCATGGTGGAGCAGTTGTTTTTCTCCGGTCAGATAACTGCTCCTTCTCTCATATCCCAATGCCACCCTCCGTTACTCTTCCCTCTTTTGAGGTGCACTGTGTGTGCATCTACTCCCCCTCCAACTGGCTATCATTTAGTGCCCCCCAGGGCCAGCCACCACCTTCTTTGACCATTTCACCACCTGGCTACTTCATTTCCTTTCCGCTGACATCCCCACTATCAAGGAAGAAAAAAAAAAAAAAAAAAACTCTTTAAATCTCTTAGTTTGCGAGTGTGAACGAGCTGCGTGTGTCCGGAGCGTAAGTGCGAACGAAAGTAAGTGTGTGACTTGTTTTTCAGTGACTTTGGATTCAGGGAGTTTGGAAGGGAGGACTTAGGACTGAATTGCTGACTGTATTTCATTCTTTCTTTACTTTACTTTTTGCTTAATTAATCCACCTGACCTACTTATCTGATTCCCCCGTCCATACTTGATACTTAACTGATCCCCTGCCGATATCTAATTGATACACTTGCACATCCCTAATTGATCCCCGTCCATACACCTATATATAAATAATTGTGTTTTGTACTTGTATATATATACTGACTGTATCCCCATATTTAGAATGACGTCCATTTTGGCCGGAGCCGTGCAGTGTACATCTTGCGCAATGTATGCATTCCGTGAGCAACCGCTCGAGGATCCATACTGCTGCGAGAGATGTGAGCATATCGTGCACTTGGAAGCCCAAATTCTGGATCTAAGTGCTCAGATAGCGGTACTGAGGAGCATCGACAACATGGAACGGAGTTTGCTGCTCACCGAGCAGACACTCAATGGGTCAATACTGGGGGTGGAGCATAGAGGGGAAGTGCAGGCTGAACAGGCAGGGAGCTGGATAACAGTTAGGAGGGATAGAGGGAAGAAGTATAGGAAGGCTGGTTCAGAACCGGCATTATTGGAGCACGACAGATCCTCTGACCGCTGGGGGAGTGTATGCTCCAGTAATGAGGGGGAGGGGGGGAAGTGTAGGGCAGGCAAGACAGGTTCTGGTAGTGGGTGACTCTATTATTAGGGGGACAGACAGGGCAATCTGTCACAAAGACCGGGATCGCCGAACGGTGTGCTGCCTCCCTCGAGCTCGAGTCTGGCACATCGCGGATCGAGTTGACAGGTTACTGGGTGGGGCTGGCGAAGACCCAGCGGTCATGGTCCACATCGGCACCAATGACAAAGTGAGTGGTAGATGGAGGGTCCTTAAAAATGATTTCAGGGACCTAGGTAGGAAGCTTAGGGCAAGGACCTCCAAGGTAGTTTTCTCAGAAATACTACCAATCCCGCGAGCCACACAGGAGCACCAACGGGAAGTTAGGGAGGTGAATAAGTGGCTAAAGAGTTGGTGCAAGGCAGAAGGGTTTGGGTTCATGGAGAACTGGGCTGACTTCGCGGTCGGCTACAGGCTCTACCGTATGGACGGGCTGCACCTCAATGGGGAGGGTGCAGCGGTGCTGGGGAAGAAGATGGCTAATAGTTTGGAGGAGTTTTTAAACTAGAGACGGGGGGGGGGAACCAAGGAAATAGGTGGGATGTGAGGCAAGCAAGGGGGAAGGGGAGAAGTGAATATAATGAGGGTGGAGAGGAGGGTGGGGATAGTACAGTTAGATCGTTAGAGAAGAATAGGATGCTAAATAACCCCAAAGTTTTATCTTGCATGCTGACCAACGCAAGAAGCCTGACCAATAAGGCGGATGAGCTGCAGGCGCTTATATCGGAGGAGAGGTATGACATCGTAGGTATAACAGAGACTTGGCTAGACGATAGCTACGACTGGGCGGTAAATTTATTAGATTATAGTTTATTTAGAAGGGACCGGAAACAGGGGAAAGGCGGAGGAGTCTGCTTATATGTAAAGTCATGTCTAAAACCCAGACTAAGGGAAGATATAGGAGAGGGAGAAGAGGGGGTCGAGTCCATGTGGGTAGAGATAGAGGGGGCAAAAAATAATAATAAAATATTACTGGGGGTCTGCTATAAGCCACCAAATATAACAGAGGAGAATGAGAATCTGCTATTAGGACAAATAGACAAAGTAGCAAAACATAATGAAGTGATTGTAATGGGGGATTTCAACTACCCGGATATTGACTGGGAAACAGAAACCTGTAGATCTCAGAAAGGAAAAAGGTTCTTGACAAATATCAAGGATAATTATCTCTCCCAACTAGTGCAGGAACCAACGAGAGGGAAGGCCGTGTTGGACTTAATATTGACTAATAGGCCTGATAGAATAACTGAGGTACAGATAGGGGGGCACCTAGGTAATAGCGACCATAATATTATCAACTTCAAAATGCCCTTCAGTAGGGTTATCAATAAGGGAACAACAAAAACATTAAACTTTAGGAGGGCGAAGTTTGATCAGCTGAAAGAAAACCTTCAACTTATTGACTGGGACAAAGTTCTTAATCAAAGGAATACGAATAGTAAATGGGAAACCTTCAAAAGAATTCTGAATACTCAGTGCGAGAGGTATATACCGTATGGGAATAAAAGGGCCAGAAATAAGAGGAAACCAATATGGTTGAACAAGAACGTAAAAGGGGCGTTAAATAGCAAAAAAGAGGCATTCAAGAGATTAAAACAGGAAAACAGTAAGGAGGCACTAATGTGTTACAAGGAAAAAACGAGAACCTGTAAAAAACAAATAAAAATAGCGAAGGAGGAAACAGAGAGACGTATTGCTAGGGAAAGTAGATCAAATCCCAAACTGTTCTTTACGTATATAAATAGTAAAAGGATTAAATCGGATAATATTGGACCGATAAAAAGTGATGAAGGCAAAATCATAGAGAAAGATGAGGATAAAGCTAATCTATTAAATAATTTTTTTTCGACAACTTTCACAAAGGAAATAGAACTAACAGGAGAAATGAGAAGTGACAAGCTTAATCCTCCACTAAGTATGACAAATCTAACCCAAGTTGGGGTACAGAAACGCCTCAGTAACATTAAAATAAACAAATCACCAGGACCTGATGGCATACACCCACGGGTACTAAGGGAACTAAGTAATGTGATAGACAGACCGTTATATCTTATATTTAAGGACTCTGTTGAGACTGGGTCTGTGCCACTTGATTGGCGACAGGCGAATGTAGTGCCAATATTCAAAAAGGGAGCGAAAAGTGACGCCGGAAACTATCGGCCGGTGAGTCTGACGTCCGTTGTGGGCAAAATTTTTGAAAGCTGCATTAAAGAGGCAATTACGGAGCATCTTGATGCTAATAATCTTTTAATACCGAACCAACATGGATTCATGAGGAATCGCTCCTGCCAAACAAACCTGATTGACTTCTACGAGGAGGTTAGCTCTCGAGTAGATCATGGGGAACCAGTGGATGTCGTGTATCTCGACTTCTCAAAAGCGTTCGATAGCGTGCCACATAATAGGTTGCTATACAAAATGAGAATGATGGGGCTGGGGGAAAATGTCTGCAAGTGGGTAGCTAACTGGCTAAAGGATAGAAGGCAGAGGGTGGTTATAAATGGAATATACTCAGATTGGGTAAGCATCACTAGTGGGGTACCACAGGGGTCTGTACTAGGCCCAATGTTATTTAATATCTTTATTAACGACATAGTCAATGGGATAAATAGTAAAATATCAATATTTGCAGATGACACAAAGTTATGTAAAACAATTAATACAAAAGAGGACAGTGCAGACCTACAGAGGGATTTGGATAAGCTGGGTAGGTGGAGCATTAAATGGCAAATGAGGTTTAACGAGGAGAAATGTAAGGTCATACATATGGGAAGGAAAAATGGAAGTCACCAGTACTCACTGAATGGGAAATCATTGGGGAATTCAGAGATGGAGAAGGACTTGGGCATCTTGATTGATAGCAAACTAAATTGGAGTGCCCAAAGTCAGGCGGCTGCTGTAAGGGCAAACAGGGTAATGGGATGTATCAGAAGAGGTATAGCTGCAAAGGATGAGAACATTGTTCTTCCACTGTACAAAGCACTGGTCAGACCACACTTGGAATACTGTGCTCAGTTATGGGCCCCAATATATAGAAAGGATATAAATGAGCTTGAAAAGGTACAAAGGAGGGCAACAAAATTAATAAAGGGAATGGAGGGACTACAATACCCAGAGAGGTTGGCAAAACTAGGACTATTCAGCCTGGAAAAGAGAAGGTTGAGGGGGGACATAATAACTGTGTACAAATATGTTAGGGGACAGTATAGAGATCTTGCCCGGGATTTGTTCAAAAGGAGGGATATTACGGTAACAAGAGGGCATTCACTAAGACTGGAAGAGAAAAGGTTTCAGCACCAGCATAGGAAGGGGTTCTTTACGGTAAGAGCAGTGAGAATATGGAATTCACTGAGTGAGGAGACGGTAATGTTGGATTCACTACACCAGTTCAAGCGGGGACTGGATGCATTTCTAGATACCAGGCAGATTTCAGCATATACTTAAAAATAAAATAAAATAGTAGGTTGATACAGGGATTTATTTATTCTGACTGCTGGTTTCAGAGTCGGGAGGGAATTTTTCCTCAGGTGAAGATTGGCTAAATCATTTGGGGTTTTTGCCCTCCTCTGGATCAACTTTAGCAATTACAGAACTAACAGGTCGAACTTGATGGACGCAAGTCTTTATTCGGCTTTACAAACTATGTTACTATGTTACAACATCCCTATTGACACTTCCCACTCATTTGTCTGTAAGCTTCTATCTCTCACTTCCTTCTTCGGCCTTGCTCAGTGGTCTTTCCGCAGCCACTCACAAAGATGGCCACACACTGGATTTCATCTTCACCCACTTCTCTTCCCTATCTAACCTCTCTAACTCACCTCTCCCTCTTTCTAACCACAACTTACTCACATTCTCTTTCCTCTCCCATCCAGGTCCACAATCCCCCGTCCACAAACTTGCACACCCCTGCAGACATCTCAAACACCTCGACCTACACTCACTCTTTGAATCCCTTCTCCCTCTTACATACATAAATTCCTTACACGATGCAGATGCTGCTGCCGCTTTATATCATACCACAACAGCTGCAGCTCTTGAATCGGTCGCCTCCCTCACACATACCAAAGCTCGCACAATCAACAGGCAACCCTGGCACAGCAACCTGACTAAAGAGCTGAGACGGGCTTCCAGGGTTGATGAGCGGAGATGGAAAAGGTCCCACTCCAATGAGCACCTCACCGCATTCAAACAGTCCTTCACTACTTTCAAGTCCACACTCATCAAAACAAACCTACTTCTCATTTCATCCCTGTCTCACAACCCTAAACAGCTATTCAGTACTTTCAATTCTCTCCTCCATCCCCCCACTCCCCCTTCCTCTCCTCTCATCTCAGCTGAAGACTTTACCTCATTCTTCAAGCAGAGAATTGACAACATAAGGCAAAGCTTTAGCCTAAAATCTGTTTGTCCCTGGTATGTGTCCTGCACCCAATATCTGCTGTACCCATTAATCCCTGCTTGTATGAATCTGTTTGTCCCTGTTTATCACCTCACTCCTTTGATCCCAATTCACGCTAGTCCCTATCTGTCTACTTCCTGAATGAATTTAGCCTCCTTCCTAATTACTCCCCCCCTCCACCTTGTGTTCTGTGTCCAGTCTCCCTGCGGCTCCTTCCTCCTGCCTTCTGATCACAGCTGATCAAACTCCATGTGCTGTTAAGAGCTTCATATATCCAGAGTCCAGAGGTCTGGCCAAGACCCTGGGTCTGGCTCTGAAGGGTCGCGCTTAAGGGTCTTATCTGAAATATGCCAAAATAGGCCAGAAGGTAGGAGTAACTATTTACTAATTGTGCTTAGTTTCTCTTTCTCTTAAACCTTCATTATGCTTACATACGCCCTTACTGTCTTTGCACCACTAATCCTTACTCTCCTTCGCTATCTGCAAACCCCAGCACTCTCTAACCAAATAATCATCTCTCCTTCCCTCTTACCGCCCCACCTGAACTCATCTGCAGACCTGCTCATCAACCTCAGATCTATCCTACCAAAACATAAAACAAGCCGAACACTCTCCTTCTCCCACCTGCTCTCCCTCTCTCTGCTTCTCCTCACTGCAAACTACCGCAACCTCTCCTGCATAAAACCCGTGCCCCTGAGGCCCACCCCCCTGCTCCCTCTTTCTGGAGCACTCTGGAACGTCCACTCTGTCTGCAACATGCTCCATTTTGTCCACGACCTTTTTACCTCTCGGCATCTCTCCTTCCTGGGCATCACAGAGACATGGTTGACACCCTTTGACACTGCCTCCCCTGCTGTGCTGTGTTACGGTGGCCTCCACTTCACCCACACTCCTCCATCCTGGTAACAGACATGGTGGAGGAGTGGGTCTTCTCCTTTCTACCAACTGCACTTTTAGCCCTATCCCACCTCTACCCTCCCTTCTTTTGAAGTCCACTCTGTCCGCATCTATTCTCCCTCCAACCTCCAAATGGCTGTCATATACCAACCTCCGGGCCTGGTCACTACCTTTATTGACCAATTCTTCTCCTGGCTTCTTTACTTTCTCTCTGCTGACATTCCCACAATGATCATGGGCGATTTCAACATCCCCACTGACACTCACCAGTCAACAGCATCCAAACTCCTGTCGCTTACTTCATCATTTGGACTTACTCAGTGGTCCTCCCCACCCAACCACACAGACGGACACACACTAGACCTCATCTTCACCCGATTCTGCTCCCTATCTAACCTCACAACCTCCCCGTTACCCTTATCTGGCCACAATCTACTCACTTTGTCATCCCTGTCCTTCTCACCTATCACCCATGTCCAGCAACTAGCATACCCCCGCAGAAACCTTGCACATCTAGACACAGACACACTCTCTGACTCTATTCTAACACATCCATATCCTCACTCCACGAAACAGACAGCGCTACTGCTTTCTACAATGACACTCTCACATCAGCTATTGACTCGGTTGCCCCTCTTATGCATGGCAGAGCGCGGTGAGTCAATAGGCAACCCTGGCATAACAACCTCACTAAACAGCTTCTGCAAACGTACAGGGTTGCGGAGCGGCGTTGGAAGAAAACACATTTGTAAGATGACTTCACTGCATTCAAACAAGCAACACTCGCATTCAAATCAGCCCTCACTTATGTTAAAGAGCCCTACTTCAGAACCCTCATGTCTTCCTTATCCTACAACCCTAAACAGTTATTCAACACTTTTAACTCTCTTCTCCGCCCTCCACTGCCCCTTCCAACCTCCGTCATCTCTGCTGAGGAGTTTGCTACACACTTCAAAAACAAGATTGACCAAACACGGCAAGTCTTTACTGTCTGACCACCACAACCCCTTTGTTTCCCAGACCATTGCCCTTCCCCCATAACCTCCCTTTCCAACATTACGGAAGGAGAACTCACTCGCCTTCTCTCCAAATCACACCTCACCATTTGTGTACTCAACCCCATCCAACCTCCTCCCCAACCTCTCCCCCACACTCGTCCCATCCCTAACCCATCTCTTCAGCCTATCACTAACTTCTGGTACCTTCCCCGCTGCCTTCAAACATGCCACAATCACGCCCATCCTCAAAAAGCCATCCCTCGACCCAACTGCCTTCTCCAGCTACCGCCCCATATCACTGCTCCCATTTGCCTTCAAACTCCTTGAGCAACACGTTCACACTGAACTTTCCTTTCACTTCTCATCTAACTCTCTCTTCGACAACCGACAATCTGGCTTCTGCCCCCACCATTCCACCGAAACTGCCCTTACCAGAATTACTAATGACTTACTTACAACCAAAGCTAACAGACAATTCTCTGTACTCCTTCTTGACCTGTCCTCTGCCTTTCACACAGTTGACTACTGCTTCCTACTACAGATCCTCTCTTCCTTTGGCGTCAAAGACCTTGCCCTATCTTGGGTCCCCTCATACCTTTCTAACTGCACATTTAGCGTCTCCCACTCCCACGCTACCTCCTCATCCCGCACCCTCTCTGTTGGAGTCCCTCAAGGCTCTGTCCTAGGACCCCTTCTCTTCTCAATCTATACCCTTGGCCTGTGACAGCTCATAAAATCCAATGGCTTCCAATACCATCAGTATGGTGATAACACCCAGATGTCACCTCTCTGCTGTCCAGAATTCCAGTATGTCTATCAGCCATATCCTCCTTCTTCTGCTCTCGCTTCCTCAAGCTCAATGTGGACAAAACTGAACTCATCTTTCCCCCATCTCGTGTATCTTCCCCACCTTTGTGATCTTTTTATCACAATAAATGACACCACACTTTCCCCAGTAACAGAAATCTGCTGCCTCGGAGTAAACCTTGACTCTGCCCTGTCCTTCAAACCCCACATTCAACCTCTCGCCACCTCCTGCAGCCTCCAGCTCCAAAATATTTCCAGAATCAGTCCTTTCCTCAACCAATCTACTAAACTGCTTGTGCATGCCCTCATCACCTCCCGCCTCGACTACTGCAACATCCTCCTCTGTGGCCTACCTGCTAACACTCTCGCACCCGTCCAGTCCATCCTCAACTCAGCTGCGCGACTGGTTCATCTCTCACCTCGCTACTCCTCTACTATCCCCCTTGGTAAATCCCTTCACTGGCTCCCAATTGCCCAGCATATCCAGTTCAAACTACTAACACTGACCTACAAAGTCATCCATAACCTTTCCCCTCTGTACATCTCTGAACTAATCTACCGATATATTCCCTCATGTAATCACCGGTTCTCCCAGGACCTTCTTTTCTCCTCCACACTTAATCGTTCCTCACCCAATCACCTTGAAGATTTCTCACGAATATTCCCCATACTATCGAATTCTGTGCCTCAACACGTCCGATTAGCTTCCACATTTGTATTCTTCAGACGGAACCTGAAAACCCATCTCTTCAAACAAGCCTACAGCCTGCAATGACCTTGCTTGCTGCCACCTCAACACCAGAGCTACTGCAACCACCCCAACCTACTGTCTCCTTCCCTGTTCCTGTAGAATGTAAGCCTGCAAGGGCAGGGTCCTCTTCCCTCTGTATCAGTCTATCATGGTTTAGTTTTGTTTACTGTAAATGATGTCTGTATCTGATATGTAACCTTTACTTATGTACAGCACCGTGGAATCAATGGCGCTATATAAATAAATAATAATAATTATAATAAAATCCCCACAGCCCCTTCTCATAACTACTCAACTCTCCTCCTCCAAAACCAGCTTCTCCGCCATCATGGAAGATCAACTTTCCTCTTTACTCTCCAAATCACATCTCGCCACCTGTGAACTTGACCCAATCCTGTCCCAACTCATCCCAAACTTTACCACAGTCTTCATCCCAACCCTAACCCACCTCTTCAACCTATCACTAACAACTGGTGTCTTCCCCTCATGCTTCAAACATGCCTCGATCACACACCCCCTCAAAAAGCCCTCCTTTGACCCATCCTCTGTCTAGCTATCGCCCCATATCAATTCTCCCCTATGCCTCAAAACTACTGGAACAACATGTCCATCTTGAACTGTCCTCCCACCTCTCCTCCTGCTCCCTCTTTGACCACTTACAAACTGGATTCCGACTGCACCATTCCACTGAAACTGCCCCGACTAAAGTCACCAATGACCTACTAACCGGCAAATCCAAGTGACACTACTCTGTCTTCCTCCTCCTCCTGGACCTGTCATCTGCCTTTGACATAGTGGACCATTCCCTTTTACTACAGAATCTCTCATCTCTTAACATCACAGACTTGGTCCTATCTTGGACCTCATCATACCTAACAGACAGTACATTCAGTATCTCCCACTCACACACCACCTCCTCATCTCACCCCCATCCGTCGGTGTCCCCCAAGGCTCAGTTCTAGGACCCCTGCTAGTCTCCATAAACATCGTCGGCCTCGGACAGCTCATAGAGTCTCATGGCTTTCAATATCACCTCTATGCTGATGACACACAGATCTACCTCTCTTGACCTGATATCACCTCCTTACTAACCAGAATCCCACAATGTCTGTCCACTATTTCATCTTTCTTGTCTGCTAGATTTCTAAAACTTTACATGGATAAAACCAAATTCATCATCTTTTCACCATCTTATTCAATCCCAGCCAACTAACCCAAGTCAATGGCTGCCCAGTCTCCCCAGTACTGCAAGCTCAGAGTAAACCCTTGACTCTGATCTCTCCTTCAAACCTCATATCCAAGCCCTTTCCACTTCCTGCCGACTCCAACTCAAAACTATCTCCCAGATCTGCACATTCTTCAACCATGAATCTGCAAAAACACTAGTGCATGCCCTCATCATCTCCCGCCTCGACTACTGCAACCTCCTGTTCTGTGGCTCCCCTTCAAACACTCTAGTACCCTCCAATCTATCCTAAACTCTGCTGCTCGACTAATCCACCTGTCCCCCCGCTATTCCCCGGCCTCTCCTCTCTGTCAATCCCTTCACTGGCTCCCCATTGCACAGAGACTCTAGTTCAAAACCCTAACCATGGCATACAAAGCCATCCACAACCTGTCTCCTCCATACATCTGTGACTTAGTCTCCCGGTACTTACCTGCACGCATCCTCATGAGATCTCCTTCTCTACTCCCCTCTTATCTCCTCTTCCCATAATCACATCAAGATTTCTCCAGTGCATCCCCCCTACTCTGGAACTCTCTACCTCAACACATCAGACTCTCGCCTACTGTGGAAACCTTCAAAAGGAACCCGAAGGCCTACCTCTTCCGACAAGCGTACAACCTGAAGTAACCCTCGCTCCACCATATCGCTGCGCGACCAGCTCTGCCTTCTCCTACTGTATCCTCACCCATCCCTTGTAGATTGTGAGCCCTCATGAGCAGAGTCCTCTCTCCTCCAGTACCAGTCGGTGACTCGTTTTTGTTCAAATTATTGTACTTGTTGTTTGCTATGCATAGCCCTTTTCACATGTAAAGCGCCATGGAATTAATGGCGCTATAATCATAAATAATAAATATATATCTATATATCTGTGGCTTGGTCGCCTTAAAAGGAGGGGGGCCCAAACATATTTCTTGCTCAGGGGCCCCAAGGTGTCATTGTCCTCCCGAAATACTTATCAATAAAATAGTAGGGTACATGGGATAAGTCAGTGTCTAATGCTGTTAGGCAGGGAGGGACAGATCGCTGCTGTCAGTGTGCTACTCTGCTCATTTTTTGCATTTGTGCATCCAATATTTTTTATGCCAAAATATACAAACATTTAGGCTATGTGCCCACGATGCAGAAATGCTCAGGATTTTTTCCTGAGCGTTTCTGTATTTCCCTGGCAGAAAAAAAAGCATGCGGATTTTACATGCGGATTGTACATGTGTTTTTCCTGCCAGGGACAAGCGGATGTGAAGCGTTCTTCACTTGCATTTCCGCATGCGGGTTGTCAAGCGCTTTCCAAGCGATTTTAGCATCACTTGGAAAAGTGCTTGACAACTTGGTCACACTATATAAATCCATGCAACCGGCATGGATTTATATAGTGTGACCCGAGAGAATGTCAAAAAATAAAAAATAAATCTATACTTACCCTCTGATGGCCCGCGCTGTCTTGTTTCCCTCTGTCCCGGCTGCCGGCAGCGCTACACTGAAGGACCTGCCGACGTCAGCGTCGCGTGACCCATCACATGACTATGATGTCAGCGCAGGTCCTTCAGTACATCGCGAACTGTCGGCATGCGAGGAGGAGCGCAGCGGGGGCCATCAGAAGGTAAGTATAATCTTTATTTTTTTTAATTCTTTTTTTTTACAGTTTTCTATGGTACCCAGGTCCAGAGGAGAGTCTCCTGTCCTCTAGACCTGGGTACCATCCGCACATTAGAACGCACGGAATGAGCATCTGCATATACAGTGATGCGTAATCCATGCGTTCTAATGCAAGTCAATGGCGGCGAAAACGCAGCACTTCCGCAAAATAATTGGTAGTGCTGCGGATTTTTCCGCAATGATAATCCGCAGCCGAAATTTCCGCAGCATGTGAACAGCACATGCAGATTATCATTGGGGAACATGGCAGACCTTCTACCAAGTGTTTTTTTAAGCGTTTCTGCAGCGATTTTGCCGCTGTGGAAACGCTTAAAAAACGCATCGTGGGCACACAGCCTTAAACTCCAGTTTAGTGTACGTGAGAAAGTGTGCGTGTCACAAAGTCTGTCTCGTTTGCACATGCTGTACGTGTATTCCAGTATTGCTGCCTGTTGCTATACTTTATTTGCACTTTATCTACCATTTTTTTGATGGTAGATAAAGTGCATTCACCTTGCATTTGGTACCATGTTAATGAGTTGATAAAAGATTGATTGCTGTCAGTCAGGGAAATATAATTCTAGTCTTGCAGATATGATACCTGTTAATGGCTAACGAAAAAAAAAATAAATGATGTTACAAAGCGAACTTTCAAGATCACTTGTGTCTTCAACTGGCATGGTATAACAAAGTATCTGAAGAAGCATATATACATACCGTGTACGTTACTTCAGATACTTTGTTACACCATGGCTAATGAAGGGATTAATATATGGATTATTCTGTATAAAAATATAGTTTTCAAAACCAGAAAATGCACTAGAAAATTACACAAAGTGTTATCACAATATAAAAGGAGAGCTATCTGGATTGTATTCACTTAAAAGATGTTTATTGATAATTGCAAACATTTTATACATTATATACAATTCTTTGATGTTCAAGAAGATTTTATTTGCAGATAAAAGATTTCCCACGTTGATAACACAAATATGGCTTCTCATCTGTATGAATTCTCTGATTATTAACAAGATCTGATTTCTGGTTAAAACGTTTTCTCCTGCGTGTGATTTTTCACATTTACGGCATAACATGATTTATTTGTTAACCCTTTTCCACACTCTAAGCATGAATAATGCTTCTCAGCTATGTGATTTTTCTGATGTCTACCAAGATCTGATTTAAACGCAAAACATTTCCCACATTCTGAACATGAATATGGCTTCTCCCCTGTGTGACTTCTCTGATGTTTAATAAGATATGAGTGAGCTATAAAACGCTTCCCACACTCCAAGCATGGATAAGGCCTGTCCCCTGTGTGAATTTTTTGATGACCAACAAGATGTGATCTCTGACTGAAATATTTCCCACATTCCGAACATGAATACGGCTTCTCCCCTGTGTGAATTCTCTGATGTATAACAAGAATAGATTTCTTGTTAAAACATTTCCCACATTCTGAACATGAAAATGGCTTCTCCCCTGTGTGCGTTCTCTGATGTATAACAAGAGATGATTTCTTGTTGAAACATTTTTCACAGTCTGAACATGAATATGATTTATCTCCTTTGCGAGCCCTTCTGTGATATTTTCTTTTCTTCACAGCCGGCGATGAATCGGAAGATGAGGGGATATCTGAGATAGTTGCACGTACTTTACGTGTAGCTTGTGAGTTATCAGGGTTTTCCGCCTTAAAATCTGACGTCAGATGTCCCTCAGAGCTCCTGTTACAGTCATCTGCCAAAAATTGAACCAACTTTGATTATTTATTAATAATAATAGAACTTTAACTCCTTCACCACCAATCCTGTTTTCACCTTCCTGACTAAGCCAAATTTTATAATTCTTGACCAGTGTCACTTTATATAGTAACAACTCTGGAACGCTTCAACATATCCTAGTAATTCTGAGAATATTTTTCCATGACGTGTTGTACTTCCTGATAGTGGTAACTATTGCTCGATATGATTCACATTTATTTATAAAAATATTGAAAATTTTATTAAAAAAAAAAAAGTGAAAATTTTGCAATTTTCATGTTTTGAATTTTTATGCCCTTAACCAGATATTTATTATGCATTTTGTGTACTATATAACTAACATTTACCACATGTCTACTTTACATCAGCATAATTTTTTAACTTTTTTTTTTTGTTAGGAAGTTAGAAGGGTTTAAAAGTTTATCAGCACTTTTTCATTTTTCCAACAAAATTCACAAAACTAATTTTTTTTATTTTTTTTTTTCCATTTTTTTTTTTTTTTAGGGACCACGTCACATTTGAAGTGACTTTTGAGGGCCCTATGTTACAGAAAAGATCGAAAAGGACACCATTTTAAAAAAACTGCACCCCTCAAAAGTGTTCCAAACCACATTCAAGAAGTTTATTAACCCTTTAGGTGCTTTCACATAAATGAAAGCAAAGTGGAAGAAAAATAATCAAACATTTTAATAGTTCCCAAAAAAATGTTGCCTTAGCCCCACATTTTTCATTTTCACAAGGGTAACAGGAAAAATGGACCATACAAGTCGTCGTGCAATTTCTCCTGAGCACGCGATGTGGTGGAAAACTACTGGTTTGGACACACGGCAGGGCTTGGGAGGAGCGCCATTTCGTCTTGAATAGATTGTGGACGCCATATCACATTTGAAGAGCCCCTGGCATGCAAAAACAGCACAAACCCGCAAAAATGACCCAATTTTGGAAACTACACTTCTTGAGGAATTCAACTAGGGGAATGGTGAGCATTTTTAACCCTCGGGAGACTCACAGAATTGTAGAACATTGGGTTGAGTAAATTAAAAATTACAATTTTTTTCCACTGAAATGTTGCTTTGGCACAAATTGCCTCTTCAGAGAGGAAGAGGACTAGAACGCATATGAACTAAAAAGTTAATATCGACCCTCTAACAAGACTTGCCATATGACTTGGGATAAAAGCCAATAAAAGGTTTCCTCACTCCGACATGCAAGGCTTGACTTGTCATTATCCACAAGGTGAAACGTTACCCCTTAGATCCCAGTCTTAAGCCTCTGACCTAGCCCAATCAGATCTTATACTTTGCACTAACAAGGGGCAATACCCCGAAACACTGTCAGCAAATTTATATTCTGGTCTTGGCTTTTATCCTAAGTGATATTGCAAGGCTCATTAAAGGGTCGATATTGACTTTTAGGATTGCCGCTTCCAATAGGTGGCACTAGAGTTTATTGGTATATTTTATTCATTTTTTTGCTCTTTATTTTTTTTAAACTTTTTTTTTTTTTTTCACTTTTTTAATTTAGTCCCTGTATGGGACTTTACCTTTTATCACTCTCATCAATGATATAATGCATTGCAATGCACAAGCACTGTAATGCATTATACAGTGGTTGCAAAAGTATTCACCCCCCTTGGCATTTTTTACTGTTTTGCTACCTCACAACCTGGAATTTCACTGTTTTGAGGGTTTGCATCAGTTCATGTAAAGAACATGCCGACAACTGTGAACATTCGGTTTTCTTTTCGTTGTGAAGCAAACAACAAATAGGACAACATAACTGAAAATTTCAGTGTGCATAACTATTCACCCCACTAAAGTCAGTACTTTGTAGAGCCTCCTTTTGCTGCAATTACAGCTACAAGTCACTTTGGATAAAATTATTATACATTCCTCAAGGTAAAACTGCTGCAGCTCCTTCGAGTTAGATGGTTTCCTCTGGTGAACAGCAATCTTCAAGTCTGATCTCAATTGGACTAAAGTCTGGGCTTTAGTACCCCGACTTGTACTTCTCAACAACTGTGTCCCTGACTTGTTTGGAGGTCTCCTTGGTCTTCATGGCGTTGTTTGGAGATCTCCTTGGTCTTCATGGCGTTGTTTGGAGATCTCCTTGGTCTTCATGCTGTTCTTTGGAGATCTCCTTGGTCTTCATGCTGTTCTTTGGAGATCTCCTGGGTCTTCATGGCGTTGTTTGGAGATCTCCTGGGTCTTCATGGTGTTGTTTGGAGATCTCCTTGGTCTTCATGGTGTTGTTTGGAGATCTCCTTGGTCTTTATGGTGTTGTTTGGAGATCTCCTTGGTCTTTATGGTGTTGTTTGGTTAGTGATGCTTCTTGCTTAATGGTGTAGCAGCCTCTGTGTCCTTTCAGAAAATATAAAGTGTATATACTGACGGACATGTGACACTTAGACTGCACAGAGGTGGACTTCCTTTCACTAAGCATGTGACTTATAAATGGTAATTGCTTGCACCAAAAAATTTTAGGGGCTTCATAGCAAAAGGTGTGAATATATATGCACATGCCAATTTTTTGTTATTTGATCCCATAAATTTAAATTTATACCTATATTTTTCTCACTTCACCAACTTAGTCTATTTGGTGCTGATGCATCACACACATAATGGAGTACAAAAATATTTAATCACATGTTGTAATGTAACAAAATAGGTAAAAAGCCAAGGGGGGGGGCGTGGCCTAGCTCTTGATGTGAGAGGTCGGGTGGCAGTGCCTCTCCACCACCATTAGCTTCAATTATCCTGCACAGAGCCCGAACCAGCCAAATCCCTTATCAGGAACTGCTGTCTGAGGGTCCCGGGAGTCAGAGGCGAGCTTCTGCCAGACTCAGAGAGTCCAACATGGGCCGCAAAAGGTAGAAGGATGCCGGGGCCTGCAGCAGTGCCTCAGCCCAAGATGGCACCGAGACAGAGGAAGAGGCGGGAAGGAGGAACACAGCCTATGCACGGAGGCTGGAGGCTTCAGCACGGCTGCACAGGTATGCGAGGGGCATGAAGGCAGATGAAGAAGGAAGTGAAGGCAGTGAGAAGCATGGAGATGAGGAGGAAGATGAGGAGGAGATGCCTGTGCCGGTGCTACATAATGAACAGCAGGAGGAGGGGGATGGTGACACTGTGCTGGCAGCTGAAAGTTCAGATGAGGCAGAGCCGACTCTGCGAGATGTATTCCAGGCTGTCTTATACTGCAAGACTGCTTTAACTGCTCTGACAAAGCAGGTGAATGGTCTGAAAGCCGACATGGGAGGCATTGAGGCTTCTATGCAGAAAGTTACAGCCAGATTGACTGAGGTGGAGGGCAGAGTTGGTGTAACAGAAGATCATTTAACCTCAGTGCAAAAGACGCAGCAACAGCACACTCAGAGGATCACGGTAGTGGCTAACAAAAATGATGACCTGGAAAACCGGTCACGCAGGAACAATTTGCGTATTGTGGGCATCCCTGAAAGAGCTGAGGGTGCTGACCCCACGACCTTTGTTGAAACCTGGCTGCTGGGAAAGTTTGGGTCTAATATCCTGTCGAGGGTGTTTGCTGTGGAGCGTGCACATCGAGTGCCCATGAGACCCCCAGTGCCTGGAGAGGGTCCTCGTACGATGTTAGCCAGAATCCTGAACTGCAGAGACCGGGACACTATCTTACGTAAGGCCAGAAAATTGACAGATCTTACCCTGGAGGGCAAACGCATTGAAATATACCCGGATTACTCGGCTGAGGTGCAAAAGCTGCGGCTACGGTATTGTGAAGTGAAGAAACAGCTCCGCTCTTTGAATGTGAAATACTCTACAATTTATCCTGCCAAATTAAGAGTGGAAGCCTTTGGAAAGGTCAATTTTTTCCCGTCACCGGTAGAGGCCGCCTCGTGGTTGGAGCGGAACCGGAGCAAATTGAGAGAAGCTGAGGACTCGGCACGGTGAATGCACGACCCTGCTATCCTGACCACTGGACAGGGTTGTGGCTCTACATTGCTCTGCGAAACCGCAGAGGAGGGGGAGAAACCCCCGCTGGGATCTACGTTTTATAGTTTTATAGTT
The DNA here is from genome assembly GCF_046119375.1 of Phyllobates terribilis. Taxonomy (NCBI): domain Eukaryota; kingdom Metazoa; phylum Chordata; class Amphibia; order Anura; family Dendrobatidae; genus Phyllobates; species Phyllobates terribilis. The sequence goes on along the minus strand of NW_027362765.1, from coordinate 372,492,544 downwards.
AATTTGTTTGATTAATGGTTCGGGACTATGCATACTATTGATTATGTGGTGGAGAGACTGCCAATGCTGGAGGAGGACACGGCGCATGTTGATATGCGGTATACTACGATGTTGCTCAGGTTCTTTGATCTCCCACTCTCACGTTGGGAAGAGAGTGACAAGAGAAGGGTGGGGGGAGGGGGGGAGGTGGATGGGTTGGATTTGCGGGAAAATGGGGTTGCTTATGCTGTTTGACCTGGTATGCTTGGGAACAAAATGGAAAGATGTTACTTGATGATGGTGGATTGTTTTTTCTAATGCACAATGAGTAACCGTACGGTTCGGATTTTAAGTTGGAATGTACGTGGTATATCTGACAGGATTAAGAGGGCAGCAGTTCTGAATCACATCAGATCTTGTGATCCTATGATTGCGTGCTTACAGGAGACCCATCTCACTAGAGATACTAGGCACTGGCTATCGAGAGGGTGGATGTTAAAGACATATCATTCCACTTATTCCTCGTACTCCAGGGGGGTGTCAGTCCTAATACACAAAAACGCACATTATGAAGAGCTGGCAGTGCAAGTAGACAGTGAAGGGCAGTATGTATGGATTGCGTGCAGATTGTATGGACACAAAATGATTTTAGTGGCGTTATATATCCCTCCACCTTATTCTAAAAAGGAACTTCAAGCAGTAATGGACTTGACGGCCAGATGGGGGGAGGCTCCGATGTTGATTATGGGAGATGTTAACAACACCATGAATGATTACTGGGATAAAGTACGTCCGGCAGGTATGGAAGCTGGACGGGACGGAATGACTGCATTTGGCACCTACGTGGGGGAGCTGGGGCTGGTGGATCTGTGGAGAGTACGAAATGAGGGTAAGAGGACCTTCTCGTGTCATTCGGCTACACACGGAACACTGTCAAGGATAGACCTGGCTTTTGGGGATACTGCTATGGATGGGATGGTTGGGGAGGTGGAATACCTACAGAGGACTCTATCGGATCATAGTCCTATGGTTGTCACGCTTCTAGTGGGATCTGCTCAGGGTCAGAGGGGAGGTTGGCGTCTTCACCCGACGTGGCTTAAAGTGGTGGATATGGGTGGCATAACCAAAGAACTAGAGCACTTCTTCCAAGTGAATGAAGGGAGTTCTGAGGCCACAGTGGTGTGGGAGGCTATGAAGGCATTTACGAGGGGACTCTTTATAAGTGAGATCTCACGGTGTAAGACCAAAACTAAATTGGCAGATCAACAAATAAAGGATGACTTGACAAGGGCAGAGGCAGACATGATTTTGGCGCCAACGAGTGTAGCTCACAATAGACTAAAATTGGCACAGGAGGCAGTTAATAAACTGCACATGATGCAAGCTGAGAGGAAAAGGGCATTTCAGCAAGCCCAATTCTTTGAGGAAGGAGAGAGAGTGGGTCACTTGTTGGCGGTGATATCTGCGGCACAGAGGGAGTCTTCCAGGGTGTACAGGTTGAGAGACCAAGCGGGGACGACTCTGACAGACACAAAGGACATATTGGAGGTCTTCAAGGAATATTACATGGCACTGTACAATTCAAGAGTACGGGACACGGAGGGGGCCGTAGAGGAATTTTTGGAAGGCATCTCACTGTCTAAATTGTCTGAGGAAGATAGGATGAGGTTGGATGAACCTGTGAGTGTGGAGGAGGTGGAATGTGCAATTCTGTCTATGCCCAATAACAAATCACCGGGTGCTGATGGTCTACCTGGGGAGGTGTACAGGGAGCTGGTGGAACTGCTAGCTCCAAAATTGAAATCTGTGTTTGATGAGGCTTTGGTGAAGGGGGCGTTACCGAGATCAATGGAGGAAGCGGTGATAGTGGTTCTGCCAAAGGAGGGGAAAGACCCCATGGATGCGGAGTCGTATAGGCCCATATCGTTGTTGACAACGGATGTCAAAATACTCACTAAGATCCTGGCCACCCGGCTCACCGGGGTTGCGCATACTGTTATTCACGAGGACCAGTCGGGCTTTATGCCCAACCGCTCCACGGCTGTTAACTTGAGAAGATTATTTCTTAATATGCAGCTGCCTGCTGATAATGGTGGCGGGAGAATAGTGATGTCATTGGACGCTAGAAAAGCATTTGATAGCGTGGAATGGAAATATTTATGGAAATAATGGGATTTGGCCCCGCATTCATGGCCTGGGTGAAGTTATTGTACTCATCCCCAAGGGCGGTAGTTAAGGTGAATGGTGAACGGTCCGGGATGTTTGACTTACATAGGGGCACAAGGCAGGGGTGCCCGCTGTCCCCGCTATTGTTTGCGGTGGCAGTGGAGCCCCTGGCGGCCAAAATAAGAGCTGAGAGAGGAGTGGTCGGATTTAAATTTGGGAGGCTGGAAGAAAAAATATCACTGTATGCCGATGACATCCTGTTATTTCTGGAAAATGCAGGAGAGGCATTGGGGTGCACGATGGATGTAATTAAACACTTTGGGAGCATTTCGGGACTGGAGATAAACTGGCACAAGTCTTATGTCATGGCTGTAGATAGATGAGAGGGGGAAGCAGCTCCAGCTGGTTTCACAATTTAAATACCTTGGGATATGGGTGGCGCTTCCATTGACACGATTCACGGATCTGAATTTAGTTCCTCTGCTAGAGAAATTTAAAAAGAAAATAGGCGCATGGTGCCAATTGGCTTTGACGGTGACGGGTAGAACTAACCTGATTAAGATGGTCCTTATGCCACAACTAATGTACGTTTTGCACAACTCACCGATATGGCTACCAAAAAAACGGTTTCAGGGTATTGATTCTATCTTCAGATCCTTGATATGGGGCAAGAGGCAGGCAAGGATTAAATTGGGAACGCTGCAAAATGGGAAGGAGGAGGGAGGATTGGCCGCACCCAATCCCTGGGTCTATTTCTTGGCAGTACAAGGCCAGCATGTCAGGGGATGGAGAGAACCCGATTGTGGAGGGGCAGCTTGCCGGGTGCTGGTACATGTGTCGGGGAGACGCCCACTGGTCCAGGCGTTAGAGGATGGTACCTTTAAGAAATTGGGAGCAATATATCCTACCTTAGGCTTGACTCAGAAGGTATGGGACACTATTAAAAAGATCAGGGGGGGTGGACGGGCTGACTAAGTACTCACCGGTGTTGGGCAATGAACATCTGCCGGAACTTAATAAGCTGTGTCAAATGGGCAATTGGAAGGCGCAAGGAGTGAGATATGTGTGCCAGCTGCAGAGTGGAACGGACCTGAAGACCTTTGAGAAATTGAGAGAAGAATTTGATTTGCCTTTGGTGTGGGGATTTCAATACTATAGGCTTCGACATGCTTGGAGGGCACAGTGTGGATTGGGAGCCATGATGGTTCAGGGTGACATTGTACTAGACTCTGTATGTATGAAGGGAGGGACGAGGGGAGTCATATCGAGCTTATATCATGACCTACTGCACTCCTATCTGGGGGGAAATCACTTCATTGCAAAGAGTAAATGGGAAAGGGAGGTGGGTACCCTCACAACAGAACAATGGGAGGCAATTCTAGAATATGTCCCGAAGATCTCTCTAAGCGAGCAGGCACGGATCTCCCAATTATACATAATACATAGGACATACAAAACACCGCTGCGCCTGTACAAGGCGGGCTTGAGGGGAGATTCCAGTTGCCCTAGATGTGGCACGGACCAGGCCGGACTGCTACACATGCTATGGTCATGCCCACGGCTAGTGGCTTATTGGTTGGTCGTTGTTAACAAAATTGAGAGGGCTTATACATGTACAATTGACAGAAACCCGGTGCTGTGTGTTTTGGGGGAGGTGGATAGAATACCTGTCTCAGAACATTACAAAGTGGCGATAGCGCGATTGCTATATGTGGCACGCAAACTAATAGCACGAAAATGGACAGATTCGGAACCCCCCACTAGGAGGGAATTTATTGCTCAGACACGTACGGTAATGCATTTAGAGGAAAGCATTTACAGGCGGAGGCATGGAGAGAGAACTTTTGGGAAAATATGGTCCGCATGGATGGCGGTAATATGATTGTCAATGTTCCCAGGTATGCCCGGCATAAGGAGTATTGGCGGGAGGGGGGAGGGGGGAGAGGGTTTTGACTGTATTACTACACGTTATGTGAATTGTTATATGTATATTGATAACTGTTTGCTGTAAATTTTTGAAACCTAAATAAAAATAATTGGTTTAAAAAAAAAAAAAAAGCCAAGGGGGTGGGGGGGCCAATACTTTTGCAAACCACTGTTATACCAACAGAACACCTTGTAGACTATGATTCCGGCATGGTCTAACAGGCCAGCATAGCTGGCAAACACAGAGGTCATTTGGCCACGGTTTGCCATGACTATCATCGGCAACCCATGATTGCGTCGCAGAGAATGACGATTGGAAGGGAGAGGGAGCCCCTTCCATCTCACAGCGTTCTAAGTGCTGCAATCACTATGGACTGCGGCATTTATAGGGGGCTAAACAGTTGGGGGTGATGCGGGCACCACACTTGGCTGTGACAGCTCGGGCTTGTCTATCACTTAATCACTTGTCTATCACATACCTCATGTGCCCGCACGATCGCCAAGATGTACCTGTACGTCCATTTGAGAGAACGCACTATCGAGGATAGGTTAAGTAAGGGCATTTTTAGAGCGTTATCAACAAGCTATACAGTATCATAGTGTCGTTTTAATCACCAAATAGCGAAGATTGCTTCCCTATCAAGCGGATTTGTCACCAGATTTGACGATACATTGCTAATAAATATCTTTAACCTGATGAGGTTGTTGTACTTACTGTGAAAAAAAATCAAATCAGAATGGATTTCAAATGAGCATATTAGGAGTCCAACCGGAGGTTAAAATCATTCTAATATTGGTTTTAAAAATAAGTACATCAGCCTCTTCAGGTCTAAAAGATCTATTTACCAATGTTGCAGTTTCTGTAGTGAAATATGGTGATAAATCCACTTGAACAAATTAAACATAAATTAGTTGCAACCAGTGGAAAAGTCGAATATGTGACTGTAATCTGCATTTACTGCTCACCTGAGCCGTTATCTGTAGGATTCTCCTCTTTACACTGCTCATCATCCCAGATGTCGATCTCCTCTACTTTTATTATGGTTAGATCGATATTACTGTGCAGATCTTCATCCTGATTCGAAAGCTGTGAAATAAATATGGTAAAAATGACAGATACTTGGACACGTCACATGGAAGGAGCAGAAAAGATTGCTGTTCTACAGCCAAATTGTTTCACAGGAGAAAACAGTACCTAACTACCATATTTTTTGGACTATAAGACGCACCTAGGTTTTAGAGGAGGAAAATACAAAAAAAATTGAGGAAAAAATTTGGTCATGACGCGCTGTAATGGGGGGGGGAGATCTGCTGCTGACAATGTTATAGGGGTAATGTCCCCCAATTCTGTACTAATATCCCCCATCCTGGTATGTATTTATGTTGCCCAGCCTGGTATATATGGACCCCAATCCAGGTATACATGGTATTGCATCCTGGTATACATGGCACCCCATCCTGGTATACATGGCATCCCCATCCTGGTATACATGCCCCCCCCTTTCTGATATACATGGCCCCCCATCCCCATCCTGGTATATATGGCCCCCATCCGCATCCTGGTATATATGGCCTCCATCACATCCCCATCTTGGTATACATGGCCCACCCATCCTGGTATAAATGCCACCCACCCCCCCATCCTGGTATACATTTCCTCCATCCCATCCCATCCTTGTATACATGGCCCCCATCACGCCGCACACATAATAAATAATTCTCACCTTCTCACTACGTCCTGTTCCGATGCCAGCAGCTGATTTCAGTGTGTAAGCAGCGCATGTCACAGCCATTAGCCCCCACATGCTGGGGTCAGCTGCCGGAATATACACTGCTCCCCACGCTCGGGACTATTGGAGTGTGGAGCAGTGAATAGTCATTCTCCTTATTAGTGGGCACACTTACCCACAGCCGCCGGCTCCTGTCCAGCCGCTGAAATCTTGTGTACCTGCTATTAAAGAGAATGAATATTCACTGCTCTCCACTCCCATGGTCCTGCCCAACTCTCGGCACCGGCTTCAGTGCATTTAGGTGGGCGGGAATATGGGCGTGTGGAGAAGTGAATATTCAATTTTTTTTTTTAACAGAGGGCAGTGTTAGCTGCAGCAGCCGACTCCTGCCTCCTGTGACCCACTCTTCAAACGCTGCTGCTCCCCCCCACAGCCACACTATTAGGTACATCCGGACTATAATACGCACCCCCCACTTTCCTCCAAAATTTTGGAGGAAAAAAGTGTGTCTTATAATTCAAAAAATACGGTAATTTTGTGGTACTGAATATCATGCTTAAATTTGCTGATTGGCTCTAATTTTCAAGATCCAGAGGAGGTTGTAATTACTTATGACATACTTTCCTGCAGGCTTATAGAAAAATTGCATCTTTATTATTTCCTCGTCATTATTACATTGTTAGTAGCTAGTCTATTACATCACCTATTTATTCTATTGAGCTTTCCGTATTCTATCATCTTAGTGTGACAAATCAAAAAAAGTGCCAACTCCGCTCCGATGACGCAATCTTGATTACAGTTGCATCACCTACTTTTATAAATGCTCTCTGTGTAAGGTATACAGTTTTAGGATTTCTTAGCTTAGTTTCTTAGCATATTGACATGTTTAAGTTTTTTTCAGATATGCCCTGTTATTGCATTAACAAAGCGGATAGTTTTTGCTACATACGCAGAGAAGTCACTTTTGCATCACAAAGACTAAACTTGACTACCATGATAAGGAAAGCCTACAACCTGTATTTTGGCTTCAGAATAGGAAATCAGGACAAGAGTTGGACTCCACATGTATGCTGCACATCTTACCCAGTGGTTGCATGGGAAGAGGCAATCTATGCCTTTTGCAGTCCAAATGATCTGGAGAGAGCCAACCGATCACACTACCAATTGCTATTTCTGCATGGTGTGCCCCATTAGGAAAGGAGTTTCAAGGAAGAAGTGGACTTTACAGTATCCAAACATTCCATCTGCAATACGCCCGGTACCACATCCAGAAGAATTGCAGATTCCAAAAGCACCAGAAACATTTTCAGTCGAGACAAGTGAGGAAGAAGAGGGCGCTGGGAGTCATGAAGCATCTTCCTCTCACGACCCAGACTTTCTATGAGCAACCTCAACTGAACCACACCTCATAACTAGGGATGAGTGGACCCGTGGATGTTCGGGTTCGTCGGGTTCAGCCGAACTGTAGTTTAAAGTTCAGTTTGATATCCAAACTTGATCCAGAACCAGAACCCAATAGAAGTCAATGGGAACCTGAAGTTCGGAGCTTTAAATGGCTGTAGTTATGGCTAGGGGGCTGCAAAAGAAAGTAACATCGTTACCGCCAGTCAGAGGAGTGCGGGATCACGCTTTCAGATGTCAGCGTGATCCTGCAGCTGTGACTGTGACCGGCAGTAAAAAGCTTACCCCGGGTCACAGGCATCGGCTAATGAGACTACTACCCCCATCAGCCGACGCCTGCTGTCACTGTGAACAGCGAGCGCAGGCGCCGCTGATGGAAGTAGTCATCAGCCGGCGCATGTGCTCCAAATGAAAAAATAAGAGTTAAAATTAATAAATATATTTTCAAATAAAAATAAAAAACACATTATACTCATCTTAACGCCTAATCCCCAATGCCCATGTCACTTGTAAAAAATAATAAACCACCATAATACTCACCTATCCGCCGTAATCCCCACTGTCACAAGGCGATCTCACTTGTAGAACAGTCACACCGGCTAGGCCCAGAGCTGCTACGAGAGTTCGCCCATTATTGCACATCACCAGTCCGAGCTTGAGATTCACCGTCACTAAACACTCATCTGTCTGCTGTTCGATCACCGTCCACAGCTCCTGCGCAGTGTGGAATTTGTCCCCCAAATAGATGCGTTTCAGAACAGACTGCTGTCATTTCCCCCTGGCTGTGCTGAAGTTGATGGTGCAGGTCTTAGTTTTACCGGATGAGGAGGCAGTGGCGTAAGCGGAGTAAGGAGGAGGCAACCTGGACAGAGAAACGTCCAGCAATCCTCGGTGGTGTTAGGACATGCGCAGAACACCTTCCGCCTTAGGCCCAGCTGCCACTACATTTACCCAGTGGGCAGTTAGGGAGATGTAACATCCACGTATTGGTGTTTATGTGGAGTTTGGCAATGATGGCATTGCGCAGTGCACACCTGATTTGGTCTAGAACATGTGTGTGCAGGGGAGGGTTGGCGACCCTGAGAAAGTAATGGCGGCTGGGAACAACGTACTGCGGGACAGCCACCGCCATCAGTTTTTTATAACTGTTCGTCTCCACCAGCCGGAATGGCAGCATTTCAAAAGCCATGGCACGTAGGTGAGTAGGGGGTATTTCCTCTTTCTCTAGAGGGTTTGGGGGATGGAGAGCTGAAAACGTCCATGCGACGGTGTGGAGATGTTCGGTGACACTGCTGGTGGTGGTGCTGTCACAATCTCTCTCTGCGAGATGGCAGGTGGCCCTGTTGATCGTGAGTGGGAGGAAGAGGCCGAGACCACAGCAGAAGAGGGAGCTGGAGGAGGCTCAGATCTGTCATGCTTTTTAAGGTGTGTACTCCACTGCACCTCTTGCTTGGAATTCAGATGCCTTGTTTTGCAGGCGGTGCTCAGATTTATGCCTCACTTCAGGGTCTGATGGCACAGCGTCCAAACCGCCCGTGTCTTGTCGTCAGCACATTGGCTGAAGAAATGCCACGAGAGGGTGCTCCTTTGAGCTGGCTTTGTTGTTCTCATTTCATCGGTGGGGTGGCCAGTAGCAGCCAACATACTGGCTAGGGGCAGCCGGCTGTGCTTTTTCACCGTGCTCCCTCTTTTACTATGCTGCTGGGGCAGCATGACCACCACCTCTTCCTCTGAGCTGCTCACGTCACATGGATGGCCTTCGCTCCATGTGGTGCCCAGGACCTCATCATACCCCGCATCATCTTCCACCCACTCCTCACCCCTGCCCTACTTGCCTGTCTGCATAATGCAGAAAGACACTGCAATTGGTAACTGTGTTTTGTCATCCTCTGAGATGTGCTGCAGTGGTCCACTGACCCTCCCACATTCTCATCCTTCAACATAACAAGTGGTTGGGCATCAGTGCACTCAGTCTCTTCCACTTCTGGGGCAGGGCCAGGTGGATGGCCCACGAAATCACAGCCAGCAGAGTCATCAAAAAGCAGAAGAAACTGCTGCATGACTTGGGGATCAGACTGCTTGGCTCATCTGCAAGGGGGTGAGATGGAAGCTGGTTGACCAGGTCCTCAACTCTGCGTTTTCTGCAGGGTACTTGGTGGAAGATAATGAGAAGGAACTGGAGGCACTCTCAGCCATCCAATCTAACACCACTTTAACATGTTCTGGCCTCAACATTCCTTTAGCAGTATTCGGCCCTACGAAATGATGCAGAACGTCCTGTTGCCTGGGTGCACCAGCACCAGAGGAAGGTGTTTCATTTTGGCACGTAACAGGCACAGAACGACCACGTCCTCTTCCTGCAGCCGCTACACCAGCACCACCATGGCCACGCCTTCGTCCCCTATTTGATGCTCGACTCATTTTTTTAAGTGGGTTTAGGCACACAACTCGCACAGAAACAGGTGCAGAGTATGACTTTTGTTAGGCACACTACTGTACCCGCACAGACAAGGCAGCAGAGTATAACATTTTTTAGGCACACTACTCGCACAGACACGGTTGCAAAGTATAACTATTTTTTTAGGCACAGTATTCCCAAAGACACAGGTGCAGAGTACACAGAGGCTTTTTGGCACACTACACCTGCAGACACGGGTGCAGAGTACACACAGAGGCTTTTTGGCACAGTACTCCCACAGACACAGGTGCAGAGAACACACAGAGGCTTTTTGGCACAGTACTCCCACAGACACAGGTGCAGAGAACACACAGAAGTTTTTGGCACAGTACTCCCACAAACACTGGTACATAGAACACAGAGGCTTTTTGGCACAGTATTTCTACAGAGACGGGTGCAGAGTACACAGAGGCTTTTTGGCACAGTACTCCCACGGAAGTTTTTTGGCACAGTACTCCCACAAACACGGGTACAGAATACACACCAGGGTTGTGGAGTCGGTAACCAAACCTTTGACTCTGACTCCTCAATTTCCATGACACCGACTCCCTCATACACGGCTCATGTTTAAGTGATAAATTTACTGTAGCACAGACTCATCTCAGCTAAAAGTCTAGACCCTTAGATCAGGAATAGGACAGACATTTATAGGACATTTCATAACTTTCCTAAATTCTTATGAAAAAATATTCCCCACAAACTGCATTGAACTACTTTACCCAAATTATTATATATTTTAGGAGTTGGAGTCAGTCCATTTTATACCGACTCCACAGCCCTGATACACACAGAAGCTTTTTGGCACAGGACTCCCACATTTACAGTTCGGGTTCGCTCATCCCTACTTATAACACAAAGTGAACTAAACGATCTTGTTAGAGGTTTGGATCTGACCAAGAGTAAAGCTGAGCTCTTAGGTTTCCGGCTACAGGAGTGGAATGTTCGCATTTCTTTGTTCTACAACTGTGATAAAGATCTTGTTCAATACTTCTTCATTGAGGGCGATCTTGGGGAATGCAACATCAACAGTTTAATAAGCCTCTTCAAGATGAGGAGTTTCTCCGGTTTTGGGAAACTAGAGAGCCGATAACTGGAAATGTGTCCTTAATGATTCATTTCTTACACTCACATCAAGACTTATTTCCAGCAAACTGCAGAGCAGTGAGTGACGAACAGAGATGATCTGATTATCATAGAAACAAGAGCTAACTAAAAATTGTTATAGTATATTTTATACACAGATTTGAATTTAGAGGTCAAAATCATTAAGAAATGGCTCATTTCAAAAAGGAACCTGACTTTTGAAAATATGTACAATGTTATTAAAGGGTTTTTCTACCCAAAAAACAAGTTATCATCTATCCCTTAATAAGGTGGTAACTATGATTGGGGGGTGTCTGACTGCTGGGACCCCCAACTGATCCCTAGAATGGGGCTCTGTAACCCCTATTTGCAGCTGTATTGCCTCGTGAGGTGAGAATGCTTGGCCTCCGCTCCATTCGTTGTCTATGCAAATGCCAGAAATAACCAAGCGCTGTACTCCGCACTCCCATTGACAATGAATGAAGCGGAGGCCGAGCATATGCACCTCCACTCCATTCAGGATGAGGCCATAGAGTCACATTATAGGATTTACAGAGCCCCAATCTAAAGATTGTTGACGGCGGAGCCAGCATTCGGACGCCCAGTGATCTGCAAGTTATTCCCGAACCTATGGAATAATTGGAATAACGTGTTCTTTTGAGAATAACCCTTTAATTCCCAGGATGAAAAAAAATAACATTACGGCAAATATCTGCAGGTCTCCAGTATAAATCCAACCTGTCGGTTCCTTATCACAAACTATTCCATAGCCAGAAAACTGTGAGAAGATCCAGACATGTAATGTCTGTGGCCAGCTGCCTTCTCCGCCATATATAAGTCATATAATAATGGAGATTGGCAGAACACAAGACCTGCACAGCCGCCTACATCAAATTCCTACAACTCCACCTACCTGATGATCCTCTGAACAGTCCTGAGGTCCGGGATGTCTCTCTGGCGTCGTCTTCTTACTGGTTCTTACTGTAGGGAAAACATAAGAAAATCACTTCATTCTATATATACGGTAAGTAATTTAGCGATTAGACACTTTGGGAAATTCTTAAACTACTTTTGGACTGCCCATAGACTTTATACATCGAGCCAGTGCACACTTTACCATGCACTGATGTTCTAGAACATTAAAGGAGTTGTCCAGTACTTTTTTCAATTGCCCCAAAGTATTTAGCATTTGCCTATAAGTGTTTTTGTAATCACCTTTATTTGTCTGTACTGCCTGTGAGTGGCGCTATAGCTGCGCTCCACGGCGAGTGATGGGCTGTGGGCGAGGTTACCCCGCACGTCACACCCAGCATCCACCACACGCTCTCCCTCTCCTCATTCATTAGGAAAGCGCGTGGTGGATGCTGGGAGTGACGTGCGGGGTATCCCCGCCCGCAACCCAGCATCCACCGCGGGAACCACGTCACTGATGTCACGCCTCACTTGACGTGACATCAGCGGAAGAAAAAGTCAGGGGTCACGTTATGCCTGTGAGCAGCCAGCTATAGCACCGCTCACAGGCAATACATACAAAAATAATTACAAAAACACTTATGGGCACATGCTAAATACATTGGGGCAATTGAAAAAAGTACTGGACAACTCCTTTAATGCAGTGTAGGCAGCTAGCACAAGAACATGCAGTTATGTGGGGCTGTCAGGCACAGCCAAACTTCCCAGAGAGAAGATAAACATAGTTTATTACCATGTATACCTTCTCAATCTCTGTATACACAGTGTTGGACCTTTGCTTCTGTACACAGAACTTATTTGCTTTAGTGAACATGTGATTATTGGGTGTAGGGAGAGAACATGAGCTGCCGGGTCCTAGGAGACAGCTTCAGCTCTCCTATGTAGGAGGCTGAAATTACCCTGTAACTGGGTCTAATATACCAGCCCCAGTTACAGGGGAAAATCAGCAATAAAAAGTATGTATTAATATGTTAAAATGCCCCTCCTCACCCCCAGAGGTCTTTTAAGACCTTCAGTGGGGCACATTGTGTAAAATAAATGAAAAGGTAAATAAATAACAATAAAAAAAGCAGAAATAAAATATACACAAAAGAATTAATAAAAAAAAAATATATATATATATATATATAATCAAAAAGGCACTACCAGTCTGAATCGCTGTTTCCAGACCCACCCCAACTGGGAAAATATGTCCTATACATAAAAATAATTTCTACTGAAAAGGGAGGAGCAATTAAAAATATTTTTAGAGGACCTTTCTTGCTGTAAAGAAAAATAAATATGAAAAATAGCCATATTGTTCCTTCTGTTTTTTTAACCCTCCAATATCAAAGAAAAAAAAAAAACAATATAAAAATGAAAAAAAAATTAAGTTTAAAATTATTTGAACATCCGAGCAAGAATTTTTTTAGAGCCGTTAAAAGCGCATGTACGATGAAACCTGAAAATGTGCTTGGTCGGGCGCGTGGGAAAGTGGCCCAGTCATGAATTAGTTAAGAAATGCATTGATAGTAACAAATGTACTAATAAGTTTATCAGAAGTTCTGCTCTGTTTTCAGTTCTTTTTAAGACAGCCATACATTCTGATCACACACTGCTCCCGTCATTAATGTGGAGGAGCATATGACCATGATTGGCCGCAGCGGTGACCAAGAAACACATCACTGCTCCTGTTCCAGTTTTGATGGCCAAGATCAAATGTCTGAGTGGACCATGGAATGAGTGTGGGGTTTCGTAAGGTAACTTTTACTTATTTTATATCCTTCTGACCTTTTTCTTTTACTTTTTCAATAGCTCGTCAACCCTTTAAGATTATCCTAAAGCAGCCAACCCCTTTAACAGATGTCTATTACCTGGTGATATGGGAAGCTGCTGGTCCTCCATCAACACATCCTTGTACCGATCCTTGTGTTCTTCTAGATACTTCCACTCCTCCATGGAGAAGTAGACGGTGACGTCCTGACACCTTAGAGGAACCTGGCACATACAATGATACCGTCATCCCCCGATCCCTTCATAGCGTCACTGTATAATGTCCCAGCATTCCCAGCAGTGTCACCTTTCCAGTTAGCAGCTCAATCATCTTGTAGGTCAGTTCTAGGATCTTCTGGTCATTGATGTCCTCATGTCTTCGGGGGTGCGGTGGAGGCCCCGTGATTGGGTCCAGGCTTCCTCCCCGTCCTTCAGACACAGGGGCCTTGAAGCGCTTACTAGAAGTCTTCTTCACTACCGTGTAATCCTGTGTATGGGGAGATGCAGTAATAAATATCACTACAGACTTGTTATTACCATAGATAAGAATGATGTCAGAGATTTTGATGACGTCACATCACCTCTCCTGTAAGCTGGAAGAGTATCTCTAGGGTGATATTCAGTATACTCTCCGTCATCTTTTCGTCTCTGATTCTATCCATCCTTGACCGGTGAATCAGGATAATTCTCTTATATAGAAGATATTAGCAGAGAAGATCCGATATTGTAAGGACCTGAATGGGAAGAAGATGAGCTGATGTAAAATAATATAAATTACTGGAGATAATAAGAGGAGACATTTATAGGGTTATTATGTTGTTAAGTGATAGAATATCATTGGAAAATGCTGCCACTTAATTATCTGTGGCGATATGGTCCTCCACTAATCATGAAAGTCAATTCTCTGATTCAACGCTGCGTCACCTTCAAGGTTTCTCCCAGCACAGCGACACTCCCAACACCAGACTACTGTAGAAAACTGCAGCTCGAGAAACAGTAAAGAGGGACACAGAACTAGACCAGGGCTGTAACTGCCTTACACTTAGGATCATCCACCAATTATTTAAGGAGTCGTCCATTTGATCTTTATTTTAACAGATATGTTGAGGACACGTCCCCACCCTGAAATGAAGCATCATCAGTGACATCCATTTTCAGGGGCTGGAATAGAGCCTACTCTACTGAACATGTGTCAGTTGTCAGTCCTGATGTATGCTAAGTACAAGCTCCCTTCTCACAGTGCGATATTCTTTTCAATGCACAGTGACAGTGCGCTTCCTCGCTGGGTCTAATGAGAAGTGACCAGCCGCTAAGAGAGCGCAATGTTAGTACTCATTAGAAGGAAAAAACACAGTGCATTATACTTTGCAGCTGTTTTTCAGAAGCTGGAACTGGGGCTTTAGTGAAGGTGGAGGGAATTATGAACAGTTCCAAATATCATTCAATTTAAAAAATAAAAATAAAAAAAAAGCCTTCAGGCCTCTGCTAAAAAGCTGAAGATGAGGAATTTCACCTTTCAGCACGACAATGACCCTAAGCGACATCCAAATCAACAAGAGAACAGCTTCACCAGAAGAAGTGCAAAGTTTTGGAATGACCCAGCCAGAGCCCAGACTTCAGTACAAGTGACAATCTGTGGTGACCTGAAGAGGGTGCTGTACACAGGAGATGCCCCCGAAATCTGACAGATTTGGAGCTACTGCAAGGAAGAGCCGGCAAACTCTAGATGTATCGGGCTGATAGGCTCCGACCCAAGAAGTCTGAATGCTGCCAGAGATTCAAAAGCTTCTTCAATAATGTATTAGCTTAAAGGGGTTGTCCACTACTTTTACATTGATGTCCTATCCATAGGATAGGGCATCAATGTATGATCGCAGGGGTTCCGCACGCAGCACCCCCGCAGATCAGCTGTTATCGGTGCCGGTGGCGGCAGCCGCCGTCCGGAAGTGCTAACCTGCGGGGCTCCGCTGTCAAGTGGTAGTGGCCGCAGCGGTGTACTGCACATCCGCCTCCTATTTAACTGAATGGTAGGCGGATGTGCAATACACTGCGGCGGGCACTACCACTTGACGGCGGAGCCCCACAGATGAGCACTTCCGGCCAGTGGCCACCGATAACAGCTTATCGGCGGGGGTGCCGGATAGGGCATCAATGTAAAAGTAGTGGACAACTTCTTTAAGGATGTGCAGATTTATGCAAATACATTGTTCGTTCTTTATTTTCTATTTACACCTAAAAAGATTTCAGTGTATTTTTCAATGGAATTGTACAGATTATGGGTGACATTAAGGCTATGTTCCCACACTTTGGGTTTTTCAGCGTATTTTGCTGCAGATTTTCA
This sequence comes from Phyllobates terribilis, assembly GCF_046119375.1. NCBI lineage: Eukaryota > Metazoa > Chordata > Amphibia > Anura > Dendrobatidae > Phyllobates > Phyllobates terribilis. Next base: position 372,476,736 of record NW_027362765.1, on the reverse strand, counting down.
TGCAAATTTTCAGCTGCGTTTTGCAGTACCAGCAAAGTCTATAAGAAACCAGAATTCTCTGTTCACACATGTTGCTTTTTCTTTCCTGCGTATTTTGTGCCTTGGTTGGGTTTATGGAAAATTAGAGCATGTCACTTCTTTTAGCGTTTTTTCACCCATAGGAAGTAATGGGTGGTGAAAAAAAACGCTGAAAAAAAAAAAAGCATCAAAAAACGCAGGTAAATTTCTTCAGCGTTTTTGATGGCAAAATAGAATAGGGTTCTTTTTTTTTCACAGAACTTCATTCATGTACATTCATAAATAGAGGCAGAAGAACAGTGAAAAAAAATGCTGGAAAAATGTATAACAAAACGCAGCAAAACCTGCAGAATGACGCAGCTGATTTCCTGCCAGAGATCCGTTTTGCTGCAGATTTCTGACTGAAAAAAAACCTCAACATGTGGGGGACATAGCCTAAGATGGAAAAAGTTCTGAAATGATTCTTCTTGGATTTTTTTTTTTTTAATATATGATAAACACCTGTCATTTCAACAGGGGTGTGTAGACTTTTTATAGCCACTGAATAGGATCAATAAGCGTTACGTGCATTTAAAAATGACGTCATTGAAAAACACAAGCCGTCTCTCAAAGAATAACATCAGCCCTCACAAGGCACCATCGAAGGAAAAGTAACAAAGGTCCGGCTGTTGGAATGCAACAATAAAAAAGCCAAAAATATAAATAAATGCTTAATTATAAGCAGTAGGCTGGCTGTGAAGAGGTTAATGGTCCCTGCACTTAGTAATGGGGGGTCTGCACATACCTCCTCCTCCTGCAGAGCTCCACACTGGATATATGGCTGCTCTGTGCTTACAGGACCTGTGGTGATGTCACACATGGGTGGGAGGAGTCAGGAGATCACATGACCAGGAGGCTCAGTGCGCAGGACTGCTGTGCTGGTTGTCATGGTGCTGGGTCTCGCTTTCCTTCTGCTGTTCCTATATCTCTTATATTCCTAGTTATACGTCATCTAATGTAAGCGTTATCATATCTGATAGTGATTAACCCCATAAATAACCCGTGTATTCTGCATCCTCGCGACCTGACAATTTTTTTTTTTTATTTTGCATGATCCAATTTCAAAAGCTGTAACATTTTCTTTTTTTTTTGGTGTTTTCAATATTTTTTTCTCTTTACGGCTTTTACCGTATGGGTTAATGAATTTCATACTTTTGATTGTTCTTTTACAGATGCGGTAATACCAAATATGTTGATTTTTTTTTTATATTTGAGATGATTTGAATTTTTTATATTTTTGTAAAAAAAAAAATAAATATATTCATATATTTTTTTTTAAGTCCCTTTTGGGAATTTGAACACCTGACTCAAATCTAAATACTGCACAGTATTGCAGTATATATAGAAAATCACTTAATCTACAGCTAAACTTCAGGACTTCACGACAGAGTGAAAGATACTCGATACGCATGGAATGACACTCCCCTCCCCCCCCCGTCTAGATCGCATGCCTTAAATACCGCTGACAACGGCATCTAAGGGGTTAACAGCAGCGCTTCGCTCAGGCTGCTGCTGTTACAGGCAAAGCCGGCTGTATAATACAGCCAACATTTGATGGGTATGGGACGGGCTCAGCACCTGAGTTCGCTCCCTACACAGGTAGCTGACATTGGACATACCAGTATGTCATAGAGAAAAATTAAAATTCATAAAGACATCTCCGGAGAAGGAACATATCAACCTCACATTGAATATATGGGATTAATTATAACTGGGGAAGTCAGAAAGAGCTGACACTTCAACTTCCATTGAAGTAAAGAGCTTCTAGTGACCAGGTAATTACAACAGGGGGATTTGCTCTGAGAGCCAGACACTAAGCCTGGGGTTTGTGTATTCAGAGGTGGAGAAGTACACTTTCAAGCAAGAGCTTCCTCTGTTCAAAGCAAGGGTCCCAGACTTTTTGGAACCAGTGGTCAGTGAAGAATATTAGAATTTGCATTGACCCGATACTTATGGGAGATATATATTCGGTGTTGTAGCAAAGAGGCAAACAACGCATTCGCTCACATCACCATAAGTTCATTCTAACCCCTCAAACTTAATCGGTCTGATGGATGATGCTTTCCATGTCAAGTTTCATCTCTATAGAAAGGAAATATGATGACAATATCTCCCGCCTGGGACCTCCAGGGGTGTAGATATCCTGAAGTTTGAAGATCTCATAAACTTCTAAAAGACCTAACACATCCCACAACCAGCCCCCATAGAGCTCACCAAGGGTAGGTATGTGGGCATAACCTTGATCTAATAAAAATCAGAATTTGGGTATTTGTATTTTGTCAGTCCTGGAAGGACAGGCTTACTGTTGGTTCTGTCCACTTTCCTATGGAGTACCTCCCTCCACTAAGCTCTGAGCCATTTCCGTGACACAGGTTTAGTACTTTTTCCTTTGTTATCCCTTTCATCACATGTGATTGTATATACCGTATTGCTTTATCCCCATTTTGTAACATCTTTGTATGCTTTTTTAAACATTGCCTACCTTGCCAGATTAAATACATAAAATTTTAAATTCAATAACTCTACTCCTCTTGCGTTGTAAAATGCACCCCTGAAGCCATACATTACCTGTAACAGATGACCAATTGGCCTGTATAAATGATTGGTGGTGGTAGCTGGTAGTTCATTTTGTTATTGTGGAGTTGGTAGTGGGGCATGTGTATATATATATATATTGTAAGCCGGCGCTGTTCACACCGTGCAGTAACTGAGGCAGTGACCCAAGCAAGTCCAACATAAACAGCTTTATTCAGCAACTCACGGGTAAACAGGACAGTCCTCCGGTTCGCAGCCGGGTTAACATGAGTCTTTAAACAACGGTTGCCGTGGGCAATGGCCACGCTGGGCCGCTCAGAGCCTGACAGGTGCAGAGGCTCCCAGGCGGTGGTTCAGCCACCCTCAATCCTGCTGAGCTTTCCTGCTGTGCTCCTAGCAGGTTCCAATAAAGAACAACACTAATCCTTAGTGCAGGGTTTTAAAGGACCTGTGACAAGAACCACTGGAAAACCCGGGTTGGAGGGAGGAGGCCGCCCCACTGCCTCCTGTGACCTCCTCCAAGAAATGAAGGCCCTGCCGGGTTTTACTAATCTGCCTTAGCCAGATAGCCTGACCAGGTCAATGCTCACCTTCATTCCTGCATTGCAGCCGCAGCTGTGTCTGTGACTGCAATGTACTAGGTCTCTGTACACATTCTGGGAGATATATAACTTCCCTCGTATATGATCCCGGTCACTGCCTCACAATATATATACATATATATATATATATATATGCACTGCTCAAAAAAATAAAGGGAACACTCAAATAACACATCCTAGATATGAATGAATGAAATATTCTCATTGAATACTTTGTTCTGCACAAAGTTGAATGTGCTGACAACAAAATCACACAAAAATCATCAATGGAAATCAAATTTATTAACCAATGGAGGCCTGCATTTGGAGTCACCCACAAAATTCAAGTGGGAAAACACACTACAGGCTGATCCAACTTTGATGTAATGTCCTTAAAACAAGTCAAAATGAGGCTCAGTATTGTGTGTGGCCTCCACGTGCCTGTATGACCTCCCTCCAACGCCTGGGCATGCTCCTGATGAGGTTGTGGATGGTCTCCTGTGGGATCTCCTCCCAGATCTGGACTAAAGCAGCGAGACATGATGTCCCAGATGTGCTCAACCGGATTCAGGTCTGGGGAATGGGCGGGCCAGTTCATACCTTCAATGCCTTCATCTTGCAGGAACTGCTGACACACTCCAGCAACATGAGGTCTGGCATTGTCCTGCATTAGGAGGAACCCAGGGCAAACCGCACCAGAATATGGTCTCACAAGGGGTCTGAGGATCTCATCTCGGTACCTAATGGCAGTCAGGCTATCTCCGGTGAGCACATGGAGGGCTGTTCGGCCCTCCAAAGAAATGCCACCCCACACCATTACTGACCCACTGCCAAACCGCTCATGCTGAAGGATGTTGCAGGCAGCAGATCGCTCTCCACGGCGTCTCCAGACTCTGTCACATGTGCTCAGTGTGAACCTGCTTTCATCTGTGAAGAGCACAGGGTGCCAGTGGCGACTTTGCCAGTCCTGGTGTTCTGTGACAAATGCAAAGCGTCCTGCATGGTGTTGGGCTGTGAGCACAACCCCCATGTGTGGACGTCGGGCCCTCATACCACCCTCATGGAGTCGGATTCTAACCGTTTGTGCAGACACATGCACATTTGTGGCCTGCTGGAGGTCATTTTGCAGGGCTCTAGCAGTGCTCCTCCTGTTCCTCCTTGCACAAAGTAGGAGGTAACGGTCCTGCTGCTGGGTTGTTGCCCTCCTATGGCTCCCTCCACATCTCCTGGTATCTGCTCCATGCTCTGGACACTGTGCTGACAGACACAGCTACCCTTCTTGCCACAGCTCGCACTGATGTGCCATCCTGGATGAACTGCACTACCTGAGCACCTTCTGTGGGTTGTACTGTAGACACTGCCTTATGCTACTGTACCTCTAGGGGTGAGAGCAATGGCAAAATGAAAAAGTGACCAAAACAACAGCCAAAAAGGATGAGAACAGAGAAATGGTCTATGGTCACCACCTGCAGAACCACTCCTTTATAGGGGGTGTCTTGCTAATTGCCGATCATTTCTACCAGTTGTCTGTTCCATTTGCACAACAGCAGGAGAAATTGATTCACAATCAGTGTTGCTTCATAACTGGACAGGTAGATTTCACAGAAGTGTTATTGACTTGGAGTTACATTGTGTTGTTTAAGTGTTCCCTTTATTTTTTTGAGCAGTGTATATATACATATGTATATATATATGTATATATATATATATATATATATATATATATATATAATATATATATAATATATTCCATGCATTGGAATCAAAGGTGTATATACCATACGCTCACTGAGTTCCCCAAAAACCGGCCTAGTAGTAGAAGCAGTCACAGCTTCGTCCATCACTCGTCAGTCAATTACATAATGTCCTGACAATTGAGGCAGCGGAATGGAGTCTCCATGAAAAATTGGTGGCAGTGGTGGGATCTGCGTGAATCTCTTTGCCATTAGCCTTGACACAGTACACCCAATGTCGGTAAAGGTTTAAAATGACATAGTAGTGATAAATTAATGTCACGGGGCATGGGCGTACCCAGGATCAAAACTAGGGGGGGGGCAAGCCATGGTCACAGATACCGAAGAGAAATATATATATAGTACAATGCAAAGATTTCACTTCTTACTTTACATGAGTGATATCTATTGTAAATTCCACAATAGCTCAGAAACCGGCGAATCGCTCCACACAGTATACTGGCCGCCATAAAATGCCCCATACAGAATACTGGTCCCCATATAACGCTCCATACAGGATACTGGCTCCCATATAACGCTGCATACAGGATACTGGCCCCCATATAAATCTCCATACAGAATACTGGCCCCCATATAACGCTCCATGCAGGATACTGGCCCCCATATAACGCTCCATGCAGGATACTGGCCCCCATATAACGCTCCATACAGAATACTGGCCCCCATATAACGCTCCATACAGGATACTGGCCCCCATATAATGCTCCATACAGAATACTGGCCCCCATATAACGCTCCATACAGAATACTGGCCCTCATATAATGCTCCATATAGGATACTGGCTCCCATATAACGCTCCATACAGAATACTGGCTCCCATATAACGCTCCATACAGGATACTGGCCCCCATATAATGCTCCATACAGAATACTGGCCCCCATATAACGCTCCATACAGAATACTGGCTCTCATATAACGCTCCATATAGGATACTGGCCCCCATATAATGCTCCATACAGAATACTGGCCCCCATAAAATGCTCCATACAGAATACTGGCCCCCATATAACGCTCCATACGAAATACTGGCCCCCATATAACACTCCATACAGGATACTGGCCCCCATATAACGCTCCATACGGAATACTGGCCCCCATATAACACTCCATACAGGATACTGGCCCCCATATAACGCTCCATGGAGGATACTGGCCCCCATATAACGCTCCATACAGAATACTAGCCCTCATATAACGCTCCATACAGAATAATGGCCCCCATATAACGCTCCATGCAGGCTGTTCCCCACACATAATGCCTCATGCAGGCTGTTCCCCCCCACATAATGCCCTATGCAGGCTGTTCCCCCCACATAATGCCCCACGCAGGCTGTTCCCCCCACATAACGCTCCATACGAAATACTGGCCCCCATATAGCACTCCAAACAGGATACTGGCCCCCATATAACGCTCCATACAGGATACTGGCCCCCATATAATGCTCCATACAGGATACTGGTCCCCATATAACGCTCCATACAGGATACTGGCCCCCATAAAATGCTCCATACAGAATACTAGCCCCCATATAACGCTCCATACAGAATACTGGCTCCCATATAACGCTCCATACAGGATACTGGCCCCCATATAACGCTCCATGCAGGATACTGGCCCCCATATAACGCTCCATGCAGGATACTGGCCCCCATATAACGCTCCATGCAGGATACTGGCCCCCATATAACGCTCCATACAGAATACTGGCCCCCATATAACGCTCCATACAGAATACTGGCTCCCATATAACGCTCCATACAGAATACTGGCTCCCATATAACGCTCCATACAGGATACTGGCCCCCATATAATGCTCCATACAGAATACTGGCCCCCATATAAAGCTCCATACAGAATACTGGCCCTCATATAACGCTCCATACAGGATACTGGCCCCCATATAATGCTCCATACAGAATACTGGCCCCCATAAAATGCTCCATACAGAATACTGGCCCCCATATAACGCTCCATATGAAATACTGGCCCCCATATAACACTCCATACAGGATACTGTCCCCCATATAACGCTCCATACGGAATACTGGCCCCCATATAATGCTCCATACAGAATACTGGCCCCCATATAACGCACCATGCAGGCTGTTCCCCACACATAATGCCTCATGCAGGCTGTTCCCCCCCACATAATGCCCTACGCAGGCTGTTCCCCCCACATAATGCCCCACACAGGCTGTTCCCCCCACATAATGCCCCATGCAGGCTGTTCCCCCCCATATAATGCCCCATGTAGGATGTCACCCCACCTTATAATGCCCCATGCAGGTTGACACACACGCCCCCCTCCTTATAATGCCCCATGCAGGATGTCACACACCCCCCCTCCCTCATAATGCCCCATGCAGGATGTCACACCCCCCTCCCTTATAATGCCCCATGCAGGATGTCACCCCCCCCTTATAATGCCCCATGCAGGATGTCACCCACCCACCCTCCCTTATAATGCCCCATGCAGGATGTCACCCCCCCTTATAATGCCCCATGCAGGATATCACCCCCCCATATAATGCCCCATGCAGGATATCACCCCCCCTTATAATGCCCCATGCAGGATGTCACCCCCCCCTTATAATGCCCCATGCAGGATGTCACACCCCCACCTCACCCCCCTCCCTTATACTGCCACAGGCCTCCATACTATAAAAAAAAAAAATGAAATACTCACCTCACGTCTCACCTGCTGCCGCTGCTCCGGACTCCAGCGTCGCCGGCCTCATCCCGCTCTGCGCTGTGACAGCTCAGGAGAGAGCGCGGTGTAAAGACGTCACCGCGCCCTCTGACCTGAGACGTCACAGTGCAGCAGCCGCGGAGGATGCAGGAGCTGCAGCGGAGGCACGGGGAGAGGTAAGTATTGTGCCGGGGCCCTGAGCAAGCGGGGGGGAGCGGGCGCTGACGGTGAGGGCCCCCCGCCTGCTCAGGGCCCCGGCATTTGCTCGGGTGCGCCGGGTGCTGACACCGGCCCTGGTGTGCGGCTTGCGTGCCTGCTTCTAGGGGGGGGCAGCTGCCCCCCCCCTGCCCCACGGTGGGTACGCCCATGTCACGGGGTTACCGCGACAGGTTGGAGCCAGGAGACCAGAAGGCTCCTGCTCCAGCTCCGAGAAGAAGCACATCTCCATCATTTTAAGTGTGTTTATTTTCTTCCAGCATAACAGGGGTTAAGCGGCCATGTTGGAATTTGCTGAGCTCGGTTAGCCAGTCCTTTTCGCTGTATAATCTGGGCTCTGATACTAATCCTTGTCAGAGATAGTTTTGCTGCAAGACTAGGAGGGAGTGAAGTATCTAATGAGAACGAGTTTGGGAGGAATAATTTGTGACTGGTGTCAGGTTTGTATGCGTGGCTATTGCTTATCCTTCTCCATTTTGGTTTATCCCCCTACCTTCACACCCCGGTGTTTCCCTCTGTCCGTGTTGCCCTGTTTGTCGTGTTGGTGTACTATGGTGCACAGTAGCGCCCCTCTTCCCCGGGTGGTTGAGGAGAACAGACGGAGGGCTACGCAGGAGTGAGGGCGGAGGCCACGGCATCCTCACCTTCAGAGGTATCCCGTGGAATAGGGCAAGCTAGGGCTCCCCCTAGTGTTAGGGTCAGGGTAGGAGCCCCTGATCCCTGTTCACCCGACAGCTGTGTCGTGACAATTAAATTCAATCTTTTCTTTGAATATTTGCATCAATTCTTAAAAAAAAAAAAAACCTTTGGCATTAAAATACTTCACACCTTAAAACAGATAAGCTAATCAATTTCAATACAAATTTTGATAAACTCATCAAAGTCTGTAATTTCAAATACTTATAGATAAAATAGTAGGGTAGATGGGATAAGTCAGAGAAGAAGGATAAACAGCAGCACATGACTTCGGGTGCTCTATCCCATAATGCATTGCAATAACACAGCAACCAATCAGGAGGCATTATAGGTGTGTCACTGCCATTATAAAAACTCAATCAGGAGATAGTGCAGGAATTCTGTGGGGAATGGAAATAAGAGGGGACATCACTGAGCTCAGTCAAATAAGGACGTAATACACAGAATGTTCAGCATACAGATAGTGTGTGACAGCAGGGAGGATCAGTGTGTGCAGAGAATTGAATTAATATTATAATTGTGAAGAAAAAAGAGTCACTGTCAGATACTGTTAGGCACAGAGGGACGGTAAAGGGAGAGAGATAGGAGAGTCACTGTCAGATTGTTATGACTGAGCCCTTACACTCACATAGGGATGAACAAACCAGGGGAGCTGTTAAACCTGCACACCACAGGTTCATATACAGGCTAGGCAAATCCCTAACCTGACCCTGATTTGTCCCTCCCTGACCGCAGAGTTTGGCACCCTAAAATTACTCAATGCCACCCCCACTCAACGTTGGCTGACCCTGAGTGTGCTTAACTGCACCGTCAACAATACACAGCGTAACCCGAAACAACAACACAACTGTCATGGTTGTGTCAGAGGTGACAAACTGTCGCCCTGCAGTGGGTTGCAGGAGATCTCTACGTTTGGCATTGCAGACAGCTTCTTAGACAAAAGGCTGTCTTTAGGACCGAGCGGCTACCTCTCTCTTGCTAATTAGCTCTCTGGCCTGGGTGTATATATACCTGGTGTGTCTGAGAGGGAGTCGCCGGCTATATCCATTTCTACTTGTGAAGCTTAGCCGGAGCAGTACTTCATCCTCTCTGGAGCTTGAGACCGTGTGCTTATTTGGAGTTCATCTAAAGCTAAGCCATTTCCCCTGTTTTGTCCACCCCTGTTGTCTATAGAGTTTAGTAGAGGTTGACTAGTACTCTTCTTCCGCTACCTATCCCTAGTAGGCCATGGACACACTTGTCCATGGATTTTATTACTTACCTACCGGTTTCTGCAGGCAAGACGGTGGTTTTGGTCATAGTAGATAAGTTCAGTAAAATGGTTCACTTCATCGCATTACCTGCACTTCCCAAGACAATTGCTCAGGTGTTCATAAATGAGATTGTGAATCTTCATGGGGTTCCCTCCGATGTGGTGTCTGATCTGGGGACCCAGTTTGTTTCCAAGTTCTGGAAGGCATTCTGTTCTCGACTGGGGGTGCAGCTATCCTTTTTCTCTGCCTTCCACCCTCAGTCGAATGGTCAGACCGAGCGTGTCAAACTTGGAGACATACCTCAGGTGTTCCGTCTCTGAAAATCAGGAGGATTAGGCATCCTACTTACCGCTGGCAGAATTTGCCATCAATAATCATCGTCAAGAATCCACTGGCAGGTCACCGTTCTTTGGTGCAGAAGGTTATCATCCACAGTTTGGTACCTTCAGTGAGGGAGGAGCAGTTTGCTTTGTCGTTCTCCACGGTATGGCAGTGTGTTCTGTGTAATTTAAAGACCATGGGAGACAGGTATAAACGTATGGTTGAGAGAAAACGCTTGCCAGGTCCAGACCTGAATGTGAATGACTTTGTATGGTTTTCTACCAGGAATATAAGATTGAAAGTTCCTTCTTGGAAGCTAGGACCTAGGTATATTGGTCCCTATAAAATAACCACCGTCATTAACCCAGCAGCATTTTGTCTTGAACTTCCTCAGGCCCTTAAGGTCCACAATGTGTTCCACAGGTCCTTACTCAAAAGGTATGTAGAACCTCTTGAGCCCTCACCTCTACCACCACCCCCAGTAATGGTTGATGGTAATCTGGCATCCCAGATTTCGAGGATTGTAGATTCTCGTCTCCAACGTCGTTCTCTACAATACTTGGTGCACTGTAAAGGCTATGGTCCAGTGGAGAGGATGTGGGTTTCAGCGTCAGAGGTGAACACTCCCAGGTTGGTTCGCTCATTCCATACCTCTTTTTCCTGAGAAACCCGGTCCTGAGTGTCTGGAGGCCACTCATAGAGGGTGGGGGGGGTACTGACACGGGTGTGTCAGAGGTGACAGTCGCCCTGCAGTGGGTTGCAGGAGATCTCTACGTTTGGCATTGTAGACAGCTTCTTAGATAAGAGAGTGACTTTAGGACCGAGCAGCTACCTCTCTCTTGCTAATTTGCTCTCTGGCCTGAGTGTATATATACCTGGTGTGTCTGTGAGGGAGTCGCCGGCTATATCCATTTCTGCTTGTGAAGCTTAGCAGGAGCAGTACTTCGTCCTCTCTGGAGCTTGAGGCCGTGTGCTTATTTGGAGTTCATCTAAAGCTAAGCCATTTCCCCTGTTTTGTCCACTCCTATTGTCTTTAGAGTTTAGTGGAAGTTGACTAGTGTTCATCTCCTTCCATCCCTAGCCATAGCCATACGCCAGGGAGAGTAGGGCGAGGCACACGTGCAGTGATTGCTGAGGAGGCAATATAGGGACGGTAGTTGAGACAGAGTGACACTAGACCAGACTAGGAGGTCTCCACTTCCCCCCTTTCCCTAGTGTCTGGGCTTCCTTTCCCTTTTCTCTCTGTGTTGCACTAAGTCTTTCCCACACCTGGCGTGACAACAACAGAGTGTGCACAGAGAGTGTGAGACACAGTTCTAAATACATGTTCACACAGGCATACATGAAAGATGGAAGAAAAAGAAAGGAACCCAAAAAGACCTTTGGTATACATGAAAATCCCTGTTACGGGTCCGGGTGGTGGAACCTCTGTGCCGAGGTGCAAGGAGGGACCCAGAGGGGCGTGACTAAGTATCCACCCGAACCGACCCTGGTCGTACGGCAGCTAACGACACCGTGACCAGGGAGGATCCGGGCTGAGGGACCAGGTGCTACTCTGGGGATGACCTTGTAAGAGAGCAGGTGGCTCCCACGGGTCAGACGGCTGGGACTGACCGGTATGGCGGATGGACACGGCAAGCAGGTGGAAGTATCTGGTAGCTGACAGGTGGTTACAGTTCGAGAAAGCAGGGCAAGTAGCAGTCTTTAGGTTTACCAGGAAGGTGGTCACAGCAAGTGACGGTAGGGTCTCCAGGCAGGCTGGCAGGAAACAGGCGGGTGCTCCCAGGTGAGCGGGCAGACAGACGAGGCAGGTAACTGGTGGGCTCTCCCAGGTGAGCGGTCTGACGGACTCAGCAGGTAACAGGCGGGTGCTCCCAGGTGAGTGGTCTGACGGACACAGCAGATAACAGGCGGGTGCTCCCAGGTGAGCGGACTGACAGCCAAGGCAGGTAACAGGTGAGCGCTCCAGGTGAGCAGGCTGGCAGGCTCGGCAGGTAACGGGCAGATAACAGGCTGGCAGGCAGGACAAGGTGTCAGGCTAGCAGCGGGACCTGAGGGCTGAAGCAAAGATCAGACACAGTGCAAACAACTTTGCTCGGGCACCTCCATTTTGGAGGAGGTGCCTTATATATGGGAGGTCCTCCAGCAATTGGCCGGGGACTCCTTAGGACGGCGCGCGCGGTCCCTTTAAGAGAGGGGGAAGACTGGAGGACGCTGCGCCAGGAGCGGGGAGGTGAGAGGGACGGCGTCTCTGCCTAGCAAGGGGCAGAGACCCCGATGCTACAGTACCCCCTCCCCTTTAGGCCCCCTCTTTTTTTGGGCAGAAAGAAATTTTTCAAGGAGAAGCGGGGCGTTGATGTTCTCCCTGGGTTCCCAAGTTCTCTCCTCAGGACCAAACCCCTTCCAATCTACTAGAAAAAAGGTCTTTCCTCTTACCCTCTTGGTGGCCAGAATACTCTCTACCTCAAAGACGTCTTCAGCGGAAACCGGAGCAGGGGGAGCACCTGGATTGTTGGAAAAAAAGTTAAAGACAACGGGTTTGAGGAGAAATACGTGAAAGGAGTTGGGAATCCATAGGGTGGCCGGGAGTTTTAATTTATAGGCCACTGGATTAATTTGCTTGAGGATTTCGAAAGGGCCGATGAAGCGAGGACCTAACTTGTAGGAGGGTATCTTGAGCCGCACATGTTTGGAGGAGAGCCAAACCTTGTCTCCCGGACGGAATTGAGGCGGATCCAGACGTCTCTTATCAGCGTATCTCTTCATCCGCTCGGAGGACTGAAGAAGTGCAGACCTAGTACTCTCCCAAATGGTACAAAACTCGCTGACAAGAGACTCCGTGTCAGGATTGTCCACAGAAGCGGAGACGGGAAACGGAATCCGGGGGTGTTGGCCATAGACAACAAAGAACGGGGACTTGGAAGAGGATTCGCTCTCGTGGTTATTATAAGAGAATTCCGCCCAAGGAAGTAGGTCCACCCAATCAGAATGGTGGGCATTAACAAAGTGCCGGAGGTAGCTGGTAAGGATCTGATTGATCCGCTCCACTTGACCATTGGACTGAGGGTGGTAAGCGGAGGAGAAGTCCAGGGTGATGTCCAGCAGTTTACATGTGGCTCTCCAGAAGCGTGAGGTGAACTGAACCCCTCGATCCGACACGATGTGGAGGGGTAGGCCATGGAGACGGAAGATATGGCGGATAAAGTCCTTAGCCAGCTCAGGTGCAGACGGGAGACCATGCAGGGGAATGAAGTGAGCCATTTTAGAAAAGCGGTCCGCAACCACCCAAATGACAGTACACCCGGCAGAAACAGGGAGATCGGTAATGAAGTCCATAGCGATGTGTTGCCATGGGGCAACAGGTATGGGAAGCGGCAGGAGATGACCGGCTGGTAAGTGTCTGGGAACTTTGTTGCGGCCACAAGATGAACAGGCAGAGACGAAGTCTACCACATCCTTACGCAGGGTAGACCACCAGTAATGCTGGGAAATTAGCAGAAAAGTCTTCTTTTGGCCGGCATGGCCAGCTAGTTTAGAAGAATGACCCCAGCGAAGAACCTTCTCACGGTCAGGAACCGCCACGAACGTCTTGCCGGGTGGAAGACGAGTCAAATCCAAGGGGGCCACATTCATCACCTTGGAGGGGTCGATTATGTGCATAGGCTCCTCCTCTTGGTCGGAGGACAGGAAGGATCGAGACAAGGCATCATCTTTGATATTCTTGTCCGCCGGGCGGAAATGAAGGATGAAATCGAAGCGGGCAAAAAACAAAGACCACCGGGCCTGACGTGGATTAAGTCTCTGGGCATTTTGGAGATATGCCAGATTTTTGTGATCCGTGTAGATGATCACCGGGTATAGAGCCCCTTCAAGCAGATAGCACCACTCCTCCAGCGCCAATTTGACGGCCAGCAGTTCTCGGTCTCCTATGGAATAATTGCGCTCAGAGGAGGAGAAGATTTTGGACAAAAAGCCGCAGGTTACCATTCTCCCGGATGAAGACTTTTGGGTGAGCACCGCTCCGGCTCCAGAGGAGGAAGCATCAACCTCCAGGTAGAACTGTTTGTTGCAGTCCGGACGGTGCAGCACAGGGGCAGAGGAGAAGGCTTGCTTCAGGGAAAGGAAGGCCTCCTCAGCTTCGGGTGACCATACCTTGGGATTTGCTCCCTTACGGGTGAACGCAGATATGGGAGCAGTCCGAGACGAGAAGTGTGGAATGAAGAGACGATAGTAATTAGCGAAGCCCAGGAATCGCTGTATCGCCTTCAACCCCTCTGGACGGGGCCACTTTAGGACAGCAGAGAGCTTCTCGGGATCCATTCGCAAGCCTGTCTGGGAGATAACATAGCCCAGGAATGGAAGAGAGGTCTGCTTAAATAGGCACTTCTCGTATTTGGCATAGAGGTGGTTCTGCCTGAGCCTAAGCAGGACCTGACGAACATCCCTCCGGTGTGTGGGAAGATCCGGAGAGAAGACCAAGATGTTGTCCTGGTATACCACCACGCAGGAGTAAAGAAGGTCACGGAAGATGTCGTTGACCAGTTCTTGGAAGACAGCGGGAGCATTGCAGAGGCCGAAGGGCATCACACGGTACTCATAGTGTCCGTCCCGGGTATTAAATGCCGTTTTCCACTCGTCTCCTTGACGGATACGAACCAGGTTATACGCTCCACGTAGATCCAGCTTGTAAAAGATCCTGGCGCCTTTAAGGCGATCAAATAACTTGGAGATGAGCGGAAGGGGGTATTTATTTTTAACCGTGATCTGATTGAGTCCTCTATAGTCAATACAGGGGCATAGCGAGCCATCCTTTTTTTTGACAAAGAAGAATCCGGCTCCAGCCGGGGAAGTAGACTTCCGGATGAATCCCCTAGCCAGATTCTCCTCTATGTACTCGGACATGGCCCGGGTTTCAGCCACAGACAATGGATAAATACGCCCACGGGGGGAGTGGCGCCAGGTACCAGGTCGATCGGGCAATCATATGGCCTATGAGGTGGCAATGTCTCTGCTTCCTTTTTACCGAAGATGTCAGCATAGGGCCAGTAAGGAGCCGGAAGACCGGGTAAATTAGCTGGGGTAGGTGGTGGACGAACCGGAACCAGGCAGGTCAAATGGCAGGCCGGCCCCCACCGGAGTACTTCACCGGAATGCCAGTTCAACACGGGTTCATGTGTCTGGAGCAAAGGTAGGCCTAGCAATAGGGAGTGGGAGAGTCCGGGTAGCACATGGAAGGAGATTACCTCAGAGTGCAGCATTCCCACCTGCAGGGTTATGGGTTCCGTGATGAGCAGAATGGTCACCGGAAGGAGTCTTCCATCCACGGAGGCGACTGACAATGGTTCAGCCAGAGACTTGGTGGGAATACGGTATTTCTCAACCAGGGACTGGGAGATGAGGTTACCAGCGGATCCAGAATCCAGGTGGGCGAGTTCAAAGTGACGGTTCTCTCCCCAGGAGATAGAGACAGACAAAGTCAGCTTTGGAGAGGACTTACTTTTGTCTAGGGCGACCTCTCCGAGCGGTCCTAGACACTGGAGTTTCCTGGCCTCTCCGGACAGGAACGGATCAGGTGCTCCTTACTGCCACAATAGAAACAGCTCCCCTCGGCTCGGCGTGACTCTTGGCGAGATTTGACCATCTTGGTCTGGTCGATCTGCATGGGCTCGGGTGAGTGTGCCCGGGGAATGACAGAAGAGGAGACAGGTCTCTGGAAAGTAGGAGCAAGGCGGGGAAACTTTCTCTCACGGGTGGTCTCTTTGGTGCGCTCTTGAAACTGGATGTCAATCCAGGTAGCCAGCGACACCAGGTCATCCAGGGTGGTAGGAATGTCCCGACCGGCGAGCTCATCTTTAATCCGACCGGAAAGACCCTCCCAGAAGACGGACACCAGGGCCTCGTTATCCCAGGCAAGCTCAGAAGCGAGGGTGCGGAACCGTATGGCATATTGGCCCACGGTGAGACTCCCTTGGCGGAGACGTAGCAGAGAGGACGCAGATGAGGTCTTACGTCCCCGTTCATCGAAGACTCTCCGGAAAGCAGTGAGGAAAGACGACAGGTCGGACACCAGGGGGTCCCCTCTCTCCCACAGGGGGTTAAGCCATGCCAGTGCCTCCCCAGTGAGATGGGACATGATGAATGCCACTTTGGCCCGGTCGGAAATAAACTGATGAGCCAAGAGTTCAAAGTGCAGGGTGCACTGGTTTATGAAGCCCCGAGCTTGAGCAGGGTCGCCTCCGAAACGAGGAGGTGCAGAAAGCCGGGGTCCGGGGCAGGATGCCATGGTATTGGTGGGCAGCGGCGCTGCCAGGGTGCGAGTCGTGCAACTAGCGGTGGTTGCTGGTGGAGCAGTCAGTGTGTCCAGGCGGGAGTTGACATTCCGCAGGTGGTTCAGGATGGACTCCTGCTGGGATCTCTGACGGGAGACTTCATGGTATAGGTCAGAGAGCGAGGGAGCTTGGGTGCCACCGGGTTCCATGGCCCGAGCAAACTGTTACGGGTCCGGGTGGTGGAACCTCTGTGCCGATGTGCAAGGAGGGACCCAGAGGGGCGTGACTAAGTATCCACCCGAATCGACCCTGGTCGTACGGCAGCTAACGACACCGTGACCAGGGAGGATCCGGGCTGAGGGACCAGATGCTACTCTGGGGACGACCTTGTAAGAGAGCAGGTGGCTCCCACAGGTCAGACGGCTGGGACTGACCGGTATGGCGGATGGACATGGCAAGCAGGCGGAAGTCTCTGGTAGCTGACAGGTGGTCACAGTTCGAGAAAGCAGGGCAAGTAGCAGTCTTTAGGTTTACCAGGAAGGTGGTCACAGCAAGTGACGGTAGGGTCTCGAGGCAGGCTGGCAGGAAACAGGCGGGTGCTCCCAGGTGAGCGGGCAGACAGACGAGGCAGGTAACTGGCAGGTAACTGGTGGGCGCTCCCAGGTGAGCGGGCTGACGGACTCAGCAGATAACAGGCGGGTGCTCACAGGTGAGCGGTCTGATGGACACAGCAGGTAACAGGCGGGTGCTCCCAGGTGAGCGGTCTGACGGACACAGCAGATAACAGGCGGGTGCTCCCAGGTGAGCGGACTGACAGCCAAGGCAGGTAACAGACAGGTAACAAGTGAGCGCTCCAGGTGAGCAGGCTGGCAGGCTCGGCAGGTAACGGGCAGATAACAGGCTGGCAGGCAGGACGAGGAGTCAGGCTAGCAGCGGGACCTGAGGGCTGAAGCAAAGATCAGACACAGTGCAAACAACTTTGCTCGGGCACCTCCATTTTGGAGGAGGTGCCTTATATATGGGAGGTCCTCCGGCAATTGGCCGGGGACTCCTTAGGACGGGGCGCGCTTTCCCTTTAAGAGAGGGTGAGCGCGCACGCCCTAAACACACTACCGGGGAAGGAGCGCGCGCCGGCAGCAGCGGGGAGAGAAGAGCTGGAGGACGCCGCGCCAGCAAGGGGCAGAGACGCCGATGCTACAACCCCCAGACCCTAAATGTAACAAAATGGGAAAAGAGCTTAGATTGGAAACACGCAAACAAATTACAGGAGAAACAATAGAGAAGACCTCCGCAAGATAATCCTTCACTGGAGAGCTGGGACTCTAAACATCCATCTAACTTGGAATATAGCCAGAAAAGACTGCATGTGCCAGGAGAGTATAAATAACCCCTCCCAAGATGTTATAGGACAAACTAAAACGAGGAAGTGAAAACACCTGCACAGAAGCAAAAGTGCAAAGCAAAGACAAGAGCATTATCAACAGCTGGATAGAGACAACACAGGCTGTGGTCTAACAGAGAGGGAAACCGACCCACAGCTAGAGATCACCGCATCAAGTCTCACAGTCAAGCCATGACAAATATACTGTTAGGCACAGAGGGATCATATAGGGAGAGAAATAAGATAGTGACACTGTTAAACGGGGAGAGATGGTATGGGTAGAGAGATAGGAGAGTCGCTGTCTAATACTGTTAAGCAGAGAAGGATGATGTGGTGAGTAGTGTTGAGCCACCCCCGTAGTGTTCGAGTTCGGTTCGGTTCGTCGAACACCCGTGTGTTCGCCGAACTGTTCGTCGAACTGTTCGTCGAACACCTTCGAACACCGTTAAAACCAATGGCAGGCAAACAAAAACACATAGAAACACATAGAAAACACCTTCAAAGGTGTCCAAAAGCTGACAAACTGCTCAGAAGACACAACTAACACATGGAAAAGTGACAAGTACATATAGTCATGCGAAAAGAAAAGAGGTGGAGGAGTAAAAGGAGGGGGAGACACAGATATAGGCATGTCATGCCCTTCTAAAATCCAAAAAGTGAGAAGCCGAGACGGCCAGTCCGCTCCTGCCCGTGCCACCTCCGTGTCGCCGGGTTTGTGCCAGAGCCGCGGTGAACCCTGACGGCCAGCCCCCCTCTCCCAATACTGGTGCCTGTCCGCTGGTGGGTCGAGAGAGCCCCCCTGTGGTGGAGGCAGCTCTAAGCTTTTTAATTTAAATTGTCCCTCTAATTTGAATGAATACACTTTAAATCCATTTACAAGGATCTATTGGAGGGCAAGTCTCATGCCAGCAGCCGCGTAATTCCAGCTCCAGTAGCGTCCACTAAAGCTGCTGCAGTTAAAAAGCTTTTATAAGGATCGAGCTCGGCTGTCCACCGCAAGGCATCCTAGTGCCAGTCCCAGCCCCTATGCCTTGGGGTGCCTCCTGATGCTCTTCACTGAGTATCCCGTGGTCCCGAAGCATTTCCTTTGAAAAAATTAAATGTCCAAACTACAGGTGGTGTAGCTTGCTTAACAGCCGGGATAATCCGCTGACTAGCAGACACTGCTACTAGGCACAAAGTATTTCCTGGGCTAGATGCAGTTAAAAATTTGTAAGTAGATACTCTCGTTGGATGCTGAGAAAGCATTCCATAGAGTCTCCTGGCACGCCATATATGATTCTCTTAAAAAGCTTGGGGTAGGGGTCTAGGGGACCCTTTTATAGCCAAAATCACGGCCCTGTATCACAATACGTCACCTAGGCTGAAGATAAATGGAACTGTAGCACCGAGGGCTCGGTTGCTACAGACGTATTGCACCTCACCCAGAGGTGTGATATCTCACTCTCAGATAAGGATGGAGTGTGGATCAGGACCCGACACCTGCATGCATTACACCACATTGCCGTGGGGCAGGGCGACCAATATGCCCCTGAGATGGGCACGACAGTCCCTGTCCCTGGCTGGAGTGGGGGGAGGGAACACTGAGGAAGGGGAACCCTGCAGTGCAGGAGCAGGGAGGAAGCAGTTCCTGGGTGCATTGAGAAGGGAGTATAAAAGGTGGGCACCATCTTAGTTCAGTGCAGAGAAGTCTGAGCAGAAGTGGCAGGGAGCAGGGGCTCTGCATGAGCTCTGCTCCGGAGGCGGGCCTAGTAACAGAGGCCCAGGCCTGCAAGAGGGAGAAGGAAGGAAGAGGAGCGGAGAAGGCTCCAGGAACGAGGAATGAAGGGATCCCAGGGGTGCGGACGGGCGAGTCGCCACCGCACGCCCGAATCCACCTGCGTGGAGGGGTCAGGCCAAAGGGGGAGACCGGTCCCCGAACTAGTGGAGGCAGGAAACGACCCTCAGCTAGAAACCGGAGGCTCTGACATTTTATGTGGCACAGCCCCTTGCTCCACCCGCTAGGAAGGCACCACATAGGGTCAGGGAAACTGGCGCCAAGTTTACCAAGAGGAGGCCCGAGGCAGCCGGACAGAAGTGTTGTTAAGAAAGGCCAGACAAAGGACACACAAAGGGGGTCCTGTGAAGCGCTCCAAAGTTATCTGGGAGTTGTCTGAGCCCCTCACCTGGTGAGCACAGTACGACGTGGGCAGCCGTTACCTGCAGACGTGGTCTGGATAATAAGAACTGTGAGTAAAGGCCCTGAACTGCATCACTGACTCCGTGTCGTTACTGCTGCTGCCCTGCACCATCACCCCCATCCTCCGCATACACTGCCCTGAGGCTATACTCCTCCCGTGGGGAGTTATGCTACGCTCTGCTGCACCCACAACACCAGCCTCAGCGGTCTGCCCTGGAGCGGCGGTTCACTCTGACCGCAATCCACGGGTGGCGTAGTCGGACATTTAAACATCAAAACCACATAAATAGTTCCGCCACTGGTTTGACCGCCCTGAGCCACGGAACCGGATCGCCGCCACGAAGACTACAACCACCAGCATCCACCAAAAAGGGTCCGGCTCCGGGTGTCCCAAGGCCCAGGGGGTGCGTCAGAACATTTTCATCACCTTTCACAATCACCAATGGGACAAGGCAGGGATGTCCTCTGTCCCCTCTCTTATACATCCTAGTGACGGAGCACCTGCTCTCATCAATTCGCCATAACCCCAATATTAGGTGGATTGAGGTGGGAGGCACCGAGTACAAGTGCTCTCTATTTGCTGATGATGTCCTAGTATATATCACTCAATCACATATATCCATCCCTGCTGTTATGGCTGAAATAGATCACTTTGTTACATGGTAAAATTTTAAAATCAATGCAGCGAAGTCTGAGGCCCTCGATGTCTCCCTCCCTAAATCCATATAGGATGCCATCCAGTCCAACTTTCCCTTTGCCTGGCCCTCACAGGGTATCAAATACTTAGGAATTCCTATTCATAGAGACCTCTCCCATCTATGTTATCTTAATTTTGGGCCCTTTATTGAACAATTCCATACAGACCACGGTTGGCAAGTTAGAACTGTAAGATTCACTACGTGAACCACTGGTGTTTTGTGGAAAAGCACATGTACACCGCGTTCCAAATTATTATGCAAAAAGTGTTTAGGAGTGATAAGGGAAGAATTTGTTTGTTTGTCAGTTAAACTCATTGATGGTGATGTGTGTCAGGGCTCTTTATATCACTGTAAGCAATTGCAGACACCTGTGCTAATTAGTTTGGCAGGTGTGTCCAATGAAAGGCAAGACTACTTAAGAAGGCTCTCTCACATTATTAAGCAGCCTACATTTTCTGCCAAAATGGGAAAGAAAAAGGATGTGTCGGCTGCTGAGAAGCAACAAATTGTGGAGTGTTTAGGTCAAGGCATGACTACAATCAACATTGTGCGATGATCAGGATGAAGTGTCTTGGCAATCAAGAAGTATGTAGCTGATTCACAGTACACACGTGTGCGTGCTGATAAGGGCAAATTGAGGACTCTTTCCTACAGGCAATTACGTCAGGTTGAAAGAGCAGCGGCAAAAAAGCCTTGTCATAGCAGCAGACAAGTTTTTGAAGCTGCTTGTGCCTCCAACGTCCCCCGAACAACAAGATGCAGGGTCCTTCAGAGGTTTGCAGCTGTGCATACGCCATCCTGTCGACCTCCTCTATCCACTTCACACAAGCAGAAACGGCTCCAGTGGGCCAAACATTACATGAAGACTGATTTCAAAACTGTTTTGTTCACGGATGAGTGCCGTGCAGCGCTCGATGGTCCAGATGAATGGAGTGGAGGATGGCTGGTTGATGGACACCCCACGCAAACACGGCTACAGCGCCAACAAGGAGGAGGTGGAGTAATGTTTTGGGCTGGAATCATGGGGAGAGAGATTGTCGGCCCCTTTAGGATCCCTGAAGGCGCTAAAGATGAACTCCATAATGTATGTGGATTTTCTCAAACAGCACTTCCTGCCATGGTTCAAGAAGAAGAACCGTGTATTTCACAGCAAGATCATTTTTCTGCATGATAATGCACCATCTCATGCTGCACATAAAACATCTGCATCTCTGGCTGATATGGGCATAAAAGGGGACAAACTTATGGTGTGACCCCCATGCTCCCCTGACCTCTACCCCATTCAGAACCTTTGGAGCATCATTAAAAGGAGTGTCTATGATGGCGGGAGGCAGTTCACATCTAAGCAACAGCTCTGGGAGGGTATTCTGTCCTCATGCAAAACAATTGAAGCAGAAACCATCCAAAACCTGACAAATTCAATGGACGAGAGAGTTCAGAAGCTCCTTTCGAACAAGGGGTCCTATGTGAAAATGTAACATCACCTAGAATAAAGTTTTGAGTTGAAAACTGTTTGATTTCAGTTTCTAACAACCTGCTAATGCTTATAATTTCAAAAATGACCATTTTTTTGGTCTTTATTAAAATGAAAAGGTTGATCGAAAAGTTTGGGGGATCTAAGAGTGTGGCAACCCAGTAGTCATGATTACTTCGAATTCTGACAATATGAGGGTCATGCTGCAGGTAGTGCAGCAAGAAGGCACTTATGTGTCTTGCGCATCTCGGAGCCCCAAAATTATTTTCCGGGCTAGATGCAGCTAAAAATTATTTTTAATTTTAAATCTGGTGAAGCTTATTATAGATGGCCTAATAGGATCAGTGCTGCACACTGCTACAAAGCCCAAATTATTTTCCAGTCAAGATACAGATAAACATGATTAGTAATTTGAAAGCTTAAAACGGTTGGTAGGGTGATTTTAACCAATCATCAAGCTTTTACTCTCCCCAGGATGACACAGGGGTAGAAAAGTCGTTTCGGATCCATGATTTGTTCATCTTTATGAACGTGAGTCTGTCTACATTATCAGTGGAGAGCCGCGTGCGCTTATCTGTCAGCACACCACCAGCAGCGCTGAACACACGTTCAGACAGAACGCTGGCTGCGGGGCATGACAAGATCTCCAAGGCGTAAGTGGCTAGCTCCGGCCATTTATCCAGATTGGAAGCCCAAAAAGAGCAAGGGTCCAGTGACACAGTCGTGGCTTCAATGTTTACTTGGAGATACTCCTGTACCATCGTCTCTAGGCGTTGACTATGTGTCAGACTTCTTGTCTCCTGTGGCCTTGCAAAGGATGGGCTAAAAAAGTGGTGAAATGATTCCGCAAAATTGATGTTACCAGCAGATACTGTGGTTATGTTACGGTTTGAGTGCTGAACACTTGACGGTCCCACGGTTGGCAAGTTGGAACTGTGAGATTCACTACGTGCACCACTGGTATTTTGTGGAAAAGCACATGTAAGATTCTGCAACAGTCTCTGCTGATACTCCTGCATGCGTGCATCCCTTTCTATGGCAGGAATAATTTCTGCAAATTTACTTTTGTACCGGGGATCTAACAGTGTGGCAACCCAGTAGTCAGGATTATTTCTAATTCTCACAATTCGAGGGTCATGTTGCAGGTAGTGCAGCAAGAAGGCACTCATGTGTGTTGCGCATCCAGGAGCACCAAGTCCCTGTTGTGTTGGTGGCGAGGTAACAATCATGCTTCCTTCCTCTGTCCTCTCCCCCCAACCTCGCACAACAGAAATGTGATCAAGGTCTCCCTCATCTGATGAGTCTTCCATCAGTTCGTCCTCCACTTCTTCCTGGGCTCCTGCACCTTCCTCACTAGTTTGGCTGCTACCATGCGCCCTGGTAAAATCATCTCCCCCACCCTCACATGCCTGCCGCCTTGGTGCTGCCGACCGTCTGGACCTTGCAGATGTTAGCCCTTCCGCATACAACTCCTCCTCCTCTACTTCCTCCACCTCCTCTTGTGCCACCACCTGACTCCGAATTCTGTTTAACATGTGCTCCAGCATGTAAATCACCGGAATAGTCATGCTGATAATGGCATCGTCAGCACTAAACATCTTCGTCGCCATTTCAAAACTGTGCAGAAGGGTGCATAGGTCCCTGATCTGAGACCACTCCTCCAGCGTGATTTGCCCCACCTCTGAATCTCGTTGGCTCAGGCTATACGTCAGAACGTATTGCACCAGGGCTTGTCGGTGCTGCCACAGTCGCTGCAACATGTGCAGAGTTGAATTCCACCGGGTAGGCACATCGCATTTTAGCCGGTGAAGTGGCAGGCCCAACGACTTCTGTAGAGATGTAAGTCGCTGAGCTGCGGGATGCGAACGGCGGAAGTGAGCACACAGCGACCGTGCCCTCTGCAGAAGGCCATCTAGTCTGGGATAGTGGGCTAAAAATTGCTGGACAACCAGGTTCAACACGTGAGCCATACAAGGCACGTGTGTGACATTGCCCCGGCGAAGGGCCGCACCCAGGTTTGCAGCATTGTCGCACACGGCCTTCCCTGGTTTCAGGTCCAGTGGAGACAACCATTCATGAAATTGGTTCTCCAGAGCTGACCACAACTCCTCAGCTGTGTGACTCACATTTCCCAGACATTTCAATGTAAAAACCGCCTGATGACGTTGAGCCCTACTGCCAGCATAGTAAGGAGGTGTGCAGGATCCCTTCTGCGCAGTTAGAAAGCTTGTGGCATGACCAGACAGGCTTTGGGTGCAGGTGGAAGACCGAGAGGAGGTTGAGGAGGCAGAAGCAGTGGAGGAACTTTGACATAAAGAGGATTGACGCACAACTCGTGGGGACGGCAAGACTTGGACAGCAGCCCCTTGTCCTGCTGTCACCATAGTTACCCAGTGCCCAGTCAGCGACATGTAACGCCCCTGTCCATGCCTACTCGTCCAAGTGTCTGTGGTGAAATGCACCCTGTCACACACAGAGTTTCTCAAAGAAGCGGTGATGTTGTGTGCGACATGCTGGTGGAGTGCAGGCACACCTTTCTTTGAGAAGTAGTGCCGACTGGGCATCTGGTACTGGGGCACTGCGACGGACATAAGGTCTCGAAAATCCTCTGTGTCCACCAGGCGGAAAGGCAGCATTTCTGTAGCCAAGAGCTTGCAGATGGTGAAATTCAACCTCTTAGCTTTCTCATGGCTAGGAGGAAATGGTCTTTTACTTGTCCACATCTGAGGGACCGAGGGCTGGCTATTGTGCTTAGACGGGGTTGATAAGGGTGTCCCCGGCAAACTGCCGGTCTGTGAGGAAGATGCAGGCGGACATGTTAGGTTGCCTTGATCCAAAGGTGGTGCTATCGATGTCGGACAGCACTCAAGACCAGCTGGTGTTACCACCTCCAAAGAAAATGATGACCTGCCAATCACGCTGGCTGTTGCGGGTAAAGAGGTGGCAGGTCTGCGCCCCAAAACAGGTGTGACTGCTGTCCCCCCAGTCACAGAGGATGAAGAGGCCGCGGATGCACAAGATATGGCAGACGGTGGTTGGCCCGGCCGGCTAGGCCGCATTGTAGCACACTGAGCTTCCCACTGCAACTTATGCTTCATGTCCATGTGCCGGTTCATGCATGAAGTACTCAAACTATGTATTTTTTGGCCTCTACTTAGCTTTTGCTGACAAATGTTACAGATAACACGAGTTGGGTCATCTTTATCGATCTGAAAAAATGCCCAGGCTATGCAAGGCTTAGCACCCATGCGACCTGAAGAGCCACCACGACTTGTGGTGAGAGGCAGAGTTGTGTTTGAGGATGCAGTTGTTGACGTGCTTCCAGTACTACGTCTCTGTCCAGGAAGGCGCAACCTGACCTCATCGTCACTAGCATCTTCCTCCACCTCCTCTGCTGACCTCATCTCTTGGCTGACTGTGGGTTGACAGTAAGTGGGATCTCCGACCTCATCATCATCACCCTGTGCGTTATCACACCCGTCGTCCTCAGAGCCAACCTGTTCCTGCCCTGACAAAAAACTAAAGTTGTCGCTCCAATCAGGTATTTGAGTCTTATCATCGTCTTCCTCATTGTCTCCACCAACAGGAGTTACAGTTTGGGAATGAGGGTCTACATTATGGTCAGAACCTTCTGCGTCTGGTCCTGGATCCGACTCATAAAGATTCTGGGCATCAGTGCAGATCATTTCCTCGTCTGGATTCACAGAAGCGCTGGAGTCGACCTCTGATTCCCAGTAAACAGCTCTGCAGACTCAACCATCTGTTCTACCTCATACTCAGACGGGCAGCTGGAGATTTGGGAGCTGTGAGGAAGCAAGTGCGATTTGGGTGACACCTTTGAGGACTGGAGTATTTGTGATGTTGAAGTTGATGTGGAGGAGAGCCCACTTAAAGGAGCACTTGATATCCGTTGAAGCACCTGCTGTTTTTGTGCCTCATCTGGAATTTGTAGCGATTGGCGTGGCCGTAAGAAAGGGATCTTATCACATTGTCCGCTAAAAGAAGTAGACATTTTAGTTTGGCTGGAAGATGGTCTTTCTTCTGCACCTACCCCACGGACACAACCTTTTTTCCCCTTCCCAACACGCCTATTCCCCTTTCCACCAGCAGCAGGCCTTTTTCCACTCATTTTGGTGGTTAACTAATTCACAACTCTGGAGTTGTTTGCACAAAAAAACAATGGATGGTAACCGAGCAGAGCTGAGTGGCCAAACTGTGGTATTAGGCCAAAACTATTGGCTGGGTTAGATGCAGAAAAAAATTATTTTTAATTTGCAACCTGATGGAGGTCAGTATAGATGGACTAATAGACCAAGTCCCACACACCGCTAGAAGCCCAAATATTTTTTCAGAGGTAGATGCAGAAAATTTTTTTATTCAATTTGCAACCTGATGGAGGTCAGTATAGATGGACTAATAGACCAAGTCCCACACACTGCTAGAAGCCCAAATATTTTTTCAGAGCTAGATGCAGAAAAAAATTATTTTTAATTTGCAACCTGATGGAGGTCAGTATAGATGGACTAATAGACCAAGTCCCACACACTGCTAGAAGCCCAAATATTTTTTCAGAGCTAGATGCAGAAAAAAATTATTTTTAATTTGCAACCTGATGGAGGTCAGTATAGATGGACTAATAGACCAAGTCCCACACACCGCTAGAAGCCCAAATATTTTTTCAGAGCTAGATGCAGAAAAAAATTATATTCAATTTGCAACCTGCTGGAGGTCAGTATAGATGGACTAATAGAACAAGTCCCACACACTGCTAGAAGCCCAAATATTTTTTCAGAGCTAAATGAAGAAAAAAATTATTTTTAATTTGCAACCTGATGGAGGTCAGTATAGAAGGACTAATAGAACAAGTCCCACACACTGCTAGAAGCCCAAATATTTTTTCAGAGCTAAATGAAGAAAAAAATTATTTTTAATTTGCAACCTGATGGAGGTCAGTATAGATGGACTAATAGACCAAGTCCCACACACCGCTAGAAGCCCAAATATTTTTTCAGAGCTAGATGCAGAAAATTTTTTTATTCAATTTGCAACCTGATGGAGGTCAGTATAGATGGACTAATAGACCAAGTCCCACACACTGCTAGAAGCCCAAATATTTTTTCAGAGCTAGATGCAGAAAAAAATTATTTTTAATTTGCAACCTGATGGAGGTCAGTATAGATGGACTAATAGACCAAGTCCCACACACTGCTAGAAGCCCAAATATTTTTTCAGAGCTAGATGCAGAAAAAAATTATTTTTAATTTGCAACCTGATGGAGGTCAGTATAGATGGACTAATAGACCAAGTCCCACACACTGCTAGAAGCCCAAATATTTTTTCAGAGATAAATGAAGAAAAAAATTATTTTTAATTTGCAACCTGATGGAGGTCAGTATAGATGGACTAATAGACCAAGTCCCACACACTGCTAGAAGCCCAAATATTTTTTCAGAGCTAGATGCAGAAAAAAATTATTTTTAATTTGCAACCTGATGGAGGTCAGTATAGATGGACTAATAGACCAAGTCCCACACACCGCTAGAAGCCCAAATAGTTTTTCAGAGCTAGATGCAGAAAAAAAATATTTTTAATTTGCAACCTGATGGAGGTCAGTATAGATGGACTAATAGAACAAGTCCCACACGCTGCTAGAAGCCCAAATATTTTTTCAGAGCTAGATGCAGAAAAAAATTATTTTTAATTTGCAACCTGATGGAGGTCAGTATAGATGGACTAATAGACCAAGTCCCACACACTGCTAGAAGCCCAAATATTTTTTCAGAGCTAGATGCAGAAAAAAATTATTTTTAATTTGCAACCTGATGGAGGTCAGTATAGATGGACTAATAGACCAAGTCCCACACACCGCTAGAAGCCCAAATAGTTTTTCAGAGCTAGATGCAGAAAAAAAATATTTTTAATTTGCAACCTGATGGAGGTCAGTATAGGTGGACTAATAGACCAAGTCCCACACGCTGCTAGAAGCCCAAATATTTTTTCAGAGATAAATGAAGAAAAAAATTATTTTTAATTTGCAACCTGATGGAGGTCAGTATAGATGGACTAATAGACCAAGTCCCACACACTGCTAGAAGCCCAAATATTTTTTCAGAGCTAAATGAAGAAAAAAATTATTTTTAATTTGCAACCTGATGGAGGTCAGTATAGATGGACTAATAGACCAAGTCCCACACACTGCTAGAAGCCCAAATATTTTTTCAGAGCTAGATGCAGAAAAAAATTATATTCAGTTTGCAACCTGATGGAGGTCAGTATAGATGGACTAATAGAATGATGCTATGCCCAAAAGATTTTACTTCACTAGGTGCAGTAAAAAAATTGGTATTCTATACACAGGTGGTATATCTTGCAACACAGATAGGCTACTCCACTGACTAACACACTCTGCAATAGGCCAAAAAGGATTAGCTTTGCTAGATTCAGCCAAATGCTGTGAAAAAAACTTGCACAGCACTGGCACAGACCTGCCTGGCAAAAACTGATAGGAACTGATGTAACCTAGTCCTGAAAAGGACTCCAATTACAATTAGTCTTTACTCCCACAATCTATCTATTTAAGAGCACAGACCTGCCTGATAAAAGTCGTAGGAAATGCTGTAACCTAGTCCTTAAAAGGACTGCAATCACAACTATTCCCTACTCCCAAGCTATCTGTATATTTGTGCGAAAATTGGCTTGAAATTAACAAGGTATAGCGCACACAGCAACAGCGGTGCCGTCTAACACGCAGCTGCAGCAGTGAGAAAATGGTGGCGACGGGGAAAATGGCTTGGTCTTATAGGGCAAGGACATGTGACATACACTGCCAATGACACATGCCCTTGCTTGTGTGAAAAAAAGCACTTCGCTCCGTGTGTGCGCTGCTGATAGGCTGACAGATTGCACCTCCCCACTGCAAATGCGGGAAAGAGAAAAAAAAATGGAGATCTTCATTGTTCCTGCAGAGATCCATCCCCTGCCCCTCCCCCCGCCCCGCTGTACACTCAAACTGCGTATTAACATTAATTTTCATCATTACTGAGAAAAAATCCAGTTATGATTTTGGTGCACGAACAGTTATCGAACATAACCTCGAACAGCCGAATTTTTCTCAAATTGTTCGTGTTCGCCGACCGGCTCGAACACCGCCCAAAACAGCTCGAATTTGAGATTGGCGAACAGTTCGAGTAGAACAACGCTCATCTCTAGTGGTGAGAGATATAGGAGAGTGCATTTTTGATACTATTAGTCAGACAGAGACGAAATGGACAGAGAAGAGAGTCAGTGTCTAATACTGTCTGGCAGAGAGATAAAGGGAGATAGGAAAGTGACAGTCTAATGCTGTTAGGCAGGGAGGGACAGATACAGGGGCAAACACTGACAGCTTGGGGCCCCTGTGCAAGAAATGTTTGGGCCCCCCTCCTTTTATGGCAACCAAGCTATACATATATATATTTATTTAATAGTCTCCTCTCATTATGTTTACTGAACAAATATATAAACGCAATACTTTTGTTTTTGGTCCCACTTTCCATGATCTAAGACTTTTTCTCTGAACACAAAAGGCCTTTTTCTCTCAAATACTTTTCGCAAATTTGCCAAAATCTGTGTTAGTGAGCTCTTCTCCTTTGCCGTGATAATCCATCCACCTCACAGGTATGGCATATCCAGAAGCTAATTAGAAATCATGATTATTGCATGGCCACAATAAAAGGCCCCTCCAAAATGTGCAGTTTTATCACACAGCACAATGCCACAGATGTCGAAAGTTTTGAGGGAGCGTGCAATTGGCATGCTGACTGTAGGAATGGCCACCCGGACAGCTGCTGCAACAACCGGTTTGCATAACTAAAGAGTTTCTGTGCAAACTGTCAGAAACCATCTCAGGGAAGCTCATCTCCCCCAGATTACAGTTCGTCGTCATAACCGAGTGGGCAAATATTCACATTCAATGGTGTCTGGCACTTTGGAAAAATGTTCTCTTCACAGATGAATCCCGGTTTTCACTGTACAGGGCAGATGGCAAGGCTTTGTGTATGGCGTCGTGTGGGTGAGCGGTTTGCTGATGTCATCGTTTGAATGGAGTGGCCCATGGTGGCGGTGGGGTTATGCTATGGGCAGGCGTATGTTATGGACAACTAACACAGGTGCATTTTATTGATGCCATTTTGAATGAACAAAGATACCGTGACGAGATCCTGAGGCCCATTGTTGTGCCATTCATCCACGACCATCACCTCATGTTGTAGCATGATAATGCACAGACCTATGTTGCAAGGTTCCTGGAAGCTGAAAACATCCCAGTTCTTGCATTGCCAGCAAAATCACCGGATATGTCACCCATTGAGCATATTTGGGATGCTCTGGATCGGTGTATACTATAGTGTGTTCAAATTCCTGCCAATATCCAACAACTTCACACAACCATTGACACGAAGTGGAGCAACATTCCACAGGCCACAATTAACAACCAAATCGATGCGAAGGAGATGTGTGGCACTGCGTGAGGCAAATGGTCGTCACACCAGATACTGACTGGTTTTCTTCCCCCAATACTGTAAAACTGCACATTTTAGAGTGGGCTTTTATTGTGGCCAGCCAAAGTCCCACCTGTGCAATAATCATGCTGTCTAATCAGCATCTTGATATGCCACACCTGTCAGGTTGATGGATTATTTTGGTAAAGGAGAAGATCTCACTAACGCAGATTTTGACAAATTTGTGAACGATATTTGAGAGGAAAGGGCCTTTTGTGTACAATGAAAAGGTCTTAGATCTTTGACTTCAGCTCATTAAAAATGGAGCACAAACAAATGTGTTGAGTTTATATTTTTGTTCAGTGTATATTGCCATCACCTATTACATAGTGGCCGTCTCATGTTATGTACAGCAGCGTCCCTTACATATCGGATTCTTGTTATTATTGTTAGTTATAGTTTTCTGTTCTTTATTACAAACCGTCTTCTCTTGTTAGAAATAAAAAGAAATGATGGCTGATGGAGCAATGGAAAGTTTCTTTTCTAATGGAGGCAGCTGATGGACCGGTCTTCTGGTCAGATGCTGCCCCATCAGCAGTCATTTTATATCTAACAACCCAGGACTCTAAGTAATAAGGAGAGGGTGTTGTGATTAACAAGAACGAGAATACGCTATGTAAGGGTCAGTGCTAAATATAACAAGACATACTACTATGTAATAATGGGACAGCACTCTACATAACAGAGGATGCCACATAATAAGGGAATGCCCCATGGACATAACTAGAGTATGATACGTAATATGGAAGGCCTCCAGTAATAATCTCCTCCATACTGGGCCCCTTCCTGGGATAATGTCCCCCATCCTGGTATAATGAGTCCCTCGGATTAACAACCAGATGTAATAGTCGCTGGGGGGCTCCCCTCCACCTCTGGGCCCCGATGCAGCTGCACCAATGATATGTCTGCCCCTGGCCAGATAGCTGCTGTCAGTGTGCTAAGCAGCTCATTTTTTGTATTTGTGCATTTTGGTGCAACCAGTATTGTATATTTTGGCATAAAAAATAAACATTTCAAAAGCACAGACAACCAGTTGAAAAAAGATTGATTGCTGTCAGTCAGAGAAATAAAATTCTAGTCTTGCAGATATGATACCTTTTAATGGCTAACAAAAATTAAATAAATTATGTTACAAAGCAAGCTTTCGCGACTACTTATGTCTCTTCATCAGACATGGTATAACAAAGTATCTGAAGAAACATACAGTTGTGCTCAAAAGTTTACATACCCCTGAATAATTTTTCCTTTCTTGGCCTTGTTTCAGAGAATATGAATGATAACAAAAAAACTTTTTCTCCACTCATGGTTATTGGTTGGGTGAAGCCATTTATTGTCAAACTACTGTGTTTTCTCTTTTTAAATCTTAATGACAACCAAAAATATCCAAATAACCCTGATCAAAAGTTCACATACCCTGGTGATTTTGGCCTGATAACATGAACAGAATTTGACACAAATGGGTTTGAATGGCTACTAAAGGTAACATCCTCACCTGTGACCTGTTTGCTTGTAATCAGTGTGTGTGCATAAAGGCTGAGTGAGTATCTGGGATCCAGACAGACGCTTGCATCTTTCATCCAGCCACTGACATTTGTGGATTGTGAGTCATCGGGAAAGCAAAGAATTGTCAACGGATCTACGGGAAAAGGTAGTTGAACTGTATAACACAGGAAAGGGATACAAAAAGATATCCAAGGAATTGATAATGCCAGTCAGCAGCGTTCAAACTGTGATTAACAAATGGAAAATCAGGGGCTCTGTAAAAACCAAACCACGTTCAGGTAGGCCAAAAAAATTTCGGCCACAACTGCCAGGAAAATTGTTCGGCATGCAAAGAAAAACCCACAAAATAACATCAGCTGAAATTCAGGACTCTCTGAAAACTAGCGATGTGGCTATTTCAAGATGCACAATAAGGAGGCACTTGAAGAAAAATGGGCTGCATGGCCGAGTCGCCAGAAGAAAGCCATTACTGCGCAAATGCCACAAAGTATCTGTTACGCTCACGCCCAGACTGACTGGCGTGAGCGTGGTTAGTGGTCCCACTGGGCCACGAACCAAGGAGTGCCTGGAGGGGCGTGACTAGGGGCCTCGCCAGATCCGACCATGAACACACGGATGCTTAATGGACTCTGTGGTCCGAGGAGGGTCGTGGAAGGTGACCCAGGTGCTACTCCAGGTCAGACCCCGGTCACAGCTGTTGATCCACACCGGGGAATGCAGGAACCAGCAGGTTTGGCTGGTATGCAGACAGGCGGGTACTGGCAGGCACGGCTGGTATGCAGGCAGGTGGGTACTAGCAGACACGGCAGGTATGCAGACAGGCGGGTACTGGCAGGCACGGCTGGTATACTGACAGGCCGATACTGGCAGGCACGGCTGGTATACTGACAGGCCGATATTGGCAGGTAGGAAAACAGGCTGGATATGGACCAGTACAGACTGGGATACAGGAACAGAGCAGCAGGTGCGGTGGACAAGCAGAGCAGGACCGTAGGCGCGGAGGACAAGCAAAGCAGAACCGCAGACGCGGAGGACAAGCGGAGCACAGCAGAGCAGAACCGCAGGTGCGGAGGACAAGCGGAGCAGAGCGGAACCGCAGGCGCGGAGGACAAGCGGAGCAGAGCGGAACCGCAGGTGCGGAGGACAAGCTGAGCAGAGCAGACCGGAACCGCAGGCGTGGAGGACAAGCGGAGCAGAGCAGAACCGCAGGTGCGGAGGACAAGCGGAGCAGAGCAGAACCGAAGGTGCAGGCAGACAGGACAGGACTCTCTTCACATGGAACAGACTAGGAAACACAGGAAGATAGCTAGAACACAGGAGGTAGATACGGAGGCAGGGAAACGGGACAAGCAGAACCAGATACACACAAGGTCCTTGCAATGAAGTAGCGAGTGGACACAAAACTCACAAACAGAAGTACAGAGACGAGTTGGAGTTAGGTACTGGTTCAACACAGGAGGAAAAGGGAAATATCGGACATAGAGACAAACAGGTAACAGACTAGGAAACAGTTCAGTGCCGGGACACCTCCTCCTCCCAGCCCGGGGCTCAAAGCATCGCCCCACTCCTGACGCCGGCCTCCTGAAGCAGCGACCCTGCCACCTGTGACCCTGCTCCACTGCCGCCAACCCCTCAGTAAGCTACCGTAAAATGGGACTAAAAGACACACCACTATTTTATTTCAAAAATATTTTTTCCTATTTTTCTCCCTAAAATTTGGGATGTGTCTTATAGTCCGCAAAATTTGGTATGTTACTTCAGATACTTTGTTACACCATAACTAATGAAGGGATTATTATACGGATTATTCCTTATGAAAAGATAATTTTCAAAACCAGAAAATGCACTAGAAAATTACACAAAGTGTTATCACTTTATAACAGGATATTATCTGGATTGTATTAATTTAAAAGATGTTTATTGGTAATTGCAAACGTTTCATACATTACATACAATTATTTGATGTTCAAGAAGATATGATTGGCAGATAAAACATTTCCCACATTGATAACACAAATATGGCTTCTCCTCTGTATTGATTCTCTGATTATTAACAAGATCTGATTTCTGGTTGAAATCTTTCACACTTTATCAACACGAAAATGATTTCTCTCCCGTGTGACTTTTCTGGTATCTATGAAGATGTGATTTCTGGGTAAAATTTTTCCCACATTCTGAACATGAAATTTTTTTCTCCTGCGTGTGATTTTTCACATTTACCACATAACATGATTTATTTGTAAACCCTTTTCCACACTCTAAGCATGGATAGTGCTTCTCACCTGTGTGACTTTTCTGATGTCTACCAAGATCTGATTTAAATGTAAAACATTTCCCACATTCTGAACATGGATATGGCTTCTCCCCTGTGTGACTTCTCTGATGTCTAAGAAGATATGATTGAGTTATAAAACACTTCCCACACTCCAAGCAACAATAAGGCCTGTCCCCTGTGTGAATTTTCTGATGACCAACAAGATGTGATCTCTGACTGAAATATTTCCCACATTCTGAACATGAATACGGCTTCTCCCCTGTGTGAATTCTCTGATGTATAACAAGAATAGATTTCTTGATAAAACTTTTTCCGCATTCTGAACATGAAAATGGCTTCTCCCCTGTGTGTGTTCTCTGATGTATAACAAGAGATGATTTCTTGTTAAAACATTTTTCACAGTCTGAACATGAATATGGTTTATCTCCTTTGCGAGCTGCTGGATATTTCATACCGATTCTGTGAATTTTTCTTTTCTTTTTAATCTGTGATGAATCAGAAGACGAGGGAATATCTGGCAAAATGGCACGTACTTCATGTGTAGCTTGTGAGATATCAGGGTTTTCTGCCTTAAAATCTAACGTCAGATGTCCCTCTGAGTTCCTTTTACAGTCATCTGCCAAAAATTGAACCATATTTGATTATTTATTAATAATAATAGAACTTTAACTCCTTCACCCCAATCCTGTTTTCACCTTCCTGACTAGGCCAAATTTTATAATTCTGACCAGTGTCACTTTATATAGTAACAACTCTGGAACGCTTCAACATATCCTAGTGATTCTAAGAATTTTTTTTCGTGACATGCTGTACTTCATGATAGTGGTAACTATTGGTCGATATGAGATTGTGTTTATTTATGAAAATATTGAAACTTTCGCAATTATAATGCTTTGAATTTTTAGGCCCTTGAACCATATAGTTATACCACACAAAATAGATAATAAATAACATTTACCACATGTCTACTTCACACCAGCATCATTTTTGAAACATAATATTTTCGTTAGGAAGTTAGAAGGGTTAAAAGTTTATCAGTAATTTTTCAATTTACCAACAAACTTTGCAAAACCAAGCAAAAAGCCTTTGAGAGGCCTGTGTGACAGAAAACACCCAAAAGTGTCACCATTTTAAAAACTACTGAAAACCACATTGAAGAAGTTAATTAAACCTTTAGGTGCTTCACAGGAATTAAAGCAACGTGGAAGGAAAAAATTAACATTTTCATATTTCCCACAAATTTTTTATCCCTAAGCCCCAAATTTTTCATTTTCACAAGGGTAACAGGAAAAATGGACCATACAATTCATTGTGCAATTTTTCCAGAGTACACTGATACCCCATATGTGGGGGAAAACTACTGTTTGGGTGCATGGCAGGGCTCAGAAGGATGGAGCACCATTTGACTTTTGGAGTGCAGAATTATCGGCATAGATAGCATACGCCACGACACGATTGTAGAGCCCCTGACGAGCCTAAACAGTAGAAACCCCCAAAAGTGACCCCATTTTGAAAGCTAGACCCATTAAGTTATTTATCTAGATGTGTGGTGAACACCTTGAACCCAAAGATACGTCACAGAATTTTATAACGTTGAAAATGAAAAAAATTATTTTTCCCACAAAAATATTGCTTTAGCACTAAAAGTTTCATTTTCACAAAGGTAACACGAGAAGATGGACTATACAAATTGTTGTGCAATTTCTCCTCAGTACACCGATCCCCCATAAGTTGTGGAAAACTACTATATGGGCACGAGGCAAAGCTCGAAAGGGAAGGAGGGCCATTTTGTACTCATTTAATTTTGACATTTCTTTGATTTTATCGCTTCCTTTTTGACTTTCTAGAATATAAAATCCATATACTGTAATAATAAAGAATGGCTGTTCCTACATAATGGTTTATTTTTGGGCCTTCTGTGCGACCCTCCTTTCCCGTTTTACATCCTTCCTTTTTCCTATTGGCTCCTATAGGTAATTCCCTACCATTTCCTATTTTGAACCTGGATAGGTTTTTCTGACTCACTCCCTTGGACATGTCAGATGATCAATTGGTATAATGGGGATCCACTAATCCTGGCCCCATAAAATGGTATTTTACGACTTAGTTTTTTGGGTAGTCTGATGCTGTCTACGACTATTAAGTATGATATGGTTTGTTCCATGGCGTGGTTATAATATCGGCGCTAGACACGCTATTGGAACAATATAAATGTTACGCTCATGCCCGGACTGACTGGGCCACGAATCGAAGAGTGCCTGGAGGGGCGTGACTAGGGGCCTCGCCAGATCCGACCACGAACACAAGGCAGCTTAATCGACTCCGTGGTCTGAGGAGGGACCTGGGAGGTGGCCCAGGTGCTACTCCAGGTCAGATCCCAGTCACAGCTGTTGACCCACACCGGAGAATGCAGGAACGGGCAGGTTAGTCTGGTATGCAGACAGGTGGGTACTGGCAGGCACGGCTGGTATGCAGACACGTGGGTACTGGCAGGCGCGGCTGGTATGCAGAGAGGTGGGTACTGGCAGGCACGGCTGGTATGCAGACAGGTGTGTACTGGCAGGCACGGCAGGTATGCAGACAGGCGGGTACTGGCAGGCATGGCAGGTATGCAGACAGGCGGGTACTGGCAGGCACGGCAGATATGCAGATAGGCCGATACTGGCAGGTAGGAAAGCAGGCTGGATAGGGACCAGTACAGACTGGGATACAGGAACAGAGCCGCAGGTGCGGTGGACAAGCAGAGCAGAACCGCAGGCGCAGAGAACAAGCAGAGCAGAGCAGAACCGCAGGCGCGGAGGACAAGCAGAGCAGAACCAAAGGCGAGGAGGACAAGCGGAGGAGGGCAGAGCAGAACCCAGGCACAGAGGACAAGCTGAGCAGAGCAGAACCGCAGGCGCAGAGGACAAGCAGAGCAGAACCGCAGGCACGGAAGACAAGCGGAGCAGAGCGGAACCGCAGGCGCGGAGAGCAAACGAAGCAGAGCAGAGCGGAACCGCAGGCGCGGAGGACAAGCGGAGCAGAGCAGAGCGGAAAAGCAGGCGCGGAGGACAAGCGGAGCAGAGCCCCAGGCACGGAGAACAAGCGGAGTAGAGCAGAGCGGAACCGCAGGTGCGGAGAACAAGTGAAGCAGAGCAGAGCGGAACCGCAGGCGCGGAGGACAAGCGGTGTAGAGCAGAGCGGAACCACAGGCGCGGAGGACAAGCGAGCAGAGCAGAGCGGAACCGCAGGTGCGGAGGACAAGCGGAGCAGAGCAGACCGGATCCGCAGGCACGGAGGACAAGAGGAGCAGAGCAGAGCGGAACCGCAGGCGCGGAGGACAAGCGGAGCAGAGCAGAGTGGAACCGCAGGCGCGGAGGACAAGCGGAGCAGAACCGCAGGTGCGGAGGACAAGCGGAGCAGAGCAGAGCGGAACCACAGGCGTGGAGAACGAGCAGAGCAGAGCGGAACCGCAGGCGCGGAGGACAAGCAGAGCAAAGAGGAACCACAGGCGCGGAGGACAAGCGGAGCAGAGCCGCAGGCGCGGAGGACAAGCGGAGCAAAGCAGAGTGGAACCGCAGGCACGGAGGACAAGCGGAGCAGAGCAGAGCGGAACTGCAGGTGCAGGCAGACAGGACAGGGCTCTGTTCACATGGAACAAACTGGGAAACACAGGAAGATAGCTAGAACACAGGAGGTAGATACGGAGGCAGGGAAATGGGACAAGCAGAACCAGATACACACAAGGTACTTGCAATGAAGTAGCGAGTGGACACAAAACTCACAAACAGAAGTACAGAGACAATGAGTTGGAGTTAGGTGCAGGTTCAGACACTGCAGGAAAAAGAAAGGATCGGACATAGAGACAAACAGGTAACGGACTAGGAAACAGTTCAGACAGGAACTGACACTGGAACGAGATACAGGTAACGGGCCTGGGTACTCAGCCCCCAGGGTGGCGGAAACAGACTAGAAGTCACAGATACCGGTAACGGGCCTGGGTACTCAGCCCCCCGGGGTGGCGGAAACAGACAAGATACAGGACAGGACCTGGCAACTCAGTTGCACAGAGCACACTGAAAGAAAGCGTTGCTCAGGCACCTCCTACTGGGTGGAGAGGGTTTAAGTATCCAGTGACTCACAGCAATAGGCTGGGGACGCATTAGGACTGCGCACACTGTAACTTTAAGAATCAGGAAGTAACAGCGCCGCCGCCCTAAGCAATCAGACAAGAGACATGCACACAGCAAGTAATGGAGCAAAGTGTGCAGCCAGGACTGATAGGTAAGTTGGCGGTCTTGCATGGTGGGAGATGGTAAGCCATGCCAGCACACCGCCAGGGATGTTACAATAAATATGGGTATGCAGGGATTAGGACACTTAAATCTACATATACAGATATTCCATGTATATCTTGAGATCACGTATGTCAACCTACACGTACATCTCTTTGTTCAACTGCAACTCTATGCAAGGTCTGTAATCCGTGGTTTATTTTTAATGGTGGGAGTAGAAAGTAAGTCATCTTATCACATGCACTTTACATACAGATGGTTCTGATAGAGTAACTATCTGCTCTGCATCTTTTGACAAGTGACATGTCCTATCAGCACTGTCTGTACTAGCACATACAGATGCATTTTGATATACCAAGGTTAGTCAAATTCATTATGCTTAGGAGTGATTCAGGTGGATATCTGCTTATAATTGCAGAATTCTGTGCCTTAAGATCTTTATGCCCGGTTATTATTTCAGGGTATATATTATATTCTGTAACATATGTTGTAGCACATTGCACCATTGTTGTATGACCCATTGTTTTGCTATTTTATCATAGATTAGCAGAATGCGTTTATACGCGTCTGTTCATGATTATCTATGCGTGCCGCACGTGCGCATTGTTCATAGGTTAGAACTGCACATAGGTAGTAGTACGCTGCGCCATCTTACTATGACTCGTTTCATGTATATCTCATTATAGATCAGGATTACGTGCTTGGGCGCTTCTATTTCTGATTTTGCATGATTGCTGTGCATACGCCTTGTTGAGCATCAGCAGGGACATCTGTCTCCGTAAGGCCTACGCATCATCGTAGCTATCGGCGTATTCCTGCCCTCTGTACTACCGCGCATGCGCGTTGCTGGGTATTGGCAGAGACATCTACCCTCACTAGCGCAGCGCATCATAACACTTCCGCTAACAGACGGCCAAACCCCAGCCGTGACTGCTATGTACTTAATGAATGACTAGTAATATATTTGAGTTATTCCAGCTCCAAAAAGTTATATTAAAAAATTCCAGGTTTTTATTACATCATTTTAAAATCTGATGAGGTCACAAGGTACATGGAAATTCACATAGCAGCTAGAATTTTTCACTTCTTTTTTGCATTGATTCCACGTGTGACCACACGTTGTTCCTGGCTCCGACACGCTGAAATTCGTGGAGGGTGAGCTGACTTCCATTTGTTCTCTATTGTTATACTGATCTATTGTGTTTTGCACTCCTTTATGAGATGTGTTATATATGACTTTTCACCAAATAGCTAAGATTACTTCCCTATAAAGCAGATTTGTTACGAGATTTCACAATACATTCTTAATAAATCTCTTCAACCCGATGAGGCTGTTGTACTTACTTTGATAATTCAAGTCAGAATAGATTTCAAATGAGCATATTATGAGTCCAACCGGAGGTCAAAATCATTCTAATATTGGTTTTAAAAATCACTACACCAGCCTCTTCAGGTCTAAAAGATCTATTTAATAATGTTGCTGTTTATGTTGTGGAATTTGGTGACAAATCCACTTATAACAAATTGACCATAAAATTGTTGCTTCCAGTGGTGAAGTCGAATATGTGACTGTAATCTGCATTTACTGCTCACCTGAGCCGTTATCTGTAGGAGTCTCGTCTTTATATTGCCTCTTCTCCCCCCAGATGTCGATCTCCTCTTCTTTTATTATGGTTAGATCATTACTACTGTTCAGATCTTCATCCTGATCCAAAAGCTGTGAAATAAATATAGTGAAAATTACAGATACTTGAACACGTCACATGGAATGAGCAGAAAAGATTATTAAAGAGTTTTTCCACCCAAAAAAACAGTTATCCTCTATCTCTTAGTAAGGGGCCTAACTATGATCGATGGGGACGTTACTGCTGACCCCTCAAGCTGATCCCTAGACTGGGGCTCTGTAACCCCGAGATTGCAGCTGTATTGCCCCGTGACATGAGCATGCTTGGCCTCCACTCCATTCATTGTCTATGCAAATGGCAGAAATAGGCAAGCGCTGTACTCCGCACTCCCATTGACAATGAATGGGTAAGATTATGTCCGGGACAAACGTGCTCTTCTCTCCTCCTTACTAAAACAAGTGTGTTTTGTGAATTGTAGATATACTGAACGGTTTAATGTAAATAGCATAATGTGTACAGTTTTATGACTATTTTACATGTGGATGACCTGTATGTATTTTGATAATATTTTAATGTGTGTTAAGAAAGAGACAGCATAGGAATAAGACTAAGAAATAGTTAATATAGGTAGGAATGGGAAGTGTAGTGGGGGGCACTGTAGTTCAGGAAGTTAGATAGGTTCAGTACAGAAGTAGTTAATGTGTTCAGAGAACTCAACCCAGTTGGGAGGGGTAGGAGTAGATATAAGGGAAAGTATACTATTTCCTGGTTAGGGTGGTTGGAGATAGATGCAGAGTTAAGATAGTGACAGAGTGAGAGATTAGATGAAAGGCAGATTAGGCCAGTGGGCTGATCAGCACGGAAGAGTACAGAACTTTTGGAAGCAGCATGCAGACAGCCGCCACTAATTTCGGCGGTCCTTCCCAGGATATCTAGGGCCTACAACCCAAATTAGGTACGGAAGCGAGTGCCTTATTCATCTTCCAGAAGGTGAAGCCAGATGGGAAACCATGTCAGAGAAGTGGGCCAGAAAGCATGGAAGCTGAGGAGCCGGAAAGGGGATCTCAAGGGCCAGAGGTGCCATTAAACAAAGGAAGAGCTCAGGCTGAACAAATGGACAGAGTGGAAACATACTGTGATGTAACTGTGATTGAATACCAGATGTTAAGTAAAGCTGAACTGTTTAAAAAGGACAAAGAGTCTGTTTTGACTGTGTGATTGCATCTCGATCCGGAATCGTGGAGCAAGTGGAGTCCTCAGGATCAAAAGTGATTGTTATCCACTTTACACAGACCACAAAACAGACGGGACATTATTTACTTGTCGAGTGCCAGAGTGTGGGAGAACAACAGCCCCTGGCCCATGACTACCGCCCTATGCACCTTACAAATGGAGTGGAGGCTGAGCATGAGCACCTCCACTCCATTCAGGATGGGGTCATTGAGTCACATGCTCAGGCTTACAGAGCCCAAACTAAAGATCTATGATGGTCCCAGCATTCAGACAATGATCAGTAAGTCATGCACCATTCAGGAAATAATATTGATTTGGGAATATGTCTCTAATTAGCAGGACGACCAAAAATAACATTACAGCAAATAGCTGCAGGTCTCGTGTATAAATCCAACCTGTCGGTTCCTTATCCCAACCTAGTCCATAGCCAGAAAACTGTGAGAAGATCCAGACAACCTGTAATGTCTGTGGCCAGCCATGTATAAATCATTAAATAATGGAGATTGGCAGAACACAAGACCTGTACAGCCTTCTACACATCAGATTTCTACAATCTTCTCTCCACCTACCTGATGATCATTTGAACAGTCCTGCGGTCCGGGATGTCTCTCTGGCGTCGTCCTCTTACTGGTTCTTACTGTAGGAAACACATAAGGAAATTACTTCATTCTTTAGATATAATTAATTTATGGGTTGACCGCTTTGGGAAACTCTTTAACTACTTTTAGACTGCCCATAGATTTTATACATCCAGGCAGTCCACACTTTACCCTGCACTGATGTTCTAGAACATCAATGCAGTGTAGGCTGCTCACACAAGATCATTCAGTTATGCGGGAGGGGAACCGGCTGTCAGGCACAGCCGAACTTCCCAGAGAAAGAATAAACATGGTTTGTTACCATTATTTCCTTCTCGATCTCTGTATACAGTGTTGAACCATTGCTTGTATATACAGAACTTACTTCCTTCTCTAAACCCACTGAACATGTGATTATTGGGTGTAGGGAGAGAACAAGAGCTGCCGGGTCCTTGGAGACCGCTTCAGCTCTCCTATGTAGGAGGCTGAAATTACCCTGTAACTGGGTCTAATATACCAGCCCCAGTTACAGGGGAAATCAGCAATAAAAAGAATGTATTAAAATGCCCCTCCTCCCCCAGAGGACTTTTAAAACCTTCGGTGGGGCACATTGTGTAAAATAAATGAAAAGGTAAATAAATAAAAAAGCAGAAATAAAATATAAAAAAAGCATTAATAAAAAAATAAAAAGGCACCACCGGTCTGAATTGGTGTTTCCAGGACCTCCCACACTGGAAAAAGTATGCCTAACATATAAATATAAATTCCACTGAAACTGAAAGAACAATTTAAAATATTTGTAGTGGTCCTTTCTTGCCGTAAAAAAATGTGGAAAATAGCCACATTGTTCCTTCGTTTCTTAACATTTCCCACCCAATATCAGCAAAAAAAGAAAAAAAAATGTAAAAATTACATAAAAATTAAGCTTCAATTTATTCAAACGAGAACATTTTTTAGAGCCATTAAAATCGCATGTACGATGAAACCTGAAAATGTGCCTTGTCAGGAGGGAGGGAAAGTGGCCCAGTCATGAACTAGTTAAGAAATGTTTTGAATGTTACAAATGTACCAATTAGAAATTTTATCAGCAGTTCTGCTCTGTTTTCGCTCCTTCTTATGACAGTCATATCTTCTGATCACATGCTGCACCCGTCATTAATATGGAAGAGCATGTGACCATGATTGGCCGCAGTGGTGACCAAGAAACACATCACTGCTCCTGTTGCAGTTTTGATGGCCAAAGTCAAATGTCTCAGTGGACCATGGAATGAGTGTAGGGTTTAGTAAGGTTAATTTTACTTATTTTATATCCTTCTGACCTTTTTCTTTTAATTTTTCAGTAGCTTTAAAATTATCCTAAAGCGACCAACCCCTTTAACTGATCCGTGTATTTAGTCGGGTCTATTACCTGGTGATGTACGGGACCGGTGCTCCTCCATCATCACATCCTTGTACCGATCCTTGTGTCCTTCTAGATACTCCCACTCCTCCATGGAGAAGTAGACGGTGACGTCCTGACACCTTATAGGAATCTGACACATACCATGATACCGTCATCCCACGATCCCTTCATAGCGTCACTGTATAATGTCCCAGCATTCCCAGCAGTGTCACCTCTCCAGTCAGCAGCTCAATCATCTTGTAGGTCAGTTCTAGGATCTTCTGGTCATTGATGTCCTCATGTCTTCGGGGGTGCGGTGGAGGCCCCGTGATTGGGCTCAGGGTTCCTCCCCGTCCTTCAGACACAGGGGCCTGACAGTGCTTACTCTCACTAGAAGTCTTCTTCACCTCTGTGTAATCCTGTGTATGGGGAGATGCAGTAATAGATATCACTACAGATTTATTATTACCATAGATAGGAATGATGTCAGAGATTGTGATGACGTCACATCACCTCTCCAGTAATCTGGAAGAGTATCTCTAGGGTGATATTCAGTATACTCTCCGCCATCTTTCCGTCTCTGATTCTATCCATCCTTAACCGGTGAATCAGGATAATTCTCTTATATAGAAGATATCAGCATAGAGGATGCGATATTGTAGGGACCTGAATCGGAAGAAATGAGCAGATGTCAAATCCTAAAGATTTTTATATAATAATATAATTACTGGAGATAATAAGGGGAGACATTTACAGGGGTATTATGTTGTTAAGTGATAGTATATCATTGGACATATCTGTGGTGATATGACCTCTGGATCCTTCACTAATCCCTGAGAGTCACGGCTCTGATTCAGAACTGTGTCACCATCAAGGTAACTCCCAGCACAGACTACTGAAGGAAACTGCAGCTCGAAAAATTGTAAAGAGGGATGCAGCGCTACACCAGGGCTGTAACTGCCTTATTGTTAGGATCAGTAAGGGGTTGGACTACCATCAATTAATTAAAGGGTTGTCCATTTTATCTTTATTTTAACAGATGTGTTGGAGACATGTCCCCAACCCTGAAACGAAGCGTCATCAGTGACGTTTGTTTCAGGCTTACTGAGCATGTGTCAGTTGTTAATTCAGGTGTATGCTCAGTATGAGCTCCCTTCTGACTGTGATATTCTTTTCAATGCACAATGACAGTGCCCTCCCTCGCGGGCTCTAATGAGAAGTGACAAGCCTGCAAAAGTGAGCACTGTCAGTATGCATTGTAAGGAAAAAAGGCAGCGAGCATGGACCATCCCCGCCCCCCTAAAGTGATGTCTGATTTGGGGGAGGGGCTTGTCTCTGGTCTCCTTACTTGCCGGTTTAACTTTTTGGCCATAATTCCAAAAGAAATGTTTGGCGCA
This sequence comes from Phyllobates terribilis, assembly GCF_046119375.1. Lineage (NCBI taxonomy): Eukaryota > Metazoa > Chordata > Amphibia > Anura > Dendrobatidae > Phyllobates > Phyllobates terribilis. The sequence goes on along the minus strand of NW_027362765.1, from coordinate 372,431,827 downwards.
AAGCCAACACTGTGTATCATAAAGGAACACAATACCCACAGTAAAGCATGGTGGTGTCAGCATTATGCTTTATGGCTGTTTTTTGGAAGCTGGAACTGGGGTTTTAGTGATGGTCGATAGAATTATGAACAGTTCCAAATATCATTAAGTTTTGAAACAAAACCTTCTGTACTAAAAACATGAAGATGAAGAGGAATTTTACCTTCCAGCAGACAATGACACTAAGCGACCTCCAAATTAACATAAGAAAGGCTTCACCTGAAGAAGAGCAAAGTTTTGAAATTACTCAGCTAGAGCCCAGACCTGCTTAATCCAAGTGACAATCTGTGGGTGAACTGAAGATGGCGCTGTACACAGGAGGTGCCCCCACAATATGAAAGATGAAGAGCTACTGGGCCGTGGGGTACTTGGTAGCCGGGCCGGTCGATGCTGGGGGATGTCACAGTGGCAGTGACCTGGTCCGTGACCCAGGGCGGTCAATAAAAGGGGTTTTAAAGAAAAGGGAATATAGTTTTTATAGTTTAATGTTCGTGACGCCACTTGTGGTATACGGCTATATGGAGCCGCCGCTGCGGTGCAGATTCTCTGGAGCTGTTGGTAATGCAGCAGAGTTGGTTCAGCTCTCCACAGGTAGAGCTAAGCTCTAGGGCGGTGCTGTGGTGATTATAGATGAGGTAGATGTTGTTTTGCAGTGTAGTGCAGGGGATGGCACTGATAAAAATGCTAGGACACAGTAGGGTGCAGTCTTCAAGGTTTACTCACAGTTGTTAGACTCCAGGTCACCAGTACCGGTATGTGACCTCCCACGTCATCCTGTGTTCACCAAGGAAGGAGTTCAGCAATCCCTCAGGTAGTTCAAGGGCACTTAACGGGACTCCCTTCTGTGTGCCTTCCTCGGTCGTCTTGTAAAGGACATATCGATATTCATGCTATAGTTACTTTTATAGTTACTTCATTTTTGATTGCTTGCTTCTAAAATCATGTTATTATTACTCCTTGCATAGCATACATTCTTTTATTCTTTTCTCCTGCTTCACATGCAATTTTCTCACAAGAACCTTTTCTCTCAAGAACATTCTATGAAATACCCTGCTCCTGTTATCTAACTAGTCTGAGCCGGGATGTATAACCTTGTAACTTTCCATCATGTGCCGAACTAATGATAATATTCCGTAATAATTGTACTAACATTGGTTTAAGCCTGTAGTATGGCTGTAGATGATTGGCTATTGATATAATCAAAACAATATATAATGCTAACTAAAATAAACGGGATTAGAGATTCACCGAATCCTCCCATACAGAGCGCTGTCTCCGTCTGGTTCCCTGATTGCAATCAACCTTGTAACATAATAATTTGAAACTCACTTGGTCAACCGTGAAGGGTCATTGCTGCCCTCCCTTAACAGTCTTCCTGCGCTGGCTCTCACCCTCCTGCACTGCGCCTCGCAACCAATGTCCCAAGCCGGTAACCTCGGATCTTGGCGGGCAACCTGCAGTTCCCTAAATCCTGTGTGGCTACGTTTTCGGCAATTTAGCTGCGGCTGTGAGCAACTACACCCTAAAAGTGCAGAAGCCTCCGGTTTCCTAGCTGAGCCTGATAGTTCTCCACTAGTTTAGGGGCCGGTCCTCTCTGCGGCCTGATCCCTCCACGTCCTGGTAGATTCAGGCGCACAGGTGGCATCCGCACTTCCCATGCCCCTGGGATCCCTTCACTCCTGGAGCCTTCCTCTGCTCCCATCCTCTTTCACTCTTTCCTCCTGGGCCTCTCAACTCAGGCCCGCTCCTCCTGAGCAGAGCTCCTACAGAGCTCCTGCTCCCACTACTTCTCCTCTCAAGACTGATTCTTCTTGGTAGGATTTTTTTTTTACTTGACAAAAAACTGTCATTTTAACAGGGGTGTGTAGACTTTTTGTATCCACTATATATATCTATCAATCATTACAACTACGATCAAAAAAATCTGCGAGACCCTTGTAAAGCCATGACCTGTTTCTGTGGGGCCAGAGCCCTGCAAACCTCCTCCTGAGGGCATCACAGCTCTTCTTCTGATTAATAGGCCCGGTGCGACGTCATGTGTGCATCACTTCACAATGATGACATTATGTCTGGCCTACTAATCAGAAGATCCAGGGATGCGGCAGGTAGCAGAAGGTTCGCAGGGCTGTGGCCCTACAGCAGTGAACTATTGGTGTGACCGCTGGATCAGGGTCTAGCAAATCCTAATGAATGACTCTAGTTACAACCTGCAAAATTGAAAAAAATGAAAATGAGAGCAAAATAACGGAAAATTAGAAAAGTTTTAAAATAAAAGTAAAAATATTTTATGACACAATTGGAGTCAATTTTAAAAAAAAAAATATATATATACACTACCGTTCAAAAGTTTGGGGTCACGCAGACAATTTTGTGTTTTCCATGAAAACTCATACTTTTATTTATCAAATGAGTTGCAAAATGAATAGAAAATATAGTCCAGACATTGAGAAGGTTAGAAATATTGATTTTTATTTGAAAGAATAATTTTCTCCTTCAAACTTTGCTTTCATCAAAGAATGCTCCCTTTGCAGCAATTCCAGCATTGCAGACCTTTGGCATTCTAGCTGTTAATTTGCTGAGGTAATCTTGAGAAATTTCACCCCATGCTTCCTGAAGCCCCTCCCACAAGTTGGTTTGTTTGATGGGCACTTTTTGCAGACCATACGGTCAAGCTGCTCCCACAACAGCTCAATGGGGTTAAGATCTGGTGACTGCGCTGGCCACTCCATTACAGATAGAATACCAGCTGCCTGCTTCTTCCCTAAATAGTTCATGCATAATTTGGAGGTGTGCTTTGGGTCATTGTCCTGTTGTAGGATGAAATTGGCTCCAATCAAGCGCTGTTCACAGGGTATGGCATGGCGTTGCAAAATGGAGTGATAGCCTTCCTTATTCAAAATCCCATTTACCTTGTACAAATATCCCACTTTACCAGCATCAAAGCAACCCCAGACCATCACATTACCTCCACCATGCTTGACAGATGGCATCATGCACTCTTCCAGCATTTTTTTCAGTTGTTCTGCGTCTCACAAATGTTCTTCTGTGTGATCCAAACACCTCAAACTTTGATTTGTCTGTCCATAAAACTTTTTTCCAATCTTCCTCTGTCCAGTGTCTGTGCTCTTTTGCCCATATTAATCTTTTCCTTTTATTAGCCAGTCTCAGATATGGCTTTTTCTTTGCCACTTTGCCCTGAAGGCCAGCATCCCGGAGTCACCTCTTCACTGTAGACGTTGACACTTTCGTTTTGCCTGTACTATTTAATGAAGCTGCCAGTTGAGGAGCTGTGAGGCGTCGATTTCTCACACTAGAGACTCTAATGTACTTGTCTTGTTGCTCAGTTGTGCAGCGGGGCCTCCCACTTCTCTTTCTACTCTGGTTAGAGCCTGTTTGTGCTCTCCTCTGAAGGGAGTAATACACACCGGTGTAGGAAATCTTCAGTTTCTTGGCAATATCTCGCATGGAATAGCCTTCATTTCTAAGAACAAGAATAGACTGTCGAGTTTCACATGAAAGTTCTCTTTTTCTGGCCATTTTGAGAGTTTCATAGAACAAACAAATGTAATGCTCCAGATTCTCAACTAGCTCAATGGAAGGTCAATGTTATAGCTTCTCAAATCAGCCAAACCGTTTTCAGCTGGGCTAACATACTTGTGCAATGGTTTTCTAGGATTTTCTAAACATCCATTAGCCTTCTTACACAGTTAGCAAACACAATGTACCATTAAAACACTGGAGTGGTGGTTGTTGGAAATGTGCCTCTATATACCTATGTAGATATTGCAATAAAAACAAGACGTTTGCTGCTAGAATAGTCATTTACCACATTAACAATGTATAGAGTGTATTTCTGATTCATTTAATGTTAGCTTCATTGAAAAAAAATGTGCTTTTCTTTCAAAAATAATGAAATTTCTAAATGACCCCAAACTTTTGAACGGTAGTGTAAGTATTGCTAGTTTTTACCAATTCCCCCTCAAAATAAGCGTTATATGCACTTAAAAATGGCGCCATTCAAAAAAGAATAACATCAGCCCTCACACGGCAACATCGAAACAAAGTAAGAAAGGTGTGGCTGTTGGAATGCAATAATAAAAAAACAAACAAAAAAATAAAGTGCTTAGCTATAAGAAGCAGGCCGCTCGTGAAGGGGTTAATAGTGCCTGTACCCAGTAAGGCCTCGGCCCCACTATCAGTATTTGGTCAGTTTTTTTTCTCAGGAGTGGGTGATAAATGCAGAATTGGTGACTTGTTTCTATTCTACCTTTTCTCTGATCCTCACCTGGTTTTGGCTCCAACTCCTGAGAGAAAATACTGACCGAATACTGACCGAATACTGATAGTGGAGCTCCACAAAATGAATCTCAACATACCTCCTCCACCTGTAGAGCCTCACACTGGATATATGGCTGTTCTGTGCTTACAGGACCTGTGGTGATGTCACTGTCATGTGATCAATGTCACAGAGTCACATATGTGGGAGGAGTCAGATCACATGACCAGGAGGCTCAGTGCGCAGGACTGCTGTGCTGGTTGCCATGGTGCTGGGTCTCACTTTCCTTCTGCTGTTCCTATATCTCTTATATTCCTAGTTATACGTCATCTAATGTAAGCGTTATCATATCTGATAGTGATTAACCCCCTAAAGGACCCGTGTATTCTCACCCTCGCAACCTCACAATTTATTATTTTTTTTAATCATCTAATTTCAAAAGTTGTAACATTTTTTAGGGATTTCAATACTTTTCTCTTTACGACTTTTACCATATGGATTAATCAATTTCATACTTTGATTGATTGTTGTTTCACCTATATCAAATATGTTTATTTTTTCAAATTTTTATATTTGTGCTGGGCATAAAGGAAGGTCACAGTCTAAGGGCGCATTCAGACATCCATCCAAATCGGTCCGAGATCAGATGGCAATGCCCGGAGCATTCTATTGACCGTGTGTGTGTAATAGTGGGGAAGGACGTAGCCTTCCTTCGGCACTGATGTAGTTAAAGGAGAATGTTCCCGGAGTAATACCTCTCTGAACTGTTGTTAGGCCAAGCTAAGGGGTTAGCTGCAGTGGTCCTGTCAGTAGAGTAGAGGGGGAACTTTGTGCCATGATCAAGCCTCAAGTGTTTATAGAGCTTCTTCCTGACATAATTCCTTGTAGGCTGCAGTACTTGTAACCAGCCACAAGATGCCACTGTCCCGGGTGCAGATGTCAGGTTGGGTCTGCCAGCAGTATTGCAGACAGTGATGGGGTTAATTGTTGTGATGACAGCTCACAGAGGGTGGGCCCTCTAGGAAACCTGTGGTGAGTTCCCCAAAACAAGTCAGTAGAGTTAGGACAGTGAACCATACGGGCAGCCTGAGTATATGGTGGCTGCTAAGGTAGATGGGAGCTCCGTACCCTCAGACAGTGGGATCACCAGTGTGAAGATCTCCCTACGCAAGAGTCCTGTTAGCCAGCCAGAGAAACTCAACGGAGGTATTGAGGACCCGGGGAACTTCTAGTCTGCAGGTAGCAGAGGAAGACAGATAGGACTCCAGGTTAAGACATGGAGGAGATACTGTACAGACCAAAAGTTTGGACACACCTTCTCATTTAAAGATTTTTCTGCATTTTCATGACTATGAAAATTGTACATTCACACTGAAGGCATCAAAACTATGAATTAACACATGTGGAATTATATACTTAACAAAAAAGTGTGAAACAACTGAAAATATGTCTTATATTCTAGGTTTTTCAAAGTAGCCACCTTTTGCTTTGATGACTGCTTTGCACACTCTTGGCATTCTTTTGATGAGCTTCAAGAGGTAGTCACCGGAAATGGTCTTCCAACAATCTTGACAGAGTTCCCAGAGATGCTTAGCACTTGTTGGCCCTTTTGCCTTCACTCTGCGGTCCAGCTCACCCCAAACCATCTCGATTGGGTTCAGGTCTGGTGACTGTGGAGGCCAGGTCATCTGGCGCAGCACCCCATCACTCTTCCTTCTTGGTCAAATAGCCCTTACACAGCCTGGAGGTGTGTTTGGGGTCATTGTCCTGTTGAAAAATAAATGATGGTCCAACTAAACGCAAACCGGATGGAATAGCATGCCGCTGCAAAATGCTGTGGTAGCCATGCTGGTTCAGTATGCCTTCAATTTTGAATAAATCCCCAACAGTGTCACCCGCAAAGCACCACCACACCATCACACCTCCTCCTCCATGCTTCACGGTGGGAACCAGGCATGTAGAGTCCATCCGTTCACCTTTTCTGCGTCGCACAAAGACACGGTGGTTGGAACCAAAGATCTCAAATTTGGACTCATCAGACCAAAGCACAGATTTCCACTGGTCTAATGTCCATTCCTTGTGTTCTTTAGCCCAAACAAGTCTCTTCTGCTTGTTGCCTGTCCTTACCAGTGGTTTCCTAGCAGCTATTTTACCATGAAGGCCTGCTGCACAAAGTCTCCTCTTAACAGTTGTTGTAGAGATGTGTCTGCTGCTAGAACTCTGTGTGGCATTGATCTGGTCTCTAATCTGAGCTGCTGTTAACCTGCGATTTCTGAGGCTGGTGACTCGGATAAACTTATCCTCAGAAGCAGAGGTGACTCTTCGTCTTCCTTTCCTGGGGCTGTCCTCATATGAGCCAGTTTCTTTGTAGCGCTTGATGGTTTTTGCAACTGCACTTGGAAACACTTTCAAAGTTTGCCCAACTTTTCGGACTGACTGACCTTCATTTCTTAAAGTAATGATGGCCACTCGTTTTTTCTTTACTTAGCTGCTTTTTCTTGCAATAATACAAATTCTAGCAGTCTATTCAGTACGACTATCAGCTGTGTATCCACCTGACTTCTGCACAACACAACTGATGGTCCCAACCCCATTTATAAGGCAAGAAATCCCACTTATTGAACCGGACAGGGCACACCTGTGAAGTGAAAACCATTTCCGGTGACTACCTCTTGAAGCTCATCAAGAGAATGCCAAGAGTGTGCAAAGCAGTCATCAAAGCAAAAGGTGGCTACTTTGAAGAACCTAGAATATAAGACATATTTTCAGTTGTTTCACACTTTTTTGTTAAGTATATAATTCCACATGTGTTAATTCATAGTTTTGATGCCTTCAGTGTGAATGTACAATTTTCAAAGTTATGAAAATACAGAAAAATCTTTAAATGAGAAGGTGTGTCGAAACTTTAGGTCTGTACTGTATAGGATCCAGAAACACTGTTGATATTGAAGAAGATTCTCTTGCGCTACAGATTAGAGTCACAGAGATACTTCACCTAAAGAGGGAACCAGGGCTGACGATGTTGCCAGGGAGATGATAACCTGTCGGGCCTTACCCATTATATCTGCCTGTAAATATTGTACATACAGTGGTGGCCAAAAGTATTGGCACCCCTGCAATTCTGTCAGATATTACTCAGTTTCTTCCTGAAAATGATTGCAATCACAAATTCTTTGGTATTATTATCTTCATTTAATTTGCTTGCAAGGAAAAAACACAAAAGAGAATGAAGCAAAAATCAAATCATTGATCATTTCACACAAAACTCCAAAAATGGACCTGACAAAAGTATTGGCACCCTCAGCCTAATACTTGGTTGCACAACCTTTAGCCAAAATAACTGCGAACAACCGCTTCCGGTAACCAAAAATTATTTTCTTACAATGCTCGGCTGGAATTGTAGACCATTCTTCTTTGGCAAACTGCTCCAGGGCCCTGATATTTGAAGGGTGCCTTCTCCAAACTGCCATTTTGAGATCTCTCCACAGGTGTTCTATGGGATTCAGGTCTGGACTCATTGCTGGCCACCTTAGAAGTCTCCAGTGCTTTCTCTCAAACCATTTTATAGTGCTTTTGGAAGTGTGTTTTGGGTCATTGTCCTGCTGGAAGACCCATGACCTCTGAGGGAGACCTAGCTTTCTCACACTGGGCCCTACATTATGCTGCAAAATTTGTTGGTAGTCTTCAGACTTCATAATGCCATGCACACGGTCAAGCAGTCCAGTGCCAGAGGCAGCAAAGCAACCCCAAAACATCAGGGAACCTCCGCCATGTTTGACTGTAGGGACCGTGTTCTTTTATTTGAATGCCTCTTTTTTTTTCCTGTACACTCTATGTTGATGCTTTTTCCCAAAAAGCTCTACTTTTGTCTCATCTGACCAGAGAACATTCTTCCAAAAAGTTTTAGGCTTTCTCAAGTAAGTTTTGGCAAACTCCAGCCTGGCTTTTTTATGTCTCGGGGTAAGAAGTGGGGTCTTCCTGGGTATCCTACCATACAGTCCCTTTTCATTCAGACGCCGACGGATAGTACGGGTTGACACTGTTGTACCCTCAGACTGCAGGGCAGCTTGAACTTGTTTGGATGTTAGTCGAGGTTCTTTTTCCACCATCCGCACAATCTTGCGTTGAAATCTCTCGTCAATTTTTCTTTTCCGTCCACCTCTAGGGAGGTTAGCCACAGTGCCATGGGCTTTAAACTTCTTGATGACACTGCGCACGGAAGACACAGGAACATTCAGGTCTTTGGAGATGGACTTGTAGCCTTGAGATTGCTCATGCTTCCTCACAATTTGGTTTCTCAAGTCCTCAGACAGTTCTTTGGTCTTCTTTCTTTTCTCCATGCTCAATGTGGTACACACAAGGACACAGGACAGAGGTTGAGTCAACTTTAATCCATGTTAACTGGCTGCAAGTGTGATTTAGTTATTGCCAACACCTGTTAGGTGCCACAGGTAAGTTACAGGTGCTGTTAATTACACGAATTAGAGAAGCATCACATGATTTTTCAAACAGCGCCAATACTTTTGTCCACCCCCTTTTTTAGGTTTGGTGTGGAATTATATCCAATTTGGCTTTAGGGCAATTCTTTTTGTGTTTTTTCATTGAAGACAAATTAAATGAAGATAATAATACCAAAGAATTTGTGATTGCAATCATTTTCAGGAAGAAACTGAGTATTATCTGACAGAATTGCAGGGGTGCCAATACTTTTGGCCACCACTGTATTCCTCTTCCCCAAGTAAAGTCCAAGTTATGGTTAAGAACCTCGTGTCCTCTGAATTTATTGCTGCCCTGGTCCCTGAAGAGAAATGCCTGGAGACAGCCGCGATCGGATGGTCTGAAGTAAGTGGAGAGCACCACATACACTGCCACACATCAGAGGGAGGACACATATTGTCTGTAGGTTGCCAGAGCGAGCAGGGGCTACAGCTCTCCCACGACTACCTCGCTGGGGCACCTTACTTGTGCGTGTGTGCTTTCTTATCTTTTGGATTAACTTGCCCAAAAGATGGTCATTTTTGTGCAGCATTATAAAAATGGTCCAGAGTATTATGACCCTTAGTAATCACCTCACACTGATCAGAGATCTAATAGGTGAATGTATATACAGCAGAGACTGTGTCCTGAAGGATCTCACATCTCAGCTATGGAATCTGCCTCACAGTCAGACTGCTCTAGTTATCCCATGCAACCAATCAGAGCTCAGCTTTCACTTTACCTCAGCAGCTTGAATGCTGAAGGCTGCACGCTGGTTGCTGTAGGTGATCTGTGTTGAATGTCGAGGCGAGTGGACGCTAACGAAGTTATTCGTGAATTTTAGAAGTTTAAAAAATTAATGGAAATGGATAAAAAATGATCAAGAGATTATAAAGGGAGTCCATATTGTTCTAAAAAAAAAAACGGATATTTCGAGGCAACCAACACACGAGTGAACAGGATTCAGAGATGCGAGCACGTCCACAAAAAAAACTAAGAACTTCAAAAAATATTGAATTGCTCGTTTCTAGAGAATTTGGTTACCGCATTCTGAATTTTTTCACAGTGTTTTTCGACAATTGCATCACTCGTAATAAGCGAAACTTGCAAAAAGAATGTAAAATTCTCTCAGATGCCAAATTGAGGTGTAGGATTAAAAATTAACGTCAAATGGTGCTGATGTAACTATGTTTACCTCGATTCCTCGCCAATTATTGACCAGGCATTTGAAATCGACCGTCGCATTGTCTTTGTTTTTCGACTTTTAGACGTTGGACAAAAAGGACTAAATTATTTTGTGACTTGATGGACATTTGCCATGGCATGGCTATAAACACTTATTACGCTTGCCTTGAAAAAATATACATAGCAGCATCTGCAGTGTACAGTAGCATTTTAACGCAATCAGTTGACAAAGAAAAACCAAAGAATGAAGATGCTGGAAATGTTGCAACACATTTAAGGCAGTGCGGGTAAAATGGAGGTCAACGCTATCACTGATATGTTTTAGAGATCGCAGGAGAGGCACGGATTTCTTTACAAAAAGTATATTGGAGACAGAGACAGCAAAACACTTCGCAAAATTTTAAATGCAAATCTGTATGAAGATGAAGGAAGCTACTGTCGTGAAAAAAGAATGTGTCAGCCACATAAAAAGAAGGATGAGCATGAGAATTCGCAATGTGAAAAAAATAACAAAGGTACCAGTGGGAAAGTTATTGGTGAACTCACCAAGTATTATGGCTGGGCTCTTCGCAGACATGAAGACTCCATCGAGGAAATGAGAAAAGAAATATGAGGCACACACCATCATAAAAATCCCACCAATGATAAACCACAACAAGACAACTACCCACTGGGTAAAGAGAGCTGGTGCAAGTGGCGTAAAGCCAACCTTCCATCACGATAAACCACCTCTTACTGCGGAGGTACTTGAGGTAATAAAACCAATAGATGAAGAGCTGTCATCGAATGATTTGCTGGAACGTTGTGTTGGAGCAGAAATTCCAAATAACAATGAATTGCTCAACTCACTCATTTGGACTTTTGCTCCGAAACATCTTCATTCGGGTGTAAAGATTGTGAAGATAGCTACGTTTTTGGAAATAATTATCTTTAACTAGGGATTTAGGCCAATTCTTAAAGTAATGGAGGTGATGGGAATGACCATTGGACAGCTAGCGGAGATGTATGCACATACTCATTTAAGTCGCTCGGAGCGGTGTTCATCTGAATCCGTTCGAGATGACACATCTCATTGCAGAAAAGAGAGGCGCTCTGCAGGAATTTTATGAGCATGAGGAAGGATCACTGTATGGTCTTGGAATAACTAATTGATCGTAAGTAAACATGTCTCTGTGTAATCAGTATGAAAAATGTTAACACGTTTTTCTCGAAACCACTTTTTTCAAATCGGTGGCCACTTTATCTACAGAACCAATTCGTCAATTGAGTTTTCATATATAAGTGTCTATCTCATGTACCAGAATCAAGTTGAAATCTTTTTTTTGTAATTTTGACAAGCCTCCAATTGTGCCAAAAATCGATAGACAATTTTCAGCATGAAGCAATTTTTTTTTTATTTCATTTTTTAAAAAAATTCTGCTACCAGAGATAGCAACAATCACAGTAATTAAGAATCTCTTTGCTTTTTTTCCGTTTCAGACAAGTACAATTGCCGGGATCGTGGCCACCATTCACTACCGTTTTGTTTTCCCTGCCCACTTCACTGCATTTCTACAGTAGATATTTATACTCTTTTCATGATATAAAAATTTGTAAGCATACTTATACTGTAAATATATTGTAAAAAAAACCTTAGCCCAAAAATCCTTACACTTTTTCTACAAAAAAAATAGCAAAAATAGAATAAAAATCGAGCGTCTAGACTAGAAGACTCTCTTACAGCCCACTAGCCAAGCACTATATACACAATGGATATACATATATGATGGTCAGATATGAAAATATAGGTGGTAGTACAAAAAGTACGAGCAGATGATACAAAAGTCAGTTACCAGTTGGATGCTAGGCCTTGGTGCTGCACAGCCACATGGGAGGTTTGGGGTCCAAGTGGTTTCTGGTTTCTTCCAATTTGATACGTCGTGACCTCCTTTAGAAGAGAACGCTGGGACACAGCTTCGCACGAGCAATTAACCCTTTTGTCAGTCACTCCCTTTCCCGCCCCCAGGATGGTCCTAGTTTCCCACCACTTGAGTCTGGTAGCTGAAACTCCAAAACCTATGATGGGTCATAGGAATGTGGTTGTGGCGCCATTGGATCCAGCCGGACCCCGCTATGCTTGGAGACCCAACGTGTTTCTGCCTCAATATTGAGGCCTCATCAGGGGAGTGTACTTATCATTACAGCGGACCTACAAGTTCAGCATATAACTGGTATATAGGAAAAAAATGAAATGGACGGTGCTGCAGTGGCAGAAAACACCTCCAAGGAGACGGGCAGAGTCCTGCACTGTGTGACAAATTACACTCCCCTCATGAGGCCTCGATATTGAGGTAGAAACGCATTGGGAGTTCTTTGTGGTTTTTGTTTGGGGTACAATTTATAGGTAACATTTGGGCACCGCCCTTGTAAGGGTGGGAGACAAACAGGGCACGACAGGGGTGGTCAGATGTGTACACTTTTTTCCCTGTCCAGGACCATCTGTCTCCGAGCTGAGGATTTCGCTTTCAGGTTATCATAGGTGAATTGGGTGAGATTGTGACATTTTTTATGAGCACTTTATTAATATTGTTGATTTATTGTGTATTAGGTTTTAACTACATTAAAAGTTAGCGTTTATACTCTTTTTGCTGTATATACATATCTATTTCCGGAAGGACTACTATTGCAATATCCAGGATTGGTTGGACAATTTTGCTGTTTAAAAACTGTAGGGGAACAAAAGCACACAAGACAATCTGGTGATACCCTTTTATCTGCAATGGAAAGTAAAAGGAAAGTGCTCACCTGAGCAGGTTGTGTGCAGGCACAACTCCTATTAACACCTGATGATATCAGCTGCTGCTGCCGCTTGGCTGGGGGATTATCTCCTCCAGGATAGTTGACCAAATTGGACGATAACACTGGTTTTACTTACACTGTTAATAAAAACCGTTCAACTTATCTTGGTCCTAAGGATTCTTCAGTACAGCAGCGCAGCCGTGTTAAAAATATTTGAAGAAATGTATATATGTACATACAATCATGGCCGAAAGTGTTAGAACCCTTGAAATTGTTTCAGAAAATGAAGTATTTATTCCAGAAGATTATTGCAATTACACATGTTTTGTTATACACATGTTTATTTCCTTTGTGGGTATTGGAACAACACAGAAAAACAGAGGAAAAAAAAGGCAAATTGGACATAATTTCACACAAAACCCCCAAGATGGGCTGGACAAAATTGTTGGCACCTTTCCCAAATTCTGGGTAAACAACTTTATTTCAAGCATGTGATGCTCATTCAAACACATCTGTGGGAAGTAACAGGTGTGGGCAATATGAAAATCACACCTGAAACCAGATAAAACTGGGAGAAGGTGACTCAATATTTGCACTGTGTGTGCCACACTAAGCATGGAGAACAGAAAGAGGAGAAGAGAACTGTGTGAGGACTTGAGAACCAAAATTGTTGAACATTATCAACAATCTCAAGGTTACAAGTCCATCTCCAGAGATCTTGATGTTCCTTTGTCCATGGTATGCAACATAATCAAGAAGTTTACAACCCATGGCACTGTAGCTAATCTCCCTGGTCATGGATTGCAGAGAAAAGTTTATGAAAGGTTGAAACGCAGGACAGTCCGGATGGTGGATAATCAGCCCCAATCAAGTTCCTAAGTAACTCAAGCTGTCTTGCAGGATCAGAGTGCATCAGTGTCAGTGTGAACTATCTGTCGACATTTGAGTGAAATTAAACTCTATAGCAGGACCCCGCTGCTGACATTGAGACATAAAAAAGCTAGACTGCAGTTTGCCAAATTGTCCGTGAGTAAGCCAAAATCCTTCTGGGAAATCGTCTTGAGGACAGATGAAACCAAAATAGAGCTTTTTGGTAAAGCACATATTGACTGTGTGGAAGACATCATGAAATCTGAAGGTTACCAAAGGATTTTGTATTGCAATGTAGTGCCCATTGTTAGAAACTGGGTTTGCATCCTAGGTCATGGGTCTTCCAGCAGGACAATGACCCTAAACATACTTCAAGAAGCCCCCAGAAATGGATGGAAACAAAGCGCTGGAGAGTTCTGAAGGGGCAGCAATGAGTCCAGATCTAAATCCAATGAATCATCTGTGGAGAGATTTTAAAATTGCTGTTGGGCGAAGGCGCCTTCACATATGAGAGACCTGGAGCAGATTGTAAGAAGAGTCGTCCAAAATTCCAGCTGAGAGGAGTAAGAAGCTGATGGTTATAGGAAGCAATTGATTGCAGTTATTTATTCCAAAGGGTGTGCAACCGAATATTTCGTTGAGGGTGTCCGGCTCATTTTTGGAGTTTTGTGTGACATTATGTCCAATTTGCCTTTTGTTTTTCTTTTTTTGTGTTGTTCTAATACACACAAAGGAAATAAAAATGCGTATAGCAAAACATAATTTTCTGGAACACTTTCGGTCATCGCAGTATATATATACATATATATTACTTCAAATACTTTGTTATACCATGGCTGATAAAGAGACATACGTAGTTGGGAAAGATTTCTTTGTAACATCATTCATTAGATTTTTTGCTAGCTATTAAAAGGTACCGCATCTGCAAGAATATAATTTTGTTTCCCATAGGGCTCCTGCAGATGACCGTTTGAATCGGATGTGTTCTATCCGGATAGAACTTGCACCCATGTTATTCAATGAGGACGTTCCCATGTCCAATTTTTTTGTCAAACTGAATGGCTCGAGGAAAAAAAAAAATCGTAGCATGCAGAAGTTGCCTTCGAGAAGCTGATGTCACTCACCTCATGTCAATGGGACCATGAAAAAAATCGGACCACACTTGGATGACATCTAAATGCGGTATGATTTTCACAGACTGAAATAATGGCGAAGATGGAGAAACTTTTTTTTTGTAACTCTCCACCTCCGGGAAAAGTGGATCTTAGCATTAGCATAACGGCGACCGATTTTCTCGGATGGAGAGAAAAAGTTCATCTGCACCTAATCTTACTCAGAGCAATAAATTCCTGATTTTATACTATGTCAACTGCATGAAGTTAGTCATAAGTGCCATAGAAGATGTGGGATGGGCCATAAATCTGAAGCTGAACAATTCCAGTCTGATTAAAAGGACAAAATTTATGAGATTCATTGTAACCTCCAACAGTCAAGACTGTCTACGGAGACTAGTCTCAGAGATATAGTTTCAGGAGAGTAAAATCAGCATCTTTAAGAAGAATAATCAAATATTAAGTCTCCTTTCAACTTCAGTAGAGGCAACACCTTGCACCAGAGATCCCTGCAACAGGAAATCCTGCATAATCATGGAGCCTACATACTGGATCTTTGTGAAGACAAGAGGATTGGTCATTGGGAAAGCACACTCATCCAAATCAAAGTCTGTCTCTTTTACAGGTATGTCTCCTGTTCCCTGAGTAGAATATCCCTCAGATCTGATTGCCAAGACTTCTCCCGAGTATCCCCCATCCTCTGGAATTCTGTGCCTCAACACGTCCAATTATCCGCCACATTCGGAACATTCAGATGGAACTAGAAAACCCATCTCTTCAAGAAAGCTTACAGCCTGCAGTGACCCCCGGCCACCTCAACACCACAGGAGCTGCCGCAACCCCCAACCTATTGTTTCATTCCCCATTATCCTGTAGACTGTAAACCAGGGCTGTGGAGTCGGTAAGCCAAACCTCCGACTCCTCAATTTCCATGGCACCAACTCCACGATTCCGACTCCCTCATACATGGCTCATGTTTAAGTGATAAATTTACTGTAGCACAGATTCATCTCAGCTAAAAGTCTAGACCCTTAGATCAGGAATAGGACAGACATTTATAGGACATTTCATAACTTTCCCAAATTCTTATGAAAAAATATTCTATTGTACCTAATTTATTATATATTTTAGGAGTCGGAATCGGTCCATTTTACACCGACTCCACCAAAATGGGTTCCGACTCCACAACCCTGCTGTAAACCCCCAAAGGCAGGGACCCTCTCCTGTCTGTACGGTCTGTCATTGTTAGTTTGTTCATTGTATTCTATATTTATATTTTGTATGTAACCCCTTCTCATGAACTGCACTATGGAATCAATGGCGGTCTAAAAATAATAATAATAATTGCTAAAGGAAGTCTTCAAAGACCTCTACAATTTTCATGTCAGGATCAGAGGGAAATGAAAATGAAAATGCCCTAGAAAATGACAGAAAGTGTTATCATAATATATATCGGTGTGTTATCAGGATTCTGCCGTCACTCTAATAAGGAAAAACAAACGATGCAGTTACAAAGACCAGTGCAAGAAATGAAAGAGTAAAATAACCAAGACAAGTATCAGAAATATATAAAGAAAAATAACAGTACACCTAAAACAAGCGTACTATAGAATATACCTGTAAGGGCTATAAAACTCAATGAATTGAAAAAAAACTACAAAAAATGTGTGTAGCCAGAATGAGAGTATAAAAGTATATAACTTTATTATAACAAGATCTTAAAAGACAAGTATTAAAACTAGGGGAAACACTATTTAATATAACTATAATAACGTAATATATATTATCTGAATTCTATTCCATTAAAATATGCATATTGGTAATTGCAAACATTTCATACAATTCTTTGATGTTCAAGAAGATCTTATTTGCAGATAAAACATTTCCCACATTCATAACACTCCTCTGTATGAATTCTCTGATTATTAATCTGATTACTTGTTGAAATCTTTCCCTCATTATCAACATGAAAAAGGCTTCTCCCCTGTGTGACTTCTCTGGTGTCTATGAAAATGTGATTTCTGGTTAAAATGTTTCCCACATTCGGAACATGATAATGTTTTCTCCTGCGTGTGATTTCTCACATGTACAACATAATATGATTGATTTGTAAACCGCTTTCCACACTCTAAGCATGAATATGGCTTCTCACCTGTGTGACTTTTCTGATGTCTAATAAGATCTGATTTAAACGTAAAACATTTCCCACATTCTGAACATGGATATGGCTTCTCCCCTGTGTGACTTCTCTGATGTTTAAGAAGATATGATTGAGTTGTAAAATATTTCCCGCATTCTGGGCATAAATAAAGCCTCTCACCTGTATGAATTCTCTGATGACTAACAAGATGTGATTTCTGATTGAAATATTTCCCACATTCTGAACATGAATATGGCTTCTCACCTGTGTGACTTTTTTGATGTCTAACAAGATCAGATTTAAACTTAAAACATTTCCCACATTCTGAACATGAATATGGCCTCTCCCCTGTGTGACTTTTCTGATGTCTAAGAAGATATGTTTGAGTTGTAAAACATTTCCCGCATTCTGGGCATGAATACGGCTTCTCCCCTGTGTGAATTCTCTGATGACTAATAAGATGTGATCTCTGATTGAAATATTTCCCACATTCCGAACATGAATACGGCTTCTCCCCTGTGTGAATTCTCTGATGTATAACAAGAACAGATTTTTTGCTAAAACATTTCCCACATTCTGAACATGAATACGGCTTCTCCCCTGTGTGTTTTCTTAGATGTACAACAAGATGTGATCTATTTCTAAAACATTTTTCACATTTGGAACAGGAATACGGCTTCTCCCCTGTGTGTGTTCTCTGATGTATAAGAAGAGATGATTTCTTGTTAAAACATTTTTCACATTCTGAACATGAAAATGTGTTATCTCCGTCGAGAGCTGCTGAATATTTAATACCCCTTCTGTGAATTTTACTTTGATTTTCAGTCTGTGTTGAATCAGAAGAAGAGGGGATATCTGGGATAGTGGCACGTACTTCATGAGTAGCTTGTGAGATATCAGGATTTTCTGCCTTAAAATCTGACATCAGATGTCCCTCAGAGTTCCTGTTAAAGTCATCTGTCAAAAATTGAATCAAATGTGATTATTTATGAATAATACAATTTTAAAAGTGCATTGCTATTTTACTAACACAAGAAAAACAAGCCCTCGCACAGCTCAAATCAACAGAAAAATCAAAATGAAAAAAAAAAAGTCAGAAAACGGAGACACAAACAATTTTTTTATTTTACAAATTTCAGAATTTTTCTGTCATCACTAAGATAAAATACAAACTATACAGGTTTGGTGTCGCTGTAATTGTACTAAAAGTCAAGGTTATTTTAAATGGAATTGTGGGATTTTTTTGCTAATTCTCCACATTTTGATCCCTCTAAATTATAACTTGTCCCACAAAAAAACAAGCCCTCATACAGCTTCGTCCCCAGAAATATAAAAAAGTTATGACTTCTGAAAGACTGAAAGAAGAGGAAAGCACAAAATAACAAAAATTAAAATGGGCTGTGGTGGGAAGGGTTAAATAAAGGGTTACTGAGGATATTGCAAAATACAGAATGAAAGCAATATGCAATTTAATTGAAATAACTAGGGCTGAGAATTCAGGTTGCACAGCTATTTGTCTATTTAGAAAAACTAAGTTGCTGTGGTTCAATACTTTTTTCATGCAGTGCCTTAAGTAGCAACTATTTGTGACATATAAGGGAAACCCTTCCATCTTTGGATTAAGGATTGAACAGTGCGCTGTGAGATATTTTATTTATATAAGCCAACCCTGCTTTACTCTTTTCCACAACTTTATCCCTGACCTGTCTGATGAGCTCCTTGGTTTTCCTGATGATGTTTGATCACTAATGTTCTCACACAAGCCTCTGAGGCCTTCAAAGAACAGCTGTAGTTATACTAAGAAGAAATTACACACAGTAATTAAAGTAGCCAGAGCACGCTATGTTCGCTGTACATTAACCACTGAAATGATATTGTCAATCTCTGCGTGGTCACCGGCTTCAGACAGCTCCTGACTATCGCGGTGAACCAATGGGTTGATTGCCTTTTTTTATTACTAGGGAACTGATGGGTTGTTATGGCAGTTGGGGGTCCTGCAGAAGGTCCCCCCGTTGCCACCATCTTGGACTTCCAGTGAAGCCCAGTTTGTGGGTGCGCATCATAGGAGAAGGTATTTTTCACTATATACTGCAATACTGCAGTATTAAAATATATAGTATAAGCGATCAGACAATCGCCGATTCAATAATAGAGTAAAAGTGATGAAGAAAAATATAAATATGGGAACCTTTTTTTGAATTCTCACCCATTAAAAATAAAGAAATAAAAAAATAAACATGTTTGGTATCGCCACATACGTAAAAGTCCAATCTATCAAAATATTAAGATTAACCTGATCTGTAATGCCGTAATAAAAAAATAAAAAATACACCAGAATTTCATTTTTTGGGGGTTGCTGCAACACTAAGAATATGCAATAAAGTGATAAAAACATTGTATCTACCCCAAAATGTTTTCAATAAAAACATCATTTTGAAGCGCAAAAAAAAAAAAAGATTTCACACGTCTCTATCGACAGTAAATTGGATTTGTCACCAGATTTCACAATACAGGCAAATAAATCTAAGTGACCTGGTGAGGCTGGTGTACTTACTGTGAAATTCCAAGCCAGAAAGGATGTCAAATGAACATAATAAGAGTCCAGCTGGAGCTCAAAATGCTCAATTTAATATGTGAATTTTACAGCCATTCCGATATTAGTTTCAAATATAAGTACCCCAGCCTCTCCAGGTGTAAGAGATCTATTTAATAATGTATGTAGTTTACGTTATGAAATCTGGTGAGAGATCCACTTTAGAAAATTGAACATAAAATTGTTGCCTTCAGTGAAGTTGTATATGTGACTGTAATCTGCATATAATATATCTGCGCTATAATAATAAATAATAATAATAATAATAATAATAATTTATTGGCTACAACTCACCCGAGCGGTCATCTGTAGGAATCTCCTTCTTACACTGCTCATCGCCGCTCACATATTTTTCTTCTTTTACCATTATGTCTGTAATACTCCGATGGTTCAGATCTTCACCCGGATTCAAAAGCTGTAAAACAAATATTCTAAAAGTGACCAGATACTTAGAGACCTCACATGGAATGAATAGACGACCAGAAAAGATCATTAAAGGGTTATTCCTCCCCCTCCCCCACAAAAAAAATAAACAAGTTATCCCCTATCCATTGGGGACTGGCGGGGGGCCCAACTGCTGGGACATCCAGAGATCACGTGAATGCAGCTTTGCAGCCCCTTCCTGAAAAGAGCAAAGATGCGCATGTTCGGTATCTGCCCCGTTCACTGTCTATGGGAGTGACATAAATAGCCAAGCCCTGTACTTCCCAGTCCCATTGACAATGCATGGATGAGCTGATGTTGAGCATGCGCATCTTCACTCTTTCAGGATGGGGCTGTAGAGCCACATTCTCGGGATATAGATCCCCAATCTAAGGATCAATGGAGATCCCAGTGGTCAGACTCCCACTGATCTAGTTATTTCTTATCCCATAGATAGGGAATAAACCTTTCATTAGCAGAACGACCAAAAATCACATTTTCCATGTAAATTCAACCTGTTCGTTTCTTTTCCCAACCTTTTCCATAGCCAGAAAAGTGTGGAGAGATCTAGTCATGTAATGTCTGTGGTCAACTGCTGTCATGCAGTGTGGGAAAGACTAAGTGCAACACGAAGGAAAGAGGGGAGGGTAGCCCAAACACTAGGGAAAGGGGAGTGGAGACCCCTAGCCAGATCTAATATCACACTACCTGTCCTACTATCCCTATATAGGTTCCGCACCAATCGTCAAATAGGAAACCTAATCCCTAGAGCTAGGCCCTAGATAGGGAGGAAGGGGGGTGAGCACTGGTCAGTCCCCACTATAAACTAAAGACAACAAGGGAGACAAACAAAGGGGGGAAAACTTAGCTTGAACGCCTGCATCTCTCTGGCGGACGCCAGAGAGATAACACCAAACGTCCTCCAAGGGCACCAGAGAGGAAGCTAGCCAACTGCTATTGCTCCAAGCCTTCACAAGGAAAAATGAGAATATCACCGGCGACTCCTTGCAGCAGACTGAGAGTTTATAAACACCCAGACCAGGATAGGTCAATCAGAGCAGGAGGGAGGTTGCCGCTGGTTCCAAAAGTCAGAAGGATTCAGAAGGCATCTGCAATGCCAAACGCAGTGACCTTCTGCAACCAGATCCAGAGCAACTGTCTTACATCTGACACACCCGTGACAGTATTCCCTCTTCTACGAGTGGCCTCCGGACACTCAGGATCTGGTTTCTCAGGATAAGAGGTGTGGAATGAAAGAACATGCCTGGGGGCATTCACCTCTCATGCTGAAACCCACATCCTTTCCTCTGGACCATAACCCTTCCAGTGCACCAAGTATTGTAGGGAATGACGTTGGAGACGAGAAACTACAATCCTCTAAATCTGAAACTCCAGATTACCATCAACCATTATTGGGGGCGGCGGTAAGGGTGAGGACTCAAGAGGTTCCACATATTTCTTGAGCAGAGACCTGTGAAAGGCATTGTGGACCTTAAGGGCCTGAAGTAGCTCAAGACAAAACTGGGTTTCTGACGGTTATTTTATAGGGACCAATAAACCTAGGTCCCAGCTTCCAAGAAGGAACCTTCAACTTGATATTCCTGGTAGACAACCACACAAAGTCATTCACACTCTGGTCCGGACCTGGCAAGCATTTTCGGTTAGCCATACATTTGTACCTGTCTCCCATGATCTTCAAATTACTCAGAACCCCTCGCCACACCGAGGAGAGCGACGAAGCAAAACGTTCCTACTCAGGAACTCCCGAAGCCCTTCCCCCACTAAAAGTACCAAACTGTGGATGGTAACCATATGCACTAAAGAACGGTGACCTGCAGGTAGATTCTTGGCAATGATTTTTAATAGCAAATTCTGCCAGCGGTAAGTAGGATGCCCAATCCTCCTGGTTTTTGGAGACAAAACACCTGAGGTAAGTCTCCAAATTCTGATTAATGCGCTTGGTCTGTTCATTCAACTGAGGATGGAAGGCAGAGGAAAAGAACAGCTGCACCTCCAGTGTAGAACAGAACGTTTTCCAGAACTTGGAAACAAACTGGGTCCCCCAATCTGCCATCACATCGGAGGGAACCCTGTGAAGCTTCACAATCTCATTTAGGCTGCGTGCACACGATGCGTTTTTCATGCGTTTCCGCACACCATGGTCCCCAATGGCATTCCGCAATGTCAATGCACATGCTGCGGATTTTTCCGCAGCGTTTCTGCAGCGCTCATAAATCCGCAGCATGTTCATTAATTTTGCGCCGCCATTGACTTGCATTGAGACGCATAATATCCGCGTCTGTACATTTGTACAAGCGGATAACATGCGTCTCAATGTGCGGATGGTACCCAGGTCTGGAGGAGAGGAGACTCTCATCCAGACCTGGGTACCATTGTACCTGTGAAAAAAAAGAATAAAATAAAAAATAAAGTTTATATTCACCTGTCCGGCGGCTTCTCTCTGCTTGCTGGCAGCGCTTCTCCTTCCAGGACCTGAGATGACGTCAGGCTGTCTCGCGATGTGCCGGCAACCCGGAAGAAGCCAGGACGAGCGCTGCAGCACACGTCGGGGCATCGGGGGTAAGTATAGCTTTATTTTTTTTATTTTTACGGTCACACTGTATAAATCCATGCCTTTTGCATGGATTTATACAGTGTGACCTAGTTGTCAAGCACTTTCCAAGTGATGCTATCGTCTGGAAAGTGCTTGTCAGTCCGCATGCGGAAACACATGCGTTAACCCATGTGGATACGCATGTGAATCCGCATGTATTCCGCATGTATTCTGCAGGAAAAACGCATGCACAATCTGCATGCGTTTTTTCTGCCAGGGAGATGCAGAAATGCTGCAGAAATTTTCTGCTTCATTTCTGCATCGTGGGCACATAGCCTTATAAACACCTAAGCAAGATTCTTGCCATTCAGAAATGCCGGTATTGCGACGAAGTGAACCATTTTACTGAACCTATCTACAACCACCAAAACCACAGTTTTGCCTGCAGATACCGGTAGGTCAGTAATAAAATCCATAGACAAGTGTGTCCATGGCCTGCTAGGAATAGGTAGCGGAAGAAGAGTATCAGACAGATGGGTATGGGATACTTTAGAACACAAGCAAATGCTACAAGATACGTGTTCAAACACATCCCGGAGCAACCCCGGCTACCAAAAATGATGAGAAAGGAGGTCCGCAGTTGCCTTACCACCTGGATGACCAGCAAGCACAGAGTTATGATGTTCCTTAAATAATTTGCGGCGCAGGTTAGATGGTACAAATAACCTTCCTGAAGGGCAGGAGGTAGGGGCGTCCCCCTGACTCTCCAACACCTCACCCTCCAGTTCAGGGTACAATACCGAAATGACTACTCCCTTCTGTAATATCGGGGCAGGGTTCTCATGGTCACCACCACCAGGGAAGCTCCGGGACAAAGCATCAGCCTTAACATTTTTGACTCTTGGACGGAAAGTGACAACAAAATTGAACCGAGTAAAAAACAGGGACCATCTAGCTTGCCTAGCATTGAGAAGTTTAGCCGATTGAAGATATGACAGGTTCTTATGGTCAGTGATAACAGTAATAGGATGGATAGCCCCCTCCAACCAATGTCACCATTCTTCGAATGCCAATTTAATCGCCAAAAGCTCGCTATTACCCACGTCACAATTTCTCTCAGCCGAAGATAATTTCTTAGAAAAGAAAGTGCATGGACGCCATTTACCAGGGGACGGACCTTGAGAAAACACAGCCCAAACCCCACCTCCGACACATCAACTTCCACAATAAATGATTGGGAAACATCGGGTTAACTGAGTATAGATGCAGTGGCAAAACAGCTCTTTAGGGAGGAAAAAGGCGGGGCAGCATCCGACCGTTTGGAAAAATCAGACCCCTTCCTTGTCATGTCAGTGAGGGGTTTCACAATTACTGAATAATTTTGGATGAATTTCCGGTAAAAATTAGTAAAGCCCAGAAAACGTTGTAGAGCCTTCAGGATCTAGGGACGATCCCAATCAAGGACAGTACGCATCTTCTCTGGATCCATCCGAAAACCCAAAGATGACAACAGGTACCCCAAAAACTGCACCTCCTGGACGGCAAAAACACACTTTTTTTAGTTTGGGATATAGTTTGTTATCCCTTAATATCTGAAGCACCTGTTTAACATGCTCCGGATGTGTCTCAAAATCAGATGAGTAAACCAAAATATCATCCAGATAGACCACCACAAACCTCCCCACAAAATGATGGAAAATATCATTAATGAAATTCTGGAACACCGCAGTTGCATTGGTCAAACCGAAAGGCATAACCAGACTCTTGAAATGTCCTTCCGGGGTATTGAACGCTGTCTTCCATTCACCCCCTCTCTGATTCTAACCAGCCTGTAGGCTCCCCTTAAATCCATCTTGGAGAATACCTTAGCTCCCACAACCTGGCTGAACAAATCTGGAATCAGAGGAAGACGGTATGAATCCCGGATGGTAATTTGATTTAATTCCTGGAAATTTAAACAGGGACGTAGACCATCTTTTTTCTTCACGATGAAGAACCTTGCCGCCATGGGCGAAGATTAGGGGATTATATGTCCCTTCTCCAGACTTTCCGCAATTAAATCCTTCATGACTTGTTTCTCACGGGCAGAAAGATTATACAGTCTGGCCTTTGTTAGTTTAGCTCTGGGGGTCAGGTTAATAGGACAGTCATATGCACGATGAGGAGGCAAATCCTGACATTCCCTCTCAGAAAAAACGTCCTCAAAACCACAAATGCACGTAAGGTCTCTGTAGAGACTGTAGAAAGGGAAATATTTAAACAGTTCTCATGGCAATAATCTCCCCACTCAATGATCTCCCTGGATTGCCAATCCACCAATGGATTATGTTTCACCAACCAGGGTAGACACAAAACAATTCGGGTGGGAAGATTGTCCAGGACATAGCAAGGTATTATCTCACAATGAACCGACCCCACCCTCAGTTTTACACCATGTACAATCTGAGTCAGAAATTTCTGTGCAAGTGGCGCTGAGTTGATGGCGAAGATGGGAATGGGGTTAGCTAAAGTACAGCAAGCAAGACCATGAAGTCTCACAAACTCAGCATCAACCATGCTGACTCCAGCTCCACTGTCAACAAACAGAAATGTTCTCTGTTTTGCTCTCTAGCACCACCTCTGCTGTCAGGACAAACCGGGAACTGCAGGTTGGCGATAAATGCACTCCTTGCTTATCCAACTCCAGACTACCAAGAGTTAATTGAGTTTCCCTTTGCTTAGGAATCGAAGGACAGGCCCCAATAAAATTTCCCTCTTTTCCACAAAAAAACACACACCCTTTTTTTTTGCGAATCTTTGGGGAAATGTACGATGCAGAGGCACCCCCTAACTGCATGGGTTCTTCCACCTCCCCCCCGTACTGGTTCACCGCCAAACCGCCTTCCCCCCCTACAAAGAAGCATTATCTCGAAAAGAAGGCTCCGGAGAAGGTGGTCTCACCCACCTATCTCGAAGACGTCTTTCAACATGTATAGCCAACGACATTGGCAGCCTCCAAGGACTCTGGGGTTTCATATACTGCCAAAGCATCTTTCAACTTTTCAGTAAGGCATTGACAAAATTGGCTTATAAAAGCTGGGTCATTCCATTTTGTATCAGTTGCCCATCTTTGGAATTCGGAGCTATACGTCTCCACTGACTGATTTCCCTGATGAAGGCGACGCAACCTGGACTCAGCCAAGGAGATTCAGTCAGGGTCATCATAAATCCCTCCACAGACTGGAGACAAACCAAACCCCGCAGCAAAGAGAAAGCCCAGGATTGAGGATCTCCTTGCAGCAGTGAGATCACAATTCCCACTTGTTGCTCCTCATCTCCGTGGAGGAGTAATGATGAAGTTTAAAATACAGTTTGCAAGCTTCCTTGAACACAAAAAACTTGTCCCTTCTGCCTGAAAACCTGTCCGGGAGGGCAACTTTGGGTTCAAGGTAGACCGGCCTACCTGCAGAGACTCCAACATTAGGGACCAGCAGCCGCTGTTGCGGCTGCTGAACCTCATAGTGGAGGTCAGTCACCTCTAGAGACAGCCTTTGCAGCTGCTCTGACAGCTCAACAATGGGATCCATGAACACAGAGAAAAAAAAACACACCCGAAAAAAAAAAACACACACACACAAAAAAAACACGTGTCAGTTTTTTAAATTTTTTTTTTATATATATGCACGGCCGGTGATAATTTCACTCACTGTGTGGGAAAGACTAAGTGCAATACGAAGGGATGAGGGGAGGGTAGCCCAAATGCTAGGGAATATGGGAGTGGAGAACCCTAGGCAGATCTAATATCAACCTACCGGTCCTACTGTCCCTATATAGGTTCCGCACCAATCGTCGAACAGGAAACCTAATCCCTGTATATCCCTTGAGCTAGGCCCTAGATAGGGAGGAAGGGGGGAGTGAGCACTGGTCAGTCCCCACTATAAACTAAAGACAACAAGGGTGTCATGCAAGGTGTGGAAAAGACTAAGTGCAACACAAAGGGAAGAGGGAAAGGTAGCCCAGACTCTAGGGAAAGGGGGGGGGGAGTGGAGACCTCCTAGGTTGATCTAGCGTCACCCTGTCTCCCCTAACATCCCTGTATTGGTTCTTGACCAATCACCGCACGCGTACCTCTCCCTGTCTTTCCCTGGCGTTTGGCTCAGGCTAGGAAAGGGAGGAGATGAGCACTATTCGATCTCCACTAAACACTATAGACAACAAGGAAGGACAAACAGGGGTAAATAGCTTAGCTTTAGACGACTCCAGACAAATGCGCACTCGTCCTCAAGCTCCAGAGAGGACAAAGTACTGCTCTTGCTAAAGCCTTTACAGGTAGTAATGAATATCGCCAGGGAGTTAATTAGCCACAGGGAAGTAGCCGCTGGGTCCTAGAGACAGCCTCTAAGAAGATGTCTGTAATGCCAAATGTAGAGATCTCCTGCAACCAGCTGCAGGGCGACTGTCTGTCACTTCTGACACACCAGTGAAAAGGGAGACAAACAAAGGGGGAAAACTTAGCTTGAGCAGACACCAGAGAGATAACATCAAACGTCCTCTAAGGGCACCAGAGAGGAAGCTAGCCAACTGCTATTGCTCCAAGCCTTCACAAGGGAAAATGAGAATATCACCGGTGACTCCCTGAAGCAGACAGAGTTTATAAACACCCAGACCAGAGTGTGTCAATCAGAGCAGGAGGGAGGTTGCCGCTGGGTCCAAAAGTTAGAAGGATTAAGAAGGCGTCTGCAATGCCAAACGCAGTGACCTTCTGCAACCAGATCCAGAGCGACTGTCTGTTACATCTGACACACCCATGACAGTTGCCTTCTCCGCCATGTATAAATCATATAATAATGGAGATTGGCAGAACACATGACCTGCACAGCCTCCTACATCAGATTCCTACAACCTTCTCTACACCTACCTGATGATCCTGTGAACAGTCCTGCGGTCTGGGATGTCTCTCTGGCGTCGTCCTCTTACTGGTTCTTACTGTAAGAAACACATAAGGAAATCTATTCATTCTTTATATAAGTCATTTAGGGGTCAGACACTTTGGGAAACTCTTTAAGAAATTCAATGATTGTAACAAATGTACTACTATGCTTTATCAGAAGTTCTGCTCTGATTTTGTTCCTTCATACGACAGCCGTCTCTTTTGACCGCACGCCGCTTCCATCATTGATATGGAAGAGCAGGGACCAGAGACGTCATTCAGCATCCAGGACACAAGCGCAGGTGCTGTGTGTTACAATGGAGGATGCAGAAACGTCTCACCGTTGGCTGCAGTGGTGACCAAGAAACACATCACCACTCCTGTTTTTGTGTTTGATGGTCAGAGTTAAATAACCATGTAACAAACTGTGGAGGTTTAGTAAGGTGAAATTTACTTATTTTATATCCTTCTGAAAGTTTATTTTAATTTTTTAGTGGGTGGTCACCTTTTCAAGATTTTATTAAAGCAGCCAACTCCCTTTAACGGATCTGCATATTTAGTCCTGTCTATTACCTGGTGATGTGCGGGGCTGGGGAACCTCCATCATCACGTCCTTGTACCGATCCTTGTGTTCTTCTAGATACTCCCACTCCTCCATGGAGAAATAGACTGTAACATCCTGACACCTTATAGGAACCTGACACATACAATGATACTGTCATCACCCAGAATCCTCCAGTGTCGTTCTGTATAATGTCCCAATTCCCAGCAGTGTCACCTCTCCAGTCAGCAGCTCAATCATCTTGTAGGTCAGTTCTAGGATCTTTTGGTCGTTGATGTCCTCCTGTATCCAGGGATGCGTTGGAGGCCCTGGGATTGGGCTCAGGGTTCCTCCCCATTCTTCAGACACAGGGGCCTGACAGCGCTTGCTAGAAGTCTTCTTCACCACCATGTAATCCTTTGTATGGGGAGATGCAGTAATAAATATCACAACAGACATTTCTACAGTTCCTCGAGTTACAGTGCAGCTGAAATGTTTGTGAACAATCAGATTTTTTCCATATTTCTGCATAAATTTGACCTACAACTATATGACATTTTCACATAAGTTCAAAAAGTAGATAAAAAAAACTAAATAAAACAAATGAGTCAAAAATATTACATTTTGTAATTTTTGAAATAAGGAAAATGATCCAGTATCACATGTCCATGAGTGGCAAAAATAAGTGAACTTTTAGGATTAGCAGACAATTTAAAGATGAAATTATAGTCTAGCGGTTTCAATCAGTGGGATGATAAGGTATGAGTGGGCGACTTGTTTTATTTAAAGAGCATGGATCTATCAACGTCTCATCTTCACAAAACATGTTTGTGGAAATGTTTCATGGCATGAACAAAGAAGATTTCTGAGGACATCAGAAGAAGAGATGTTGATGCTCTTCAGGCTCGATAAGTTAGTAAGTTACAGAACTATCACTAAAGAGTTCGGACTCCACCAATCCACAGTAAGACAAATTGTGTACAAATTGAGGCAAATCAAGAACAACAAAGAGTAAGGCATATAATAATCTCCGAGGTCTCAAAGGAACTCAAGGTAACCTCTAAGCCACTAAAGGCCCCTCACACATTAGCTAATGTTAATGTTCATGAGTTCACCATCAGAGGACAATCAACAGCAATGGTGTGTGTCACAGCAGTAACTCGCATGCAACTCACTGTGTTAATCGTGAGGCTTCTCCTCATGTCAGGTCGTTTCGCTTTGCCTTTGGCAGCATTGCTGCATCTGCATGTGGTTTCCAGTTGGTTTTAGGGAGGCGTGACCGGTCTCTGCAGAAATTTAACCCTGCTGTGTCCTGCAGAGATTAGGTTCTCCAGCCTGTCCTGTGCCTGCATGGTCTATCTTAGGCAGCTCCTGCCACCACTGTCTGCCTGGACGTTGGTTCCTAACCTGCTAGCACCTTGTTTTTTTTTACGTGACTTCGTATTCTGTCTTCTGTTATCGAGTCAGCCTTTTTACTCTCCGTTTGACTTCTTCATCTCCATCCCCTTGTGTACTGTGAACCCGTGCTACCTGCCACGACCTTGGACCATCTGACTACGCTTCTGTCTCGCCCTCCTGTACCTTGCACCTTAGCCTCTGATCCTCTGGTCAGCTGCTGCACTCCCGAGATCCGCCCTGGAGTGGTACCTGGTGTCTACTGGCAGCCCAGCCTATCCTATCCTCACCATTTGAGGTACTAGTGAAGACCCGACCCGGTTGACACTTAGTCACGCCCCTCCAGGGTAAGCCCGGCCCATGGCGCAGTGGGTCCACACCCACCAGCGTTACAGTGTGCATAGCAAAATTGCGAGGAGAAAGCCACTGCACTCTAAAAAGAACATTGCTGCCCAACTGCAGTTTGATAAAGCTCACCTGGACGGCCAGATGGCTACTGGCATAATGTTTTCTGGACGGATCGGACCAAAGTAGAGCTTTCTGATTTATATGAGAATCATTATGTCTGGAGAAAGAAAACACTAGATTACTGCCTTAAAACCCCATACCATCTGTGCCACATGGTGGTGGTAGTATCATGGTTTGGGCCAATTCCAATGCATCTGGGCCACAACAGCTGCCATCATTAATGGAACAATGAATTTTAAATTATACTAGCAAGTTCTAGAGGAAAAAGTCCCCACATCTGTCCATGAGCTGAATCTCAAGAAAACGTGGGTCATGCAGCAAAAGAAAGACCCAAAGCCACAAGTCGTTCTACAAAAGAATGGTTACATAGGAACAAAAGTATTGTTCTGGAATGGCCAAGTCACAGTCCTGACCTTAATCTTATAGAAATGACATGGAAGGAGCTGAAGAGAGTAGTTCATGGGAGAAAACCATTAACATGACAGAGGTGAAGCTGCTTTTTAGGGAGGGATAGGATACAATTCCTCCATCAGATGTACAGGACTAATCAACGACTACCGGAAACGTTTAGATGCAGTTTTTGCTACACAAGGGGTCACACTAGATACTGACAGCAAAGGTTCACATACTTTTACCACTCACAGATATGTGACATTGGGTCAGTTTTTCCATTTAAAAAAAATTATAAAGTCTAATATTTTTCTATTTATTTGTTTGATTTTATTCTTTATCTCCATTTAGGACTCGTGTGAAAGTGTAACCTAGTTTTAGGTCAAATTTATACAGAAATATGTAAAATTCTGAAGGGTTCACAAACTTTCATGAACAACTGAATATCCATCTGCTATTACCATAAATAATGAAGTAATGTGACATCCGAATCTCTCACCTCTCCAGTAATCCGGAACAGAATCTCTAGGGTGAGGTGGAATATCTTGTCTCTGTCCTTATTCATTCTCGATGGGTCAGTCAGGAAAATTATGTTATCAAGAAGATCTCCACCTAGAGGATCCTATGTTGTCGGAATCTGAAAGGAAAGAGGATGAACCGATGGAAAATCATACAAAATCCCATGGAAAAAATATAATTACTAAGGAGAAGAAGGGAAAAAAAATGTAAATGGTTAACAACCTAGTAAAGAGTCCTCAGCTGTGGATGGAGATGTGCGGCAGACAACGGCTATATTTAATAGATGACGCCGTCTCTAACCGCCTCCGAGTTCCGACCCGCTGTCCATCTCATATCCTGAAAAGTAAAAAATGTTATGGGTCTCGGAAAATGGTGACACAAGCAAGATTTGTTGTTTTTTTTTTACAAATTTCCGATTTAAAAAAAAAAAAAAAACTATTCATGTTTGGTATCTGTGTACTTGTACTGACCCGGGGAATCATATTGCCAGGTCAGTTTTACAGTATAGTGAACACATTTTTTTTTTCAATTTCAACGCACTTGGATTTTTTTTTTCCCCCGATTTCCAATGCATCACATGATAAAATCAATGATGCCATTCAAAAGTACAAATTGTCCACCAAAAAAAATCACGCTCTCATGTTGACGGAAAAATAAAAAAAAAGTTATGCCTCTTGGAAGGAAAGGAAAAAAAAACAAAAGGGGTTAAGAGATCTATGGACTACATATAGATCTCCTTGAGAATCTACCTCCAGAGATTATTTTAAATGAAAGCGGGCGTTCCCAGAGTGAGACATGTTGAACAGGAGAGCAGACCGTCAGTCATTATATGTCTCACACTGGTAACGCCTCCTTTCATTTATAACAAGATTCTAAGGAAGTCTGTGTCCCTCAGCTTAAGTGTCCATGAGCTGAAGTGTCTGAAATTTGAATTAATCCTGAATAATATGATGCATGCAGACTGTACCTTACCGGCCACCACCGCACTCTAATCAGCATCTCTGTTTATCCATTCCTCTTACAGGTACGTGACCCAACTTTTCCATCCTGATTTCCATGCAGCCTTCCCTATATCTCTCTGCTCCTACTATATACTAATGGTACGTGACCCAAGTTACACTACCCACCCCCCACTTTCATTTATGACCCTGCTTACTGAACCTTTGAGTATCCTACATCTGGTTCAGCCTTAATCAGCTGATCAAGATGAGCACAGACCACTCCCCTCTGGTTCACAGCTGAATGCATTCTGTAGGCCATATATTGAGAACTAGGAGTCTGTGTCAGACTGAAGTCTGTGTCCCTCAGCTTAAGTGTCCATGAGCTGAAGTGTCTGAAATTTGAATTAATCCTGAATAATATGATGCATGCAGACTGTACCTTACCGGCCACCACCGCACTCTAATCAGCATCTCTGTTTATCCATTCCTCTTACAGGTACGTGACCCAACTTTTCCATCCTGATTTCCATGCAGCCTTCCCTATATCTCTCTGCTCCTACTATATACTAATGGTACGTGACCCAAGTTACACTACCCACCCCCCACTTTCATTTATGACCCTGCTTACTGAACCTTTGAGTATCTTACATCTGGTTCAGCCTTAATCAGCTGATCAAGATGAGCACAGACCACTCCCCTCTGGTTCACAGCTGAATGCATTCTGTAGGCCATATATTGAGAACTAGGAGTCTGTGTCAGACTGAAGTCTGTGTCCCTCAGCTTAAGTGTCCATGAGCTGAAGTGTCTGAAATTTGAATTAATCCTGAATAATATGATGCATGCAGACTGTACCTTACCGGCCACCACCGCACTCTAATCAGCATCTCTGTTTATCCATTCCTCTTACAGGTACGTGACCCAACTTTTCCATCCTGATTTCCATGCAGCCTTCCCTATATCTCTCTGCTCCTACTATATACTAATGGTACGTGACCCAAGTTACACTACCCACCCCCCACTTTCATTTATGACCCTGCTTACTGAACCTTTGAGTATCCTACATCTGGTTCAGCCTTAATCAGCTGATCAAGATGAGCACAGACCACTCCCCTCTGGTTCACAGCTGAATGCATTCTGTAGGCCATATATTGAGAACTAGGAGTCTGTGTCAGACTGAAGTCTGTGTCCCTCAGCTTAAGTGTCCATGAGCTGAAGTGTCTGAAATTTGAATTAATCCTGAATAATATGATGCATGCAGACTGTACCTTAACGGCCACCACCGCACTCTAATCAGCATCTCTGTTTATCCATTCCTCTTACAGGTACGTGACCCAACTTTTCCATCCTGATTTCCATGCAGCCTTCCCTATATCTCTCTGCTCCTACTATATACTAATGGTACGTGACCCAAGTTACACTACCCACCCCCCACTTTCATTTATGACCCTGCTTACTGAACCTTTGAGTATCCTACATCTGGTTCAGCCTTAATCAGCTGATCAAGATGAGCACAGACCACTCCCCTCTGGTTCACAGCTGAATGCATTCTGTAGGCCATATATTGAGAACTAGGAGTCTGTGTCAGACTGAAGTCTGTGTCCCTCAGCTTAAGTGTCCATGAGCTGAAGTGTCTGAAATTTGAATTAATCCTGAATAATATGATGCATGCAGACTGTACCTTACCGGCCACCACCGCACTCTAATCAGCATCTCTGTTTATCCATTCCTCTTACAGGTACGTGACCCAACTTTTCCATCCTGATTTCCATGCAGCCTTCCCTATATCTCTCTGCTCCTACTATATACTAATGGTACGTGACCCAAGTTACACTACCCACCCCCCACTTTCATTTATGACCCTGCTTACTGAACCTTTGAGTATCCTACATCTGGTTCAGCCTTAATCAGCTGATCAAGATGAGCACAGACCACTCCCCTCTGGTTCACAGCTGAATGCATTCTGTAGGCCATATATTGAGAACTAGGAGTCTGTGTCAGACTGAAGTCTGTGTCCCTCAGCTTAAGTGTCCATGAGCTGAAGTGTCTGAAATTTGAATTAATCCTGAATAATATGATGCATGCAGACTGTACCTTACCGGCCACCACCGCACTCTAATCAGCATCTCTGTTTATCCATTCCTCTTACAGGTACGTGACCCAACTTTTCCATCCTGATTTCCATGCAGCCTTCCCTATATCTCTCTGCTCCTACTATATACTAATGGTACGTGACCCAAGTTACACTACCCACCCCCCACTTTCATTTATGACCCTGCTTACTGAACCTTTGAGTATCCTACATCTGGTTCAGCCTTAATCAGCTGATCAAGATGAGCACAGACCACTCCCCTCTGGTTCACAGCTGAATGCATTCTGTAGGCCATATATTGAGAACTAGGAGTCTGTGTCAGACTGAAGTCTGTGTCCCTCAGCTTAAGTGTCCATGAGCTGAAGTGTCTGAAATTTGAATTAATCCTGAATAATATGATGCATGCAGACTGTACCTTACCGGCCACCACCGCACTCTAATCAGCATCTCTGTTTATCCATTCCTCTTACAGGTACGTGACCCAACTTTTCCATCCTGATTTCCATGCAGCCTTCCCTATATCTCTCTGCTCCTACTATATACTAATGGTACGTGACCCAAGTTACACTACCCACCCCCCACTTTCATTTATGACCCTGCTTACTGAACCTTTGAGTATCCTACATCTGGTTCAGCCTTAATCAGCTGATCAAGATGAGCACAGACCACTCCCCTCTGGTTCACAGCTGAATGCATTCTGTAGGCCATATATTGAGAACTAGGAGTCTGTGTCAGACTGAAGTCTGTGTCCCTCAGCTTAAGTGTCCATGAGCTGAAGTGTCTGAAATTTGAATTAATCCTGAATAATATGATGCATGCAGACTGTACCTTACCGGCCACCACCGCACTCTAATCAGCATCTCTGTTTATCCATTCCTCTTACAGGTACGTGACCCAACTTTTCCATCCTGATTTCCATGCAGCCTTCCCTATATCTCTCTGCTCCTACTATATACTAATGGTACGTGACCCAAGTTACACTACCCACCCCCCACTTTCATTTATGACCCTGCTTACTGAACCTTTGAGTATCCTACATCTGGTTCAGCCTTAATCAGCTGATCAAGATGAGCACAGACCACTCCCCTCTGGTTCACAGCTGAATGCATTCTGTAGGCCATATATTGAGAACTAGGAGTCTGTGTCAGACTGAAGTCTGTGTCCCTCAGCTTAAGTGTCCATGAGCTGAAGTGTCTGAAATTTGAATTAATCCTGAATAATATGATGCATGCAGACTGTACCTTACCGGCCACCACCGCACTCTAATCAGCATCTCTGTTTATCCATTCCTCTTACAGGTACGTGACCCAACTTTTCCATCCTGATTTCCATGCAGCCTTCCCTATATCTCTCTGCTCCTACTATATACTAATGGTACGTGACCCAAGTTACACTACCCACCCCCCACTTTCATTTATGACCCTGCTTACTGAACCTTTGAGTATCCTACATCTGGTTCAGCCTTAATCAGCTGATCAAGATGAGCACAGACCACTCCCCTCTGGTTCACAGCTGAATGCATTCTGTAGGCCATATATTGAGAACTAGGAGTCTGTGTCAGACTGAAGTCTGTGTCCCTCAGCTTAAGTGTCCATGAGCTGAAGTGTCTGAAATTTGAATTAATCCTGAATAATATGATGCATGCAGACTGTACCTTACCGGCCACCACCGCACTCTAATCAGCATCTCTGTTTATCCATTCCTCTTACAGGTACGTGACCCAACTTTTCCATCCTGATTTCCATGCAGCCTTCCCTATATCTCTCTGCTCCTACTATATACTAATGGTACGTGACCCAAGTTACACTACCCACCCCCCACTTTCATTTATGACCCTGCTTACTGAACCTTTGAGTATCCTACATCTGGTTCAGCCTTAATCAGCTGATCAAGATGAGCACAGACCACTCCCCTCTGGTTCACAGCTGAATGCATTCTGTAGGCCATATATTGAGAACTAGGAGTCTGTGTCAGACTGAAGTCTGTGTCCCTCAGCTTAAGTGTCCATGAGCTGAAGTGTCTGAAATTTGAATTAATCCTGAATAATATGATGCATGCAGACTGTACCTTACCGGCCACCACCGCACTCTAATCAGCATCTCTGTTTATCCATTCCTCTTACAGGTACGTGACCCAACTTTTCCATCCTGATTTCCATGCAGCCTTCCCTATATCTCTCTGCTCCTACTATATACTAATGGTACGTGACCCAAGTTACACTACCCACCCCCCACTTTCATTTATGACCCTGCTTACTGAACCTTTGAGTATCCTACATCTGGTTCAGCCTTAATCAGCTGATCAAGATGAGCACAGACCACTCCCCTCTGGTTCACAGCTGAATGCATTCTGTAGGCCATATATTGAGAACGAGGAGTCTGTGTCAGACTGAAGTCTGTGTCCCTCAGCTTAAGTGTCCATGAGCTGAAGTGTCTGAAATTTGAATTAATCCTGAATAATATGATGCATGCAGACTGTACCTTACCGGCCACCACCGCACTCTAATCAGCATCTCTGTTTATCCATTCCTCTTACAGGTACGTGACCCAACTTTTCCATCCTGATTTCCATGCAGCCTTCCCTATATCTCTCTGCTCCTACTATATACTAATGGTACGTGACCCAAGTTACACTACCCACCCCCCACTTTCATTTATGACCCTGCTTACTGAACCTTTGAGTATCCTACATCTGGTTCAGCCTTAATCAGCTGATCAAGATGAGCACAGACCACTCCCCTCTGGTTCACAGCTGAATGCATTCTGTAGGCCATATATTGAGAACTAGGAGTCTGTGTCAGACTGAAGTCTGTGTCCCTCAGCTTAAGTGTCCATGAGCTGAAGTGTCTGAAATTTGAATTAATCCTGAATAATATGATGCATGCAGACTGTACCTTACCGGCCACCACCGCACTCTAATCAGCATCTCTGTTTATCCATTCCTCTTACAGGTACGTGACCCAACTTTTCCATCCTGATTTCCATGCAGCCTTCCCTATATCTCTCTGCTCCTACTATCTACTAATGGTACGTGACCCAAGTTACACTACCCACCCCCCACTTTCATTTATGACCCTGCTTACTGAACCTTTGAGTATCCTACATCTGGTTCAGCCTTAATCAGCTGATCAAGATGAGCACAGACCACTCCCCTCTGGTTCACAGCTGAATGCATTCTGTAGGCCATATATTGAGAACTAGGAGTCTGTGTCAGACTGAAGTCTGTGTCCCTCAGCTTAAGTGTCCATGAGCTGAAGTGTCTGAAATTTGAATTAATCCTGAATAATATGATGCATGCAGACTGTACCTTACCGGCCACCACCGCACTCTAATCAGCATCTCTGTTTATCCATTCCTCTTACAGGTACGTGACCCAACTTTTCCATCCTGATTTCCATGCAGCCTTCCCTATATCTCTCTGCTCCTACTATATACTAATGGTACGTGACCCAAGTTACACTACCCACCCCCCACTTTCATTTATGACCCTGCTTACTGAACCTTTGAGTATCCTACATCTGGTTCAGCCTTAATCAGCTGATCAAGATGAGCACAGACCACTCCCCTCTGGTTCACAGCTGAATGCATTCTGTAGGCCATATATTGAGAACTAGGAGTCTGTGTCAGACTGAAGTCTGTGTCCCTCAGCTTAAGTGTCCATGAGCTGAAGTGTCTGAAATTTGAATTAATCCTGAATAATATGATGCATGCAGACTGTACCTTACCGGCCACCACCGCACTCTAATCAGCATCTCTGTTTATCCATTCCTCTTACAGGTACGTGACCCAACTTTTCCATCCTGATTTCCATGCAGCCTTCCCTATATCTCTCTGCTCCTACTATATACTAATGGTACGTGACCCAAGTTACACTACCCACCCCCCACTTTCATTTATGACCCTGCTTACTGAACCTTTGAGTATCCTACATCTGGTTCAGCCTTAATCAGCTGATCAAGATGAGCACAGACCACTCCCCTCTGGTTCACAGCTGAATGCATTCTGTAGGCCATATATTGAGAACTAGGAGTCTGTGTCAGACTGAAGTCTGTGTCCCTCAGCTTAAGTGTCCATGAGCTGAAGTGTCTGAAATTTGAATTAATCCTGAATAATATGATGCATGCAGACTGTACCTTACCGGCCACCACCGCACTCTAATCAGCATCTCTGTTTATCCATTCCTCTTACAGGTACGTGACCCAACTTTTCCATCCTGATTTCCATGCAGCCTTCCCTATATCTCTCTGCTCCTACTATATACTAATGGTACGTGACCCAAGTTACACTACCCACCCCCCACTTTCATTTATGACCCTGCTTACTGAACCTTTGAGTATCCTACATCTGGTTCAGCCTTAATCAGCTGATCAAGATGAGCACAGACCACTCCCCTCTGGTTCACAGCTGAATGCATTCTGTAGGCCATATATTGAGAACTAGGAGTCTGTGTCAGACTGAAGTCTGTGTCCCTCAGCTTAAGTGTCCATGAGCTGAAGTGTCTGAAATTTGAATTAATCCTGAATAATATGATGCATGCAGACTGTACCTTACCGGCCACCACCGCACTCTAATCAGCATCTCTGTTTGTCCATTCCTCTTACAGGTACGTGACCCAACTTTTCCATCCTGATTTCCATGCAGCCTTCCCTATATCTCTCTGCTCCTACTATATACTAATGGTACGTGACCCAAGTTACACTACCCACCCCCCACTTTCATTTATGACCCTGCTTACTGAACCTTTGAGTATCCTACATCTGGTTCAGCCTTAATCAGCTGATCAAGATGAGCACAGACCACTCCCCTCTGGTTCACAGCTGAATGCATTCTGTAGGCCATATATTGAGAACTAGGAGTCTGTGTCAGACTGAAGTCTGTGTCCCTCAGCTTAAGTGTCCATGAGCTGAAGTGTCTGAAATTTGAATTAATCCTGAATAATATGATGCATGCAGACTGTACCTTACCGGCCACCACCGCACTCTAATCAGCATCTCTGTTTATCCATTCCTCTTACAGGTACGTGACCCAACTTTTCCATCCTGATTTCCATGCAGCCTTCCCTATATCTCTCTGCTCCTACTATATACTAATGGTACGTGACCCAAGTTACACTACCCACCCCCCACTTTCATTTATGACCCTGCTTACTGAACCTTTGAGTATCCTACATCTGGTTCAGCCTTAATCAGCTGATCAAGATGAGCACAGACCACTCCCCTCTGGTTCACAGCTGAATGCATTCTGTAGGCCATATATTGAGAACTAGGAGTCTGTGTCAGACTGAAGTCTGTGTCCCTCAGCTTAAGTGTCCATGAGCTGAAGTGTCTGAAATTTGAATTAATCCTGAATAATATGATGCATGCAGACTGTACCTTACCGGCCACCACCGCACTCTAATCAGCATCTCTGTTTATCCATTCCTCTTACAGGTACGTGACCCAACTTTTCCATCCTGATTTCCATGCAGCCTTCCCTATATCTCTCTGCTCCTACTATATACTAATGGTACGTGACCCAAGTTACACTACCCACCCCCCACTTTCATTTATGACCCTGCTTACTGAACCTTTGAGT
This sequence comes from Phyllobates terribilis, assembly GCF_046119375.1. Taxonomy (NCBI): domain Eukaryota; kingdom Metazoa; phylum Chordata; class Amphibia; order Anura; family Dendrobatidae; genus Phyllobates; species Phyllobates terribilis. The sequence continues at coordinate 372,392,556 of NW_027362765.1, read as the reverse complement.
ATCCTACATCTGGTTCAGCCTTAATCAGCTGATCAAGATGAGCACAGACCACTCCCCTCTGGTTCACAGCTGAATGCATTCTGTAGGCCATATATTGAGAACTAGGAGTCTGTGTCAGACTGAAGTCTGTGTCCCTCAGCTTAAGTGTCCATGAGCTGAAGTGTCTGAAATTTGAATTAATCCTGAATAATATGATGCATGCAGACTGTACCTTACCGGCCACCACCGCACTCTAATCAGCATCTCTGTTTATCCATTCCTCTTACAGGTACGTGACCCAACTTTTCCATCCTGATTTCCATGCAGCCTTCCCTATATCTCTCTGCTCCTACTATATACTAATGGTACGTGACCCAAGTTACACTACCCACCCCCCACTTTCATTTATGACCCTGCTTACTGAACCTTTGAGTATCCTACATCTGGTTCAGCCTTAATCAGCTGATCAAGATGAGCACAGACCACTCCCCTCTGGTTCACAGCTGAATGCATTCTGTAGGCCATATATTGAGAACTAGGAGTCTGTGTCAGACTGAAGTCTGTGTCCCTCAGCTTAAGTGTCCATGAGCTGAAGTGTCTGAAATTTGAATTAATCCTGAATAATATGATGCATGCAGACTGTACCTTACCGGCCACCACCGCACTCTAATCAGCATCTCTGTTTATCCATTCCTCTTACAGGTACGTGACCCAACTTTTCCATCCTGATTTCCATGCAGCCTTCCCTATATCTCTCTGCTCCTACTATATACTAATGGTACGTGACCCAAGTTACACTACCCACCCCCCACTTTCATTTATGACCCTGCTTACTGAACCTTTGAGTATCCTACATCTGGTTCAGCCTTAATCAGCTGATCAAGATGAGCACAGACCACTCCCCTCTGGTTCACAGCTGAATGCATTCTGTAGGCCATATATTGAGAACTAGGAGTCTGTGTCAGACTGAAGTCTGTGTCCCTCAGCTTAAGTGTCCATGAGCTGAAGTGTCTGAAATTTGAATTAATCCTGAATAATATGATGCATGCAGACTGTACCTTACCGGCCACCACCGCACTCTAATCAGCATCTCTGTTTATCCATTCCTCTTACAGGTACGTGACCCAACTTTTCCATCCTGATTTCCATGCAGCCTTCCCTATATCTCTCTGCTCCTACTATATACTAATGGTACGTGACCCAAGTTACACTACCCACCCCCCACTTTCATTTATGACCCTGCTTACTGAACCTTTGAGTATCCTACATCTGGTTCAGCCTTAATCAGCTGATCAAGATGAGCACAGACCACTCCCCTCTGGTTCACAGCTGAATGCATTCTGTAGGCCATATATTGAGAACTAGGAGTCTGTGTCAGACTGAAGTCTGTGTCCCTCAGCTTAAGTGTCCATGAGCTGAAGTGTCTGAAATTTGAATTAATCCTGAATAATATGATGCATGCAGACTGTACCTTACCGGCCACCACCGCACTCTAATCAGCATCTCTGTTTATCCATTCCTCTTACAGGTACGTGACCCAACTTTTCCATCCTGATTTCCATGCAGCCTTCCCTATATCTCTCTGCTCCTACTATATACTAATGGTACGTGACCCAAGTTACACTACCCACCCCCCACTTTCATTTATGACCCTGCTTACTGAACCTTTGAGTATCCTACATCTGGTTCAGCCTTAATCAGCTGATCAAGATGAGCACAGACCACTCCCCTCTGGTTCACAGCTGAATGCATTCTGTAGGTCATATATTGAGAACTAGGAGTCTGTGTCAGACTGAAGTCTGTGTCCCTCAGCTTAAGTGTCCATGAGCTGAAGTGTCTGAAATTTGAATTAATCCTGAATTGAACCTGAAGTGAACTGAAGGTACCTGGATACTAAATCACAGTAAACAATGTTTGTTTTTGTTTTCACTCTCACCCCCTTAATCCTTCACTTCTTTCAACCACCCCTAATCCCTACACCTGGAAAGGAACTCTTCATCTCTCCCTCCATTCTCCCCACCCATCTCACCTCTTCCTCAGAGCTATTCCACAACATACAATCCTTTGTCTCCAAACACAGACAGCCACCTCATGCCCTCTCCTGCTCCTACCTCATAACGCTTTCTCTGCTCCTCCTTACTGCCGGCGACATCTCTCCAAATCCTGGCCCTCCTCACCACATCCCTACATTCACTTCCACCTCCTACCCCCGATCTATCCCAAACTCTCGAAACCCTTCTAACCTTACACCTATCCGCCCAGCCCCCGCTTCCCCAGTTCCACTAACAGGAGCTCTATGGAACGCTCGCTCTGTCTGCAATAAACTTTCCTACATTCACGATCTCTTCATCACTAACAAGCTTTCCTTCCTCGGAATCACTGAAACCTGGCTCACCCCCTCCGACACAACCTCTCCTGCTGCACTTTCGTATGGCAGATTCCACCTCTCCCATACCCCCCGCCCCAACGGCAAGCACGGTGGAGGAATAGGTTTCCTCCTCTCAGAAAACTGCTCCTTCACCCAGATCCCACTGCCGCCCGCAATTACTCTCCCGTCTTTTGAAGTGCACTGTGTGCGCATCTACTCCCCCTCCAACCTCCAACTGGCTGTCATCTACCGCCCCCCAGGATCAGCCACCACTTTCTTTGACCACTTCACCACCTGGCTACTTCATTTCCTCTCTGTTGACATCCCCACTATCCTCATGGGCGACTTTAACATCCCCATTGATACTTCCCTCTCAGCTGCCTCTAAGCTTCTATCCCTCACTTCCTCCTTTGGTCTTACCCAGTGGTCTTCCACACCCACCCACAAAGACGGCCACACGCTGGACCTCATCTTCACCCGCCTCTGTTCCCTATCTAACCTCTCTAACTCACCTCTCCCTCTCTCTGACCACAACCTACTCACATTCTCTTCTCTCTCCTCCCCGGGGCAACAATCCCCACTCCACAAACTTGAATACCCCCGTAGAAATCTCAAACACCTTGACCTACACTCTCTCTCTGAATCCCTCCTCCCTCTTACAGACATTAGTTCCTTACATGATGCAGATGCTGCTGCCACTTTATACAACACCACAACAGCTGCAGCTCTCGATTCGGTCGCCCCCCTCATGCATACCAAGACTCGCACAATCAACAGACAACCCTGGCACACCAGCCTAACTAAAGAACTGCGACGGGCCTCCAGGGCTGCTGAACGTAGATGGAAAAGGTCCCACTTCCATGAGCACTTCATCGCATTCAAACAGTCCCTCACTACCTTCAAGTCCACACTCACTGCAGCAAAACAAACATACTTCACATCTCTCATATCCTCCCTGTCCCACAACCCCAAACAACTATTCAACACCTTCAATTCTCTCCTCCGTCCCCCAGTGCCTCCTCCCTCTCCTCTTATTTCAGCCGAAGACTTTGCCTCATTCTTCAAGCAGAAGATTGACACCATCAGACAAAGCTTTTGCCTAAAGCCCCCACAGCCCCTCCCCACACCTACTCAACCCTCCTCCTCCAAAACTACATTCTCCACCATTTCTGAAGATCAACTTTCCTCCTTACTCTCCAAATCACACCTCACCACCTGTAAACTTGACCCAATCCCGTCCCACCTCATCCCAAACCTTACCACTATCTTCATCCCAGCCCTAGCCCACCTCTTCAACCTGTCACTAACAACTGGTGTCTTCCCCTCATGTTTCAAACATGCATCAATCACACCCATCCTCAAAAAGCCCTCCCTTGACCCATCCTCTGTGTCTAGCTATCGCCCCATATCACTTCTCCCCTATGCCTCAAAACTACTGGAACAACATGTCCATTCTGAACTGTCCTCCCACCTCTCCTCCTGCTCCCTCTTTGACCGCCTACAATCTGGTTTCCGACCGCACCATTCTACTGAAACTGCACTGACTAAAGTCACAAACGACCTACTAACCGCCAAATCTAAGCGACACTACTCTGTCCTCCTCCTCCTAGACCTGTCATCTGCCTTTGACACAGTGGACCACTCCCTCTTACTACAGACTCTCTCATCTCTCGGCATCACAGACTTGGCCCTATCCTGGATCTCCTCATACCTAACAGACCGGACATTCAGTGTCTCCCACTCACACACCACCTCTTCATCTCGCCCCCTATCTGTCGGTGTCCCCCAAGGTTCAGTTCTAGGACCCCTGCTCTTCTCCATCTACACCTTAGGCCTGGGACAGCTCATAGAGTCTCATGGCTTTCATTATCACCTCTATGCTGATGACACACAGATCTACCTCTCTGGACCCGATATCACCTCCGTATTAACCAAAATCCCACAATGTCTGTCTGCTATTTCATCCTTCTTCTCTGCTAGATTTCTAAAACTTAACATGGACAAAACAGAATTCATCATCTTTCCGCCAGCTCATTCAACCCTCCCAACTGACCTATCCATCATAGTCAATGGCTGCCCACTCTCCCCAGTCCCTCAAGCTCGCTGCCTCGGGGTAACCCTGGACTCGGAACTCTCCTTCAAACCACATATCCAAGCCCTTTCCACTTCCTGCCGACTCCAACTTAAAAATATCTCCCGGATCCGCACATTCCTAAACCATGAATCTGCAAAAACACTAGTGCACGCCCTCATCATCTCCCGCCTTGACTACTGCAACCTCCTGCTCTGTGGCCTCCCCTCTAACACTCTCGCACCCCTCCAATCTATCATAAACTCTGCTGCTCGACTAATCAACCTGTCCCCCCGCTATTCCCCGGCCTCTCCTCTCTGTCAATCTCTTCATTGGCTCCCCATTGCTCAGAGACTCCAGTTCAAAACCCTAACCATGACATACAAAGCCATTCACAACCTGTCTCCTCCATATATCTCCGACCTAGTCTCCCGTTACATACCTGCACGCAACCTCCGATCCTCACAAGATCTCCTGCTCTACTCCCCTCTTATCTCCTCCTCCCACAACCGTATACAAGATTTCTCCCGTGCTTCCGCCCTACTCTGGAACTCTCTACCCCAACGTATCAGACTCTCGCCTACCGTGGAAACCTTCAAAAGGAACCTGAAGACCCACCTCTTCCGACAAGCCTACAACCTGCAGTAACCACCGCTCCACCATACCGCTGCACGACCAGCTCTACCCTCACCTACTGTATCCTCACCCATCCCTCGTAGATTGTGAGCCCTCGCGGGCAGGGTCCTCGCTCCGCCTGTACCAGTCGCTGTCACATTGTGTTCAAGATTATTGAAATTGTTCTTGTATTATACCCCCTTTTTCACATGTAAAGCGCCATGGAATAAATGGCGCTATAATAATAAATAATAATAATAATAAGGCGGATTCTCATGAGATCTATGTCCTGCCCGTAGATCTTAATGGCTCATTTACATATTATCAAGTTATTTTATTCAGCTTCCTATGACCTATATGCCCATATAGACGGGTTAGGAGGGATATCCTATTGACAGATTCTCTTTCGAGTGTTTACAGCTGATCAAAGAGATTCGGGAGACCCTGGTCCAGCGGTCACTTCAGTATTCAGATGCCAGAACCCTGCCAGCCTCCTCCGACCTGCTGGAATCCCCGCCTCTGCTTGTGATTAGTGGTCACGTGTAGCACCGCAATGATGACGTCAGGTGGAGCCTACTAATCAGAAGCTTGGATGTTGGCAGGCAGGAGGAGGTTCGCAGGGTTCTGGCATCAGAATACAGATATGACCGCTGACCAGGCTCTCCTGAATCCTTTTGATCAACTCTAGTTACAACCTGTAAAATAAAGGCCCCCTCCAATCCCACCCACAAAAAAAAAATGAATATGGCCAGACTGACAAAAAAAATTAAAAAGAATAAAAAAGTAACACATTTTTTTACACCACAATTGTTGTCAATTTAAAACAAATTAGAACGACGGAGTGATTGATAGTTGTTTTTTTTTTCAATCTCTCCTTAAAATAAGCGTTATATGTACCTGAGAATGGCGCCAAAATCAAAAATACAAACCCCCCCGTCAAAGAATAACACCAGCCCTCATACGGCGACAACCACTCTTGAAATGCAACTATAAATAATAAAAATATCAATAAATGCTTGGCTCTAAGAAATAAGCCAGTCGTGAAAGGGTTAACAGTCCTCACACAGTAAATGGGGGGTCTCCACATACCTCCTCCGCTGCCTGCAGAGCCCCACACTGGATATATGGCTGCTCTGTGCTTACAGGACCTGTGGTGATGTCACACATGGATGGGAGGAGTCAGAGATCACATGACCAGGAGGCTCAGTGCGCAGGACTGCTGTGCTGGTTGCCATGGTGCTGGGTCTCGCTTTCCTTCCGCTGTTCCTATATCTCTTATATTCCTAGTTATATGTCATCTAATGTAAGCGTTATCATATCTGATAGTGATTAACCCCATAAATGATCCGTGTGTTTTTTTTTCTTAATCTTTAGCTGTTTCATCATCATATTCCAAAAGATGTAGCATTTTTTTGAGATGTTCGGTCAGTGCGGCCGCATGACATCATCTCTCTCCCCATCAGGGCTCAGAATCTAGATTCCCTATCAGTATGTCTTTGGAGTGTGGCAGCAAACCGGATAACACAGAGGAAACCCACGAAAGACGGGGAGAACATACAAACTCCTTGCAAGATGTTGTCCTTGGTGGGATTTGAACCCAGGACCCCAGCGCTGCAAAGCTGCTGTGCTAACCACTGAGCCACCATACAGTGCTAACCACTGAGCTACCTTGGTTTTAACCCCTTCACGACATATGATGTACAGTTACGTCATATGTTGTGTCCCTGATTTTGATGCGGGCTCACACGCCTAGTCTTCATCTCTTCCAGCAGATGGTTGATTAAATCCGCCCGTGGCTGTTAACCTGTTAAATGCCACTGTTAATCTCAGACAGCGGGATTTAACACGCCACCGGCATTGGGGAGTGTCATTCCACGCGCCCGTGACATGATTGTGGGGTCGCCGGTGAGTTACCATGACAGCTGAGGGTCTGCTGAAGAGCTCCGTTCTTGTCATGACGATCCTCCTGTTAAAGCGTTTAGCTGGCGTTCATAGGAAATGATGATTTTCTCTATACGTAGCGGTGTTGATGCATTATTATGTATAGCACAAGCGCAGCTTCAAGTCTCTTAAGGCAGGGACATCAAACTCAAATACACAGAGGGCCAAAATTAAAAACTTGGCCAAAGTCGTGGGCCAACCTTGATATTTTTTGAAAAAAATGTCTACAATTGAGGAAGTTTTTCCTACTCATCAAATATAACAATGAACTTTTTCATATGGAAACAAACTTAAGTTTTGCTTAAACATTAGATCCGGAACAAGAAAAGTTTAATACTATAAACACATGTGAAATCAAATATCAAATAAATGACATCTGTGGCATTAATTTCTTAAATTAATTTTGTTAATAATCTTATGCCTCTTTCTCTGTAACCTTCGGAGTTTAATTTCAATGGTAACCTTTTTTTCACAGGCTAAAAATAATAATCATTTCCTTTAATGAAAATCCAACCATTCAAGTCCATGCCTTGGAGTAGCAAGGAAAAATGCATAAAGAAAACATTCACACAATAAATAATAATGACAAAATGGAGAAATTCCAGTAAAAGTGATGAAGACATGTAAAGGAATAACATTAATTGGGACAGAAAAAGGAAGGGAGGGTTGCGGAGGAGAAGGTAAAAAAATGGGTTGGGGGAATCTGCCTAGTGTAGGGAGAACCCCAATACTGCAGGAGAAGTTAGGGTTGTGGAGATGTGGTAGATAACAGCAAATAGGCGATGCAAAGGACGGGGTAACTCTCAAATAGAAAGAAATATAGGGAAGTAGGGAACATCAGAAGTACATAAACATAAAATGGTAGGAAGTGAACAAAAAGGGTAAGATTTCAATACAACTACAGAACACACTCCACGGAGATCGGAGCTGTGGGGCAACGAGGGGAGGTGAGTATTTATTTTTAAATCAATGAGAACAGAGTGGGGCCCATTATACAATTTGGAGGGCTATATGGGGCTCATTATACTGTATGTAAGTTTATGTGGGGCACATTATACCATATGGAAAGCAATGTGGTTCCCATTATACTGTATGGAGGACTATGTGGGGCCCATTATACTGTGGAGGACTATGTGGGGCCCATTATACTGTATGAAGGACTATGTGGGCCCATTATATTGTATGGAGGACTATTTGGGACCTATTATACTGTATGGAGGACTATGTGGGAGCCATTGTACTGTATGGAAGGCAATGTGGAGCTAATTATACTGTATGGAGGGCTATGTGGGGGCCATTATACTATATGGATGGCAACGTGGGGATCATTATACTGTATAGAGGCCCATGCAGGACCAAATATACTATTAGAAGGCTATGTGAAGGCTGTTGGTTGTTCACAGTCAGCTGTGTCTAAAATCTGGACCAAATACAAATAACATGGGAAGGTTGTTAAAGGCAAACATACTGGTAGACCAAGGAAGACATCAAAGCGTCAAGACCGGAAACTTAAAGCAATATGTCTCCAAAACAGGAAATGCACAACAAAACAAATGAGGAACGAATGGGAGGAAACTGGAGTCAATGTCTGTGACCAAACTGTAAGAATCCGCCTAAAGGAAATGGGATTTACATACAGAAAAGCTAAACCAAAGTTATCATTAACACCTAAACAGAAAAAAACAAGGTTACAATGGGCTAAGGAAAAGCAATCGTGGACTGTGGATGACTGGATGAAAGTCATATTCAGTGATGAATCGCGAATCTGCATTGGGCAAGGTGATGATGCTGGAACTTTTGTTTGGTGCCGTTCCAATGAGATTTATAAATATGACTGCATGAAGAGAACATGCAAATTTCCACAGTCATTGATGATATGGGGCTGCATGTCAGGTAAAGGCACTGGGGAGATGGCTGTCATTACATCTTCAATAAATGCCCAAGTTTACATTGATATTTTGGACAGTTTTCTTATCCCATCAATTGAAAGGATGTTTGGGGATGATGACATCATTTTTCAAGATGATAATGCATCCTGCCATAGAGCAAAAACTGTGAAAACATTCCTTGAAAGAAGACACATTGTAATGCACACGCCCGGACTGACTGGCGTGTGCGTGTTTATGTAGTGATTCCACTGGACCCTACCGGAGAGTGCCTGGAGGGGCGTAACTAAGTATCGGCCCGATCCGACCAAGGTCGCACGACGGCATACGACGCCAGTGCACCAGGGAGGAACCGAGCAGAGGGACCAGGGTCTACTCCAGGTCAGACTCCGGACATGGCTGTTGGCCCACACCGGGGAATACAGGAACTGGAAGGGTAGGCTGGCACACTGGTATGCAGACGGGGAGGTATTGGCAGGTACAACAGGTTGGAGCACAGAGAGGATAGGACCCAGTACAGACTGAGACTTCTGGAACAGAACCGCAGATGCGGTATACAAACACAGCAGGGTGAGACCGCCCGGAGCGGCGGGCAAGAGCAGAGCAAGACGAGACCGCCAGGAGTGGAGCAAAGGGTCAGAGCAGAGCGAGGCTGCCGAAGCAGCGAGCAAAGGGTCTGAGCAGAGCGAGACTGCCGGAGCAGTGAGCAAAGGGTAAGAGCAGGGTAGGACTGCCGGAGCAGTGAGCAAGAGGGAGCAGAGCGAGACTGCCGGAGCAGCGAGCAAAGGGTCAGAGCAGACTGCCGGAGCAGCAAACAAGAGGGAGCAGGGCGAGACTGCCGGAGCAGCGAGCAAGAGGGAGCAGAGCAAGACTGCCAGAGCAGCGAGCAAAGGGTCAGAGCAGAGCGAGACTGCCGGAGCAGCGAGCAAAGGGTAAGAGCAGAGTAGGACTGCCGGAGCAGTGAGCAAGAGGGAGCAGAGCGAGACTGCCGGAGCAGCGAGCAAATGGTCAGAGCAGACTGCCGGAGCAGCGAGCAAGAAGGAGCAGAGCGAGACTGCCGGAGCAGCGAGCAAAGGGGAGAGAGCAGAACGAGACTGCCGGAGCAGTGAGAAAGAAGGAGCAGAGCGAGGCTGCTGGAGCAGTGAGGAAAAGGGAGAGAGCAGAACAAGACTGCCGGAGCAGTGAGAAAGAAGGAGCAGAGCGAGACTGCTGGAGCAGTGAGGAAAAGAGAGAGAGCAGAACGAGACTGCCGGAGCAGTGAGAAAGAGGGAGCTGAGCGAGACTGCCGGAGCAGCGAGGAAGAGGGATAGAGCAGACTGCAGGAGCAGCGAGCAAGAGGGAGCAGAGCGTAAACCGCAGGAGCGAAGAGCAGAGCAGGGCAGAGGAGACAGGACACTGTTCACACAGAACAGGCAGGAAGGGAAAGGCGGAACCAGAAACAAACTAGATACTTACAAAGAAGTAACGAGAGAGCACAAAACTCACAACTGAAGTACAGCGACAACGAGAGGGAGTTAGGTACAGGTTCAGACAACGCAGGAAAAGGGAAGGGACGGACATAGAGGCAAAACAGGTAAAAGATAGGGGAGAGTTCAGACTGGAACTGAGTGTACGGAGGAGACCGACACTGCAGCGGGATACAGGAGCGGGTCTGGGAATACGGCCCTCAGAGAGGCGGAACGGACAGGCAAGGAGCGTGTTCAGACTGGCCTGGAAATACAGCCTCCAGAAAGGCGGAACGAACAGGCAAGGAGCATGTACAGACTGCAGGTTAGGGTACACAGATAGGACACAGTACAGACACGGGAACAGATACTGCAAGACAGGTAACATAGACAGGACCTGGCATGTCAGAGACAAAAGCCAACTGACAGGGCAAGATGCTCAGGCATGGGTTAATTGGAGCAGCTGGTTTAAATACCAGGTGACAGACAGCAATAGGCTGAGGACGCACAAGGGGTGTGCCCACAGCAGGTACAAGAAACAGGAAGAGATCGGGCGCCGCCCTTAAGCAGCAGAAACAGAGGCAAACAGACAGCATGGAGGGAAGCCAGAGAGACATTCTGGATTGGAGATCAAGTGCGCGCTCTTGCACAGTGGGAGAAGGACCACTATGCAAGGACGCCGCCAGGTATGTTACAGTACCCCCCCCCCTTACGCCCCCTCTTCTTCAGGCCTGCCAGGATCTTCCGCAGGGATTTCGAGGGCCAATCCTTCACTTCAAGGAGATTACATCTACAGTCCACAGGAAAAACTGGTCTCAACAGGGTAGCTAGGATGCTACCTCCCATCCAGCCATCCTTAGCAACAGACGAAATGGGTGGAATACCAGAAACAGCACACAAGGAAGTCTCTCTCCATATATTTTCAGGTGGCACCCCAGAGGGTACAGGAGACAACTGGAAGTCCTCCACCGGGTTGGAGGGGAGCAGAGACTTGGGGGTAACCTCTGCTTCGAGGTACATCTTGTCAAGCTCACAGGAAGAAATAGGCGGGTTATCAGGTACAGGGTGAGGAAAAGTCACTGTCTCTTTATCTGGTGGTACCCCGGAGGATTCAGGAAACAACTGGAGGTCCTCCGCCGGGTCAGAAGAGTGCAGAGGCTTGGGGATAACATCTGCTTCAGAGTACACTAGGTTGGACTCACTGGACGAAGCAGGCGAGGTATCGGGTGCCGAGTATAGGAAAGTCTCTGTCCATTCACCACCAGGTGGCACCCCGAAGGGTTCTGGAGACAACTGGAGGTCCTCCGCCTGGTCGGAGGGGTGTAGAGACTCGGGAATAACCTCTGCTTCGGAGTACACTAGGTTAGACTCACTGGGCGAAGCGAGCGAGGTATCAGATCCAGGATATAGGAATGTCTCTGTCCATTCACCACCAGGTGGCACCCCGAAGGGTTCTGGAGACAACTGGAGGTCCTCCGCCTGGTCGGAGGGGTGTAGAGACTCGGAAGTAACCTCTGCTTCGGAGTACACTAGGTTGGACTCACTGGACGAAGCGAGCGAGGTATCAGGTACAGAGTATAGGAAAGTCTCTGTCCTTTCGCTACCAGGTAGCACCCCGAAGGGCTCAGGAGACAACTGGAGGTCCTCCACCAGGTCGGAGGGGTGAAGAGACTCGGGGGTAACTACCACTTTGGAGTACCCATTGTCAAGCTCACAGGACGGAGCGGACAAAGTATTGAGTACCGGGTGTAGAGAAGTCTCTCTCCATTTGTCATCGAGTGGTATCCCGGAGGATTCGGGAGGCAACAGGGGGTCCTCCGCCAGGTAGTAGAGGTGCACAGACTCGGAGGTAATCACAGCTTCGGAGCATCCTTGGACATTCTCACCGGTGAAAGTGGGTGAAGTATCTGATGCCGGGTGCAGGAAGTTCTCCTGTGTGGAGTCTGGATGGGTAGTAGTCTCTTCGGGCAGGAGAACTGGTGCACTACCCACGCACATTACCCGTTGGGGCTTCTCCGGGATATATGGAGATGAAGCTTCAGTAGGGACTTCAAGGTTGGGGTCAGGAGGTCTCTGGGAGGACAGATGCTGGCGTGACGGCTTGCCTCTACGTCTAGCACGTCTGGACTGCCTCTTGAGGTTGGGAGAAGGATTCCGGAGAGAGTAGTCATCCAGAGAGGATTCTGGGTGGGCCGTAGTCTCATTGGGCTGGAGAACTATTGCGCTACCCACACACATTACCCAACGGGGCCGCTCCAGAATATTGGGAAGTGAAGCTTCAGCAGGGGTCTCTGGGTTAGGGTCATCGAAGACCATTAGAAAGGCCACCAGGAAGGCCTGTAGGTCCAGGACAATAGGATCCTGTGCTTCCCATAGGTGGGTGATCCATTTCAAGGCATCACCCGCTAGGTAAGACATCATGAATCCCACCTTAACCCGATCGGTGGGAAAATAAAGAGGGTAGAACTTGAAGTGTAGCATGCATTGCTCCACAAATGCACGACTACGTCTTGGATCCCCATAGTATCGTGGCGGATCCGCAGGAAAGAGTGCTGATAGATCCATCTGGACGGGTGCGTAATTAGCCAGGAACTCAGCTGGAAGCAAAAAAAAAAAGTAAATTTCTTCTAGATGTACGTATTCGCGGACAAACGTCTCAAAAAGCGAAGGCCATGGGGCTCAACGGGAACCATGGCCTGAGCATACTGTAATGCACACGCCCGGACTGACTGGCGTGTGCGTGTTTATGTAGTGATTCCACTGGACCGTACCGGAGAGTGCCTGGAGGGGCGTAACTAAGTATCTGCCCGATCCGACCAAGGTCGCACGACGGCATACGACGCCAGTGCACCAGGGAGGAACCGAGCAGAGGGACCAGGGTCTACTCCAGGTCAGACTCTGGACATGGGTGTTGGCCCACACCGGGGAATACAGGAACTGGAAGGGTAGGCTGGCACACTGGTATGCAGACGGGGAGGTACTGGCAGGTACAACAGGTTGGAGCACAGAGAGGATAGGACTCAGTACAGACTGGGACTTCTGGAACAGAACCGCAGATGCGGTATACAAACACAGCAGGGTGAGACCGCCCGGAGCGGCGGGCAAGAGCAGAGCAAGACGAGACCGCCAGGAGTGGAGCAAAGGGTCAGAGCAGAGCGAGGCTGCCGGAGCAGCGAGCAAAGGGTCTGAGCAGAGCGAGACTGCCGGAGCAGTGAGCAAAGGGTAAGAGCAGGGTAGGACTGCCAGAGCAGTGAGCAAGAGGGAGCAGAGCGAGACTGCCGGAGCAGCGAGCAAAGGGTCAGAGCAGACTGCCGGAGCAGCAAACAAGAGGGAGCAGGGCGAGACTGCCGGAGCAGTGAGCAAGAGGGAGCAGAGCGAGACTGCCAGAGCAGCGAGCAAAGGGTCAGAGCAGAGCGAGACTGCCGGAGCAGCGAGCAAAGGGTAAGAGCAGAGTAGGACTGCCGGAGCAGTGAGCAAGAGGGAGCAGAGCGAGACTGCCGGAGCAGCGAGCAAAGGGTCAGAGCAGACTGCCGGAGCAGCGAGCAAGAGGGAGTAGAGCGAGACTGCCGGAGCAGCGAGCAAAGGGGAGAGAGCAGAACGAGACTGCCGGAGCAGTGAGAAAGAAGGAGCAGAGCGAGGCTGCTGGAGCAGTGAGGAAAAGGGAGAGAGCAGAACAAGACTGCCGGAGCAGTGAGAAAGAAGGAGCAGAGCGAGACTGCTGGAGCAGTGAGGAAAAGAGAGAGAGCAGAACGAGACTGCCGGAGCAGTGAGAAAGAGGGAGCTGAGCGAGACTGCCGGAGCAGCGAGGAAGAGGGATAGAGCAGACTGCAGGAGCAGCGAGCAAGAGGGAGCAGAGCGTAAACCGCAGGAGCGAAGAGCTGAGCAGGGCAGAGGAGACAGGACACTGTTCACACAGAACAGGCAGGAAGGGAAAGGCGGAACCAGAAACAAACTAGATACTTACAAAGAAGTAACGAGAGAGCACAAAACTCACAACTGAAGTACAGCGACAACGAGAGGGAGTTAGGTACAGGTTCAGACAACGCAGGAAAAGGGAAGGGACGGACATAGAGGCAAAACAGGTAAAAGATAGGGGAGAGTTCAGACTGGAACTGAGTGTACGGAGGAGACCGACACTGCAGCGGGATACAGGAGCGGGTCTGGGAATACGGCCCCCAGAGAGGCGGAACGAACAGGCAAGGAGCGTGTTCAGACTGGCCTGGAAATACAGCCTCCAGAAAGGCGGAACGAACAGGCAAGGAGCATGTACAGACTGCAGGTTAGGGTACACAGATAGGACACAGTACAGACACGGGAACAGATACTGCAAGACAGGTAACATAGACAGGACCTGGCATGTCAGAGACAAAAGCCAACTGACAGGGCAAGATGCTCAGGCATGGGTTAATTGGAGCAGCTGGTTTAAATACCAGGTGACAGACAGCAACAGGCTGAGGACGCACAATGGGTGTGCCCACAGCAGGTACAAGAAACAGGAAGAGATCGGGCGCCGCCCTTAAGCAGCAGAAACAGAGGCAAACAGACAGCATGGAGGGAAGCCAGAGAGACATTCTGGATTGGAGATCAAGTGCGCGCTCTTGCACAGTGGGAGAAGGATCACTATGCAAGGACGCCGCCAGGTATGTTACACACATAAGGTCAATGTCATGTCCTGCAAATAGTCCAGATCTCAATCCAATTGAAAATATTTGGTGGAAGTTGAAGAAAATGGTCCATGACAAGGCTCCAACCTGCAAAGCTGATCTGGCAACAACAATCAGAGAAAGTTAGAGCCAGATTGATGAAAAGTACTGTTTGTCACTCATTAAGTCCCTGCCTCAGAGATTGCAAGCTGTTATTAAAGCCAGAGGTGGTGCAACAAAATACTAGTGATGTATTGGAGTGTTCTTTTGTGTGTTTGTTTTTCACAATTCCATATTTTTTTCCTCAGAATTGAGTGATTCCATAATTTTTTCCCTCTGCTTGGTCTGAAAAAAATTACCCTTACTGAGTACCACATTTTTAATCTTGATTTCTTTTAGTGTTTCTTAAAGCCCTAAAGTTGCCATTTGAAATGACTTTAGTTTTGTGCCATGTCTGTGATCTGCTTTTTGCAACAACATTAAACAACTGAATGAACATCCTCCGAGCCCGGTGATTCCATAATTTTTGCCAGGGGTTGTATACTGCACAGCTCATGGTCCTCCATATACTATAATGCACTCTGCATAGTCCTCCATAAAGTATAATGCCCAGCTCATAGTAATCCATAAAGTATAATGCAACTCAGTCATCCATAAAGTATAATGCACAGCCCACAGTCCTCCATAATGTATAATGCACAGCCCACAGTCATCCATTATTATTTATTTATTATTATTATTTTATAAAGCGCCATTGATTCCATGGCGCTGTACATAAGGGGTTACATACAAAATAAGAATATCACTACAGTAAACAGACTAACAAAGATAGACTGGTACGGAGGGAAGAGGACCCTGCCCTTGCGGGCTTACATTCTACGGGAATAGGGAGGAGACAGTAGGTTGGGGGGTTGCAGTAGTAGTAGCTTCGGTGTTGTTGAGGAGGCAGCGGGGTCATGGCAGGCTGTAGGCTTGTTTGAAGAGATGGGTTTCAGGTTCCATCTGAAGGATCCGGATGTGGTGGATAATCGGACGTGTTGAGGCACAGAGTTCCAGAGGATGGGGATATTCGGGAGAAATCTTGGAGGCGATTGCGTGAGGAACGGATAAGTGTGGAGGAGAGAAGGAGGTCGTGGGAGGACCGGAGGTTACGTGAGGGAATATATCGGGAGATTAGTTCAGAGATGTACGGAGCAGAGAGGTTTTGGATGGCTTTGTAGGTCAGTGTTAGTAATTTGAACTGGAAGCGCTGGGCAATTGGGAGCCAGTGAAGCGATTTGCAAAGGGGCTTAGCAGAGGAGTAGCGAGGTGAGAGGTGAACGAGTCGTGCAGCAGAGTTGAGGATGGACTGGAGGGGTGCGAGAGTGTTAGCAGGGAGGCCACAGAGGAGGATGTTGCAATAGTCGAGGCGAGAGATGATGAGGGCATGCACAAGCAGTTTAGTAGAGTTAGGGTTGAGGAAAGGACGGATTCTGGAAATATTTTTGAGCTGGAGGTGACAGGAGGTGGCGAGAGCTTGGATGTGGGGTTTGAAGGACAGGGCAGAGTCAAGGGTTACTCCGAGGCAGCGGGTTGTCGGTACAGAGGAAAGAGTGATGTCGTTTATTGTGATATATAGATCAGGTGGGGAAGATATGCGAGATGGGGGAAAGATAATTAGTTCAGTTTTGTTCACATTGAGCTTGAGGTAGCGGGAGGAGAAGAAGGAGGATATGGCTGCTAGACATGCTGGGATTCTGGACAGCAGAGAGGTGACGTCTGGGCCAGAGAGGTAGATCTGGGTGTCATCAGCGTACAGATGGTACTGGAAGCCATAGGATTTTATGAGCTGTCCCAGGCCAAGGGTATAGATTGAGAAGAGTAGGGGTCCTAGGACAGAGCCTTGAGGAACTCCAACAGAGAGGGGGCGGGTTGAGGAGGTAGCGTGGGAGTGGGAGATGCTAAATGTGCGGTTAGAAAGGTATGAGGAGATCCAGGATAGGGCAAGGTCTTTGACGCCAAAGGAAGTGAGGATCTGTAGTAGGAGGCAGTGGTCAACTGTATCGAAAGCAGAAGACAGGTCAAGTAGAAGGAGTACAGAGAATTGTCTGTTAGCTTTGGCTGTAAGTAGGTCATTGGTGATTTTGGTAAGGGCAGTTTCGGTGGATTTTTGGTTGTCGAAGAGAGAGTTAGATGAAAAGTGGGAGGAAAGTTCAGAGTGAACGTGTTGCTCAAGGAGTTTGGAGGCAAATGGGAGCAGCGATATGGGGCGATAGCTGGACAGGGCGGATGGGTCGAGGGATGGCTTTTTGAGGATGGGCGTGATTGTGGCATGTTTGAAGGCAGCAGGGAAAATACCAGAGGATAGTGATAGGTTGAAGAGGTGGGTTAGGGATGGGACGAGTGTGGGGGTGAGGTTAGGGAGGAGGTGGGATGGGATGGGGTCGAGTGCACATGTGGTGAGGTGTGATTTGGAGAGGAGATGAGTAAGGTCTCTTTCCGTGATGTTGGGAAGGGAGGTTATAGGGGTAGAGAAGTGGTGTGGAAAACAGAGGGGTTGTGGTGGTCGGACAGTGAAGACTTGCCGTGTTTGGTCAATCTTGTTTTTGAAGTGTGTGGCAAACTCCTCAGCAGAGATGATGGAGGTCGGAGGGGGCAGTGGAGGGCGGAGGAGAGAGTTGAAAGTGTTGAATAGTTGTTTGGGGTTGTAGGATAGGGAAGATATGAGGGTTGTGAAGTAGGCCTGTTTAGCAGAGGTGAGTGCTGATTTGAATGCGAGCGTTGCTTGTTTGAATGCAGTGAAGTCATCTTGAGTATGTGTTTTCTTCCAACGCCGCTCCACAACCCTGGACGCTTGTCGAAGCTGTTTAGTGAGGTTGTTGTGCCAGGGTTGCCTGTTGACTCGTCGCGCTCTGCCATGCATAAGAGGGGCGACCGAGTCAAAAGCTGATGCGAGTGTGGCATTGTAGAAAGCAGTGGCGCTGTCTGTGTCATGGAGTGAGGATATGGATTGTCAGTGGTAGAACAGAGTCAGAGAGTGTATGAGTGTCTAGATGTGCAAGGTTGAGGAGGACAGGGATGAGAATGTGAGTAGATGGTGGTCAGATAGGGGTAGGGGGGAGGTTGTGAGGTTAGATAGGGAGCAGAGTCGGGTGGAGATGAGGTCTAGTGTGTGTCCGTCTGTGTGGGTGGCTGAGGAGGACCACTGAGTAAGTCCAAAGGATGAAGTAAGCGACAAGAGTTTTGATGCTGCTGAGTGGCGAGTGTCAGTGGGGATGTTGAAATCGCCCATGATGATTGTGGGAATGTCAGCCGAGAGAAAGTGAAGAAGCCAGGTGGAGAATTGGTCGATAAAGGCAGTGATCGGGCCCGGGGGTCGGTATATGACAGCCAATTGGAGGTTGGAGGGAGAGTAAATGCGGACAGAGTGGACTTCAAAAGAAGGGAGAATAAGGGAGGGAAGAGGAGGAGTAGGGCTAAAGGTGCAATTGTTAGAGAGGAGAAGACCCACTCCTCCACCATGTGTGTTTCCAGGGCGAGGAGTGTGGGTGAAGTGGAGGCCGCCATAACACAGCGCAGCAGGGGAGGCAGTGTCAGAGGGTGTTAGCCATGTCTCTGTGATGCCCAGGAAGGAGAGATGACGAGAGGTAAAGAGGTCGTGGACAAAGTGGAGCTTGTTGCAGACAGAGCGTGCATTCCACAGTGCTCCAGAGAGAGGGAGCAGCGGGGTGGGCGTCAGGGGGACAGGTTTTGCGTAAGAGGGGTTGTGGTAGTTTGCAGTTGGTTTGATGCGACAGGTGGGAGAATTGGTGGAAGGTGCAAGCTGTGGGGATCCAGGATTGGGAGATATGTCGCCAGCAGTGAGGAGAAGCAGAGAGAGGGACAGCAGGTGGGAGAAAGAGAGTGTCCGGCTTGTTTCATGTTTTGGGAGGATTAATCTGAGGTTGAGGAGCAGGTCTGCAGATGAGGTTAGGTGGGGAGGAAGGAGGGAAGGAGAGATGATGATTTGGTTAGAGGGTGCTGGGGTGTGGGGATAGCGAAGGAGAGTGAGGATTAGAGGGGCCAAAACTGTAAAAGCATATGTAAGCATGTTGAAAGTGTAAGGGAGAATGAGAAAGAGAATCTAAGTACAAGTAGTAAATAGTTCTTTGTACCTTCTGGTCACTTCTGGCCCATTTCTGGCATATTTCTTTCCTAGTCCCTTAAAAAGCGACCCTTGGAAAGCCAGACCAGTCCATAAAGTATACTGCCCAGCTCATAGTAATCCATAAAGTATAATGCACCTCAGTCATCCATAAGGTATATTGCACAGCCCACAGTCCTCCATAAAGTATAATGCACAGCCCACAGTCCTCCATAAAGTATAATGCACAGCCCATAGTCCTCCATAAAGTATAATGCACAGCCCATAGTCCTCCATAAAGTATAATGCACAGTCCATAGTCCTCCATAATGTATAATGCACAGTCCATAGTCCTTCATAAAGTATAATGCACAGTCCATAGTCCTCCATAAAGTATAATTATTATTATTATTTTACTCACTTATATAGGGCCATTAATTCCACAGCGCTTTACAGACATTATTGGCACTGTTCCCATTGGGGCTCACAATCTACATTCTCTATCAGTATGTCTTTGGAGTGTGGGAGGAAACCGGAGAACCCGGAGGAAACCAACACAAACACAGGGAGAACATACAAACTCCTTGCAGATGTTGTCCTTGATTGGATTTGAACTCAAGACACCAGCGCTACAAGGCAACAGTGCTAACCACTGAGCCATGGTGTTGCCCATAATACACAGTCGATAGTCATCCATAAAGTATAATGCACTACCCATAGTCATCCATAATCTATAATGCACAGCCCATAGTCATCCATAAAGTATAATGCACAGCCCATAGTCATCCATGTAGCATAATGCACAGCTCATAATCATCCATATAGTATAATGCACTCCCCATAGTCCTCCATACAGTATAATGCACAGCCCATTGTCATCCGTGTAGTATAATGCACAGCCCATAGTTATCCATAAAGTATAATGAACGGCCCATAGCCATCCATGTAGTAGAATGCACTGCCCATAGTCATCCATAAAGTATAAAGCACAGCCCATAGTCATTCATAAAGCATAATGCACAGCACACAATCATCCATATAGTAAAATGCACTCCCCATAGTCCTCCATACAGTATAATGCACAGACCATAGTCATCCATGTAGTAGAATGCACAGCCCATAGTAATCCATAACGTATAATGCACAGCCCATAGTCATCTATGTAGTAGAATGCACAGCCCATAATCATCCATAAAGAATAATGCACCCCCATAGTAGTATAATGCACGGTCCATAGTCATACATAGTAGTATAATGCACAGCCCATAGTCATACATAGTAGCATAAAGCACAGCCCATAGTCATACATAGTAGTATAATGTACAGCCCATAGTCGTACATAGTAGTATAATGCACAGCCCATAATCATCCATAAAGAATAATGCACCCCCATAGTAGTATAATGCACAGCCCATAGTCATACAAAATAGTATGGCCACTGATTTATAAATAAATAAATACTCACCTTCCATTTGCTCCCCCGCCGCGTGTGTCCTCTCCTGAAGCCGGCAACTGACTTCAGAAAGCGACGGGAGAGCATGATGTCACTACCATATGACCCCAGGCATGTGCACGTTGATGTCAGCTGCTGGCCTCTGATTGTCCGGCAGAGTTTATTGCCGCACACGGGTCTGTGCGGTGAAACACACTTCAGCTGGATGTGTGGCTGAGGACGCACTTCCAGTTGAAGTGTCTGTTGGCATCGGAGGGCCCCTGACCCGCAGTCGTTACGCCAAAGCTCTTGTATAAATCCAACCTGTTGGTGTCTTATCTCAACCTTTTCCATCGAGAAAACTGTGAGGAGATCCAGACAACCTGTAATGTCTGTGGTCAGCTGCCTCCTCCGCCATGTATAAATCATATTGACATAGAAAATATTAAGAATGTTTCTCTTCCTCCAAACCCCTCTTACCCCCTCCCCTATAGTATTTGTCAAAGGAACAAGAGCTTATGCTCTAGAGAAGTGGCTTCTATGCAAATAGCAGGAGCCACCAAGTGTCCACTCTAATTAACATACGAATGTAGCTCATAGTAGCATAGGTTTGTAATAAATAGACACCGGGCTAAAAGAGGAAATGGGTCGTTTAAGCTTCAAAGTAATTCTATATCACTCTCCACAATAGCCAGGACATCCTCATTTGCATACTCCCTTTGCTCACCAGACGTGTAGGCACCGACATGAAATATGGAATATCGGAAGTCCTATAATTCCGATTATGATGGGACACATCTTTTTAGCAGCAGAGTTAGCCAAGGAATGATACGCATATTTTTCCGGATCTGTGAGCCCTTCCGGTGAGCTGTGGCACAAAAGTACCAACATAACCAACGGTAATTATGTCATGTCTAGTCTCTAAAGAAAGGTAAATTCGTAATAAAAAATATGGTATCACTTGCAAACTTCTGTCTTCAACCAGTTAGAAGTTATCGCAAAAATTAGGGATTTTAATAAAAACATGAAGGGTGGAGCCCACGCCACGTGAGGTCATCACAGGGGAGTGTGTTTGCAGGTCCCCCCTTCAGCATAAAAGATCCAGCTTAAGATGGGTCCATACTCATGCCGGGAGGTATATATTCTATAAGCAGGGGTCACGTTCGATAATGGTCAAATCAATTGGAGCGCCTACCCTCCAGCTAAACTGAATCGTCTCTGCAATCTGTATAGTAAATTCTTCTTTAACCCTCCGTCACATACAATATCGGTTCTAACGAGTTCACATACAATGTGACTGTCAGGCGCAGGCTAGAAAAATACCTATAATATCTAATGTTTGCAATTTCAGTGCTCTAAAAGTGATCAGTGACCTTCATAGGGATGTAATAAAAGAGACTACACATAATCAGGTGCAAAAAAAACCCATTTACTTAACATAAAACTAATAACTCTGAAATACAAACATTTCAAAACTCCCGCCAAATAGAAGAGATGTGCCTGTCAGGTCTATTGTATGTGACGGAGGGTTAATTTTTAATTTTGTGTAACTGTATATTCTGTACTGTATTGTCCCCCTTTGTAAAACCTTTGTATATTTTTCCTAAACACTGCCCCCCTTTTGGATTAAACATAAAATTTAATAGTCCTGTTTCTTTTGCTCTGTAATCGTTCCTTCCCCGAAGCCATATACGCTACCAGGAAGCAGGCGTCCAATAAGGCCTGTATTATATCTTAAAACGGATCGTGGTGGCAGCAAATAATCGTAATTGGGCTATCGTGAAGCTGGCAGTGACCATACTGGAGCGTATACACATATTCTATGTGTTGGAATCCAGAGGTGTGTCAGCCACAATCTCACTGCTCGCTTGCCATTAGCTACGTAGTGAGTAATCGGGATTGTGTGACACATATAATAATGAAGATTAGCAGAACACACGACCTGCACAGCCGCCTATATCAGATTCCTACAACCTTCTCTCCACCTACCTGATGATCCTGTGAACAGTCCTGAGGTCCCTGATGTCTCTCTGGTGTCGTCCTCTTACTGGTTCTTACTTGAGGTGACACATAAGGAAATCACTTCATTCTTTATATATAAGTAATTCAGGGATTAAACTCAATGTAATGATTGTAATTAATGTACTAAGTTATATTACAAGTTTTGCTCTGTTTTCACTCCTTCAGAAGCCACACCCCTTTTTATGACACCCGTATCTTCCGATCACAAGGTGCTCCCATCATTAATATGGAGGCGCATGTGACAACAGATAGAGATCTCATCATTGGTGGCAGTGGCGACAAACAAACACGTCAACGCTTATGTTCTAATGTTTGATGGTCAAGATCAAATGTCTATGTGGACCACGGAACGAGCAGTGGGGTTCAGTGTCAGGGAAATATTAATGTCAGGAAAATGTTCGTCCATATTTGCCTGACATAGATGTTCACCTCCCTCCCTTACTCCCCTTCTGCTCAGCACAAAAGCTTCAATTAGCACAGTCATGAGGGAGGCCTTACACAAACAATGCCAGTACAAGCTAACTAAAATGCAAATGTATTTCCTCTTAACACAGACCTGAGATAGATTGACATCTTCTGCCAGGCCAGAGATTGGAGGAAAGAGGAAATGGTCTGTTAAGTTCAAAGGCACTCACAAACAATTCCCGGCCACCAGCCATAGCCAGGTCGACTCCGATATGAAATATGGAATATTGTGAGTTCCATACGTCCGACAATAACGGGACCCATATTTTTATTGACTGAACCAGCCCAGGAATGCATCCATAGTTTTCCAGGGCTGTAAGCAAAATCTGGGAGCTGTAGCGCAAAAACACCAGGATAGCAGACTGCAACTATGCGATGTTTGGTCTCTACATGAAAGTAAAATCATAATAGAAAATATGATATCACTTTTGGGCTTCTGGAATCAACGCGCTATGAGTTATCCCAAAAAAAAGGTTATTAATACAAATATGAAGGGTGGAGCCCAGCCCCTGTGATGTCATCACAGGGGGTCTCTCCCTTCAGTATAAAATAGTTTGTTGAGGCTAAAACCGTGTTCTTTGCCCGGGAGTATATGTCTATCATAGCGAAGGACCCTGTTCGATTACAGTAAATGGAGCGTCTCCCCTCCACCTACACTGTGTTCCAAATTATTATGCAAATAATATTTTCTCAGATTTTCCCAAATTACCTATATGAATTGCAGTCATTGTAATTTTCCAGTCAAATAACTATTAGAGTACAATTGAAAGGTTTTTGTACAAACTGCCTATGATAACAGTATATTTTTAAAAAAAATAAAATACTCAAACTGCACTCAAAATGCATGTTCCAAATTATTATGCACAGCAGAGTTTTCAACCTTTTCATTTTAATAAAGAACAAAAAATGGTCATTTTTGCAATTATAAGCATTAGCAGGTTATTACAAACTGAAATCAAACAGTTTTCAACTCAAAACTTTCTTCTAGGTGATGTTACATTTGCACATAGGACCCCTTGTTCGAAAGGAGCTTCTGAACTCTCTCGTCCATTGAATTTGTCAGGTTTTGGATGGTTTCTGCTTCAATTGTTTTGCATGAGGACAGAATACCCTCCCAGAGCTGTTGCTTAGATGTGAACTGCCTCCCGCCATCATAGACACTCCTTTTGATGATGCTCCAGAGGTTCTCAATGGGGTTGAGGTCAGGGGAGCATGGGGGCCACACCATAAGTTTGTCCCCTTTTATGCCCACTCCATCCATCTGGACCGTCAAACTGTTTTGTTCACCGATGAGTGCCGTGCAACGCTCGATGGTCCAGATGGATGGAGTGGAGGATGGCTGGTTGATGGACACCCCATGCAAACACGGCTACGGCGCCAACAAGGAGGAGGGGGAGTAATGTTTTGGGCTGGAATCATGGGGAGAGAGATTGTCGGCCCCTTTAGGATCCCTGAAGGGGTAAAGATGAACTCCATAATGTATGTTGAGTTTCTCAAACAGCACTTCCTGCCATGGTTCAAGAAGAAGAACTGTGTATTCCGCAGCAAGATCATTTTCATGCATGATAATGCAACGTCTCATGCTGCACATAACACATCTGCATCTCTGGCTGCTATGGGCATAAAAGGGGACAAACTTATGGTGTGACCCCCATGCTCCCCTGACCTCAACCCCATTGAGAACCTCTGGAGCATCATCAAAAGGAGTGTCTATGATGGCGGGAGGCAGTTCACATCTAAGCAACAGCTCTGGGAGGGTATTCTGTCCTCATGCAAAACAACTGAAGCAGAAACCATCCAAAACCTGACAAATTCAATGGACGAGAGAGTTCAGAAGCTCCTTTCGAACAAGGGGTCCTATGTGCAAATGTAACATCACCTAGAATTTAGTTTTGAGTTGAAAACTGTTTGATTTCAGTTTCTAATAACCTGCTAATGCTTATAATTTCAAAAATGACCATTTTTTTGCTCTTTATTAAAATGAAAAGGTTGAAAACTCTGCTGTGCATAATAATTTGGAACATGCATTTTGAGTGCAGTTTGAGTGTTTTATTTTTTTT
The DNA here is from genome assembly GCF_046119375.1 of Phyllobates terribilis. Taxonomy (NCBI): domain Eukaryota; kingdom Metazoa; phylum Chordata; class Amphibia; order Anura; family Dendrobatidae; genus Phyllobates; species Phyllobates terribilis. The sequence continues at coordinate 372,367,527 of NW_027362765.1, read as the reverse complement.
TAAATATACTGTTATCATAGGCAGTTTGTACAAAAACCTTCCAATTGTACTCTAATAGGTTTTTGACTGGAAAATTACAATGACTGCAATTCATATAGGTAATTTGGGAAAATCTGACAAAATATTATTTGCATAATAATTTGGAACACAGTGTATATTGAATCGTCTCAGCTATCGTATAGTGTAAGTTATCTTCTTTTATCCTGTTTATTTTATGTAACTGCCTATGTATTAATGTCTCCTTTGTAACATCTTTGTATATATTTTTCTTGAACACTGCCACCCTTTTGGATTAAATATAAAATTTAATAGTCCTGTTTCTTTTGTTCTGTAATCGTTCCCTTCCCCAAAGCCATACCCGCTACCAAAACGCAGGCGTCCGGCCAAGCCTGTATTATATTTCAAACTTGGCCGGTGGTGGCAGAGAATAATAATAACTGGGCTATCGTGAAGCTGACAGTGACTGTACGAAGGGCGTTAAACACGGATTCCAGGCTTTGGAACCCAGAGGTGTGACGCCACACGCTCACTGGTCGCTTACCGATACCTACGCAGCGAGTAGTCTGGATCGCATGTTCGCAACGCTGGATGAAATACTGACAGCGCAACGGCACGGTGAGATATCGCGTGATCTCCCCGGTGTCGTCCCTCTTTTGGAATCCCTGACATTCAGTAAGATGAATTTTACTTAATTTATATCCTTCTGAAAATCTTTTTCATTTTTTCAATACCTTTAAGTTTTTCCTAAAGCAGATGTGTTTAACACATGTGTGTATTTAGTCGTGTCTATTACCTGGTGATGCGCTGGGCTGTGAACCTCCATGATGACGTCTTTGTACCAATCCTTGTGTCCTTCTAGATACTCCCACTCCTGATCTGACCTAGATGGTGACATCCTGATCCCTGCATAGCGTCACTGTATAATGTCCCAGCATTCCCAGCAGTGTCACCTCTCCGGTCAGCAGCTCAATCATCTTGTAGGTCAGTTCTAGGATCTTCTGGTCACTGATGTCCTCATGTATCTGGGGGTGTGGTGGAGGCCCCAGGATTGGGCTCAGGGTTCCTCCTCATCCCTCAGACACAGGGACCTGACAGCGATCATTAGAGGTCTTCACTACTGTGTAATCCTGTTTGTGGAAAAACACATTTATGAATATCATTAGAGTCATTTCCAGAGTTCTTCATCTTTCCAGTTACAGTTATGCTCAAAAGTTTGTGAACCCTTCAGAATTTTTTATATTTCTGAAAAAATTTGATCCAACACTATATCATGTTTTCACAGAAGTCCTAAAAGTAGATAAAGAGAACCAAATGAAACACAGGAGTAAAATATATTAGATTTTTTTATATTTTAAATGAGGAAAATTTTCCAATATCACCTCTGTAAGTAGCAAAAATTTGTGAACCTTTAGGATTAACAGATAATTTCAAGGTGGAATTAAAGTCTAGTGTTTTCAATCAACGCAATGACAATCAGGTGTGAGTGGGTGACCTGTTCTATTTAAAGACATAGATCAGGGATATATCAAAGTCAGATTTTCACAACAGATGTTTGAGGAAGTGTATCAAGGCAGAAGCAAAGGAGATTTCTGAGGACTTCAGAAGAAGAGTTGCTGATATTTATCAGGCCGTGTTACGCCGGCCACTTACATGCCTTCCAATCGCCTCCCTACTCACCATGTGTTTTGCTCTGCTCCACCCCGTACCTGATCATCACCCTGAGTTGCCTTGTGCTGGTTCTGAGTCATAGGGGGGCACGGCCAAACTCTGCAGGAATTTGTATCCACTCTGTCCTGCAGAGATTTGCTTCCCCAGCCTATCATCTGCTAGCAGAGTGCTTTTGTACTGTCTCCTGTTATTGATCCGGCACGTTTACCCACTTTGTTTGACTCTGACTTTAAATAGTGAACCCATGCTGCCTACCGCTACCTTGAACGTCTGACAATGCTTTTGTTTTTCCCTCCTGTACCTCATACTCGTGTCTCTAACCCTACGGTCAGCTACTGCAGTACCAGGGAGTGCCCTGGAGTGGTGCCTGGTGTCTCTACTGGCAGCCCAGCCCTTCTCCCCATCAGAGGCCCTAGTGAAGACCCGGTAGACACTTAGTCACGCCTCTACAGGGTAAGTGCGTATCATGGCGCAGTGGGTCCATTCCCACCACTGTCACAGGTTGGTAAAAATTACAAAACTATTTCTAAAGAGTTTGGACTCCACCAAGACAGGTTGTGTACAAATGGAGGAGATTCAAGACCATTATTACAGTATCTTCCTCAGAAATGGCCAATCAACAAAGATCACTCTGAAAGCAAACTGCATAATAGTCACAAAGGAACCCAAGGTAACCTCCAAGTAACTAAAGGCCTCTCGCTTTTAGCTAATCTTAATTTTCAAGAGTCCACCATCATGAGGTGCGACTATGCAGATGTCGGCCGTTTCGTGTCTGAGTACATACGTATCTTACCAGCCTTCACAAACTTTCAAGCACTATTGTACGGCATTCATTTGTCATTACCATAGATAAGTCTGACGTAATGTGACGTCACCAGAATCTCTCACCTCTCCTGTAATCCGGAAGAGGATCTCTAGGGTGAGTTGTAATATCTGCTCTGCAGTTGTAACTCCATTCTTCTTAGATCAGCAGAATTAAATGAGGTGTTCATTTTATCTTTATTTTAACAGACGGGTTGGGGACATGATTTTGTCACACTTAAAGGGGTATTCCCATCTCCAAGATCCTATCCCAATATGTAATAGGTGTAATAATAATAATATTAGCAATACAATTAGAATTAGAAATGTAGTATAGTATTTTTGATTCGCTATGTCTCTTACCTCATGTGCAGGAATCGCAGGACCTTAGGTATCCATGGTTACGACCACTAGCAGCTAGCTAACTAACTCACTTTATCAGTGGACGTAACCATAGATACCTAAGGTCCTGCTATACCTGCACATGAGGTAAGTGGCATAGCGAATCAAAAATACTATACTACATTTCTAATTCTAATTGTATTGCTAATATTATTATTATTACACCTATTACATATTGGGATAGGATCTTGGAGATGGGAATACCCCTTTAATACATCATTATAACAGGTTCTCCCAGTTCTTCTTCACAGGCTGCACAGTTACATTGTCCATATAATGGCTGCTGATGGAGGAGCATGTGATCAGACCTGTCCATCAGCCTCCTCCAATTAAAAACCCTGCACGTGAAAAAGCCGAGTTTCAATTGGTGGAGGCTGATGGACCAATCTTGTCTCCTCCATTAGTGACCATTATATGATTAGGAGAACTGTGCAGCCTGTGGTGAAGGAAGAGGAGAACATGTAATATTTACCCAGGGTGGCATTAGTGACACTGATCCAGCTTCTTTCTGGTTGGTTGCAAAGTGGGATCAGTGAGTGCACGGATGAAGTCGAGGAGCCTACACCCAGCTTCTTTGCACATAAACAAGACAGCAGAACGTCGTACTCATGGGTGAGAGTTGCAGACACCCAGTGGTGGCATCTCATGAGTGATGGATGTCCATCACTCCATCTTGGATTTGATTACAAGATCCGAGGTAGGAATAGTTTGGGGAATTGACTAGTTCTGAGTAATTTGCATACTGCAAACCATATTTATAACTTGATTTTTCCGTATGGCATATAATGGTCCTCCTTATGATCCATAAATTAGTCTTATATGAAATTATGGTGGGGGGGTTAAGAACGGCTGGAGAGATAAAAGGTGCCTTTAAAAATGCATCATGATGAGCTGATCTGCAGTAACTAGCAGCGGCCACTAAACGATGTATGGATTGTCGTGTTCAGCTCCATGTCTACACCTGTCCACTGATAACAGCTGTTCGGGAAAGGGTGCCGGGTGTCAAACCCCCATAGTTATGACATTGATGAGCTAACACAAGGGTAGATCATCAATATCATAGTAGTCGACAAGTCCTTTAAAGTGTTGTTTTACGCGAGGTCATATCTAGTGTAGTGTGCACTGTATTCTACATGATGGTGCATGTCTACTGAAGAATACACGGCTGCCTCTGAATCTGAAGGAAGGCTGCCCACTCACTCGTGGAAACTGGTGCGGTAGTCATAGAAATCGTCACTACCAGAGATGCTGAGCTCCTACATACGGCGTTCACTCCAGAAAACTGGCAGAAATTCAAAAGGCGAAGAAGTCAGACTGGATCCAGGTTGAGGAACCATGAGGATCTGTATATCAGACTTGTCAACTTTTCTAAGTTGCTCTCTGGAAGAGTCAGGATTGCATTACATGTTTTTTTTGTTATTTTTTTTTGCATAAACATGTCCACTTTTTTGAAAGACCCCAGTTTCCCGACCATACACACTTTCCCTCCTTATTTATACCCAGAAAAGCCGGCTTGCTGGAGGGTTTTGCAGCAGCTGGGAGACATTCCCACCCAGTCAGTTTTGTTTCTTTTCATTTACTTTAATTGTGGCAAAAAATAGTAACAGCGCAACTCATGTAAATACACCCTCAAAGGGTCGTTACCAACAAGCTATCACTTATCCACCTGATGACACAGTGTTTTCTGTTTGAACCGGAAGTAACTTTCTCACCATAAGCCTATGAGACTCACATTTAGGTTCTCATAGGATTGCATTAAGAAAGCGACTTCAGGTCCAAAACAGTAGGACGAGGTCAGTGTTCGTTTTAGGGTGACTGCCCCCTACTCTCGCACTACATGATTTTTTATTTTTATCTTTAGATTGGACATGGTCACATTTGTTTGATGGAATTATGTTTTGGTTGTTTTTTTTTTGCAATGTTTTAATGCAACCTAATAAACAATGATTTTAGGTGTATGACCTGTGAATATAGTGATAACCAGAATAGGTGGCGATGGGTAAATATATTAACAACCACCATAAATGAGGAGGGCACCATCTAATAAACGGGATCTACCTGCAGCATCTCATGAATAGTGTTCGAGTTCGGTTCGGTTCGTCGAACACCCGTGTGTTCGCCGAACTGTTTGTCGAACTGTTCGTCGAACACCTTCGAACACCGTTAAAACCAATGGCAGGCAAACAAAAACACATAGAAACACATAGAAAACACCTTCAAAGGTGTCCAAAAGCTGACAAACTGCTCAGAAGACACAACTAACACATGGAAAAGTGACAAGTACATATAGTCATGCGAAAAGAAAAGAGGTGGAGGAGTAAAAGGAGGGGGAGACACAGATATAGGCATGTCATGCCCTTCTAAAATCCAAAAAGTGAGAAGCCGACACGTTCAGTCCGCTCCTGCCCGTGCCACCTCCGTGTCGCCGGGTTTGTGCCAGAGCCGCGGTGAACCCTGACGGCCAGCCCCCCTCTCCCAATACTGGTGCCTGTCCGCTGGTGGGTCGAGCGAGCCCCCCTGTGGTGGAGGCAGCTCTAAGCTTTTTAATTTAAATTGTCTCTCTAATTTGAATGAATACACTTTAAATCCATTTACAAGGATCTATTGGAGGGCAAGTCTCATGCCAGCAGCCGCGTAATTCCAGCTCCAGTAGCGTCCACTAAAGCTGCTGCAGTTAAAAAGCTTTTATAAGGATCGAGCTCGGCTGTCCACCGCAAGGCATCCTACTGCCAGTCCCAGCCCCTATGCCTTGGGGTGCCTCCTGATGCTCTTCACTGAGTATCCCGTGGTCCCGAAGCATTTCCTTTGAAAAAATTAAGTGTCCAAACTACAGGTGGTGTAGCTTGCTTAACAGCCGGGATAATCCGCTGACTAGCAGACACTGCTACTAGGCACAAAGTATTTCCTGGGCTAGATGCAGTTAAAAATGTGTAATTAGATACTCTCGTTGGATGCTGAGAAAGCATTCCATAGAGTCTCCTGGCACGCCATATATGATTCTCTTAAAAAGCTTGGGGTAGGGGTCTAGGGGACCCTTTTATAGCCAAAATCACGGCCCTGTATCACAATACGTCACCTAGGCTGAAGATAAATGGAACTGTAGCACCCTGAGGGCTCGGTTGCTACAGAGGTATTGCACCTCACCCACAGGTGTGATATCTCACTCTCAGGTAAGGATGGAGAGTGGATCAGGACCCGACACCTGCATGCATTACACCACATTGCCGTGGGGCAAGGTGACCAATATGCCTCTGAGATGGGCACGACAGTCCCTGTCCCTGGCTGGAGTGGGGGGAGGGAACACTGAGGAAGGGGAACCCTGTAGTGCAGGAGCAGGGAGGAAGCAGTTCCTGGGTGCATTGAGAAGGGAGTATAAAAGGTGGGCACCATCTTAGTTCAGTGCAGAGAAGTCTGAGCAGAAGTGGCAGGGTCTCTGCATGAGCTCTGCTCCGGAGGCGGGCCTAGTAACAGAGGCCCAGGCCTGGAAGAGGGAGAAGGAAGGAAGAGGAGCGGAGAAGGCTCCAGGAACGAGGAATGAAGGGATCCCAGGGGTGCGGACGGGCGAGTCGCCACCGCACGATAGAATCCACCTGCGTGGAGGGGTCAGGCCAAAGGGGGAGACCGGTCCCCGAAACTAGTGGAGGCAGGAAACGACCCTCAGCTAGAAACCGGAGGCTCTGACATTTTATGTGGCGCAGCCCCTCGCTACACCCGCTAGGAAGGCACCACATAGGGTCAGGGAAACTGGCGCCAAGTTTACCAAGAGGAGGCCCGAGGCAGCCGGACAGAAGGGTTGGTAAGAAAGGCCAGACAAAGGACACACAAAGGGAGTCCTGTGAAGCGCTCCAAAGTTATCTGGGAGTTGTCTGAGCCCCTCACCTGGTGAGCACAGTACGACGTGGGCAGCCGTTACCTGCAGACGTGGTCTGGATAATAAGAACTGTGAGTAAAGGCCCTGGACTGCATCACTGACTCCGTGTCGTTACTGCTGCTGCCCTGCACCATCACCCCCATCCTCCGCATACACTGCCCTGAGGCTATACTCCTCCCGTGGGGAGTTATGCTACGCTCTGCTGCACCCACAACACCAGCCTCAGCGGTCTGCCATGCAGCGGCGGTTCACTCTGACCGCAATCCACGGGTGGCGTAGTCGGACATTTAAACATCAAAACCACATAAATAGTTCCGCCACTGGTTTGACCACCCTGAGCCACGGAACCGGGTCGCCGCCACGAAGACTACAACCACCAGCATCCACCAAAAAGGGTCCGGCTCTGGGTGTCCCAAGGCCCAGGGGGCGCGTCAGAACATTTTCAGCACCTTTCACAATCACCAATGGGACAAGGCAGGGATGTTCTCTGTCCCCTCTCTTATACATCCTAGTGACGGAGCACCTGCTCTCATCAATTCGCCATAACCCCAATATTAGGTGGATTGAGGTGGGAGGCACCGAGTACAAGTGCTCTCTATTTGCTGATGATGTCCTAGTATATATCACTCAATCACATATATCCATCCCTGCTGTTATGGCTGAAATAGATCACTTTGTTACATGGTCAAATTTTAAAATCAATGCAGCGAAGTCTGAGGCCCTCGATGTCTCCCTCCCCAAATCCATATAGGATTCCATCCAGTCCAACTTTCCCTTTGCCTGGCCCTCACAGGGTATCAAATACTTAGGAATTTCTATTCATAGAGACCTCTCCCATCTATGTTATCTTAATTTTGGGCCCTTTATTGAACAACTCCATACAGACCATGGTTGGCAAGTTAGAACTGTAAGATTCACTACGTGAACCACTGGTGTTTTGTGGAAAAGCACATGTACACTGTGTTCCAAATTATTATGCAAAAAGTGTTTAGGAGTGATAAGGGAAGAATTTGTTTGTTTGTCAGTTAAACTCATTGATGGTGATGTGTGTCAGGGCTCTTTATATCACTGTAAGCAATTGCAGACACCTGTGCTAATTAGTTTGGCAGGTGTGTCCAATGAAAGGCAAGACTACTTAAGAAGGCTGTCTCACATTATTAAGCAGCCTACATTTTCTGCCAAAATGGGAAAGAAAAAGGATGTGTCGGCTGCTGAGAAGCAACAAATTGTGGAGTGTTTAGGTCAAGGCATGACTACAATCAACATTGTGCGATGATCAGGATGAAGTGTCTTGGCAATCAAGAAGTATGTAGCTGATTCACAGTACACACGTGTGCGTGCTGATAAGGGCAAATTGAGGACTCTTTCCTACAGGCAATTACGTCAGGTTAAAAGAGCAGCGGCAAAAAAGCCTTGTCATAGCAGCAGACAAGTTTTTGAAGCTGCTGGTGCCTCCAACGTCCCCCGAACAACAAGATGCAGGGTCCTTCAGAGGTTTGCAGCTGTGCATACGCCATCCTGTCGACCTCCTCTATCCACTTCACACAAGCAGAAAAGGCTCCAGTGGGCTAAACATTACATGAAGACTGATTTCAAAACTGTTTTGTTCACGGATGAGTGCCGTGCAGCGCTCGATGGTCCAGATGGATGGAGTGGAGGATGGCTGGTTGATGGACACCCCACGCAAACACGGCTACAGCGCCAACAAGGAGGAGGTGGAGTAATGTTTTGGTCTGGAATCATGGGGAGAGAGATTGTCGGCCCCTTTAGGATCCCTGAAGGCGCTAAAGATGAACTCCATAATGTATGTGGATTTTCTCAAACAACACTTCCTGCCATGGTTCAAGAAGAAGAACCGTGTATTTCACAGCAAGATCATTTTTTTGCATGATAATGCACCATCTCATGCTGCACATAAAACATCTGCATCTCTGGCTGATATGGGCATAAAAGGGGACAAACTTATGGTGTGACCCCCATGCTCCCCTGACCTCTACCCCATTCAGAACCTCTGGAGCATCATCAAAAGGAGTGTCTATGATGGCGGGAGGCAGTTCACATCTAAGCAACACCTCTGGGAGGGTATTCTGTCCTCATGCAAAACAATTGAAGCAGAAACCATCCAAAACCTGACAAATTCAATGGACGAGAGAGTTCAGAAGCTCCTTTCGAACAAGGGGTCCTATGTGCAAATGTAACATCACCTAGAATTTAGTTTTGAGTTGAAAACTGTTTGATTTCAGTTTCTAATAACCTGCTAATGCTTATAATTTCAAAAATGACCATTTTTTTGGTCTTTATTAAAATGAAAAGGTTGATCGAAAAGTTTGGGGGATCTAAGAGTGTGGCAACCCAGTAGTCATGATTACTTCGAATTCTGACAATATGAGGGTCATGTTGCAGGTAGTGCAGCAAGAAGGCACTTATGTGTCTTGCGCATCTCGGAGCCCCAAAATTATTTTCCGGGCTAGATGCAGCTAAAAATTATTATTAATTTTAAATCTGGTGGAGCTTAGTATAGATGGCCTAATAGGATCAGTGCTGCACACTGCTACAAAGCCCAAATTATTTTCCAGCCAAGATACAGATAAACATGATTAGTAATTTTAAATCTGGTGGAGCTTATTATAGATGGCCTAATAGAATCAGTGCTGCACACTGCTACAAAGCCCAAATTATTTTCCAGCCAAGATACAGATAAACATGATTAGTAATTTGAAAGCTTAAAACGGTTGGTGAGGTGATTTTAACCAATCATCAAGCTTTTACTCTCCCCAGGATGACACAGGGGTAGAAAAGTCGTTTCGGATCCATGATTTGTTCATCTTTATGAACATGAGTCTGTCTACATTATCAGTGGAGAGCCGCGTGCGCTTATCTGTCAGCACACCACCAGCAGCGCTGAACACACGTTCAGACAGAACGCTGGCTGCGGGGCATGACAAGATCTCCAAGGCGTAAGTGGCTAGCTCCGGCCATTTATCCAGATTGGAAGCCCAAAAAGAGCAAGGGTCCAGTGACACAGTCATGGCTTCAATGTTTACTTGGAGATACTCCTGTACCATCGTCTCTAGGCGTTGACTATGTGTCAGACTTCTTGTCTCCTGTGGCCTTGCAAAGGATGGGCTAAAAAAGTGGTGAAATGATTCCGCAAAATTGATGTTACCAGCAGATACTGTGGTTCTGTTACGGTTTGAGTGCTGAACACTTGACGGTCCCACGGTTGGCAAGTTGGAACTGTGAGATTCACTACGTGCACCACTGGTGTTTTGTGGAAAAGCACATGTAAGATTCTGCAACAGTCTCTGCTGATACTCCTGCATGCGTGCATCCCTTTCTATGGCAGGAATAATTTCGGCAAATTTACTTTTGTACCGGGGATCTAACAGTGTGGCAACCCAGTAGTCAGGATTATTTCTAATTCTCACAATTCGAGGGTCATGTTGCAGGTAGTGCAGCAAGAAGGCACTCATGTGTGTTGCGCATCCAGGAGCACCAAGTCCCTGTTGTGTTGGTGGCGAGGTAACAATCATCCTTCCTTCCTCTGTCCTCTCCCCCCAACCTCGCACAACAAAAATGTGATCAAGGTCTCCCTCATCTCATGAGTCTTCCATCAGTTCGTCCTCCACTTCTTCCTGGGCTCCTGCACCTTCCTCACTAGTTTGGCTGCTACCATGCGCCCTGGTAAAACCATCTCCCCCACCCTCACATGCCTGCCGCCTTGGTGCTGCCGACCGTCTGGACCTTGCAGATGTTAGCCCTTCCGCATACAACTCCTCTTCCTCTACTTCCTCCACCTCCTCTTGTGCCACCACCTGACTCCGAATTCTGTTTAACATGTGCTTCAGCATGTAAATAACCGGAATAGTCATGCTGATAATGGCATCGTCAGCACTAAACATCTTCGTTGCCATTTCAAAACTGTGCAGAAGGGTGCATAGGTCCCTGATCTGAGACCACTCCTCCAGCGTGATTTGCCCCACCTCTGGATCTCGTTGGCCCAGGCTATACGTCAGAACGTATTGCACCAGGGCTTGTCGGTGCTGCCACAGTCGCTGCAACATGTGCAGAGTTGAATTCCACCGGGTAGGCACATCGCATTTTAGCCGGTGAAGTGGCAGGCCCAACGACTTCTGTAGAGATGTAAGTCGCTGAGCTGCGGGATGCGAACGGCGGAAGTGAGCACACAGCGACCGTGCCCTCTGCAGAAGGCCATCTAGTCTGGGATAGTGGGCTAAAAATTGCTGGACAACCAGGTTCAACACGTGAGCCATACAAGGCACGTGTGTGACATTGCCCCGGCGAAGGGCCGCACCCAGGTTTGCAGCATTGTCGCACACGGCCTTCCCTGGTTTCAGGTCCAGTGGAGACAACCATTCATGAAATTGGTTCTCCAGAGCTGACCACAACTCCTCAGCTGTGTGACTCACATTTCCCAGACATTTCAAAGTAAAAACCGCCTGATGACGTTGAGCCTTACTGCCAGCATAGTAAGGAGGTGTGCAGGATCCCTTCTGCGCAGTTAGAAAGCTTGTGGCATGACCAGACAGGCTTTGGGTGCAGGTGGAAGACCGAGAGGAGGTTGAGGAGGCAGAAGCAGTGGAGGAACTTTGACATAAAGAGGATTGACGCACAACTCGTGGGGACGGCAAGACTTGGTGAGCAGCCCCTTGTCCTGCTGTCACCATAGTTACCCAGTGCCCAGTCAGCGACATGTAACGCCCCTGTCCATGCCTACTCGTCCAAGTGTCTGTGGTGAAATGCACCCTGTCACACACAGAGTTTCTCAAAGAAGCGGTGATGTTGTGTGCGACATGCTGGTGGAGCGCAGGCACACCTTTCTTTGAGAAGTAGTGCCGACTGGGCATCTGGTACTGGGGCACTGCGACGGACATAAGGTCTCGAAAATCCTCTGTGTCCACCAGGCGGAAAGGCAGCATTTCTGTAGCCAAGAGCTTGCAGATGGTGAAATTCAACCTCTTAGCTTTCTCATGGCTAGGAGGAAATGGTCTTTTACTTGTCCACATCTGAGGGACCGAGGGCTGGCTATTGTGCTTAGACGGGGTTGATAAGGGTGTCCCCGGCAAACTGCCGGTCTGTGAGGAAGATGCAGGCGGACATGTTAGGTTGCCTTGATCCAAAGGTGGTGCTATCGATGTCGGACAGCGCTCAACACCAGCTGGTGTTACCACCTCCAAAGAAAATGATGACCTGCCAATCACGCTGGCTGTTGCGGGTAAAGAGGTGGCAGGTCTGCGCCCCAAAACAGGTGTGACTGCTGTCCCCCCAGTCACAGAGGATGAAGAGGCCGCGGATGCACAAGATATGGCAGACGGTGGTTGGCCCGGCCGGCTAGGCCGCATTGTAGCACACTGAGCTTCCCACTGCAACTTATGCTTCATGTCCATGTGCCGGTTCATGCATGAAGTACTCAAACTATGTATTTTTTGGCCTCTACTTAGCTTTTGCTGACAAATGTTACAGATAACACGAGTTGGGTCATCTTTATCGATCTGAAAAAATGCCCAGGCTATGCAAGGCTTAGCACCCATGCGACCTGAAGAGCCACCACGACTTGTGGTGAGAGGCAGAGTTGTGTTTGAGGATGCAGTTGTTGACGTGCTTCCAGTACTACGTCTCTGTCCAGGAAGGCGCAACCTGACCTCGTCGTCACTAGCATCTTCCTCCACCTCCTCTGCTGACCTCATCTCTTGGCTGACTGTGGGTTGACAGTAAGTGGGATCTCCAACCTCATCATCATCACCCTGTGCGTTATCACACCCGTCGTCCTCAGAGCCAACCTGTTCCTGCCCTGACAAAAAACTAAAGTTGTCGCTCCAATCAGGTATTTGAGTCTCATCATCGTCTTCCTCATTGTCTCCACCAACAGGAGTTACAGTTTGGGAATGAGGGTCTACATTATGGTCAGAACCTTCTGCGTCTGTTCCTGGATCCGACTCATAAAGATTCTGGGCATCAGTGCAGATCATTTCCTCGTCTGGATTCACAGAAGCGCTGGAGTCGACCTCTGATTCCCAGGCTATAGTATGAGTAAACAGCTTTGCAGACTCAACCATCTGTTATAACCTCATACTCAGACGGGCAGCTGGAGATTTGGGAGCTGTGAGGAAGCAAGTGCGATTGGGGTGACACCTTTGAGGACTGGAGTATTTGTGATGTTGAAGTTGATGTGGAGGAGAGCCCACTTAAAGGAGCACTTTATATCCGTTGAAGCACCTGCTGTTTTTGTGCCTCATCTGGAATTTGTAGCGATTGGCGTGGCCGTAAGAAAGGGATCTGATCACATTGTCCGCTTAAAGAAGTAGACATTTTAGTTTGGCTGGAAGATGGTCTTTCTTCTGCAGATGTTACTGTTGCTTTAACACCTACCCCACGGACACAACCTTTTTTCCCCTTCCCAACACGCCTATTCCCCTTTCCACCAGCAGCAGGCCTTTTTCCACTCATTTTGGTGGTTAACTAATTCACAACTCTGGAGTTGTTTGCACAAAAAAACAATGGATGGGAACCAAGCAGAGCTGAGTGGCCAAACTGTGGTATTAGGCCAAAACTATTGGCTGGGTTAGATGCAGAAAAACATTATATTCAATTTGCAACCTGATGGAGGTCAGTATAGATGGACTAATAGAGAAAGTCCCACACACTGCTAGAAGGCCAAATATTTTTTCAGAGCTGGATGCAGACAAAAAATTATTTTGAATTTGCAACCTGATGGAGGTCAGTATAGGTGGACTAATAGAACAAGTCCCACACACTGCTAGAAGGCCAAATATTTTTTCAGAGGTAGATGCAGAAAAAAATTATATTCAGTTTGCAACCTGATGGAGGTCTGTATAGATGGACTAATACAACAAGTCCCACACACAGCTAGAAGCCCAAATATTTTTTCAGAGCTAGATGCAGAAAAAAATTATATTCAATTTGCAACCTGATGGAGGTCAGTATAGATGGACTAATAGAATGATGCTATGCCCAAAAGATTTTAATTCACTAGGTGCAGTAAAAAAATTTGTATTCTATACACAGGTGGTATATCTTCAAACACAGATAGGCTACTCCACTGACTAACACACTCTGCAATAGGCCAAAAAGGATTAGCTTTGCTAGATTCAGCCAAATGCTGTGAAAAAAACTTGCACAGCACTGGCACAGACCTGCCTGGCAAAAACTGATAGGAACTGATGTAACCTAGTCCTGAAAAGGACTCCAATTACAATTAGTCTTTACTCCCACAACCTATCTATTTAAGAGCACAGACCTGCCTGATAAAAGTCGTAGGAAATGCTGTAACCTAGTCCTTAAAAGGACTGCAATCACAACTATTCCCTACTCCCAAGCTATCTGTAGATTTGTGCGAAAATTGGCTTGAAATGAACAAGGTATAGCGCACACAGCAACAGCGGTGCCGTCTAACACGCAGCTGCAGCAGTGAGAAAATGGTGGCGACGGGGAAAATAGGGCAAGGACATGTGACATACACTGCCAATGACACATGCCCTTGCTTGTGTGAAAAACAGCAGTTCGCTCCGTGTGTGCACTGCTGATAGGCTGACAGATTGCACCTCCCCACTGAAAATGCGGGAAAGAGAAAAAAAAATGGAGATCTTCATTGTTCCTGCAGAGATCCATCCCCTGCCCCTCCCCCCGCCCCGCTGTACACTCAAACTGCGTATTAACATTAATTTTCATCATTACTGAGAAAAAATCCAGTTATGATTTTGGTGCACGAACAGTTATCGAACATAACCTCGAACAGCCGAATTTTTCTCAAATCTTTCGTGTTCGCCGAACGGCTCGAACACCGCCCAAAACAGCTCGAATTTGAGATTGGCGAACAGTTCGAGTAGAACAACGCTCATCTCTACTCATGAACTAACAATCCAATCTACATTTCTCAATTGGTGCATATTAAAGATAATATATCTCTTGCTAAATAGCTGGCACCTACTGATGGAAGTCTAGGTTAGGTCGTTTAAACATAAATGAATACTTGAAGAGAAAAAATACGACCATATAAACCCAACACAATTATAAAAATTAACTTTTATTCATAAATAGTGTAAAAAGTTTCCTTCATAATATAGGGTACAATGCAGAAATACAGAAAAACACATATCATGTAGAAAAAACCGTCTCACTGAAGGGACGATGCGATCCGCATATATAGGGGGCCTCGGCGCCACAGCAAAAACATGAACTAACAAGTGAAAACATTTTTGGGAAAGAGGAGATGCTAACTAATAGTGATCACCAAAATGATCAAGAAATAAATAAATAGATAGTGATCAATAGCAATATCAATCTATGAAAATATGTCAATTTATTAAATACAAATGTTTCCTGACACATATACATGTAGTAACAAACTAACAAACATATAAAACACCATAAGGATAAATATATTAATACATGCACCGAATGCACGATTCAGACTGAACAAAAGGGGGTAGAGGATAAAAGTTTTCATTGGAGTCCTGTTTTAAATAAAGTTTATTTGGCAAATGAAAAAAAAAAGTATACACAGTATCAAACATTACAACCAGAGTTGATCAAAGAGTCTGCAGGACCGTGGTCTATTGGCCACATTTGTAGTCCTTGGCCGCTGGATCCGAGCCCTCGATCCTCCACCTACCTGCCCACTGGCTCCTCTTCTGATTAGTCAGCCCAGTGGAAACTCATGTGTGTGTCACTCCGCAATGATGACGACATTGTGTCGGGCTTACTAATCAGAAGACGAGCCGGGATGCCGCAGGTAGGAGGAGGCTCACAGACTCCCGAAGTGACCACTGTACCAGGGTCTCGCAAACTTTTTTGTTCAACTGTACTGTAGCTACAAACTAAATGTAAAGGGAAAAAAAAGAATACAGTCAGACCAACAGAAAGGTAAAAAAGTAACATAATTTTATGCCACAATTGATGTCAATTTTGATAGATTTCCCCATCCCCCCTTCAACATAAGAGTTATGTGAGCCTATAAATGTCACCAGAGGAGTCAGAGATCACATGACCAGGAGGCTCAGTGCGCAGGACTGCTGTGCTGGTTGCCATGGTGCTGGATCTCACTTTCCTTCCGCTGTTCCTATATCTCTTATATTCCTAGTTTTACGTCATCTAATGTAAGCGTTATCATAACAGATTAACTCCTAAAGGACACGTGTATTTTGCACCCTCGCGTCCTGACAATTTTATTTTCTCGTATTTTCATCTTCATGTCCCAAAAGCTGAAGCAATTTTTTATTTCAGTCAGTGGAGCCACATGAGGGATTTTTTTTTTACGGCAAGAGTTGTAATTTGTAATGGTCGGCCCTTCTATCACTTTGGGTCTCTGTATATAGAGTCGGCATACTATTCTAGGAAAATCTGCGCTCCAGGAGGCAAATAGCGCTCCGTCCCTCCCGAGTCTCACCATGTGGCTTAGCAGCATTGCACAGCCACATATGGGGTATTTCTACATTAAGCAGAAATTGTGGGACAAATTTTGGTGCCATTTTTACCCATTTCCCAGTGTGAAAATGTAAAATTTGGGGCTAAAACTAAATTTTTGTGGTAAAAATTTAATTAGCGCATTTTTCGGACTATGAGACGCCATATTTTTCCTCAAATTTTGGAGGAAAGTGAGGGGTGCGTCTTATAGTCCAATATATATACATATACTGTCGCTGGGGGTGTGGGGAGAGCTGTAGTGGCGAAGGAGAGGGCACAGGAGGCCAGCTGCAGCCTACACCGTGCCCGCTACTAAAGAAAATGAATATTCACTGCTCCCCAAGCCCATGGGCGTGGGGAGCAGTGAATATTCATTTTCCTTAATAACGGGTACATGTATCGGGTAACGGGTTCCTGGTATGTATGACACCCTTCATCCCGGTATGTATGACACCCCTCACCCCTCTTCCTGGTATGTCTGGCACCCCTCATCCCTTTTCTTGGTATGCTTGGCACCCCTCCATCCTGGTATGCTTGGCACCCCCTAATCCCCATCACGCTGCAAACAAAAAAAATAAACAATCATACTCACCTCTCCTCAAGCGCTGCGTCCCACTCTGCTGCCAACAGGGATCTCACTGTGTGAGCCGCTCGTGGCGCAACTGTCACTGTAAGATGCTGTGCCGAAATAGTCACTGCTCCCCATGCTGGGACTGTGTGCATGGAGAGCAGTGATCATTCACTCTCCTTAATAGCGCTCACACTGTACCCGCAGCGCGGTTCCCGGGTTGAAGGGTGCCATACATAGTAGGAAGAAGGATGAGGGGGGCCATACCAGGATGAGGAATGAAGGGTGCCACGCATACCAGGATGGGATTGAGGGGGGCCATACATACCAGGATGAGTGATGAAGGGTACCATACATACAAGGATGGGGATGAGGGGTGCCATGCATACCAGGATAAGGATGAGGGCCACGTATAACAGGAAGGAGGGGGCCATATATACCAGGATGGGAGATACAGAATTGGGGGACATTACCCCTATAACAGTGTCAGCAGCAGACCCCCTCCCCCTTAACAGGGCATCATGATCACATTTTTTGCTTACATTTTTTTTTTCTATTTTCCTCTAAAACCTAGTTGCGTCTTATGGTCCGATGCAACTTATAGTCCGAAATATACAGTATTTTTTTCTTCCCTGTCCAATGGTATAAAATTCTGTGACCAACCTGTGATGTTCATATGATCACTGTACCCCAAGTTGATCATTGAGTGGTGTAGTTTGTAAAATGAGGTCACTTATGGGGTGTTCTGAAACTTCCGAATACATGTATGGTATTGGCGCACTCAGGAGAAATTGGACAACAAACTGTAGGGTCCATTTTTTCCTATAAACCTTTATAACAATTAAAAACTTAGGCTTAAACAACATTTTAGTGGTAAAAATGTAATTATTCTTTCTTCACCGCCCAATTGTATAAAGTTCTGTGAGGCAAATGTGCTGTCAATATGATCACTGCACCCCTAGTTGAATTCATCGGGGAGTGTAGCTTGTAAAATGGTGTCAATTAGGAGGGGTTCCTCTAATATGGCATCTCAGGAGCTCTGCCAATATGACATGGCACCCTCAAACCATCCCAGCAAAATCTGAACTCCAATATGGCGCTTCTTCCCTTCAGAGCTTTGCACTGTGCCTCAAAAGTAGTTTTTGACAACATATGGGGTATTGGCATACACAGGAGAAATTGCACAACAAATTGTAGCATTCTACCGCTCATTTTCTTCTATTATCCTTTATGAATATTAAAAACTTGGGGTCAAAGCAACATTTTAGTGGAAAAAATGCTAATTTTCCATTTACTCAGGCTGATATACAATTCTGTGAATCGCCTGAATGTTAAAAATGCTCACTACTCTCCTAGATGAACTCCTCAAGAGATGTTGTTTCCAAAATTGGGGGAATTGTTGGGGTTACTGCTGTTTTGCCACGTCAGGGGCTCTTCAAATGTGACATGGCATTCGCAATCTATTCCAGCCAAAATTGAATTCAAGAATTCAGTTGGAGCTCCTTCACTTCAAATCCCTGCCGTGTGCCAAAACAGTAGTTTTCCCCCACATATGGGGTATCGGTGTACTCAGGAGAAATTGCTCAACAATTTTTGGGGTCCATTTTTTTGTGTTACCCTTTTGAAAAATGAAATATTTTGGGCAAAACCAACATTTTTGCTGGAAAAAGGCATTTTTTCATTCTCAACGTTCTAAAATTCCGTGAAGCATCTGGGGGTTCAAAGTGCTCACCACACATCTAGATAAGTTACCAAAATGGGGTCACTTGTGGGAGGTTTCCACTGCTTAGGCACAAAAGGGGCCCAGCAAAAGTGACATGGTGTCTGCTATCTATTTTGCACTCCAAAAGTCAAATGGTGTTCCTTCGCTTCCGAGCCCTGTTGTGCCCCAATTAGTAAATTTGCCAGCATATATGGAGTATGAGCGAACTCAGGAGAAATAGCACAACAAATATACAGTCCATTTTTTCCTGTTACCCTTGTGAAAATACAAAATTTGGGGCTAAATCAACATTTTTGTGGGAAAAGGTAAAATTTTAATTTATTTCCTTCCACATTGCTTCAGTTCCTATGAAGCACCTGAAGGGTTAATAAACTACTAGAATGTAGTTTTGAGCACTTTGACAGGTAGTTTTTAAAATGTTGTCACTTTTGGATATTTTCTGTCATATAGGCCCTGCAAAGTCACTTCAAATGTGATGTGGTCCCTAAAAAAATTGGTTTTGCAAATTTTGTTGGAAAATTGAGAAATTGCTGATCAACTTTTAACCTAAGAAAAAAATTATGTTTGAAAAATGATGCTGATGTAAAGCAGACGTGGGAAATTTTAGTTACATCACACAAAGTAGTTAATGAATATCTGGTTTAAGAGCATAAAATTAAAAAATTGCAAGATGTTCAAAATTTTTGCCAAAATTCCGATATTTGCACAAATAAACGCAAAAAATATCGGCCTAAATTTACCACTTGTCACGCAAGGTGTGGGAAAGACTTAGTACAACACAAAGGGAAGAGGGAAGGGAAGTCCAGACTCTAGGAAAAGGGGGGAGTGGAGACCTCCTGGCTGATAGAATATCACCCTGTCTCCCCTAATATCCCTATATTGGTTCTTCACCAATCGCCGCACATGTTCCTCACCTTATCTTTCCCTGGCGTATGGCCCTGGCTAGGGTAGGAAGGCGATGAGCACTAGTCGATCCCCACTGAACAATAAAGACAACAAGGGAGGACAAACAAGAGAAAATTGCTTAGTTTTAGATGACTCCAGACAAATGAGCACACGTCCTCAAGCACCAGAGAGGAAGAAGTACTGCTCTCACTCAAGCCTTCACAAGGAGTAATGAATATCGCCGGCACCTCCCTCTGATACACAGCGGGTATTTATACACCCAGGTCAGGGTGTTAATTAGCCAGAGGAAGGTAGCTGCTGGGTCCTAGAGACAGCCTCTAAGAAGGTGTCTGTAATGCCAAACGTACAGATCTCCTGCAACCAACTGCAGGGCGACTGTCTGTCACTTCTGACACCCCCGTGACACCACTATCATGAAGTACAATGTGTAATGAAAAAAACAGTCTCAGGATCACTGGGACATGTTGAAGCGGTCCAGAGTTATTACCTCATAAAGTGACACTGTTCAGAATTGTAAAATTTGGCCTGGTCAGGAAGGTGAAAACAGGTTTAAGGTTCAAGGGGTTAAAAACTAGGAAGCCGATAATGCACTCCTAATACTTTATATGGATAAATCTTGCTGTCAGGTTCCGCTTAATTGATAGTATAGGGAGAGAGATCAGAGAGTCACTGTCTGATACTGTTAGGCAGGGAGGGGTATAGGGAGAGAGATCAGAGTCACTGTCTGATACTGTTAGGCAGGGAGGGGTATAGGGAGAGAGATCAGAGAGTCACTGTCTGATACTGTTAGGCAGGGAGGGGTATAGGGAGAGAGATCAGAGAGTCACTGTCTGATACTGTTAGGCAGGGAGGGGTATAGGGAGAGAGATCAGACAGTCTCTGTCTGATACTGTTAGGCAGGGAGGGGTATAGGGAGAGAGATCAGAGAGTCACTGTCTGATACTGTTAGGCAGGGAGGGGTATAGGGAGAGAGATCAGAGAGTCACTGTCTGATACTGTTAGGCAGGGAGGGGTATAGGGAGAGAGATCAGACAGTCTCTGTCTGATACTGTTAGGCAGGGAGGGGTATAGGGAGAGAGATCAGAGAGTCACTGTCTGATACTGTTAGGCAGGGAGGGGTATAGGGAGAGAGATCAGAGAGTCACTGTCTGATACTGTTAGGCAGGGAGTGGTATAGGGAGAGAGATCAGAGAGTCTCTGTCTGATACTGTTAGGCAGGGAGGGGTATAGGGAGAGAGATCAGAGAGTCACTGTCTGATACTGTTAGGCAGGGAGGGGTATAGGGAGAGAGATCAGAGAGTCTCTGTCTGATACTGTTAGGCAGGGAGGGGTATAGGGAGAGAGATCAGAGAGTCACTGTCTGATACTGTTAGGCAGGGAGGGGTATAGGGAGAGAGATCAGAGAGTCACTTCTCTGTCTGATACTGTTAGGCAGGGAGGGGTATAGGGAGAGAGATCAGAGAGTCACTGTCTGATACTGTTAGGCAGGGAGGGGTATAGGGAGAGAGATCAGAGAGTCTCTGTCTGATACTGTTAGGCAGGGAGGGGTATAGGGAGAGAGATCGGAGAGTCACTGTCTGATACTGTTAGGCAGGGAGGGGTATAGGGAGAGAGATCGGAGAGTCACTATCTGATACTGTTAGGCAGGGAGGGGTATAGGGAGAGAGATTGGAGAGTCACTGTCGAACAATCTTAGGCAGGGAGGGGCAGACAGCTGCTGCATGCTGCTGTCAGTGCGCTACAATGCTGAAATTCACTCAATAATACTGCTGTTATGTGCAGTTATTTTTTGCATTTGTGTATTTTGGTGCATCAAGTATTGCTCTTTTTGAGCATAAAAAGGTATCTAAACAGCACAGACATCACTAATTCCATTCTGTTGTGTGACAAAGTGTGCGTGTCACATCCTGTCTGCATCTACCATACATATTCACCAATATTGCTGCCTGTTGCAGTAATTTTTTTGCAGTTCACTTAGGAATTTTTTGGCTTTCATCTAGCATTTATCTTTGAGAAGAACTTGGACGCAAAAAACAACAAACCTTCTTCTGTCTGACTAGCTCAGTGTCTCTATTTCTTAAGCCAGTGACTTGTTATTTAACGGAAGAAGGTAGCTTAAGGTGCGGAATAGAGTCTGGGAGGCAGAGGCTCATGAAGTGCTCAGCCACACCCCAAAAAAATTCAGCCTCATTTGCATAAGAAATTAAGCATATTTTCAGTAATGATGCAATGGATGGCCTCGTAAGATTGCCTTATGTTTCAAAGTCCTACATGTCCATATAAGAAGTTTGGATAGAGTGGAATAAGCAGACAGACTCCCTTTAAATAATAATAATTTTTATTACTATAGTGCCAACATATTCCGCAGCACTTTATATTTTAGAGGGCACTTGTACAGACAATAAAGACATTACAGAATAACACATAACTCACATACCAAGTGAGGGCCCTGCTGCTCGCAAGCTACAATCTATGAGGAAATAGGGAGACACAAAAGGTAATTGATAAACAGTGCTTGTATGGTATGGTCCCGCCATCAATATAATAAGTAGGGCAATCACATAACTGTCACGCAAGGGGAGGGAAAGACTAATTGCAACACGAAGGGAAGAGGGGTAGGAAGCCCAAACACTAAGGAAAGGTGGCAGGAGACCCCTAGGCAGATCTAATATCACCCTGCCTGCCCTATCGTCCCTATATAGGTTACACACCTATCGCCCAGCAGGAACCTAAGCCCTGAATGTCCCTAGAGCTTGGCCCTAGATAGGGAGGGGACAGGGTGAGTACTAGTCAAGCCCAACTACAAATTAAAGACAACAAGGTAGACAAACAAAGGGGATACACTTAGCTTGAGTAGACACCAGAGAGATAACGCCAACTGTCCTCCAAGGGAACCAGAGAAGAAACTAGCCGACTGCTAGTGCTCCAAGCCTACACAGAGGAACATAGAACTGTCACTGGCGACTCTCTGGAGAAACTGAAACTATTTAACTACCCAGCAAGGGTGTGTCAATCAGCAGCAGAAGGTGGAGGTCGCTGCTGCGTCCTAAAGGAAGAAACATATACCTATACTACAGAGATGAGGTAATCAAGAAGGCATCTGCAATGCCAAGCGAGGTGACCTTCTACAGCCGGCTCCAGAGTGACTGTCTGTCACACCTCACACACCCTTGACAATAACGCTGCATGAACTGGTCACCAGCCAGTCTGTGTACAAGTACAGACATAGTAAAGACATTCAGTTAAGTGCATGGAGTGTGTGTGAACAGATGATACGAGGGTCTTGATTTTGAAGATAATTTTGTAGGGAAAAAATGGGGATGTTAGTCTAAAAAAATGCTTTTTTATGTGATGCTGTGGGTTTTGGGAATTATTCGAACTGTCCTGGGTAGTGCATTTCCAAAGAACTGGTACAGCACGTGAGAAGTAGATTGTGGACCCACTGCGCCACGGCCTGGGGAGAGCCTGGAGGGTCATAACTAAACAAACTCCTGTGTTTTCACTTATGCCCCTGATGGTGGGGTTAGACTTGAGCCACAGGTGGACGCCAGGTGCCATTCCAGGAAAGATCCTTGTACCGCAGCACTTGACCCCAAGGGTCAGGACAGTAGACATGGACTCAAGAGTCCAACGCAGGACTGAATTCTGATGCACCGTGAAGTGGCCCTCTATATTCTCTCCCTCTCTATTTTGATTGATAGCTCTTACTTTACAGAGCTAAAGAAGTGCAAAGATAGATGGAAAACAAGTAGGTGGGAAGGTGAACTGTTTGACCGGGGGCACCGAGCGCCAGTACTTGGTTTGTTCGGTCATTCTGTGTTGAGGGATTCACTTTAAAAAGATATACTATTCTAGGCTTATCATTTAAACACAGATTATTTTAGTGCAGTCAGTCAAAATATACTGACGTGTGCAATTAACACCACAGGCTTATTCTTTCCTCATTCAGATAAAAGAAAGAGCGACACTGATAAAATACGGGTTAATATAAGAGAAGACACTCGTGCCACATCATCTGCCAGTAGGAAAGTTGTAGCTACAAGTAGCAGCACTGTTAAGCACTAGACACAGTCCACAGTTGTCCTTCTTTTTTTTATTCCAATAGATGTTTGAAGGAGGTAGAAGCAGAAGACATCGTGGATAATGTGACCTCTGACGGTGACATTGAGTTTGAGCCAGTCTTCAGCTCATTCCTCCACCTCCGTTGCCACAGAACTAATTTCTAGAGCTGCATTCACAAGTAGTATCCGGTCATTGCCATTATCTTCAACTGCTTGTCATACTCCAACTACTCCTTCTCCTTCATTCCATCATCAGTGATTTATATCGCTTTATTTGTCCAGGAAACAACGCAATATGACAAGTCATCTGCGTGAGAGACAAATGTCACAGGTGTGTCAGAAGTGACAGACAGTCGCCCTGCAGTTGGTTGCAGGAGATCTCCACGTTTGGCATTGCAGACACCTTATTAGAAGCTGTCTCTAAGACCCAGCGGCTACCTTCCTCTGGCTAATTAACACCCTGTTCTGGGTGTATAAATGCCTGCTGTGTTCAGAGGGAGGTGCCGGCGATATTCATTACTCCTTGTGAAGGCTTTAGTGAGAGCAGCACTTCTTCCTCTCTGGTTCTTGAAGACATATGCGCACTTGTCTGGAGTCATCTAAAGCTAAGCATTTTCCCTTGTATTTCCTCCATTGTTGTCTTTAGTGTTCAGTGGTGATCAACTAGTGCTCATCCCCTTCCTTCCCCCTAGCCAGAGCCAAACGCCAGGAAAAGAAAGGGCGAGGAACGCGTGCGACGATTGGTGAAAAGCCAATATAGGGACGTTAGGGAAGACAGGGAGATATTCAATCAGCCAGGAGGTCTCCACTCTTCCCTTTCCCTAGAGTCTGGACTTCCTTTCCCTCTTCCCTTTGTGTTGCACTAAGTCTTTCCCACACCTTGCGTGACACCAAATGATCTGACACCTGGGCCTAGCTGCTGGTGCTGCAGTTGCTAATGTGACACTTAGTTGCTTCCATTGCCTTTAGGCAAATAATTGTCTATATTCACTCTGAAAGAGAATACCCACTGGCATTATTTCTCCAATAAAAGTTACTACTCTGTGCTCTCATATTGAGGATGACAATTTCAGGGAACAGCCAAAGTTATTAGGCAGCACGGTGGACTCTACTGACATGTGGAACTGCAATTACGGCCAAGGACAGTACATATCATGTGGCCAACTGGGTCAATATTTTGAGTGGCTGCGGCGATGAAGCCCCAGTGTAGCAGTGACACCATGGTTGAGCACTAGCGATGGTTCCAACAGCAAGCAGTATTTATCAAACTCCTCCACAATGGTCATTTTCTCCTACCCTACATGGGCAGGCCAGAACTTTGCTTCTCTACCCTGCCCTCACCCATATTGTAAATTCACATGCTGTCTTACAGCTATTGAGTCTGAGAGAGAGAAAACACAAGTGGCTCCACTGTATTTAGCTACGAATTTCATGATGGCTGTCTTTCAACCAACTACAGCTTAGTAAAGTATTAAGCGACAATGCCAGGGACATATCAGCTGCAGTGGTGTAGAGTGGAGAAGGAAAAGGAGGGAAACGGGGCGATTGTCCAGGGGGTCCAACTTCTATGAAGGAGAAAGTCCCCAACCACCACTTCTTCTTGAACCATAACAGTGCTGTTCAGCAAGAAAGATGAATGAAACAGCCAGAGGCTCCTTTGACATCTCGGACAGCACCTTCAGTGATCAAGATGACAAGTTTCTCTGCATGATGAAGTGAGCTTTGTCATCACAGTAGCTGCCCCATTAGCATTTTTTGGGGTCAAGTCTCTTATTCTGATTCCATAACTAGGCTGCAAATGTGGGGCTCTTGAGACAGCATTTCTATTATGGATGTCTGTATTGAACCAGTACTCACACCAAGAAACTTCATCAGATAGCTTGACTCGACTGCAAAGGCATGTATGAAGTTTCCAGAAGAAGTTTATTCTCAGGCTGAATTGTTGTAAAATGGCTGATAAACACTAACCTGGGAAGAAGGGAGGGGCTACTTACATTAGAGTTGGGCTACAGGGCGAGACACAGGAAAAACTTCTAAAAGGCAAACCGATTCCACAGCAGTGTAACAGCAACAATATAATAACAAAACAATACTGTATGATTCCCAAGTCGTGGGACATGACATTGATCAAATAGAATTTTGGAAATTTCATTTAATGAATACCTTGAGAAGTGTAGTTTTAAAACGGTCTGTTAGGCTATAATTTTGAAACCCATGAGCCACTTCAAACATTGGAAAATAAAAAGCAGCTTACATTTATTTACATACTAGGTCACTCAAATATTTTAACAGTTTTTCAAAGCTGCTAACAAAATATAGAAATAGTTACAATGTTATAAAATATTCCTATAGTATGTTGTACACGTGTAACATATTAGAAATTAAAAATGGGGAAAAGGAATTTTTGTACATTTTCTGCAAGTTACTAGTTTAATGAATATTCGCTAAAGTAGCAATATGTGTAAGAGTTACTTGGATGTGCAAAACTGTTGCAAACTTAAATGCTCTGACACAGTTCCATCATAGGTGACCATGCACCAGAAGAGGGTGGGAAGTGTCTTCTTTTGGCCTCCATCTGACTGGGATGCTCCAGCATACAGTAAATATACAGAATATAAAATGAAAACTGCATTGTGATTGTTATGGGCAGTAAACAGTTTTTCTTACAAAGGGACAAGGAAGCAGAGCGTTTTGGGTAATGTAAGTGTCAGAAAGCTGCTAAGAAGAATTTTATAGGTGATAAGGTCATCCTGTACTCCACAGGAAGTCAGAGACTGACTTCCTGTCTACACGAGAGCATATACTGGTCCTGGTAGTCAGGCTGGAGATCACATGACCCAACTGCCTATAATGAATGGGAGAAAATGTATGTATTGAACCTACCAGGGATGAAACAAATGACAGAGCTAGGATATTGCTGGGGAGTTACCATTATATGAGGATGTCGGTAAAATAATTGCACCAAGTAAAATAACATAAAAAATATGTGCAAAAATTTTTTACTGCAGTGCTACTTACAAGTGGAATGACTTATGTGAGAAATATGTTACTATCGTAGTTAATTAGAAAGTTTAGGACTCTGAAATGTGCTAAGACAGTTACTTTGTAGTTTTCTTGGTTACAAACCCAAAGGGCAACTGGAAATCTTTAGTAGACCTTAGATACTTAAAGGGGTTGTCCAGAATTGGAAAAAAAATCAACCACTTTATTTCAGAAACAGCACTGCTCACTGCTCATTGCATTGTGTTTCTTTTGTGTTGCAGTACAGCTATACAATATAAGTCACGCCAGGTCTTGGAAACAGTGCAACACAGAGGGAAAGGGAGCCCAGACACTAGGGAAAGGGGGCAGTGGAGACCTCCTAGTCTGGTCTAGTGTCACCCTGTCTCAACTATCGTCCCTAGATTGGCTCTTCACCAATCGCCACAAGCGTGCCTCGCCCTGACTTTCCCTGATATATGGCTAAGGCTAGGGAAGGGAGGAGATGAGCACTAGTCGATCTCCACTAAAACTCTATAGACAGCAAGGGTAGACAAACGGGGGAATTGCTTAGCTTTAGACCACTCCAGACAATTGCACACACGGCCTTAAGCTCCAGAGAGGACAAAGTACTGCTCTTGCTAAAGCCTTATAAGAAGTGATAAATATCGCCGGCACCTCCCTCTCAAGACACACCAGGTATTTATACACCCAGGCCAGGGAGCTAATTAACCAGAGGGAGGTAGCCGCTGGGTCCTAGAGACAGCCAGCCTCTAAGAAGATGTCTGTAATGCCAAACGTAGAGATCTTCTGCAACAAACAGCAGGGCGACTGTGTGTCACCTCTAATACATTCGTGACAATGAGGCTGAGCTGCAATATCACCTTCAACCTGTGGACAGGTGTGGCGTTGTTTCTGGTAAAAAGCAGCCAAGCTTATCTACTACTAAACAACCATTTTGTAAAAAAAACTTCATACAAAAACAAAAGTTTTGAATATGGACCATTGCGTTAGTTATCTCAATCCTTTGAGAAGGAGATCAGATGTCTCTGGTTGATCTCAAAGGGGCCTATTTTCCCATGAAAATAAGGAAAACTAGTGGAGGTTTTTGAACATCATGGCAGTTATTCAAGGAGGACAGCACTACTTCTAGTTTCATGTCTCACTATTTAGCATCTTGAACATCCCATAGGTTTCTCTCTGGTTTTATACTTAGCTGACTGAACGGCGGTGGTGGACCCAACTGTTCTCCAGACAAACAAATTAGTGAAGTTAGTGCTGAGTACCTTAGAAGATGCGAGATTGTAATATTCCTGAAGAAATCCAGTCTAGTTTAAGCAAGATCTTTCATTCTATGACTACAACAAACCGTCTGCTTAGACTAGGCGATAAGTCTCATAAAAATAAGGTCAGTATCTATCAGAAGGAAAAATTAAAATAGTAGGTCTCATGTTAACCCCAGTCGACACACTGCCATGGGCTATATTTCACTGGTGGCCCCTGCAACATGAACATCTTTCTTATTGAGCAAGAATCCATCATACTTCGAAAAGGTCTATTATCCTGCATAATTGTGGAGCCTAGATAGAGGATCACTGAAAGCCGTAAAGGATTGGTGACACATTGGGATAGACCACTCCTCTAACTTGAGGCAGTTATCATTAAAGATCTCTGCAATTTTCAGACTAGGATCAAAGGGAAGGTGGTAAGGTAAGAATATACTCAAACAATCCTCCGTTCTGAAGGTCAGTCGCCAAGTGTATAGGAAAATGGTCTTCTCGTCTACAACAATTTTTTTCACATCATGATCATGTAAAGGGGTCCACAAAGGTTTTATATAATTATCTCTTATAAGAAGGTTTTAGAAAACAAGAAAATGTCCTAGAAAATTACACACAGGCAAAATGTTTATTGGTAATGTCATACATTACATACAATCCTCTGATGTATAAGTAGATCTGATTGGGAGGTAAAACGATTACCACATTCATAACACAAATATGGCTTCTCCTCTGTGTGAATTCTCTGATGATTCGCAAGATCTGATTTGTGGTTAACATCTTTCCCACGGTCTGAACATGAAAATGGCTCCTCCCCTATGTGACTCCTCTCATGTTGATAAAGACCCGATTGACGTGTAAAACCTTTCCCGCATTTTTGGCATGTGAATGGCTTCTCTCCTGAGTGACTTCTCTGATGTCTGAGAAGATGTGATTTCTGGTTAAAATATTTCCCACATTCTGAACATGAAAATGTTTTCTCCTGCGTGTGATTTCTCACATGTGCAACACAATATGACTGATTTGTAAAACGTTTTCCACATTCCGAGCACGAATATGGCTTCTCCCCTGTGTGACTTCTTTGATGTCTAAGAAGATGTGATTGATTTGTAAAACATTTACTACATTCTGAACATCCATACGGCTTTTCTCGTGTGTGACTTCTCTCATGTACAATGAGATATGATTGATTTGTGAAACATTTACCACATCGTGGGCACGAATACGGCTTCTCCCCTGTGTGAATTCTTTGATGATTAAGAAGATGTGATTTCTGATTGAAATATTTCCCACATTCTAAACATGAATACGGCTTCTCCCCTGTGTGAATTCTCTGGTGATTAACAAGATGTGCTTTCTGATTAAAATATTTCCCACATTCCGAACATGAATACGGCTTCTCACCCGTGTGACTTCTCTGGTGTATCACAAGATATGATTTCTTGTTAAAACTTTTCCCACATTCTGAACATGAATACGGCTTCTCACCCGTGTGACTTCTCTGATGTATCACAAGATGTGATTTCTTGTTAAAACATTTTTCACATTCTGAACATGAAAATGGATTATCTCTTTCAAGAGCTGTTTGATTTTGATTACCCCATCTATTAATTTTATTTTGTTTATCAGTCTTTGATGAATCAGAAGATGAAGGTATGTCTGGGGTAATGGCAGGTTCTTCATGTGTAGCTTGTCTGATATCAGGATGATCTGCATTAAAATCTGGCATTTGATATCCCTCCGAGATTCTGGTACAGTCATCTGCCAATAAATAAAACAAATTTTAATATTTTTTAAAAATAAATAATTAAAAGTGTATGCCACTAACCCATTTTAGCTGAGGGTCATTCCATTTCAAGTGATCCAAATCTGAATATGTTTACCTGATATTTTGGATATTGTAAAATGGCCACCGGACATGTCCTTGAGTGGAGATATGTATCGCTGAGATTGGCAACTTCAGTGATGTAAAACCAGAAAACCATGCTCCAGTACAAGTAGTGCTGAGAGGGTTCATTAGGTGTATCGGGGTTGTTTTTAAAGAGCAGTCATAAGAGATTGGGGGGGAAATGACTGCTCACATATCCCCACCCCCAGGGCGTGTGTATAAAATGGAGACCAAGTGTCTTATTCACTGTCTGTGGCTGGAGGTGTGGAGACCTCCAGAGTGTTTGTGCCAAAAAGACACTGACCGTGACCGTGTGAACCCGCCATATTGTATTGGACTGTTTATTTTGTATTTGTTACACTGTGCCGGACAAGGCTTTCTTTTGTTTACTTCTGAAAGTGCGGTTTATGCAGCATAATAAACCTGCCTTGGACATTTTTAAAGAGACAGTGTCCCGTGCCTACCTCTAACGCGGCTAAGTGAGTACCGAACCCTACAATATTTATTTTCTTTGGTGTTTTTTGAAGTGCTACTTTAGTGAATTAAAAATAATAAGTGTTGCATTGTTATCTTCATTAACTCATTTTTACCGAACCCTACAATTGGTGCTAGAATCCCAAGAGGCAGTGTGACTGCTATAAGAAACCATTTATATCCTGGGTGAAGGCCGTCAGCCAGCCAGCCAGGGACGTCTGGCAGCATGGAGGAGCTGATTAAGCAACTGGTGCAGGCTAAACTCCAGCAGCACCAACAGCAGCAGCAGATGCAACAACTACAGCACAAGTAGCAGATGGAGCTCCTGGCAAAGGTGATCCTTGGCAGGGCAACCGCCCCACCCCCTACTCCAGGTGATGACTCATGTGAGGAAGACGGTAAGGAGAGCATTGCAAAAGAGGACCCTGGGTGATGATATCGAGGCGTTCATGACGATCTTTGAGAGGGTGCCGGAACGGGAGAAATTGCCTCCGGAGCAGTGGGCGGAGGTGCTGGCGCCATATTTAACAGGGGAGTCGCAGAAGGCCTATTATGATCTGGCCTTGCAGGACGCAAAGGAGTACGCCAAGTTGAAAAATTTGATTTTGGCACGCTTGGGAGTGACTCTGACTGTCAAGGCGCAATGAGTGCACCACTGGGCCTATTGCAATGACAAACCTCCCAGGTCCCAGATTTTCGACTTCCTACACCTGGTCCAAAAGTGGTTGCAACCTGAATCTTCCTCCCCAGCACAAATGGTTGAGAAAGTTGTCATGGACAGGTTCATACACTCCCTTCCGAGATCGGTGCAATCCTGCGTTGCCCAGGGAGATCCCCGCAATGCCGATGACTTGGTGGGGTTGGTGGAAAGGTACCAGGTGGTTGAGAGTTCTTTGGGGAAACAAGGGGTAGTAGCGTCTCTATACTGGGGTTCCCAAAAGGGGGCGGACACCCAAAAGAGGGGAGCTAGAGCCACACCTGGAGGGGGTCCTAGAGCTCAGGAGGGGTCTGAGTTGTTGCCCAAGGTCCAGTCCCATAATGTAGTATGCTGGAGGTGTCATACCCCAGGGTCATATAGCAGCCCGATGCCCCATGACAAATGAACCAATGGACTGCAGCACAGGATGGCGTTTCTCATATTTTGCATATCCTGCCTGCAGTGCTGTCCCTTAACCAGGCGAGTGACCGCAGGCATGCCTCGTCTTGGTGAATGGTATGCAAGTGACTGCTCTGTTAGACTCGGAGAGTTTAGTAACCCTAGTGAGAGCCACAGTTCCTCATCAGCTGGTTCTGGGGAAAAAGATCGGCGTCCGTTGTATCCATGGGGACGCTAAGGAATACTCTGTGGCCCAAGTGGTCATAGACACAATCTGTGGCGCCAAGTCCCATGAGGTCGGCGTAGTCAAGGACCTGTTGCATCTGGTTATAATAGGGCGGGACTTTGCCCTGTTTTGGGACTTGTGGGAGAATGGGAGGAAGCCGGGTTGTCCGGGCAACAACCAAGTCACCCCTGAGGAAACATCATCACAGGCCGCAGCCGATGGGTTTCCTTTTTGTGTGCTGGTTGGGGAGGAGGATGAGGCAGCATCCCCAGAGGCTAACATCCCTGAACTGGAGTTGTCTGGGGGAAACTTTGGAACTGCCCAGCTCAGGAACTTAACTCTAAAAGGGGTGTTTAATAATGTAACGGTTCTTAATGGTGTTGCTCAAGAGCCGGGGGCTAACACCCGATATCCGCACTTTGCAGTAAATGGGGAGCTATTATATCGGGTCACCAAGCTCAGAGGGGAAGTAATCAAGCACTTACTAGTGCGAGGGCCATACAGATGCAGGGTGTTAGATATGGCCCATGCACATGTCTTGGGTGGACATCTGGGAGTAGAAAAAACCCAGGAAAGGATCCTCCAGAGGTTCTACTGGACCAGGTGTCACCGAGAGATAGTGAATTATTGCAGGTCATATCCCAACTGTCAGCTGACCTCCCCGGTGCCTCACTTCCGTAGCCCTTTAGTGCCTCTGCCTATCACTGAGGTCCCATTCGATTGCATCGCAATGGATCTAGTGGGACCCCTGGTCAAGTCCGCCAGAGGACATCAGTACATCGTGGTGGTACTGGACTATGCTACGCGGTATCCGGAGTCCATGCCCCTATAAAACTCCTCCTCCAAGTGTATAGCCCGGGTGTTGGTCCATATTTTTTCCAGGACGGGGTTGCCTAAAAAGATTACAACGGACCAAGGAACTCCGTTTATGTCAAAGGTGATGAGGGAGTTGTGCAAGATCCTGCAAATCACACAACTAAGGACCTCAGTTTATCACCCGCAGACAGATGGCTTGATGGAGCGGCTCAATAAAACCTTGAAGGCCATGTTGAAGAAGGTCGTAGAGAAAGACAGCCGGGACTGGGAGTGCCTACTGCCGTAGCTTCTGTTCTCCATCAGAGAAGTCCCACAGGCCTCTACTGGATTCTCCCCTTTCGAGCTGTTGTATGGCCGACACCCACGTGGACTCCTGGACATAGCAAAGGAGACCTGGGAGGCTGAGTCTACACCCTACAGGAGTGTAATTGAACATGTGGCACAGAGCAAGAGAGGATTTCTGAGGTGATGCCCATTGTGAAAGAACACCTCCTCAAAGCACAAGAGGCACAGTCTAGGGTGCACAATAGGTCGGCGAGGGTGAGACACTTCAACCCTGGAGATCGGGTACTTGTGCTGGTGCCTACAGTGTGAGCAAATTCCTGGCCATGTGGCAGGGTCTCTATGAAGTAGTGGAAAAGGTTGGTGATGTCAATTATAAAATTCACCAACCAGGGAGGAGAAAGCCCTACCAGGTGTACCACGTCAACTTAATCAAGCCATGGCGAGATAGGGAGCACGTGGAAGCTCTGTGTTTGGTGGCGAAGTCTGAAGCCGATGTGGAAGAGGTCAAGGTGGCTGAGTCGCTGTCACATGCCCAAAAGCAACAGTGCCTAGAGTTGCAGCAGCGGAACAGGGACCTGTTCTCTGAACTACCAGGTTGTACCCAGATCATAGAGCATGAGGTCCTTACAGGCACGGTGGCGCAATGGTTAGCACTGCAGCCTTGCAGCACTGGGGTCCTGGGTTCAAATCCCACCAAGGACAACATCTGCAAGGAGTTTGTATGTTCTCCCCGTGTTTGCGTGGGTTTCCTCCGGGTTCTCCGGTTTCCTCCCACACTCCAAAGACATACTGATAGGGAATCTAGATTGTGAGCCCCGATGGGGACAGCGACGATAATGTATGTAAAGCGCTGCGGAATATGTTAGCGCTATATAAAAATAAAGATCCGATACGGTAAATCTGAAACCGTATCGGATTCCTGAATCCCGCCGAGGGGTAATCTCGAAAGAAGTAAAGCAGATGCTAGGTCTGGGAGTCACTGAAGAATCCAAGAGTGGCTGGTCCAGTCCCATAGTCCTAGTGCCGAAACCAGATGGAGAATGACGGTTTTTCAACGACTATAGGAAACTGAATGAGGTCTCTAAATTCGATTCATGCCCAATGCCCAGTGTAGATGAACTAACTGAAAGGCTAGGGCCGGCCAGGTACATTACCACCCTTGACCTCACAAAAGGGTATTGGCAAATCCCTATGGCCCAAGATGGCAAGGAGAAGACGGCCTTTTCAACTCCAGATGGGTGTTTTCAGTACACCAAGATGCTGTTTGGCTTGCAGGGAGCTCCAGCTACCTTCCAGAGAGCCATGAACTGGATTCTAGCTCCCCACAAGAAGTATGCAGCGGCCTACCTGGATGATGTCGTGATCACAGCCATGATTGAGGAAGCCATCTGAGTAAAGACCAGGCAATATTCGATGCTCTGCAGAAGGCGGGGTTTTCAATCAACCCAAAGAAATGTGTCATGGGCATGGAGGAAGCCAGATATTTGGGCTATGTCGTAGGCAGAGGAATGATAAAGCCCCAAATAAATAAAACTGAAGCGATCCAGGGTTGGCCACAACCTCTCTTAAAAAAACAGGTCAGAGCCTTCCTGGGCATCATGGGCTACTATCGCCGGTTCATCCCTAACTTCGCCATGATAGCCGCCCCTCTGACAGACCTCCTTAAAGGGACAAAGTCGGCTATGGCTAAGTGGTCTCCAGAAGCTGAGACGGCTTTCCAGGAGCTGAAGCAGGCTCTGTGTAAACAGCCAGTGCTGGTGGCGCCGGATTTCTCAAAGGAGTTTGTGGTCCAGACGGACGAGTCAGATGTTGGACTGGGGGCTGTCCTATCACAAGAGATGAACGGGGAGGAGCACCCCATAATGTATTTAAGCTGGAAGCTGACATCTTGTGAGAAGAATTACTCCAGAGTGGAGAAGAAATGTTTGGCCATTAAGTGGGCGTTGGACACCCTGGAATACTACCTCTTAGGCAGGAAATTCAGGCTGGTGTCAGACCATGCCCCACTTAGGTGGATGAGAGAGAAGAAGGGGAACGATGCCCGAGTGACCAGGTGGTTCCTAGCCCTCCAAGAATTTAGCTTCCATGTAGAGCATAGACCTCTGAAACTGCATGGCAATGCTAATGCACTGTCGAGGGTCCACTGTATGATAGCAGAAGGTGCCAAGCCCCCCAGCTTTGGGCAGAGGGGGGGTAGGGGTATGTAAAATGGCCACCGGACATGTCCTTGAGGGGAGATATGTATCGCTGAGGTTGGCAACTTCAGTGATGTAAAACCAGAAAACCATGCTCCAGCACAAGTAGTGCTGAGAGAGTTCATTAGGTGTATCAGGGCTGTTTTTTTTGAGCAGTCATAAGAGATGGGGGGGGATTGGCTGCTCACATATCCCCACCCCCAGGGGGCGTATGAATAAAATAGAGACCAAGTGTCTCATTCAGTGTCTGTGGCTGGAGGTGTGCAGACCTCCAGAGTGTTTGTGCCAAAAAGACACTAACCGTGAGCGGGTGAACCCGCCATATTGTATTGGACTGTTTATTTTCTGTTTTTGTTACACTGTGCCGGACAAGGCTTTCTTTTGTTTACTTCTGAAAGTGCGGTTTACGCAGCATAATAAACCTGCCTTGGACATTTTTAAAGAGACAGTGTCCCGTGCCTACCTCTAAGGCGGCTAAGTGAGTACCGAACCCTACAATATTTATTTTCTTTGGTGTTTCTTGAAGTGCTACTTTAAAGAATTAAAAATAATAAGTTTTGCATTTTTATCTTCATTAACTCATTTTTTATCTGTTTCTAAAGTTTTGAAAAAAAAACTGAATTTTAGGTTTGTTGTCTTATCTCGGGCTAGAATCAAGATCAAGTGATGGGAGAGGCACCATTTTGTTCAGAATTCTATAGGCTTTAATTTGAGTCACAAGACTATGTTTGTTGATATTTTGTTTTTGAGGAGTCAAACTCTAAATTTTGATGAGCGATTTCGGAAAAATTAAGTTATACATTTAAAAAAAAAAAAAAAGCGTATGAGTTACTTGTGTTCTTGGTTACATTTGTTCAGGGATTCAAGTTGAGATCTCCATAGGATCCTATTTCGCAGCGTGATTTTCTAAATACAGTCTGATCCTAATCATGTGTTTAATATTAAATTAAAAGGATCAATATTTAACACCTTTTTAAATATACATGTAACAATTTTTTTCCATTATTACATCGGTAGATGGATCTTTTTTTTCAAGTTTTTAAAAAGAATAGTACAGTAAAATCATCAACCTATAAAATAAAAAATATGAACTAGTCTTAAACAATTAATATAGTCTTTACACTGAGCTTTTACCATCCATTTGCCCCTTCTACTGGGTGAAAAGTAATCTTGTCCACAATCTCTTACTAACAATGGGCGTTTTCTTTTGTGTCAGTACGTCCGGCTGTTATGGGGTTTGGCTCCGTCTTCAGTTAATATCTGATTATTGTTTACTTTTAATATTTCTGGTTTTCTTGGATACACAAAGGACGGTGTTGGACCAGAAGGTGCCGAAAAGTCACTTCTACATCACCATAATCTTTGGAGAGTCCATTAGCCGGCAGCCACCAGTGCCGATCATACTCACAGGCCACAGAACCAGTTATGTCATCCATTGTCAATCTTGTGCCACCGTCAATCACTTTCATGGACTTCACTGTCGTTGCTGAATGAAAAAAATCCTTGTTTTTATTTCTGTTTCACTACATGGAATGAGAGTGGTATTGCGGAGTCCCTTGATGGGTTCTGCTCCCTGTAACCTATGTTTTAACAAACTCTCCTCTTCTTCGTAGTCCTGGTTTGTACAGTACATGAACTGGATGTTGCATGGGTGTTAAGATTTGGTCTAACTATGGCCTCTGGGGGCTAGCTCAAGCTGCAAGATGTTTCACGGTGCCCTCTAAACCATCACATACACCTTTGCCATGAGCTGTCGCAAAAAAAAAAGTGCCATTCAGCTTCCTCTACAAAATCTTCCTTGTGATGGCAGCCATTTATAAAGTTTTTCCTATTTTTATACTGTGCAGAAGAGCCCTCCGAGAAGTTGTAGGCCTAGCTCAAACTTGGTAAGATATCACTTTTTATCACTGAAATCAATTTTTTTTGGAACAAAAGAACAGCTATTGAATCATGAAGTAAGCAGTCAGATATCATATCTACACTTTTGTATTATATTGAGCCGACTTATTACTATTCAGCTAAGCAGACAACAGACCGGACGCTGCGCTCATCGCACAGGGCGTTGGGGGAGACATTGCACAAGGGAGATGCTGCACAAGAGAGACACCGCAGGGACTAGCCCCTGAAACGAGCGTCACTGATGACACTTCGTTTCAGGGCGGCAAATAAAGCGAGGGGAGTGACGAAAAGGGGAGTGACAGCAGTTTCAGCTACTAGATGACAATCGGTTGGAGTATCCCATCATCCACTGAGGATTCTCAAACAAATCGTCATAGGAAGTGGGTTGTATAAACAGAACCCTAAGCTGCAGTACAGAGTGAATGGTAGAGAATTTTTACCATGACTTGAATTACAAAAGTTATTCGTATTTTAAAGATTTATTAATGGAAATTTACTTTTGGGTTTTGAATTAACCCTTTAAGGACTATCAGCTGGTCACAAAAACGTTCTACAAAGTCTTATGCACTTTTAGAAACAGTGGCAAAAGTCAATCTGTCACCAGATATCCACTGTCTAAAAGTTATACTATCTCCCATAGCCTCTTCAAAATTGTTTGAAGGGAACCTGTCACGTCTTAGCTACTATCTACACTGCCCCCATAGCGTTGTTAGTGATGCATGATTTTATAACCATTGATATACTTAGATCCTACCTGCTCGTTTTCAGTCATAGGGGTGTGATTCTCACATTCAGTCATGGGCGGCGCCGCATTCAGCCACTGCTGGCGCCGCCCATGTATTTGACTATTGCTCCCGGCAAGCGCTTTTATTGTGGGGCGCAGGCGCATTTGTACACTCCTGAGAGTGCAGCTGATATTACTTTTCTGCCTTTTTAATATTTGTGATGTTGTATTCTGCCATTTTTTGTGCCTTTTATACTACGGGATCAATAAAGCAATTCTTTTAAGAAGATGTGAGTGCCGGCTATCGTTTGGACTGCTGCCATTACTGGAATATTTTGCCGTGCACCTGGACAGGTGAGCCGATTGCTCCTTTTCACATTCATTCATACGATCAGGGATGGCGTGAAATAAATATTACCTGCTGTGTTTTTTTCCTAGTCACTATGAGGCTGTTGCGTTTGGGTCAGGAGACCTGTGGCCAGCCCATGCATCTTGGTGTGTACTCGAACCGTGAAACGTGGAGGAATGAAGTCTGTGTGGGCATGCCAAGGGAAACATGGAAGATGTTAAACTCATAGGAATTAATCCCTTTAATTTAGTTTTTTTCCTCCCCCCTCTGCCATGAGCCATAACTTTTTTTTCTTCTTTACTTTTTATATAGGAGTATTAAAGGTTTGCATCTTTGTGGGACAAGTTGAAGTTTCAAATGACTCCATTTACCTTACAATACAACGCCATTGTTTTTCTTTTCAGTTTTCTTTTTATGGTGTTCGTTCGTGCGGTGAAAATGACCTGACAATATGATTCTTCAGGTTGGTACAATTTGATTTTGCTCTAAAGTATAATATTCCAAAACATTAGATCTGTTGGTGTAAAACTAATAGGTAAACTATTTAGCAGATATCTACTAAAAACCTGGGGACCATAGTAGAGCACGGCCCCCTGATTTTGAATTGTAGGGTGCCGATAGCCAGAGAGAGTCTGTTTAACACCTTAAATGCTGTGGTTATCATTAACCGTAGTATCTAAGGAGTTCAATCTGATTCCAGACTGGTGTGTCCAAGCTCGTAGCAAGGAGTTAGCAGAATGAGAGAACCCCGGCGAGACCGCAGAGGCCATTTAATCTCTTAAATTGAAGCAGCATGTTCCATAAGGAGGTTAAAGAGAACCTGTCACAAGATTTATGGTGCTTAAGTGCATGCCTTACTCTGAAATGCCACATCGTTTCATAGAAAACAGACTTGAAATGATGGCCACAGACCATAGGGAGACCAGTCTAAACCGCAGCATCCCCCGGCTGGCTTCTACTCCCACTCCTGCCCAGATGGTCGAGCAGGTGGTGATTGACAGGTTCATACACTCCCTTCCCAAGTCGGTACAGACTTGGGTCACCCAAGGCGATCCCCAGAACGCACACGACCTCATCGGCCTAGTAGAGGTACCAGGTTGTTGAGAGATCCCTTGGGACACCAGTATAGTCACTTCCCCCGTACTGGGATAACAAAAAGGGGGAGGGCTCACCATGGAAGGGGTTCAGAGCCACAACTGGGGGGCGTCCCACTTCCTTTGAAGGTGCCGCAAAGACTGCTGTTAGGGACTGCAGCCTAGGCAGACGGTGTTCATATTATGCTTATCCAGCCTGCAGTGTGGACTGTCAACCCGGCGAGGGGCCTCAGGCATGTGCCGTGTCCATTAGTGGAGTAAGGGTGCTTGGACTATTGGACTCTGGTGACCCTAATCAGTGCCACCCTTCTCCACCAGCTGATGCCTACCAAAACTGTGGGCGTCCGCTGCATACACGGGGACGCCAAGAATTACCCGGTGGCCAAAGCGACAGTCGGAACAGGCTGCGGCGCCCAATCCCACGAGGTCGGGTGGTCAAAGACCTGATAACATCCCGTCATATTGGGGCCCGATTTTCCCTTGTTCTGGGACTTGTGGGGGAAGGGATCCAGACTGAGTCACGTAGACAAAAACCAGGACCTGAGAGAAACACACCGGTCGACATCGGAAGTGAATGAGTTCCCACTGTGTGTCCTTGCCGGCGACAAGGATGAGACTGCGACCGAGGTGGCCGACCTCCCTGAATTAGAAGGTGCCCAAAGAAAACTTTGGGTCAGCTCAATTTTGGGGCTTGACCTTGAAAGGGGCATGGGACAATGTATCTGTTTGTAATGGTGTTGCTCAAGAGCCGGGGGCATATAACAGGTACCCACACTTTTCAGTTCAGGTGGAGCTATTATACCGGGTGGCTAAACTAAAAGGTGAAGAGGTAGTGAAACAGCTGTTAGTTCCAGGGCCATACCGTCAGAGGGTGTTAGACAAGGCCCACTCACATATTCTGGGGGGACACCTAAAGGTTGAGAAAACCCAGGAGAGAATAATGAGGAGGTTCTATTGGCCAGGATGTTACCGGGAAATCTTAAACTATTGTAGGTCCTGCCTCATCTGCCAGATAACCGTGCCTACCTCCCATTTCCGTAGTCCCTTAGTTCCACTATCTGTGATAGAGGTCCCCTTTGAGAGGATTGCTATGGACTTGGTGGGGCCCTTAGTCAAAGCACACCGTGGCCACCAATACATTCTGGTGGTCATGGACTATGCGACCCTGTATCCAGAAGCAGTACTGCTAAGGAACTCAAGTGCATAGCCAGAGAACTTGTCCATATATTTGCCAGGACCGGTCTGCCGAAGGAGATACTAACTGATCAAGGGACCCCGTTCATGAGCAAGGTAATGAAGGAGCTGTGTAGGGTCCTCCAGATTACCCAGCTGCAAACCTCAGTTTACCTTCCGCAGACAGGCGGCTTAGTAGAGCGCTTTAATAAAACCCTAAAAGTGATGCTCAAGAAAGTCGTAGAGAAGGATGGACATGACTGGGACTACCTGCTGCTGTTCCTGCTGTTCTCGATAAGGGAGGTTCCGCAAGCCTCCACTGGCTTTTACCCGTCTGAATTATTGTATGGACAACATTCGCGAGGGCTCCTCGATATCGCTAAGGAAACCTGGGAAGCCGAGGCTCCGCCACACCGGAGCATCATTGAACATGTCGCCCAGATTCAGGAATGAATGGCGAAAGCGATGCCTATTGTAAAGGCACATCTCCTCCAAACAAGGGTCTATAGCCGATTGGCGAGGCCGAGGTAGCTCCAGTCTGGGGACCGTGTTTTGGTTCTAATCTCTACCGTTGAGAGCAAGTTCCTGGCCAAATGGCAAGGCCCGTACAAGGTGGTGGAAAAAATCAGCAAAGTTAATTATAAAGTCCACCAACCTGGCCGAAGAAAGCCGCATCAAGTGTACCATGTGAACCTGCTCAAGCAGTGGCGAGATCGGGAACCTGTGGAAGCTCCTTGCCTGGGAGCCGCTCCTGAAGGCAAGGTGGAAGAGGTCACGATAGCAGAGACTCTATCGCCGGCCCAAAAGCAACAGTGTCGAGAACTACTACAGCGGATTAGTGACCTGTTCTCAGAGTTGCCGCGGCATACTCAGGTGGTAGAGCATGACGTGCTAACAGAGCTGCATATATGTACCTGAAGCCCTACAGGATTCACGAAGCACGCCGAGGTGATCTCAACCGAGGTGAAAAGGATGCTAGACCTCGGGGTGATAGAGGAGTCAAAGAGTGGATGGTCGAGTCCCATCATCCTTGTGCCAAAACCCAATGGGAGTGGAGGTTTTGTAGCGACTACCGCCGGCTGAATGAGGTGTCCAAGTGTGACGCATACCCGATGCCCCGCGTTGACGAACTCATCGAGAGGCTTGGTCCGGCGAGGTATATCACCACCCTTGCCTTGACGAAGGGCTACTGGCAGATCCCCATGTCTAATACAGCCGGTTTTCTCGATACCTGATGGGTGTTTCCAATACACTCGGATGCCGTTCGGACTGCAGGGGGCCCCAGCCACCTTCCAGCTTCCAGAGGGCTATGGATCGGATCCTAGCCCCACATAAGATGTATGCTGCAGCCTACCTTGACAACATTGTCATCTTTAGCCCAGATTAGGCTAGTCATCTACCTAAGGTACAGGCGATTCTGGATGCTCTAAGGAAGGGGGGATTTACAATAAATCCGAAAAAATGCGCTGTTGGAAAGGAAGAAGCCAAGTACTGTCGTCGGGAGAGGCGAAATAAAGCCACAAGTCAATAAAATAGAGGCAATCCAGAACTGGCCGCAACCACTCTCCAAGAAGCAAGGGAGAGCGTTACTAGGAATGGTGGGATATTACCGGTGGTTTATCCCAAATTTTGCCATGACGGCCGCGCCACTTACGGATCTCCTAAAAGGCACCAGATCAACAATGGTGAAATGGACAGAGGAAACAGAGACGGCGTTCCAACGGTTGAAGCACTGTGCACTGTGTAAGCAGCCGGTCCTGGTCGCACCAGACTTTGAGAAAGAGTTTGTGGTCCAGACAGACGCTTCAAAAGTTGGCCTAGGAGCCGTACTCTCTCAAGAGATAAATGGGGAAGAACATCCCATTCTATATCTGAGCCGGAAACTCTCATCCTGCGAGAAAAACTAAAAAATAATAGAAAAAGAGTGTCTAGCCATAAAGTGGGCCGTAGATACACTGAGATACTACCGTCTAGGCCGGAAGTTTAGACTGGTATCAGACCATGCACCCCTGAGATGGATGAGTGAAAGGAAGGGGAACAATACCCGGGTAACTAGGTGGTTCCTAGCACTACAAGACTTTAATTTTCATGTAGAGCACAGGCCCGGGAAACTACATGGAAAAGCAGATGCCCTGTCCTGACTTCCCTGTTTAGCGAGTAAAGGTGCTAAAACCCCTGGCTTTGGGCACGGGAGGGGGATATGTAACAAAGTCACTGGTTAAGTGCTGGAGGGGAGATACGTTTCCCTGAGGCTGTTTGTTTCAGTGAACTAAAAACCATTAAATTTCCTCCAGCATATTATTTGTTGAGAGGGGTTAAGTCTGTAGTAAAAGGGAGTGTTTTTTGTGAATGACCATTGTGAAGGGTGGGAGGTCATTCACCATATCTCGGTAATCAGGGGAGTGGCTGGGCTTTAAATAGCCAGCCTTGACACTCAGAGGTGGTCAGTATCTGGAGGCCAGCTCCTGAGAGAGGAGCGTGTGTTTTGTTCCTGCTAAAACTGAACCATGTGTGGTTTTTGCTAACCCTGAGTGGCCAGGACCCCAGCCGGTGCAAGAATTTTGCTGGATTCTTTCTTATTTTGTTTTGCCACTATGCCAGATGGGTTACGTTTATGTTTCATGAACTATACATTGGTTTATGTCACTAAATAAACCAACTGAAAATGTAAAGAGACAGTGTCACTTGCTTACCTCCGCATACAGCCAAGTAAGTCGCTTTACCACAATGGCTTCCCTTTAAAGTGGATTTGTCACCAGATTTCAAAATACCTTAGTAAATAAAGCACTTTGACCTGATGGAGGCTGGTGTACTTACTGTGAAAAAATGCACATTAAAATTATGGATTTCAAATGTGCCTATTATGAGTCCAGCTACAAACTTTTGGTTTCAAAAATTAGTACAGCAGCCTCTTCAGGTCCAAGAGATCTATTTAATACTGATGCAGTTTATGTTGTGAAATCTGGTGACAGATTCACTTTAGCAATTTGACCGTAAAATTGTTGCTTCCAGTGGAGAAGTCGAATATGTGACTGTAATCTGCATTTACTGCTCACCTGAGCCGTTATCTGTAGGAGTCTCGTCTTTATATTGCCTCTTCTCCCAGATGTCGATCTCCTCTATTTTTATTATGGTTAGATCATTACTACTGTTCAGATCTTCATCCTGATTCAAAAGCTGTGAAATAAATATAGTGAAAGTCACAGATACTTGGACGCTTCACATGGAATGAGCAGAAAAGATCCCGAAAAACAAGTTACATCCTGTCTGCTGATGATCGGCGGGGGTCTGACAGCACCATATATTGACTATGGGAATGCAGCGCTGCATCGTGGATATAGCGGAGGCCGACAATGCGCACCTGCGGTCCCATTCAGGGTGGGGCCAAAGAACCGCAATCTCGGTGGTACAGAGCCCCAATCTAATGATCTGATAGTCTCAGATGTCAGACCCCCAGTGTTCAACAAGTCTCCCATCATCAAATGCATAGGGTATAACTTGCTGTTTGGGAATATCCCTTTAATAAGCAGGATTACCAAAAAAAACACAACTGCAAATATCTGCAGGTCTCCTGTACACAGTAAATTAGACCTGTCCGTTCATTATCCCAATCTATTCCATACCCAGAAAACTGTGAGAAGATCCAGACAACCTGTAATGTCTGTGATCAGCTGCCTTCTCCGCCATGTATAAATCATATAATAATGGAGATTGACAGAACACACGACCTGCGCAGCCTCCTACACGAGATTCCTACAATCTTCTCTCCACCTACCTGATGGTCCCA
This sequence comes from Phyllobates terribilis, assembly GCF_046119375.1. Lineage (NCBI taxonomy): Eukaryota > Metazoa > Chordata > Amphibia > Anura > Dendrobatidae > Phyllobates > Phyllobates terribilis. The sequence continues at coordinate 372,323,818 of NW_027362765.1, read as the reverse complement.
TGAACAGTCCTGAGGTCTGGGATGTCTCTCTGGCGTCGTCTTCTTACTGGTTCTTACTGTAGGCAAAACATAAGGAAATCAATTAATTCTTTATATACAGTCAAGGCGGAAAGTGTTGGCACCCTTGAAATTGTCCCAGAAAACGAAGTATGTCTCCCAGTAAATTAGTGCAATTAAACATGTTTTGTTATACACATGTTTATTTCCTTTGTGTGTATTGGAACAACACATAAAATACTGAGAAAAAAAATAAAGGCAAATTGGTTATAATTTCACACAAAACCCCAAAAATGGTCCAGAGAAAATTGTTGGCACCCTCAACTTAATATTCGGTTGCACATCCTTTGGAATAAATAACTTCAATCGCTTCCTATAACCATCAGCTTCTTACACATCTGACCTGGAATTTTGGACGACTCTTCTTACAAACGTCTCCAGGTCTCCCCTATTAGGAGACGTCTTCTTCCAATGGAATTTTAAGATCTCTCCACAGATGATCAATGGGATTTAGATCTGGACTCATTGCTGGCCACTTCAGAACTCTCCGGCGCTTTGTTTCCATCCATTTCTGAGTGTTTCTTGAGGTATATTTGGGGTCATTGTCCTGCTGGAAGACCCATGACCTAGAGTGCAAACCCAGCTTTGACACTGGGCACTACATTGCCACCCAAAATCATTTGATAATCTTCAGATTTCATGATGCCTTGCAAATAGTCAAGGCCCTCAGTGCCAAAGGCAGCAAAACAACCCCAAAACATCTGTGACCCTCCACCATATCTGACTGTAGGTACTGTGTTCTTTTCTCTGTAGGCCTCATTCCGTTTTGGTAAATTGTAAAATGATGTGCTTTACCAAAAAGCTCTATCTTGGTCTCATCTCTCCGCAAGACGTTTTCCCAGAAGGATTTTGTCTTACTCATTTACATTTTGGCAAACTGCAGTCTATCTTTTTTATGTCTCTGTGTCTGCAGTGGGGTCCTCCTGGGTCTCCTGCCATAGAGTTTAATTTCATTCAAATGTGGACGGATAGTTCTCGCTGACACTGATGCACCCTGATCCTGCAGGACAGCCTGAATTTCTTTGGAACTTGATTGAGGCTGCTTATCCACCATCCAGACTATCCTGCGTTGCAACCTTTCATCAGTTTTTCTCTGCTGTCCATGTCCAGGGAGATTAGCTACAGTGCGATGGGTTGTAAAGAGGGATTTTTGGTACTCACCGTAAAATCTCTTTCTTGGAGCCTTCATTGCGGGACACAGGACCATGGGTGTATGCTGTTGTCACTAGGAGGCTGACACTAGGCAAAAAAGAAAAAGCTCCTCCTCCGCAGTATACACCCGCCTACAGGCATCAAGCTCACCAGTTAGTGGCTAAAGCAGTAGGAGGTCTTAAACAATTAACTATGCAATGCCCAACATGGCACAACCGCGAAAACTATATTAGATGCCCAATAGCTATGCCCAAAAACAGGGAGGGTGCTGTGTCCCCCAATGAAGGCTCCAAGAAAGAGATTTTACGGTGAGTACCAAAAATCCCTCTTTCTTTATCGCTTCATTGGGGGACACAGGACCATGGGACGTCCAAAAGCAGTCCCTAGGGTGGGAGAACAAAACAAAAAGGTAGCCACAGACTAGGTCTGACTGCAGGCAACTGCTGCCTGCAGAACCTTCCGTCCAAGACTGGCATCAGCCGAGGAATAAGTGTGGACCTTGTAAAATCCTGAAAAGGTGCGGAGTGAAGACCATGTTGCGGCCTTACAAATCTGAGAAGCTTAAGCCTGATGGCTAACAGCCCAAGAGGCCCTCACCGCCCGGGTGGAGTGAGCCCTTACCCCCGGAGATTTGTCTGAGACGCGATATGCTTCCAAAATGGTAGAAAGTATCCAACGGGCGATTGTTGACCCTTGCGACGACCCTCAGGAACGACAAACAGGGCGTCCGAATGCCGAAGGGAAGCAGTTCTCGAAAGGTACAAATGTAGAGCTCTGACCAGATCCAGTTTGTGCAGGGACTTCTCCCGAGGGTGCACTGGGGCCGGGCAGAAGGAAGGCAAAACAATGTCCTCATTGATGTGGAAAGAGGAGACTACTTTTGGCAAAAAGGAGGGCACTGGCCTGAGCACTACCTTGTCCTGATGGAAAACCAGAAAAGGCGACCGACAAGAGAGGGCTGCGAGCTCTGCAACCCTCCTAATAGCGGTAACAGCCACCAGAAAAGCCACCTTCCAGGAGAGAAGAGAGGCTGAGATGTCCTGAATGGGTTCAAATGGGGACTCTTGAAGGACGCTCAGGACCATATTAAGGTCCCATGGATCCACCGGGGGGCGGTAAGGCGGCGCTAGGTGAGCCACCCCTTGCAGAAACGTCTTGACCTGAGGACGGAAAGCCAAGTTACGCTGGAATAGAATAGACAAGGCCGAAACTTGTCCTTTGAGAGTAATAGAGAGAGTCCCGCTTCCAGGCCAGACTGAAGGAAGGCCAAAATGACCGGTAGCGAAAAGGACATGGGAGCTAGCTGATCCTTTTCGCAGGGACGAAAGAAGGCTCTCCAGGCTCTGTGGTATATGCTCGAGGTTGCAGGTTTCCTGGCATTAACTAGGGTCTGGATGACGTTGTCCGCAAAACCAGCTTTCCTCAACACTGCGGCCTCAATGGCCATGCCATTAAATTCAGAGACCGAGAACTCTGATGAAGAATAGGTCCGGACAGGAGGTCCGGACGGTCCAGCAGTCTCTAGGGGGAGTCGACGAGCAGGTTTACTAGATTTGCATTCCAGACGTGTCTGGGCCAATCCGGGGCTATTAGAATTACCGGTACTCCCTCTGTCTTGATCTTTTTGATGATCCGAGGGATCAATGGTAGAGGGGGAAATAGATAAGGGAGCTGGAACTGAGACCATGAGATGACTAGCGCGTCTTGAGCGATCGCAAGGGGATTGCGGGACCGGGCTACGAAGGATGGAACTTTGTGGTTTAACCGAGACGCCATGAGGTCGACGTCCGGCGTGCCCCATCGTAAGCATATCTGATGGAACACCTCGGGATGGAGAGACCATTCTCCTGAGGCAAGGCCCTGCCGACTGAGGAAGTCGGCCGCCCAATTGTCGACCCCCGGAATGTGCACTGCTGAGATTGTCGGAACAGTGTTCTCGGCCTAAACTAGCACTCGTCACCTCTTTGAAGACGGACTTGCTGCATGTTCCTCCCTGACGGTTTATGTACGCCACCGCCGTGGCGTTGTCCGATTGTAGGCGGACTGGGAATCCTGCAAGGATGTCCTGCCAGTGATGCAACGCTAGGTAAATCCCCTTATCTCCAATATATTGATCGGTAGGGAGGCTTCGTGGAGACTCCAACGGCCCTGCGCTGTGTAGTTGAGGAAGACTGCGCCCTAACCTATGAGGCTGGCATCGGTTGTGACCACCTGCCAGCGAAGTGGTAGGAATGACCTCCCGGGTCTGAAGGAAGAAGGACGAGTCCACCATATTAGTGACCTTCTGACATGAGGAGGAAACCTGATGCGTCGATCTAGAGAAGACGGGTTCTTGTCCCATGCCGACAGAAGGGCCAGTTGAAGAGGCCAGGTATGGAACTGGGCAAACGGGACTGCTTCCATGGCTGCCACCATTTTTCCCAGGACACTCATGCACAGGCGAAGGCGGCGTGGACTCGGGTCGGAGAGAAGGTGAATCCCCCGATGGAGAGAGTTTATCTTCTCCCTTGGAAGAAGGACCCGGGCATGGGTCGTGTCGAACTGCATCCCTAGAAAGGTTAAGCGCTGAGATGGGACCAGGGAGGATTTGTCTGTGTTGATCAACCAGCCTAACTGAGAAAGCATGTTCAGGGTGATCTGGAGACTGTGGAGACAGTCCCTGAACGTGGGACCCTTGATCAATAGGTCGTCGAGGTAGGGGATAATTACAATCCCCCTGGCTCATAGAATGGCCATGACCGTCGCCATTACCTTTGTGAAAATCGTCGGGGCGGAGGCAAGCCCTAAGGGGAGAGAAGTGAATTGGTAATGTGTGTTCTAGAAGGCAAATCGAAGGTATTCCCCGGCCTCCATCGAGGCGATTACCGACCTGAGGGACTCCATTCTGAAGTGCCGTACGCGTACATGACGGTTTAGTTGTTTGAGGTCTAGGATCGGACGTAGTGAGCTGTCCTTTTTTGGAACGACGAAAAGATTTGAGTAGAAACCTGAACACCTTTCTTGAAGGGGGACAACTTCTGATGTGGTGCGGAAATTGGAATATGAAGATACGCATCCTGAATATCTACTGAACATATAGTGGAACTATAACTCCTGAATGCAGAAGGGAGGCAATGGCCTGAAGGAAACCGGGAAGTAGAGATGGATGCGGGTGGCGGGACCTGAAAAATCGTGCTCTTGGTATGGCGTTGAACTCGATCTTGTAGCCTGAGGTCACTATCTCCTTGACCCAGGCATCCTCTATTGCCGATACCCAAGGGTCTCGGAACAGAAGAAGACAGCCGCCCACCCTGGGAGAAATCCCAGGTGGGGGTGACCCGTCTTGCTGAGGAAAACCTGTTGGATCATGATCGGGATCCAGAGGGCTTGGAAGAGCGACCCTTTGCGCGCCAGCTGGGAGTGGGCCTAAAGGTAGGGTTACGTTTGTTGTGCTGGGGTACGGTCCTGTTGAGAGGCGGATCCTGGTTGAGGGAAACGACGAAAGGATCGGAACTGAAGGTAACGTTTTCTAGGAAAAGGGCGATTAGGTCTCGGCTGAGGAAGGGAAGTGCTCTTGCCCCCAGTGGCATCAGAGATGATCTGGTCTAATTTAGACCCAAACAGTCTGGAGCCCTGAAAAGGGAGATTTGTTAACGATTTCTTGGAGGCCAGGTCGGCGTTCCAAGCCTTCAGCCAAAGAATCCTACTTATAGCGATGATATTGCTGGAGACGCGTGCTGAACAGGTAGCGGCGTCAAGGGATGCCGTGAGGAGATACTTCCCTGCGTGGGCGATCTGATCCGCTAGGTCAGCCAGATAGTCTGGGGAAGCCCCGGAGAGGATGCCCTGCCTAAGCTGTTTGGCCCATGTGGAGACTGCCTTTGATACCCAAGTTGAGGCGAAGGAAGGACAAAAGGAGGTGCCAGCAGCCTCGAAGGCTGACTTAGCCAAGGCCTCAACCTGTCTATCCGTAGTGTCCTTGAGGGAAGAACCGTCTGGAAGGGACAGTACAGTCTTAGCCGAGAGACGAGAGACAGGAGGATCCACAGAAGGGGACTCCGTACATTTGCTGACGAGGTCGTGGTTAAATGGGTATAGCATGTCTAACTGTTTCTTTCCAGTGAAGCGCTTTTCTGGATGCTCCCATTGTTTTTGAAAGATACCATCAAATTCTGAATGGTTAGAAAAGGTGCGCGCCGGGCACTTAATTCTCTTGAAGGAAACTGAGTAGTCCTGAGAAGGGCTCTTGTCCTCTTTAACATGCAGAGTGTGATTGACGGCCGATATAAGGCTGTCAACCATGTCCTGGACTCTAGAATATTGGTCCGTGTCGGATCCAGAGTCAGAATCTGATTCCGTGTCAGATCCCGGAGCGACCTCTGGGGAAGAGGTGTGAGATGCAGGGAGCAATTTGGAGTCTGGAGAGCTGGAGGATGAGCTTGTGTGAGTCCGTTTCTGAGAACGTGCCCTCGGTCTGCCCTTAGAAGGAGGGGGCAGGGGTGCCTGCGAATCATCCGTTGGAACGTTCGGAGCACTGGTGGCCGTGGATAGCATGGGCAAACGTTCTAGGACCTGCACCAGAGATTGAGATACCTTGGTGAGATCGGAGACAGACTGGGACATAGCAACAGCCCACTCCGGAGGAGGTGGAGTTACCTCGTCATGGGCGGCAGGGGGGGTCTTGGGGTGCCAGCATGGTGGGAGGCCTGCAGGTCGAGCAAAAGGCCGTTGTCAGACCCGCGGGCCACTTAGTACTTCAAAGAGCGCAGGCGTAGTATGTGACTGTGTGAGCGGGACGGACAGAAAGCTCCCTGGGTTTGGGCATATGTGCCTGACCAGAAATACTGCAGAGGAGGGAGCCTGTGTTGTGAGGGTGCCAGAGGAGGTCCTACCCGGTCTGGAATGTGCACTGTCCCGTATCCCCCTTCGGAAAGTCCGGAGCCGCGGAGACAGGAGCAGGGCTGCGGTGATGAGGCAGTCAGACAGAATGCTGCTGCCGGAGCCAGAACAGAGAGCAGCGTAGAGGGGCGGAGCATGTTGCCCTGAGCGAGCTAGGGGAGCCAAAGCTCCGATAGGTAGAGGGGATGGGGGAGGCGGGCTTAAGAACTTGGCCGCTGATAGGCCCCCGGGATAAAAGTGGGCGTGACAGAAGTGTCATAATGCTCCACAGTCCTGATTGGCCGTTTTCCGGGAGGGGCGTGTACCCGCCCGAAAGTAACGCCCACCCGGACCCGCCCCCCTATCTGAAAAATAAAGAAGAAATGTTAATAAAACACAACAGGGTTGGATCAGTAGAATCCAGGTCTACCTCCTACAGACACTAAGCTTAAACTGGTGAGCTTGATGCCTGTAGGCGGGTGCATACTGCGGAGGAGGAGCTTTTTCTTTTTTGCCTAGTGTCAGCCTCCTAGTGACAACAGCATACACCCATGGTCCTGTGTCCCCCAATGAAGCGATAAACAAATGTCTTGATTATGTTGCGCACCGTGGACAAAGGACCATCAAGATCTCTGGAGATGGACTTGTAACCTTGAGATTGTAGACGTTGTTCAACAATTTTGGTTCTCAAGTCTTCAGACAGTTCTCTTCTCTTTCTGTTCTCCATGCTTAGTGTGGGACACAGAGACACACAATGCAAAGATTGAGGCAACTTCTCCCCTTTTTATCTGGTTTCAGGTGTGATTTTCATATTGCCCACACCTGTTACTTGCCATAGGTGAGTTTGAACGAGCATCAGATGCTTGAAACAAAGTTGTTTACCCACAATTTTGGAAAGGTGCCAACAATTTTGTCTGTCCCATTTTTGGGATTTTGTGTGAAATTATGTCCAATTTGCCTTTTTTTCACAATGTTTTTGTGTTGTTCCAATATACACAAAGGAAATAAACATGTGTATAACAAAACATGTGATTGCAATAATTTTATGGAAAAATACTTCATTTTCTTAAAGGGTACCATGACTGTAAAAGAATGGGAAACTCTTTAAGAAATGCAATAATTGTAAAAAAAAGTTCTGCTCTGTTTTCGCTCCTCCAGAAGCCACGTCACCTTCTTATGACAGCTGCATCTTCTGATTACTCGCCGGTCCAGTCATTAATATGGGAAAGCCTGTAACCAGACAGATCACTCTGCATCATATACAGACGACTCATCATGGGCTGCAAAGGTGACTACTACTCCTGTACCAGTGATTGACGGAAGTGGTCACATATCCGTTTATACTGTGACAAGAGACCGGTGAGGAACCCAGGAATGGTTGGAATCAGTAAAGTGAATATTTATCTTATATCGTTCTGAATTTTTCTTTTTCAGTGGTTGGACGACTCATTTAAGATTTTCCTAAAGCAGATAAAACGTTAACAGACGTGTAGTTGGTCGTGTCTATTACCTGGTGATGTGTGGGGCCGGTGCTCCTCCATTATGACTTCCTTGTACCGATCCTTGTGTCCTTCTAGATACTCCCACTCCTCCATGGAGAAGTAGACGGTGACGTCCTGACACCTTAGAGGAACCTGACACATACAATGATACCGTCATCCCCCCCGATCCCTTCATAGCGTCACTGTATAATGTCCCAGCATTCCCAGCAGTGTCACCTCTCCAGTCAGCAGCTCAATCATCTTGTAGGTGAGTTCTAGGATCTTCTGGTCATTGATGTCCTCATGTATCCGGGGGTGCGGTGGAGACCCCGGGATTGGGCTCAGGGTTCCTCCCCATCCTTCAGACACAGGGGCCTGATAGATATCACTAGAGGTCTTCTTCATCACCGTGTAATCCTGTGTATGGAGAAACACAATAATAAATATCACTGTAGACATTTCCAGAGTCCTCAGCTCTCCGATCAAATCATCTGTTATTACCATAGATGATGTAATGTGAAGTCATCAGAGTCTCTCACCTCTCCTGTAAGCCGGAAGAGGATCTCTAGGGTGAGGTGTAATATCCTCTCTGCCATCTTCTCTTTGTTCCTTTCCATCCTTAAAGGGTCAATCAGGAAAATTCTCTTGTATAAAAGATATCAGCGCAGAGGCTCCTCTATTGTAGGAACCTGAATGGAAAGAAGATGAACAAATGTAAGATGAGATGAAATCCCGTGGAAATTTAAAGTGCAGATTTTTCCGTCTACAGATTGGAACATGATTTAAATGGCTTCATACAACCGCTGCAGCTAATCACTGGCTGCAGTGGTGATGCTAATATTAAGTTCTTGAAGAGCACTTCATAATCTAGAGCTCACAGATTTCCCAATGTCCCGTCATTTGGGATCACACACTGACCGTCCAGGACAACAATGATGGTTGCAAACATCAATAGTTCCTGGAAAGATACCGTAAATTCTATTCATGGTAAATGGTTAAAATTGCAGGGTGCTTCTAAAAACAAACCACTATTTGTTAACAATCCTCTTCACAGGCAAAGATAGTCTCCTGCACTTTGCAAAGGCTACCAGACACCACTGCAGTCTAAGGCAGCCAGGCTCATAGATGAAGAGCTCAAGTGCTTGCAAATTCTTTGCCGTCGCTGGCTGGATCACTGGATCTGCTCGGTTTCGGTGCCATGCTCACCTCCAATCCCTCAGACAGACAGGGCTTTGCCCCTGCGGCATCAGAGAGGACCAGCAGCGCAACCACGCCAATGGTCTGAACTGTCAGTCAGTTTCGTTCACCATAGTGAACCCCTTAACGACATACTGGTACATCGTATGTCGGGTCCTGTTCTTTGATGCAGGCTCAGGAGCTGAGTCTGAATGTTTGCCGGAAGATGATGGCTGTGATATTTAGCCATCCTCTGCCTCTAATAGCCGTGAGAGGAGCTGAGTTTCGCCCTCAGCGGCATTTACAGGGCCCGTCATGACGGTACACCTATGAAAAGTCAGCCCATGGGAGGGTGTTCATAGGAGAACATGATTGTCGCTACACGCAGCAGTAATATGGTATTGCTGTATACAGTACAAGCGATCAGACGATTGCAGGTTCAAGACCTCTAAATATTTGTAAAAATATGAAGAAAAATATCACCGTAGTAGATAATAGTTAATAAAAATAAAAAATGCAAAAATATATATACAAGTTTGAATCACCCTCTTTTTTTTCCACCATTAAAAATAAAGAAAAAAATGTAAAAAGATAAAGATATGTGGTATCTCCATGTCCGGAAAAGTCCAATCCATCATAAAATAAAATTAATTGACCTGATCAGTAAATGGTGTAATAAGAAAACCAGATCAAAAGGCCAGAGTTGGGATTTTTCACAATTTTGCCGCACTTGGATTTTTTTTTCTCTGCGATCTTGTACATCACATACTAAAACTGATGGCGCCATTCACAAGTACAACTCGTCCCGCAAGAAAAAAACAAAAACCCCAAGACATCACACGACTATGTTGATGGAAAAATAAAAGTTATAGCTCTTGGGGAAAAAAAAAACAAATGCACAAAAATGGTAAATTGCCATGTCAGGAAGGGGTTAAAAAAAAAACCAATAAAAAAGTGATCAAAGCGGAAAACATTAGTTCAAGGAGCAAAAAAATTAGTAAAACTAAAAGTACAGATGTAAAAAAAACAAACAAACTGGGGACAAACTAAATAATTTTTGTTACAAATTTCAGAATTTTTGTTTAACCCCTTTACGACCCTGCCAGTAATAGTACATAGCTGCGCCCTGGGCCTTATAGACCAGCTACGTACTATTACGCGTGCGGCGATCGCGCACGCACACAAGCGGTAATTGTAACAGGTGACACCCGATGCTATGTGCCAGGAGCAGTCCCGCACCGCTGCTGGCACATTAACCCCCACAATGCTGCGATCGAAGTCGATCGCAGCATTGCGGGGGTAAGGGGAGGTAAGCGCCGATAGTCACTTCCTCTGCTGGTGTCCCGCGCTGTCTGCGGCAGCTCCCGAATGTTGTCATGGTGACCCGATGTCGTCATGACAACATCCGGGTCACCAGACAGCAGGAAGTTACTTTGGTCATGCGCAGTGCATGACCAAAATAATGTCTCCCTGTGTGCAGCGCTGACAAGCTGTATAGAATAGAGATGCTGCTGCTCTCTATGCTATACAGCCGATCAGGCTGCAGAAAGTGAAAGTCCCATAGTAGGACAAAGTTTAAAAGTAAAAAAAGTGCCAGAAAGTGAAAAAAAAAAAAATCCCCCAAAAGTACACATATTTGGTATCGCCGCATCTGGAACGACCTGACCTATAAAACTGTCCCACTAGTGAACCCCTTTAGTGAACAAGGTGAAAAATAAAAATAAAAAACACGAAGAAAAAAACAATGCTTTATCATCATACCAACCTACAAGAAGCAAAATGAAAATAAACCCTGCTGTAAATAAATAAAAAGCAAGTGCATTTAAATAAAATAGGGTTCTTAGTAACACAGTTTTTGATCAAAAATAGTATGTATTGCAAATTTCGTGGTTTTTTTCTTTGTATATTTTGCATTCTGTGCAAACTTGGGTGTGGCCTCCCTTCCTAGAGCTGGATAACACATTTAAAAGCTTCACTTGGCTTGTGTTCCCACTTTGGGACCGAAGCCTCAGTCTGCCCTTATTCACACATGAAAAGGTTTTTAATATTAGACAGAGTAGGTTCTATCCCGAATGGGTTCACCTCGTCGCTGGTGGGATAGCTTTCATACTATTTTTGATCAAAAACAGTGTTACTAAGAACCCTATTTTATTTAAATGCACTTGCTTTTTATTTATTTACAGCAGGGTTTATTTTCATTTTGCTTCTTGTAGGTTTTTCTGATTCATGGCTATTGTGAAACATGCATTTATGTGCTGCATGTATACCATTTTAAACCAAGCTCAAATTTTGTGTTTTTTTCTTTATCATCATACCGCCAAACAAAAAATGGAATAACACGTGATCAAAAAGACGTAAATAAAAATGGTACCGCGGAAAACATCATCTTGTCCAGCAAAAAACAAGCCGCCATACAGCTGAATCATCCGAAAAATAAAAAAAAGTTATAGCTCTCAGAATAAAGCGATGCAAAAAATATTTTTTTCTATAAAATAGTTTTTATTGTGTAAAAGCGCCAAAACATAAAAAAATATATAAATGTGGTACCGCTGTAAATGTACTGACCCGAAGAATAAAGCTGCCTTATCAATTTTACCACATGCGGAACGGCATAAAAAAAACAATCCCTGAATGGTTGGTTTTTGCTTATTCTGCCTCCCAAAAATTGGAATAGAAAGCGATCAGAAAATGTCACGTGCCCCAAAATGGCACCAATAAACTTGTCCCGCAAAAAACAAGTCGTCACATGACTCTGTCGGCCGAAATCCGGAAAAATTATAGCGCTCAAAATTTGGCGATGCAAAAACTAGTCTTTGCAAAAAAAAAAAAAAGCGTCTTTTAGTGTGTGACAGCTGTCAATCATAAAAACCCGATATGATTCTGGTATCTCTGTAATTGCACTGACCCGAAGAATAAAGTCGTCTAATCACTTATACCGCACGAGGAACGGCGTAAAAAATAAACTCTAGGGTTAGAGTTGTTGTTTTTTTTCATAAGTAGAGAAAAAAAATATGATGACAATATGGCGACTAGTGTTGAGCGCAAGTGCTCGCTACTTGAGTTTGCATCGGGTGCTTGGGTATGCACCGAGTATCGCAGGTGCTGGAATGACATGCTCGAGTCTCCGCCCCATATGCTTCGTGGCCAAAAAAGCTGCATGGATTGCACAATCGATCCCGCATGTTTTATTTTGGGTGTCTTAACAACCGTGAAACATGCAGGGTGAGAACCCGCGATACAAGCTGCATTCCCGAGTACCAGATGCAAACTCAAGTAGCGAGCACTTGCGCTCAAGACTAATGACAACTTATTCAATATAATGACCTAATGTTATCAAATTCTGTGTCGTACCTCTGGGTTCAAAATGTTCACTATACCCCATGATAAAATCCTTGAGGGGTCTAGTTTCCAAAATGGGGTCACTTGTGGGGCGTTTCCATTATTTAGGCACATCAGGGGCTCTCCAAATGCGACATGGCGTCCGCTCTCAATTCCAGCCAATTTTGCGTTCAAAAAGTCACACAGTGATTCCTCCCTTCTGAACTCTGCCGTGCGCCCAAACACTGTATTTTCCCCATATATGGGGCATCGGCGTACTCAGGGGAAATAGCACAAAAGTTTTTGGGTTCCATTTTCTCCTCTTACCGTTGTGAAAATATTTTTTAAGGCTAAAACATCATTTTTGTGGAAAAAGTTAGATTTTTTTTTATTTTCACGGCTCTACGTTATAAACTTCTGTGAAGCACCTGGGGGTTCAAGGTGCTCACCACACATCTAAATAAGTTCCCTGAGGGGTCTAGCTTCAAAAATGGTGTCACTTGTGGGGGATTTCCACTGTTTAGGCACATCAGGGACTCTCCAAGGAATTGCACAACAAATTTTGGGGTCCATTTTTTTTCGGTGACCCCTGTGAAAATAAAAAAATTGGGTCTAAAGTAACATTTTTGTGAAAAAAGTTAAATGGTCATTTTTTTCTTACACATTCCAAAAATTCCTGTGAAGCACCTGAAGGGTTAATAAACTTCTTGAATGTGGTTTTGAGCACCTTGAGGGGTGCAGTTTTTAGAATGGTGTCACTTTTGGGTATTTTCTGTCATAAAGGCCCCTCAAATTCACCTTCGAATGTGATGTGGTCCCTAAAAAAATGGTTTTGTAAATTTTGTTGGAGAAATGAGAAATCGCTGGTCAACTTTTAACCCTTATAGCTCCCTAATAATAAAAAAAAAAATTTGGTTCCAAAATTGTGCTGATGTAAAGTAAAAACGTGGGAAATGTTATTTATTAACTATTTTGTGTGACATATCTCTCTGATTTAAGAGCATAAAAATAAAAATTTTGAAAATTGCAAAATTTTCAAAAAATTTTGCCAAATTTCCATCTTTTTTTCCATAAATAAACACAAGAGATATCGAAGAAATTTTACCACAATCATGAAGCACAATATGTCACGAAAAAACAGTCTCAGAATCAGGGGGATCCGTTGAAGCGTTCCAGAGTAATTACCTCATAAAGTGACAGTGGTCAGAATTGTAAAAATTGGCCCGGTCATTAACGTGCAAACCACCCTCGGGGGTAAAGGGGATAACAAAAATTAAGTGGAAAAATGCTTTCGCCGTAAAGGAGAATCTCATTACCGCGTAATAAACACTGAAAAAAAAATTACCCTCTTAAAAACAATGGCGGGATCGGTTTTTTTTTCTAGATATCTTTGCTGTTTTTCAGCAAAACATGCCGTAAAGTGAGCAGTTCGTCTGTCGACACAAAAACTGATGATTTATTGTACTGAATCTATAGGCGTCTGCTCTCGCCGTAATGGCGCCGACCACAGAATAAACTTTATCTGTCAAAAATGACATCACAGACAAAAAAAACAATAAAAAAATTTTAAAAAAAGGTTTTGGCTCCTGGAAGGCAGCGAGTAGATAAAATACAGGGAGTAAGGAAAGAAAATGTGTGATAAAAGCCTAAAACTGACTCCCCCAGGAAGGGACACAAGAGCAGCCCGCTGCTGAAGGGGTTAACGCTGGCTGAGCCCAGAGACGAGTTCACACCTACCTCCTCCTGCAGAGCCGCACAGCTCGGGTGTACGGGGCACTTCCGGCTGTGTGTGCTGGGGGGGTGACATCACCGGAAGGGGCGGAGCTAGTACCAGGAAGTAGCGGTGCACGTGTGTGCTGGAGCCGGTGAGCTCAGCTCATTCCTGCTTCTCTGTAGATGGCTCAGTGGTGACGGAGAATCGCACAGGAGCCGCTGTAATGTGCACAGCTCGTCACTGACAAGAAAATGGAGGAAGCTGCTCATGGAAGGGGCTTTCTCTCTACAGAACAGGCTGCACGGAGGAGACTGAGCTCATAATGAGGAGCAGGGAGGCAAACTATTACAGGGCTTATACTGGAGCAGGGAGGAAGCAATAACATGACAGATATAATATATATATATATATATATAAGACATATCATTTTTAATGATTTCATGGTCCTCTGTATGGCCGGAGTGCAAAGACCTTAACTATAACATCCATATGTCCTAACAGAAAATAGGAAGAGGTTGTCTTCACAACCTACCGTAAGTACTATAAGGATACAGTATCTATTCTGCTAAAATAATGTAACAATTTCTTCTTTTTTTTTTTACTAGGACCTAGATTTTTACTGCTGAGCGAATAAATTTGAGTGGAATTGAATTCTCAAATTTTTTTTATGAAAATTGACATTTGCCAAAATGCAGATTTTTTTTTTTTTTTTTTTGTGATTCGCATCTGCGCAGATTCAGCAAAATGGCGACCACTGAATGCCATTTTTCTGAACCATAAAGGGCTATCAAAAGGTCGCTCATCTTTCCAGTCCCTCTGCTACTTACTGCCAACCATCCAATCCTCGCTCCGTCTTTGGATCCCTGCTGCACATGCTGGAATCCTCAGGCCTCTTTCTCCGGAAAGTTCTGCGCATGTGCAGAAGGTCACGGTGCACTTTGTGATTTCAGAACAATGTGAAATCCCATTGGCATGCAACAAACCCTTCCAGGCTTCGTGAATGCCCTGGCTATAGGCCCGGGGAATCCATTACAAGCGGCGGAGATCAGAAGATTCAGCGAGGACAAGATGGGCGGCAGTGAGTGCGGAGCCAGAGAGGTCAGCGGTGAGGTGAGTATAAGGATTTTTTTTTTTTTTTTTCTTTCCCCACATATTACGTTTATTATGCTCAGGGGTCTGGAGAGGCCTCATACCATGATAAGGAGCATTGAATTCACATTTCCTGGGAAAAATCTACACAAACAGGTGAACTCGAATTTTGCCAGATTCACTCATCTCTACTGCTGATTACTAGTTTTTGTTGTAGAAGCTAGACTGTGGATCCGCGCTGTTTCTGAGGTGTTGCATAAGACGTAGGAGTAATTTTATTAATTCTGTGTAATGGTTAGATAGTGTAAACTTAGACTAGACAGTCTTAAACTGCACCAAACTTATCACAATGTTAAAAAGGATTATCCACGACAGAGGTGTATCTAGGTTTTCTGGCACCCGGGGCAAGAACTCAGTTTGGCGCCCGCCTCCCAATAAATATCCCCCCCTCCCCACAACATCTGAAATACGCAAGCACAATTGATCACTGATAGGTAGCAGCTGCACGTTCTGTGAGCTGGGTGTCCGTTTGACACCCTGCTCAGAGAACCGTTGAATTCCGGTCCAGGGGGCGGCAGAACGCAGCCGCCGGGGGAGACACTTCGGACCGCTGAATTAGGTGGAATGATTGCACCCCTCGTGCCTGATGCGCCCGGGACACATGCCCCGGCTGCCCCCCCCCAGATACGCCTCTGATCCACCACATTGTGAAAAAAAAAAAAGGGTGTAGAAGCACTAACAGGCAGGTAGTGGCTATCACACAGGCCACTCCAGCCGGTGTTTCTGTGGCTTTGCTGACGTCACGTCAATAGACCAGAGGCTTCTTTTCCGCTCTAGTCTGTTGACGAGGCGTGACTGCCAATGTCATGTCGATTAACCGTCTGCTCCCTAATTACAGGAACCTGACTGTCAGTGAGCATGAGGCCAGAAGTCTCGCCCTGTCGGTTGACATGGAGCAGCTGAATCGCCAGCAGGAGCGGTCAGTGACTCCAGGTACAATAGATAGGCAGTTACCTCTGTTAAGGCCCCGTCACACATAGCGACGCTACAGCGATCCTGACAACGATACGACCTGTCAGGGATCGTTGCTGCATCGCTATGTGATCGCTGGTGAGCTGTCAAACAGGCAGGCTGAGCAGCGACATCGTGGAAAGAATCTTTCCACGATGTCCTGCTCCTGGTTACCAGCCTGCTGAAGCAGGAGTAGGCTGGCAACCATGATAAACAGCGGGTTACTAGGGGCACACGCGCACCTAGTAACGCGCTGTTTATCATGGTTACCAGCGATGTGTGCTGACCAGCGGGAGGGCAAAGACCAAAAAATGGTCCAGGACATTTTGCAGCGATCTCACAGCAGGGGCCTGATCGCTGCAAAGTGTCACACATAGCGACATCGCTCGTGAGGTCGCTGTTGCGTCACCAAAACCGTGACTTAGCAGCGATCTCGCTAGCGATCTCTGTATGTGAGACGGGCTTTAGCAATTACCTGCCTGTTAGATTTTAGGCACACAGTTTAAAAGAAAAAAAAAAAACTTCCGGATATCCTCTTCAAAAAAGACATTTTTTGACACTTGTCTAACTTCACACCACCTCGTAGTTGGCTTACTTTACCACTTATTAAAGATTACCTGTCACCAGGTCCAAAGTGCCCAGTTTTTTCTCTTATTTTCTTTCTGCTGTTTCGCTGAATATTCTATTTTTTTTAAATTGCCATACAGAGAGATGGGGATTATTATTTGACACAAATTTTTATAGCATTTATTAAGGTTGAAAAGATCACAGGGTGATTATGCATTGCATCCTGTAGGCACTTCCTCAATGATTCCTGTGAGCCACGTCCCTTTTTGTAATGATTATAACAATAAAGCACAAAATAAAAAGGTCCGTATGTGTATGGGATATTCAGGGAAGCAGTGGGAACAAAACAAGTGCAAAATTGGCCAAGAAAAAACAAATCAGTCAGGTCACCCACTTGAATGTCCAAAGCACGGAATCAGCTGTGCGACAGGGCTCCAAATGAAAACACAGGATATATTCCAGCTTCAGATAAAAAGTCCAATTTTTATTAGAAAAATATATTAAAAATTTATACTCATGACCTTGAATCAACAACCTCGGCCAGAATATATATTATACTCAGACGCGTGTCATTCATTGCATGTGCTGCAGACTCAGGGCGCATCAGTGTCAGCACGAACTATTTGTCCACATTGGAATGAAATGAAATGCGATGGCAGGAGACCCATGGGGACCCCACTGCTGGCACAGAGACATAAAAAAGCTAGGCTGCAGGTTGCCAAAATGTATGTGAGTAAGCCAAAATTTTTCTGGTTAAGCGTCTTGTGGACAGATGAGACCAAGATAGAGCTTTTTAGTAAAGCACATCATTCTACTGTTTACCGAAAACAGACTGAGGCCTACAAAGAAAAGAGCACAGTACCTGCAGTCAGATATGGTGGAGGTTCAAAGATGTTTTGGGGTTTTGCTGCCTCTAGCACTGGGTGCCTTTACTGTGTGCAAGGCATCATGAAATCTGAATATTACCAAAGGATTTTAGTTTGCAATTATAGTGCCCAGTGTCCGAAAGCTGGGTCTGTGTCCTAGGTGATGGGTCTTCCAGCAGGACAATGACCCAAACATATGTCAACAAGCCCCCAGAAATGGATGGAAGCAAAGTGCTGTCGAGTTCTGACGTGGCAGCAATGAGTCTGGATCTAAATCCCATTGACACCTGTGGAGAGATAGCGTAGGGGAGGGTTCAGTGGGGCCCAGTTAGGAGTTTTTACTTAGATCCTTGCTTCGTGTTGTTGAGTAGATGAACACCGAGAAACCAATCTCTGCCTCATCCTGTCCTGTGGAACCGCCACGTCTCATTATCAAATTAAAGAAGACAATCTTTTCTGCTGACACCTGGAAAGCTGATTCTGTAGAAGCGGACTGACTTATACCCATGTTCCATTATCTCATTTCCAGGAGACCTTGCTACATAGTTTCATCTTATACAGAGGTTAATTTGATGAATCAAAGTGGAAGAAATAATAGCTCTAATTTGTTACATGACCAAAAATTTCATAAAGAAATTGGTGCAGGACACCAATTACTTATAATAATCTAATTATTGTTTATTAATGTGATCACAGGAGTGCTGTGTGTGATGGGAGACTGTATCTGGTTATGATTAAAACAGTATAGCCGAAACACATTGACATTATCTGTGGCTTCTCTATAGATATCATGTACTAATGATTGAAGAAATAAAAGTCAAATTTTCATGGAGTTTTATCACACTTCTGGATTAATGTGGCGTCCCTGATATTTAGGTCTCTCTCCTAATTCCACAAGAAAGAAGGGAAAACCAATCCGAAGGAGATCCCAACATGGCATAAAGTCAATGTAGAGTGTGTGTAACAGGACATGAGCCCAGGGATAGGACTTCCAATGACATTTTGTGGTGGTGAGTGAATGGTGTAGGCTGTGGCAGGGAGGAAAGGGAATGTGCTGTTGGATTGCCCTCCAACATGCTAAAGAGATGGTACCCGCTACAGTCTTCATGTTACATAGGGTCATCAAAGAGCTGTCTCAAATACAGTCAACTGCCCTAAAATAACTCACAGGGGACCAGCGCCTATGCACTGAGTCACAGATCATTGGTAAGGGCAAGGTTTCAGATTTCAATTCTTACCCTATTTTTGCAGTTTCCACTCTGTATTTTCCAAACCCTCAGTGTTTATTTTCATGCCATCCATTCTGTATAATACTTTGTAGTGCCCGTTTATTTTTGACTCACCCGCGGTATTTCTTCTTGCTATGCAATTAACACTGTATTTGCTCTGTTCTTGCCATAAACACTTCATTCCTTTTTTGCCACAGACATTTCATTCCTTTCTTTGCCATGCACACTATTCTTTTTTGCCATACTGAACATTCCCAGCTTCTTTCTCCGCTTGTGAGTGATATCTGTAGCGATCAGTTGATGCTACGGCCAATACTCAAAGCTACGAGGATTGTTCAGTGCAAAGAACCCAGGAACCCGGTACATGAAGGGAACACCCCTTAATCACAACCACGGGGACAATACAACTTGGATTCCTCGGCCATGCAACCTGCAGGGCCGTCCATATAGGTTTATAAGACCTATAGATTTCAGTGAAATGCAATGCCTGCATGCAATCTGAAACAAATCTTCATTACAGCTTATGTAAGTTTCTTGTAATGGCAGCATTACAGCACACATTGTGCAAGTGATTGAAAACATTTCCTGAAAGTTTAGATTGTTTGACTTCTCCTTTGTGTTTGGCCAAGTGCCCAAATAGAATCAAGTGACGAAGATTCTGTATACACATCTCGGTAAAGTCTCATTACAGAGAGTCTCATTACAGAGAGTCTCATTACAGAGAGCCGCTACAGCTTCTACTATATGCGACAACAAATAGAGCTGTATCTTCTTTATGACCCCATATACTTTTATTGTGTCATTATTCTTTTTGTTTTTAGTTTTGCCCGGACTCTCTCTTCTTTGTAGCAGCTTTTTTTTTTTTCACTGATCTTTTTTAATTTCCTTTGTCAGTTCCGCTTTTTGTTTTAATCACTCTATTCTTTTTTAATGACCCATTTTTTATTTTCTCACTCTATTTTTACTGTCATTGTAGGTATGTCTTTTCCTTGCTATGCCCAGTTTTTGTGATATCCAATCTGTTTTCTCTGGCAGAGAAATTCCTACTGCGTTTTTATACCATTCTCTTCCCACTCTCTATTCCTGCCGCGGTTGCTTGTTTTTTTTCTGCCTTCCTCAATCTGCTTTTGACTTTCTTGCTTAGTTTGGTAAAACAGCTTTTGGTTGCGTGCTCTGTGCTTTGTCTTCTTACTGCAAACTTGTGACAGTATTGAAGGTGACGGGCGGTCACTAGAGATGAGCAAGCACTGAAATGCTCGGGTACTCGTTGCTCGGGTCGAGCACATTGGAATACTCGAGTGCTCGGTCCGAGTAACGAGCCCAATGTAAGTCTATGGGAAACTCGAGCATTTTTCAGGCGGCTCCCCCCGGCGGTCTGCAGAGGGCCTAAAAATCGCCCAAATCGATGGGAACAGCGCTCAAATGGCATGGGAACAGCATGGGGAAGAACCCCAGAAGCCTTTCTGACTCCCAGGTCACTGCTGTCAACAATTGTGTCAGAGGTATTAAGCCACTTTTACGGACTCACGATAAAACATACAAAATCAAAATGGATTTTCCTGGAAAATATGTTAAGGAACATCCTTTCCAGGGTAATGACTTGTATATAAAGCAAAATAAATAACCAAAAACAAAAATGCTCCTCTCCACACCTTGGGCTATGTTCACACATAGCGTTTTTGATGCTTTTTTTTTGCAGTTTTGCATTGCTTTTTACCGTGACCAATGCATTCACTGGGAAATCTCATTTTAACATTTTACAACCTTATCTGGCCATGTGGTGTGTGACATGGGAACAGCATGGGGAAGACCACTGAAAGCATCTCTGACTCCGCGGGCACTGCCTAAAACTGTGGTCATCTCATCAGATGGTCTACTCCATTTAAAATGGGCAAGGTGTGTGTCAAGGGACGGGGAAGTCGACGTTATGGTGATCGTGATAGTGCACGCAGAGGCCGTGGGCAAGATGAAACTGCCTGCTGAGGTAGCACAATAAACACCCATGTCATGTCGAACTACCTTCCTGTCCCAATTTCTAGGGGACCGCGGAACACCACTATTGAAGCCAGAGCAGTGTGAAAAGGTTGTTGTTGGATAGCAGATAAAGCTTCCAGTCAGTTTGCCACCACCCCGTGTTCCACATGGTCCAGTCTCACTAGATGTGAGTCTGGATCACATTATTATTATTACTTTATCACCATTTATTCCATGGCGCTTTACATGTGAAAAAGGGGTATACATCACAAAAACAATTACAGTAATCTTGAACAAAAATGGGACAGTGACTATTACAGGAGAGGAGAGAACCCTGCCCGCGAGGGCTCAGTCTACAAGGCATGGGTGAGGATATAGTAGGTGAGGATAGAGCTGGTCTTGCAGCGGTATGGTGGAGCGAGGGTTACTGCAGGTTGTACGCATATTGCAAGAAGTGGGTCTTCAGCTTCCTTTTAAAGGTTTCAACAGTAGGTGAGAGTCAGAAATGGTGGGGTAGAGAGTTCCAAAGAAGGGGGGATGCACGGGAGAAATCTTGTATGCGATTGTGGGAAGAGGAGATAAGAGGGGATTAGAGAAGGAGATCTTGTGAGGATCAGAGGTTGCGTGCAGGTAAGTACCGGGAGACTAGGTCACAGCTGTATGGAAGAGACAGGTTGTGGATGGCTTTGCATTCCAAGGTTAGTGTTTTGAACTGGAGTCTCTGGGTAATGGGGAGCCAATGAAGGGATTGACAGGAGAGGCCGGGGAATAGCGGGGGGACAGGTGGATTAGTCAGCAGAGTTTAGGATACATTGGAGGATATGCGAGAGTGTTGGGAGGCCACAGAGCAGGAGGTTGCAGTTGTTGAGAAGGGAGAGGATGAGCGCGTGCACTTGTGTTTTTGTAGATTCGTGGTTAAGGAATGTGTGGATCCGGGACATTTTTTTTACTTGGAGTCGGCATCTTCCTCACCCTGATCCTCCTTCCTTCCACCATTCCGAGTGCCCTTAGACACCTGATCCCACACTTGGACACTCCAAAGAGTTTTGTTCATCTTTCCATTTATAGATTCTGGCCTCTAACTCGGTCCGCTCGGAAGTGGAAAGAGCTTGGATATGTGGTTTGAAGGAGAGATTAAAGTCCAGGGTTACCCAAGAGCTGTTCACTTTTCCATCGATAATTATGGGCCTCTCGACTGGCCAGCTCCGAGCAGGGCAACAGAAAATCACATGTAGCGATTTGAGGAGCCATGGTCACCCAAAAGTGACTGTGGGAAAGTTCAAATAATGTTGCAAGAGGTGGATAATGATGAGACACAATGGACATAAAGTCAGGAGGAGGACCAGGGTGCGGAAGTGGAAAAAAAAGCGGTGGACAATGAAGTCACTAACCCAATCTGGCAAGGGGACATGTAGCGTGAGAACAGCAGCACACAGGGGGAGGGAGGCGTAGCCCCAGAACAGGCAGGAACAAGCAGTGAGGTGGCCAGACACAAGGCGGGCAATTGCTCCCCGAAACACCAACACAACGGAAGTTGCCAGTACAACTGTTAGGTCTTCCCGAGTCTGGTTCTTTTTTAAGGACTGTTTAGATAACCCCAAAAAGGCCATTTGCAACATCCGCCAGGCCAGCATCAGCAAGAGAACCAAAACTACCAGCCTGACCACTATCAGCATGCTCAGGCACTTGACAGCAAAGCACCTGACAAGTTGGGCCAAACACCAAGGTACAGAAACAGTGTCTGCGGGTGACACCACTGCCTCTTCCGCTGTTGTGTGTGCATGCCAATCCCCTATTCATGGCGCATGCGAAGATGCCTCCCGCCCTGCACCTGTCATTGCAGACTTGCAACCATCACCGTCCATGTCCTTGTCCCTTTGCAGCGTTCAGTTGTTCCTACCACAGTTCTTGGAATGCAAGCGCAACTATAAATCTAGCCAACCACCCACCCACAGGCCGCAATACTAAACTACCACATTTCTGGACTGCTTGAACTTGAAATGTTGCCTTTTAGGCTCGTGGAGGCGGAAGCTTTCCACAACCTCATGGCGGCGGCCGGGTGTCCATACTCAGTCCCCAGCCGCCACTATTTCTCCCGGTATCGTCTCCGCCTTCCACAAGCGCAGGTCCCAGAAAATTACCCGTGCCCTCCCAAGTGCACTTACTGGGAAGGACCGCCTAACCACAAACACGTGGGCAAGTGAATGTGGCCAGGGACGGTACATCTCACGGACGCATGTCACTGGGTTAATATCGTGCTCGGTCTCCTAGACAACGACCAAATTATTCATGATGGTTGGATCATCCATCTCCTTAGCTTTGTGTTACTTATAATGCAAGAGCAAGTATGCAGCCAACCACCCACCCACACACAAGCTGCAATCCTAAACTGACACATTTCAGGACTGATTGCATTTGAAATGTTGCCTTTTAGGTTCGTGGAGGTGGAAGCTTTCCACAACCTCATGGCGGCGGCGGCCGGGTGTCAATACTTGTTCCCCAGCCACCATTATTTCTCTCCGTGTTAATATTGTGGAAGCCGTGACCCAGTGGGACCCTGAGATGGAGCACATCCTCCCGACGCAGAGGATTGCGAGTCCTGGGTCAATCAGGGTTACCCCTACATTCTACCGCTCCTGCACCTCCTCTTCAGCCTCCATATCCATCACTTGATTCATTTTTCAGGACATATTCCAGATTATTTACTTAAACTTCATGTGTGGCAATAACAATAAGCAGGACTGTATGCTTAGGCGACAAACCGCATACCGTTTCAGAGTTGTTGAAAGCCGTATCCGAGAACCTGGTGTCAGCTCTGAAGCTAGGCAAGCTTGCACATGTACCATGCCTGGCCCATGTGCTCAACTTAGTAGTTCTGCAGTTTCTCAAAATCTACACAGATCTGACAGAGCTGCTTGTGAAAGTATGCTGCGTGTGTGCCCATTTCAGAAAGTCAGGTACAGCTTCCACTGCCGTCGTAGGGCTTCAGCAGCGTTGGCAGCTTCCAGCTCACCGACTGGTGTGCGATGTGACTACGCATTGGAAATCAACGTTGCAGATGTTTGGAATGATTTTGAGCAGCAGAGAGCAGTTGTTGAGTACCTGCTTCAACACATCCGTTGGCATTCAGGTCAGCCTCCGCACATAAGAGCTGATGAGTGGGCATGGATGTCTGACATCTGTGCTCTGCTCCAAAACTTTGAGAACTCACCAAGATGGTGATCGGCGATGATGCCATAATTAGCGTCACCATCACGCTTCTCTGTCTAGTGAAATGCTCGCTCACAATTAAAGAGGAGGCATTGCAGGCAGAGCAAGGCACTGTACAGGGTGATGCTACCCAGCCTCATCTCAGCGCAGATTGGGTGATAGTGAGGAGGAGGAGGAAGAGAACATAGACAGTAATACTCTCGGTGAGAACAAGGAAGTCTTGGCTTTGGCAGTCTGGCACACAAGGCCTACTTTATGTTCCCCTGCCTTTACCATGACCATCGCATTGTACTCATTTTGGGCATTACAGAAAACTAGCACGGCACGAGGGAATTCTTGGAGACGGAGGTGTGAGGTTCTGATTAAGGAGGATGTCTGTCTTAGATCAGTTGCAGAACAGACGACACAGGAGGGGTGATACACAGAAATGAGGGAAGAGATATAGGCCGGTGCAGAACTGTGAACAACTTGGTGGGTGAGAGAGATGAGTTTGTATTGTATTCTGTAGTGATTGTTTAACCTGACCTGTGCAATGACTGGCACAGGGTAGAGGCATCGGTGAAGCGGCTTGATAGAAATACGACCCTGGCTGCTGCATTCGGAAGGGATTGGAGAGGAGACAGTTTGTTTAGAGGGAGACTGATTAGTAGAGGCACTAGTGAATAAGAGTGACAGTAAGAGTTTTTGCAGTATCAAAGGTGAAAAAAGTTTGACTTCTGGAGAAGTTTTTAAGGTGCAGGTGATATGAGCGAGTGAGTGATTTTCCAAGTTGAATAAAGGAAAGTTGTGTGTAAAATATGACTCCAAGATAGCAGACATGCCGAGTGGGAGGTATGGTGGCAACACCTAAAGGAAATTGCAAAGTCAGGTATACAGTTGTGCTCAAAAGTTTACATACCCCGGCAGAATTTTTCCTTTCTTGGCCTTGTTTCAGAGAATATAAATGATAACAAAAAAACTTTTTCCCCACTCATGGTTGTTGGTTGAGTGAAGCCATTTATTGTCAGACTACTGTGTTTTCTCTTTTTAAATCGTAATGACAACCAAAAATATCCAAATGACCCTGATCAAAAGTTCACATACCCTGGTGATTTTGGCCTGATAACATGAACAGAATTTGACACAAATGGGTTTGAATTGCTACTAAAGGTAACATCCTCACCTGTGACCTGTTTGCTTGTAATCAGTGAGTGTGCATAAAAGCTGAGTGAGTTTCTGGGATCCAGATAGACTCTTGCATCTTTCATCCAGCCACTGACGTTTCTGGATCGTGAGTCATGGGGAAAGCAAAAGAATTGTCAACGGATGTACGGGAAAAGGTAGTTGAACTGCATAACACAGCAAAGGGATACAAAAAAATATCCAAGGAATTGATAATGCCAGTCAGCAGCGTTCAAACTGTGATTAACAAATGGAAAATCAGGGGCTCTGTAAAAACCAAACCACGGTCAGGTAGACCAACAAAAATTTCGGCCACAACTGCCAGGAAAATTGTTTGGGATGCAAAGAAAAACCCACAAATAACATCAGCTGAAATTCAGGACTCTCTGAAAACTAGCGGTGTGGCTGTTTCAAGATGCACAATAAGGAGGCGCTTGAAGAAAAATAGGCTGCATGGCCGAGTCGCCAGAAGAAAGCCATTACTGCGCAAATGCCACAAAGTATCTTGCCTACAATACACCAAACAGCACAGAAACAAGCCTCAATACCTCTGAAACAAGGTAATTTGGAGTGAAGAGACCAAAATTGAACTTTTTGGCCATAACCATAAACATTACATTTGGAGAGAGGTCAACAAGGCCTATGATGAAAGGAACACCATTCCTATAGTAAAGCACGGAAGTGGAACGCTGATGTTTTAGGGATGTGTGAGCTACAAAGGCACAGGAAGCTTGGTAAAAGTTGAAGGAAAGATGAATTCAGCACGTTATCAGCAAATATTGGAGGCAAATTTGCACTCATGCGCCCGGAAGCTGCGCATGGGATGTACTCGGACGTTCCAACATGACAAAGATCCAAAACACAAGGCCAAGTTGACCAGTCTACAGCAGAGCAAAGTGAAGGTTCTGGAGTGGCCATCTCAGTCTCCTGACCTCAATATCATTGAGCCACTCTGGGGAGATCTCAAGCGCGCAGTTCATGCTAAACAGCCCAGGAATTTACAGGAACTGGAGGCTTTTCGCCAACAATGAGCAGCTTTTACATATGAGAAAATAAAGAACCTCATCCGCAACTACCACAAAAGACTTCAAGCTGTCATTGATGTTAGAGGGGGCAATACACGGTATTAAGAACTGGGGTATGTGAACTTTTGATCAGGGTCATTTGGATGTTTTTGGTTGTCATTAAGATTTAAGAAGAGAAAACACAGTCGTTTGACAATAAATGGCTTCACCCAACCAATAACCATGAGTGGAGAAAAAGATTTTTTTGTTATCATTCATATCCTCTGAAACAAGGCCAAGAAAGGAAAAATTCTGCCGGGGTATGTAAACTTTTGAGCACAACTGTATGTAGGTTAGTAGAGGGAGGAAACCAAAGGAGTTTATTTTGGGACATATTAAGTTCAGGCTCTTGTTGAAGAATTATAACAAAGAAAAAAAAATTCCCATCTGACTACTCTGGCGACAGAGGTCACAGTCAGACAGTTCATTGGACAACCAAGGAGTACAAGCGAGGAAGACACAAACCAGATGCGGCAGAGGCAGGAGAACGCTGTCAATGGTCTGGGACAGTTTTCTCAGACCCTCCCAGGCCCTGATACATGGGGTACTCTGACAAGGATGGAAAAGTTTTGGAAGATGCAAGCTGGACACGTGGCATGAACTGTCTTTCTACGCTTTGGAGGTCCTGGCCACTAGCGTTTTGTCAGAGATAGTTTTTAGTGCCGCCAGGGGCATTATAACTGATAAAACTGATAGGCGCATCCACCTGTCAACTGAAAATGCTGACAGGCTGACTCTTATAAAAATGAACAAGGGCTGGATTAGGCCAGACTTCTCAACACCACCGAATGATAGCAACGTAACTCAAATCCAGTGGTTATTTTTTGGGGGGTCTATTCCTATGCAACCCTTCACACCCAGACATGGGTATACCCTTCAGGAATTGTTCTATTTTATGTCGCCCTCCTCCTTCTCCTCATCCTCCACCACCATATAACCAGGGAGACCGTGATGCAACACCCACATAATTTTTTTAAGGGTGTTTCTGATTAGAGACAAGCAAATATTTAAATATTTGTTTCGTATTACAATCGCCGTTTTTGCAATATTCGCCAATGCAATTGTCGAATATTCGCCGAACATTGCCAAACGCCATTGGATTCAATGGGTGCCAAAACCAAACGTATACACAACACCTTCAAACGGGACCAAAAGCTGCCAAAACACATAAATTTAGGGGCAGTCACCAGGAAAGTGCCATCAATTGACCCAGAGTACAACAAGTAGCATAATTATTATTATTCATTATCATAGCGCCATTTATTCCATTGCGCTTTACATGTGAAAAGCTGGTACAAGAGCAGAGAGGAACCGACCCGTGAGGGCGCACAAATAGTCTATAAGGGATGGGTGAGGGTACAGTAGGTGAGGGTACAGCTGGTTGTGCAGCGGTATGGTGGAGCGAGGGTTACTGCAGGTCGTAGGCTTGTTGGAAGAGGTGGGTCTTCAGCTTCCTTTTAAAGGTTTCAACAGTGGGCGAGAGTCTGATATGTTGGGGTATATAGTTCAAGAGTAGAAGGGATGCACAGGAAAAATCCTGTATGCGATTGTGGGAACAGGAGAAAAGAGGGGAGTAGAGAAGGAGATCTTGTGAGGATCGGAGGTTGCGTGCAGGTAAGTACCGGGAGACTAGGTCACAGATATGTGGAGCAGACAGGTTGTGGATGGCTTTGCATGTCATGCGTTGCCAATGGGGAGCCAGTGAAAGGATCATAGATTGCAATCTTATAGATTACTGAAGGCAGTCCACAGTAAAAAAAAAAAAGCAGCCATAGAGTGTCCGGGAACCTTCCCACACACTTTTCTTAGGGCTGCTTCTCAGCAGGGTTTTAGGGGCCCACCAGAGAATCCTCGGGTGGGCCCTGGCTTCTCCATCAGGAGAGTTCATGATAGCACAAACTTTGCAGCTGCTATGGGGCTCTTGAGTGGGGGAGAAAGGTGGGCCATCAAAATCAAATCCTCTGGTGGGCCCAATGTTTTTCACTGACACTGCTTCTTGTTGAGAGTTGTATTTCACCACAGCCATATTCTTTAGCTCAGTGAAAGGATTGGCATATAGGGAAACCATATCTACTCCGGCTGTCATTTCTCCGCCCATTGCCACACTCGACCATGCCTGGCTGTATGTTCAGCGGTGAGAGCCACAGATCAGGCTGCTGTGTTACAGCTTTCAACAACTCTGCAGTGCTGGGCGGTTTGTCACCTGAGCATTAAGCATAGTATCTTCAGCACAGCCTGTTGCTGCTTGGCCAAGGCAGTGCTGCACTACTTTCAGCTTGTGACTGATGTGGTCATTTTGGAGATGGAGGCCGAACTGGAGGAGGAGTTGCAGGAGCTAAACAATGTGATTACATTGAGGTTACATTGGCAAGTCTGGTTTTTATACTAAAGAAAAATCCTACTGTGTTTTTTTTATTTTTTATGTCTCTTCAAATGTGTATTGGAGTGCGTCCTAATTTTTGGCAGCCCTTGAAATTGTTGCATATGCAATAACAGTATAGAAGACACACGCCTTAATAATGGGAAGGACAATTCAAATAGATTCTATGTTCTAGAATATTAACTGAAAATAAATATCACTGCACTCCCTTTGTAGGTGCTCGAGCAGGGGCCAAACCCTTTAGGACACAGTTCAAGAAACCTCGGCACTCAAAATGTCCTTTATATGTGGACACCGCGATGCGCAACTGGAGCCTACGCATGCTCCTCTAAGGTAGCCCGTTTGGGACCCTATCCCTCTACCTACACCAGCAGTTCTATTGTTATGTTCTGCTACCAAAGCTAAGGAAAGAGAGGAGATCTGTCCCTACTATAAGACTCAGCTGAATCCCTACGATGTAACAGGGAACCTGATCCTGCGATCAGACCTGCTAAAGTCCTAATCTAGTCTGTACGGAGACCTATAGATTTGGGGAGGGAATCCCTACAAGTACTAAGGACTGGGAGGAATATGGGACACCTCCTAACAGAAATAGTAGCAGAAAGACGAACAAACAAAATAGATAGAACATAGAGGTCCGTAGACCAAGCAAACTAACAGAGTTAGATACAGAGCACAGGCTAGCTAGAAAGTAGATATACAATGAAGTCCAGCAAAGCCAGAAGGGCGGAGCAGGATTAAATAGGCCAACAAGGTCATGTGACCAGCAAAGGAAAAAAAACCTAACAGCAAGGTTCTAACATCTATTGGCCAACTGAAGAAGGTCATCATGACCGAAACGTTTTGTTGTAATATTGCTGTGTTTATCTTGCTAAAATAAATTTTCACATATAAAGGACGTTTTGAGTGCCGAGGTTTCTTGAACTAGAATATTAACTGTCTTATTTAAAATTCTTTTACGGGTGAGGTATTGCAGTGGATAGCGTATTACACCGATCCAGCCAGGTATTATTGCCTTATACTGCGTGCTGCTGGTGCTGCCCAAAAAATTTTTAAATCTATTCTATTCCCTATCGATAAAGCTGTCAGATGCATTTACAATAGGAACAGGTGTGTTGCTTGGTGGTATCATCACCATCACCAGTCTGCAAAAGTGGCATAATACTATGACAACATTGTTCACAGATATGTTATTTGTCAGCGGCCAACTGAGAATAGGTTTGAACCCTCAATGGCAATACTTTAAATGGAGTGTAATATTTGACACGCTGACAATAATTGCTGGATTCATATGGGATAACGTCTGATGGCCACGGCTTCAGGCAGTTGCCTAATAGTATGGTATTTGTCAGCAACCAAGTGTCAATTGGTTGAACAAAACACAGGTGGCTGACTTTAAAAGGAGTGGAATATTTGGTACGCTTCACAAAATTTATGCATTATTACGTCAGTCATATGAATCATGTGCGTCTGATCATTGCAAAAAGTTCCTCTGCTTCCACAATGCAGTAATATGAATAAAATGAAAAAAATCTGGCTGTATTCTGCATACAAGCAAATGGAGCTGTAAAATGGTGTACACTGACACACTGCTACAATCTATAAATGGAGGACAATATTTTCCACGTTCACTACAAATGGCTGGATTTGAACTGCAGTTATATGTGATACGTCTGACAGAGTACCACGGTTTTAAATAGCAGGTGTTATGATCTGCAACATATACTAAGGAAAGATAGGGGAAAGCTGTCCCTACAGTAAGACTAAGCTGAATCCCTACGATGTAGCAGGCTGCCTGTACCTAGTGAACAGACCCGCCTTAGTCCTCAGCTAGTCTGAACGCAGACCTATAGAATTAAGGGAGGGGTCCCTAAAAGAACTAAGGACTGGGACAAAAATGGGACATCTCCTAAACAGAGAAGTTGTTGCAGAACACAAAAAGACAAACTGACAAAAATGTACTAGAGGTCCCAGAGGACCAAGCGAACTTGACAGAGAAAGGCACCGAAGCACCAGGCTAGAGAAACAGTCAAACACTGAAGTCCAGTACATCCACAAGGGCGGAGCTGGAATATAAAGGAAGATGGCGTGCCACATAATAGGTTGGTATACAAAATGAGAATGATGGGGCTGGGGGAAAATGTTTGCAAGTGGGTAGCAAACTGGCTAAGGGATAGAAGGCAGAGGGTGGTTAAAAATGGAATATACTCAGATTGGGTAAGCGTCACTAGTGGGGTACCACAGGGGTCTGTACTAGGCCCAATGTTATTTAATATCTTTATTAACGACATAGTCAACGGGATAAATAGTAAAATATCAATATTTGCAGATGACACAAAGTTATGTAAAACAATTAATACAAAAGAGGACAGTGCAGACCTACAGAGGGATTTGGATAAGCTGGGTAGGTGGAGCATTAAATGGCAAATGAGGTTTAACGAGGAGAAATGTAAGGTCATACATATGGGAAGGAAAAATGGAAGTCACCAGTACTCACTGAATGGGAAATCATTGGGGAATTCAGAGATGGAGAAGGACTTGGGCATCTTGATTGATAGCAAACTAAATTGGAGTGCCCAAAGTCAGGCCGCTGCTGTAAGGGCAAACAGGGTAATGGGATGTATCAGAAGAGGTATAGCTGCAAAGGATGAGAACATTGTTCTTCCACTGTACAAAGCACTGGTCAGACCACACTTGGAATACTTTTCTCAGTTATGGGCCCCAATATATAGAAAGGATATAAATGAGCTTGAAAAGGTGCAAAGGAGGGCAACAAAATTAATAAAGGGAATGGAGGGACTGCAATACCCAGAGAGGTTGGCAAAACTAGGACTATTCAGCCTGGAAAAGAGAAGGTTGAGGGGGGACATAATAAATGTGTACAAATATGTTAGGGGACAGTATAGAGACCTTGCCAGGGATTTGTTCAAAAGGAGGGATATTACGGTAACAAGAGGGCATTCACTAAGACTGGAAGAGAAAAGGTTTCAGCACCAGCATAGGAAGGGGTTCTTTACGGTAAGAGCAGTGAGAATATGGAATTCACTGAGTGAGGAGACGGTAATGTCGGATTCACTACACCAGTTCAAGCGGGGACTGGATGCATTTCTAGATACCAGGCAGATTTCAGCGTATACTTAAAAATAAAATAAAATAGTAGGTTGATACAGGGATTTATTCTGACTGCTGGTTTTAGAGTCGGGAGGGAATTTTTCCTCAGGTGAAGATTGGCTAAATCATTTGGGGTTTTTGCCCTCCTCTGGATCAACTTTAGCAATTACAGAACTAACAGGTCGAACTTGATGGACGCAAGTCTTTATTCGGCTTTACAAACTATGTTACTATGTTACTATGGTCATGTGACAGCAAAACACAAGATAGAAAAAACAAACAGGAGGGTTCTAACAGTACCCCCTCTTTTATGAGGATCCTCCGGATCCTCCAGGCCCAGGCCTATCCGGAAGCCTCCTATGGAAAGCTTTAACAAGCCTAGGAGCAGAGACATCATCCGTCCTTACCCAGGAGTTATCTTCTGGACCGAAACCCTTCCAGGAGACAAGATACTGTAATCTCGCTTTATGCCATCTAGAATTCAGGATACGAGAAATTTCATATTCGCCGTCTTCCACAACAGGAGGAACTGTGACAGTGGCATCCCTATCAGATACATCAGCCTTTTTCAACAAGGAAACATGAAACACAGGATTAATCTTCCAGGAAGTAGGGACATCCAACCTAACAGCAGATGGGTTAACAACATGAAGCACTTTAAATGGACCCACAAAGTTAGGACCCAGTTTTTTAGAGGGAATCCTCAACCGCAGGTTCTTTGAGGACAACCAAACCATGTCACCCACAGTAAACAAAACCTCCTTAGGTTTCCTGTCAAAATACTTCTTGGACTTCTTGTTAGCCTCTTGAAGGTTGCAACGTACAGTACATTAGTCTAAACTCTCTCCAAATCACCGGAAAAATTCTCCTCCTCCGGCACCGCCGACCCCAATTTGGAGAACCAACCAAAAGACGGATGTCTCCCAGTACAACAAAAAAAAGGAGAACACCCAGCAGAGGAGGATGTATGATTGTTAAGAGCAAATTCTGCGAGAGGCAGAAACTCAGACCACACCTCTTGATTGTCAGCCACAAAACAACGCAAAAACTGTTCAACATCCTGGATCTTTCTTTCATTCTGTCCATTAGACTCAGGATGATACCCAGACGAAAATGACAAATGGACTCCCATCCTGTCACAAAAAGCACGCCGAAAGCGAGCCACAAACTGAGGTCCTCTATCAGAAACAATATCCGTGGGAATGCCATGGAGCTTGATAATCTCCTTAAAAAATGCCTTAGCGAGTGTCTTGGCGCAGGGCAACTTAATGAATGGAACCAAATGACACATCTTACTAAAACGATCCACGACCACCCAGATGGCAGTAAAACCCTCGGACACAGGAAGATCAGTAATAATATCCATTGTGAGATGCGTCCAAGGTGCACTAGGAACCTCCAGAGGGCAAAGCAACCCCGCAGCAGGAGTATGTGAAGCCTTTGACCTAGCACACATAGTACACTGACACACCCACTTGATGACTTCCTTCTGCCACCTAGGCCACCAAAAACTGTGACTGATAAGTCTCTTAGTCTCCGAAATTCCTGGATGACCTGCGAACCGAGACTCATGACACTTCACAAACAAATCTCTCCTAAAGGCTCTAGGCACGAACAACCTCCCATGGGGAGTGTTAGATGGAGCATCATCTTGAGCTTTCAGAATCCCATTCTCCAAAACGGAGTCCAATGCTGCCACCACAACTCCTTTCTGTAAAATGCTCTCCTCCTCCTCGGCACCGACCGTAGGAGAGAAGCTGCGAGAGAAAGCATCGGCTTTAACATTCTTAGTACCAGGGATATAGGTAACAAAAAAATGAAACCGAGAAAAAAAAGTGCCCACCTAGCTTGACAGGCATTCAAGTGCTTGGCCGAATCCAGATAGATCAAATTCTTATGATCTGTGAAAACCTGAATAGGAAATCTAGCGCCTTCCAAAAAATGACGCCAATGTTGAAACGCAAGTTTAATAGCCAGCAACTCCCGATTTCCAACATCATAGTTCAGTTCGGTTTCCGAATTTTTTTTCGAAAAGAAGGCACAAGGATGTACTCCACCCTTGTTCTCCTGAGACAAAACTGCTCCGACCCCCACCGATGAAGCATCGACCTCGACCAAAAAAGGCTTGGTCTCATCAGGCTGCATAAGGATAGGGGCAGAACTGAACCTCTCTTTGAGATACTCAAACGCTTCAATGGCCTCAGTAGTCCACTGGGCCGTATTCGCAACTTTCCTGGTGAGATCGGTTAGAGGTTTAACAATTACAGAAAAATTCTTAATGAATTTCCTGTAATAATTGGTGTGATGAACCTGTAGCCGCCATCTTGGTAATGATAAATCATATCCAGGGATGGCCACACTTCAGCAGCCCCCACCCTTGGGACCTTCTGTTAAAACGTCAACTAGATAGTTTCCCCCCATCCAGGCTCCTGTAAGATAAGAAGCCTACTTAACACTTGAATGCTAGGAGCTTCAAAGACTTCGAGAGGAAACACAGCCAGCAGGGGGGGGTGCTTCGTCCATCTGTAACTGACCATTTGTCCCATAGGACTAGTTTCTTTGTCTGTCACAAGCATGGAGGCATAAGATATAGAAACATGAATAGTACACGCATGTTGCGTGGGATGGGCCAATAAAAAAATATCACGGCGTCCCGGAGCCATTGCGCACACAAGCCTCCGCGGTAGACGTTTGTACGTGCTCTGGAAGCCAAGATATAGCGCGGAGCCATTCCTGAGGACCGTATGGTATCATAATTGATATCAAAAGGTCGGTTACGGCGGCCCGAATCCGTGGGAACCCCTGTGGGTATCCTGAGACCATCCCAGAAGAAGTTATTGGGTTCCTTAGAATTTGGGCTTCTGATCGAAGTTAGACCTGAGGGTGGAGACTGAGTCAGCTGACCTCACCAGCAGTGGGCGGGACAGGGCAGGTAAGATAGCAGGACAGACAAGAGACAAGTCAGTTTTTGACCCAAGAGTGGGGTGCTGAACATCTGAGCACCAGCTGAGGCCACCAAGGGGAGGAGCAGTTTGACCATGCGGTGGTAGGCCTCAGCCTGTAACAAAGAACCGTGCCTGCGACCGCAGAATCCTCTCCCTGCGTCACAAGAAAATCAAGAAACCGGTAACTGATATGCTGTGGTGATTCTGTGTGTTGTATTCCATTGTTGTATAGTTTAGCCTGACCTTATACCTGTGTATATTTAGTTGTATATCGTGTATCTAGTGTATTATTATAATCAATTACCTCAAGTAATTGTGGGCCTGCCTTTTATTCTGCATAACGAACGCACGTCCGTGTGAGCTCGGCTCAAGCCAAAAACGCTACCCAGGGTTGGTTCCTGACCCGATATAGGCCCATTCACGGACTGGGCGTATATCTAAAATAGGGACTGGTGGCAGCATACCAACTGGGGATTGGGGAAGGCTGGTAGTGACGGTCGGAGGTTCAGATATATATATTCCTGGCGCGGCCAAGGAAGATATATATACCGCCCTCACTACAGAGGGCCCCGATACCCAGTAGGTTACAGGACAGTCTCCCTGGCGACCGCTTATCCTAGGTGCAGTTCCTTGACTGACCTGAGGCTAAGAGGGCGCTAGCGAGTTGTGCTGTGTAGTGACGTTACGGTTTAGTGACGTTGAAGGGATAACACACTACCGTGTTCCCTGCGCTGGTTGCAGCTTCCTGGCACTACTTTCTCTAGGTGCAGTACCTTGACTGACCTGAGAGGTAAGGGGGCGCCAGAGAGCTGCACCCACCGGCCGGCTTTCATCACAATTGGCAAAACCAAAAAATCTCTGTATAGATTTCATACCAACCTAGGCCATTCCTGCACAGCCTGAACCTTCACAGGGTCCATCTCAAAGCCCTAGCTGGAGACAATGTAGCCCAAAAAACTAATTTTCTGCACAGCGAACTCACATTTCTCCAGCTTAGCAAAGAGTGAATTATCACTCAATAACTGCAAAACTTCACGTACGCTCTGCCAATGGGACTCTAGATCTGGTGAGTAAATCAAAATGTCATCCAAATACACAACCACATTCTTACCAATCAAAGGTATCAGGTGCATTGGTAAGACCAAAAGGCATCACCAGATTCTCAAAATGACCTACCGGAGTGTTAAAAGCAGTTTTCCATTCATCACCCTCCTTCACTCGTAACAAATTGTATGCCCCCCGGAGATCAATTTTGGAGAACCACTTGGCCCCCACTAACTGGTTAATCAAGTCAGGAATTAACGGAAATGGGTAGGAATTGCGTACGGTAATCTTATTAATTTCACGAAAATCCAGATATGGACGTAAACCGCCATCCTTTTTTTTTAACAAAGAAAAATCCAACTGCCACAGGCGACTTAGAAGGTCTAATGTGACTTGCAGCCAAGCTAGTCTGTATGTACTCCTCCAAGGCCTTTCTTTCAGGGATAGTCAGATTAAACAAGCGACTCTTGGGAAGAGTAGCTCCCGGAACAAACTCAATGGTGCAATCATAATCCCTATGAGGAGGTAAAACTTGCGACTTCTCCAAAAAAACCCTCCAAAAATCTTGAATAGATACCGGTAATTCCCCTTTTTCCACAGCCGCAATGCGACCATTACAACATTTATCATAGCACTTCGGACTCCAAGACTTAATCACATTAGTAGACCAGTCCAATAAAGGATTATGCAGTTTTAACCAAGGCAATCCTAGAACAACTGGAGAGGGTAAATTATCTAAAACAACCAAGTCCAAAATTTCTTGGTGAACTCCATTGATAGTGAGGGGAAATGCAGCAGTCTTGTGAGTAATACATTTCAAAGGAGTGTTATCAATTGCAATCACAGAAATAGGTGATGACAAACGTTTGGATTTCAATTTAAGGTTTTCCAAAAAACCTTTATCAATCACATTAAGTGTTGAACCACAATCCACAAATACCTGAAATTCAATCAAATCTCCCTGCAAAGTAGTACTCCCAGAAAGAAATAGTCCTGCAGAGCGTAAACAAGCTATACGGGCAAAACTGACCTTTTTTTTTTCTTTACTTAAACGAAGCTCACAATGCTTAATCAAATGGTCAGGTTTACCACAATAAAGACACAATCCCTCGGTAAACCTCCGGTCTCTTTCCTGAGAGCGGAGTGACTTCGCCCCAACCTCCATTGGTTCTCCGCCATCAGAGCAAATTTTCTGGGGACTAGGAACTGACATTACAGGAGTCTTTACCTCATTGAGCCTGCACCTCAGTCTCCTGTCTATATGAACAGCTAACTGCATGGCATCCTGCAGAGTCTCAGGTGCAAGGAATGCAATTAGCAAATCCTTAACCCTTTCACTCAGACCAGCAAGAAATAAACATCTCAGCGCAGGATCATTCCACTTAACTTCTGAAGCCTATCTCCTGAAGTGTGTGCAATAATTTTCAACATCATCTGACCCCTGATTCAAACGCCTGAGTTCAGATTCAGCAGATGAGATTAGATCAGGATCGTCATATAATAGCCCCATAGCAGAAAAAAATTCTTCTACAGACCTTAAACATGGATCATTAGTTTGGAGAGAAAAGGCCCACCCCTGTGGTTCATTGCGCAAAAGTGACACAATAAAACCAATGTGCTGTGATTCATTCCCAGAGGACCTTGGTCTCAAGCGAAAATATAACAAACAAGCATTTTTAAAGGAAAAAAAATCTTGCTGTTTACCATAAAAAACATCAGGTAGTCCTACCTTGGGTTCAACAAAATGCGCTCCAGAACAGCTACTCACGTGTTACTGAAGCTCGGCCACCTCCAGAGACAATCCCTGCAGGCGTTGAGCAAAATCCTGGACGGAAACCATACTGATCCCCGAATTTCTTTCCTTTTAGTTTTTTGGGCTGGACTTACTGTTATGATCTGCAACATATACTAAGGAAAGATAGGGGAAAGCTGTCCCTACAGTAAGACTAAGCTGATTCTCTACGATGTAGCGGGCTGCCTGTACCTAGTGAACAGACCCGCCTTAGTCCTCGGCTAGTCTGAACGCAGACCTATAGAATTAAGGGAGGGGTCCCTAAAAGAACTAAGGACTGGGACAAAAATGGGAC
This sequence comes from Phyllobates terribilis, assembly GCF_046119375.1. Classification (NCBI taxonomy): domain Eukaryota; kingdom Metazoa; phylum Chordata; class Amphibia; order Anura; family Dendrobatidae; genus Phyllobates; species Phyllobates terribilis. The sequence continues at coordinate 372,286,325 of NW_027362765.1, read as the reverse complement.
ACCTCCTAAACAGAGAAGTTGTTGCAGAACACAAAAAGACAAACTGACAAAAATGTACTAGAGGTCCCAGAGGACCAAGTGAACTTGACAGAGAAAGGCACCGAAGCACCAGGCTAGAGAAACAGTCAAACACTGAAGTCCAGCACAGCCACAAGGGTGGAGCTGGAATATAAAGGAAGATGGTCACGTGACAGCAAAACACAAGATGGAAAAAACAAACAGGAGGGTTCTAACAGCAGGCCTGTAATTTACTAATATTATTCTATACAGAGACCTAGTGTGAATAGCTTCACCGACACACTGCAACGGAATGAAAATGGAAGAAATGTCTGATTTTGGAACACTGTTATAGGTGATATGTCTGACAGAGAACCACGGTTTTAAATAGCAGGCCTGTAATTTACTAATACTATTCTTCACAGACACCTAGCTTGACCGACACACTGCAGCAGAATGGAAAAGGAGGCCAATATTTTCCACGTTCAGTTCAAATTTCTGGATTTTTATCGCTGAAATATGGAACAGATCTGGCTGTATTCTGCAGTGAGAATAAGCAAATGGAGCAGAAAAATGGTGTACTCTGGATTGCTTTTTAAGCAAATAACCAGGATTAAGATAAAAAAAATTTGCCCTGGCCCCTGATATCTGGGGCTATGTCTACAAATATCTGTAATTATTACAGCAGCAGACAGGACATTCAATGGACCATCTTGTGCTGTATCATACACTGCAGTCTGCCACATACACTGCCTGCCTGCCTAGCTGCTGCTGTCACCTTCACCACTGAAAATATGCAGCTGGATTAGTCCTCAGAAGGACTGTTAGTTCAGATGGATATATACAGTGCATTGTGAAAGAATTTGGCCCCCTTGAACTTTTCTACCTTATGCCACATTTCTGGCTTCAAACATAAAGATATAAAATTCTATTTTTTGGGGGAAGAATCAACAAGTGGGACAAAATCGTGAAGTGGAACAAAATTTATTGGATCTTTTAAACTTTTTTAACAAATTAAAAGCTGAAAAGTGGGGCGTGCAATATTATTCGGCCCCCTTGAGTTAATACTTTGTAGCGCCACCTTTTCCCGCGATTACAGCTGCAAGTCGCTTGGGGTAAGTCTCTATCAGTTTTGCACATCGAGAGGCTGAAATTCTTGCCCATTCTTCCTTGCAAAACAGCTCGAGCTCATTGAGGTTGGATGGAGGGCGTTTGTGAACAGCAGTTTTCAGCTCTTTCCACAGATTCTCGATTGGATTCAGGTCTGGACTTTGACTTGGCCGTTCTAACACCTGGATACGTTTATTTTTGAACCATTCCATTGTAGATTTTGCTTTATGTTTGGGATCATTGTCTTGTTGGAAGCCAGAAATGTGGCAAAAGGTAGAAAAGTTCAAGGGGGCCAAATACTTTCACAATGCACTGTATATATATATGTAGTTTTAAAATATTTTTATTAAGTTTTCAATTAACAAAACTGTAAATACTTTATGTATTATATTATACAGAGTGGTAGTTGTAGATGTAATGCACACGCCCGGGCTGAGCGGCGTGTGCGTGTGATTCCACTGGACCGTGCCGGAGAGTGAATGCCTGGAGGGGCGTAACTAGGTATTCACCCGATCCGACCAGGGTCGCATGACGGCATACAACGCCAGTGCACCAAGGAGGAACCGAGCAGAGGGACCAGGTGCTACTCCAGGACAGATCCCGGACACGGCTGTTGACCCACACAGGGGAATACAGGAACAGACTGGTTAGGCTGGCACACAGACTGGTGGGAATAGGCAGGCACGACTGGTATGCAGGCAGGCGGGTATGCAGGCAGGGGGGTACAGGCAAGCACGGCTAGAGTGCAGACAGGAAGGCACTAGCAGGTAGGAACACAGGCGGGATAGGACCCAGTACACACTGGGACTCTGGAACAGAACCACAGATGTGGCGGACAAACACAGCAGAGTGAGGCCGCCCAGAGAGGTGAGCGAGAGCAGGGCAGGACGAGACCGCCCGGAGCGGTGAGCAAGAGCAGGGCAGGACGAGACCGCCCGGAGCGGTGAGCAAGAGCAGGGCAGGACGAGACCGCCTGGAGCGGTGAGCAAGAGCAGGGCAGGACGAGACCGCCTGGAGCGGTGAGCAAGAGCAGGGCAGGACGAGACCGCCTGGAGCGGTGAGCAAGAGCAGGGCAGGACGAGACCGCCTGGAGCGGTGAGCGAGACCGCCTGGAGCGGTGAGCAAGAGCAGAGCAGGACGAGACCACCTGGAGCGGTGAGCAAGAGCAGAGCAGGACGAGACCGCCTGGAGCGGTGAGCAAGAGCAGAGCAGGACGAGACCGCCTGGAGCGGTGAGCAAGAGCAGAGCAAGACGAGACCGCCTGGAGCGGTGAGCAAGAGCAGAGCAGGACGAGACCGCCTGGAGCGGTGAGCAAGAGCAGAGCAGGACGAGACCGCCTGGAGCGGTGAGCAAGAGCAGAGCAGGACGAGACCGCCTGGAGCGGTAAGCAAAGGGTCAGAGCTGAGCGAGACTGCCGGAGCAGTGAGCAAGGAGTCAGAGCAGGACGAGGCCGCCTGGAGCAGTGAGCAAGGAGTCAGAGCAAGACTGCCGGAGCAGTGAGCAAAAGGATAAGAGCAGAGCGAGACTGCCGGAGCAGTGAGCAAAAGGGTCAGAGCGGAGCAAGGCTGCCGGAGCAGTGAGCAAAAGGGTCAGAGCGGAGCAAGGCTGCCAGAGCAGTGAGCAAGGAGTCAGAGCAGGACAGACAGGGCTCTGTTCACACGGAACAGACAGGAAGGGAAAGGCAGAGCCAGACACCCACAGGGCACCCGCAGTGAAGCAGCGAGTGGACCACAAACTCACAAACGGGAGTACAGAGACAACAAGCAGGAGTTAGGTACGAGTTCAGACTCTGCAGAAAAAGGAAAGGAACGGACATAGAGGCAAAACAGGTAAAGGATAGGAGAGAGTTCAGACTGGAACTGAGTGTACGGAAGAGACCGACACTGCAGCGGGATACAGGAGCGGGTCTGGGAATACGGCCCCCAGAGAGGCGGGACGAACAGGCAAGGAGCGTGTTCAGACAGGACAGACAAGATACAGGAGCGGGTCTAGGTAATCGGCCCCTAGAAGGCGGGAGGAACAGGCTAGGAGCGTGTTCAGACAGGACAGACAAGATACAGGAGCGGGTCTAGGTATTCGGCCCCTAGAAGGCGGGAGGAACAGGCTAGGAGCGTGTTCAGACAGGCCTGGAAATACAGCCTCCAGGATAGGCAGACAAGAGAAACACAGAACGGGACCTGGCACCTTCAGAGTGCAAGCACACACTGAATGAAGCACAATGCTCAGGCAGGGATTGATTGGAGCAGCTGGGTTATATACCAGGTGACAGACAGCAATAGGCTGAGGACGCACAAGGGGTGTGACCCACAGCAGGTACAAAAAGCAGGAAGTGATCGGGCGCCGCCCTTAAGCAGCAGAAACAGACACAAACAGACAGCATGGAGGGAAGCCAGAGAGACATTCTGGACTGGAGATCAAGTGCGTGCTCTTGCACAGTGGGAGATGGACCACCATGCAAGGGCACCGCCAGGTATGTTACAGTACCCCCCCCCTTACGCCCCCTCTTCTTCAGGCCTGCCAGAATGTTCTGCAGGGAATTCGAGGGCCAATGCTTCACTTTAAGGAGATCACTCTCACTGTCCACAGGAAAAACTGGTCTCATCTGGTTAGCTAGGATGCTACCTCCTATCCAGCCATCCTCAGCAACAGACGAAATGGGTGGAGTACCAGGAACAGCACACAAGGAAGTCTCTCTCCACATATTTTCAGGTGGCACCCCAGGGGGTACAGGAGACAACTGGAAGTCCTCCACCGGGTTGGAGGGGAGCAGAGACTTGGGGGTAACCTCTGCTTCGAGGTACATCTTGTCAAGCTCACAGGAAGAAATAGACGGGTTATCAGGTACAGGATGAGGAAAAATCACTGTCTCTTTGTTATCTGGTGGTACCCCGGAGGATTCAGGAAACAACTGGAGGTCCTCCGCCGGGTCAGAAGAGTGCAGAGGCTCGGAGAAAACATCTGCTTCAGAGTACACTAGGTCGAACTCACTGGACGAAGCAGGCGAGGTATCAGGTACAGAGTATAGGAGAGTCTCTGTCCTTTCGCTACCAGGTAGCACCCTGAAGGGTTCTGGAGACAACTGGAGGTCCTCCGCCTGGTCGGAGGGGTGTAGAGACTCGGGAGTAACCTCTGCTTCGGAGTACACTAGGTTGGACTTACTGGACGAAGCGAGCGAGGTATCAGGTACAGAGTATAGGAGAGTCTCTGTCCTTTCGCTACCAGGTAGCACCCCGAAGGGTTCTGGAGACAACTGGAGGTCCTCTGCCTGGTCAGAGGGGTGTAGAGACTCATGGGTAACCTCTGCTTCAGAGTACACTAGGTTGGACTCACTGGACGAAACGAGCGAGGTATCAGGTACAGAGTATAGGAGAGTCTCTGTCCTTTCGCTACCAGGTAGCACCCCGAAGGGTTCTGGAGACAACTGGAGGTCCTCCGCCTGGTCGGAGGGGTGTAGAGACTCATGGGTAACCTCTGCTTCAGAGTACACTAGGTTGGACTCACTGGACGAAACGAGCGAGGTATCAGGTACAGAGTATAGGAGAGTCTCTGTCCTTTCGCTACCAGGTAGCACTCCGAAGGGTTCTGGAGACAACTGGAGGTCCTCCGCCTGGTCGGAGGGGTGTAGAGACTCATGGGTAACCTCTGCTTCAGAGTACACTAGGTTGGACTCACTGGACGAAACGAGCGAGGTATCAGGTACAGAGTATAGGAGAGTCTCTGTCCTTTCGCTACCAGGTAGCACCCCAAAGGGTTCTGGAGACAACTAGAGGTCCTCCGCCTGGTCGGAGGGGTGTAGAGACTCATGGGTAACCCCTGCTTCAGAGTACACTAGGTTGGACTCACTGGACGAAGCGAGCGAGGTATCAGGTACAGAGTATAGGAGAGTCTCTGTCCTTTCGCTACCAGGTAGCACCCCGAAGGGTTCTGGAGACAACTGGAGGTCCTCCGCCTGGTCGGAGGAGTGTAGAGACTCGGGGGTAACTACCACTTTGGGGTACCCATTGTCAGGCTCACAAGACGGAGCGGACAAAGTATCGAGTACCAGGTGTAGAGAAGTCTCTCTCCATTTGTCATCGAGTGGTATCCCGGAGGATTCAGGAGGCAACTGGGGGTCCTCCGCCAGGTAGTAGAGGTGCACAGACTCTGAGGTAATCACAGCTTCGGAGCATCCTTGGACATGCACACCGGTTAAAGTGGGTGAAGCATCTGATGCCGGGTGCAGGAAGTTCTCCTGTGTGGAGTCTGGATGGGCAGTAGACTCTTCGGGCAGGAGAACTGGTGCACTACCCACGTACATTACCCGTTGGGGCTTCTCCGGGATACAGGGAGATGAAGCTTCAGTAGGGACTTCAAGGTTGGGGTCAGGAGGTCTCAGGGAGGACAGACCCTGGCGTGACGGCTTGCCTCTACGTCTAGCACGTCTGGACTGCCTCTTGAGGTTGGGAGAAGTATTCCGGAGAGCGTAGTCACCCTGTGAGGATTCTGGGTGGGCAGTAGTCTCATTGGGCTGGAGGACTATTGCGCTACCCACACACATTACCCATCGGGGCTGCTCTGGGATATTGGGAAGTGAAGCTTCAGCAGGAGCCTCCGGGTTAGGATCATCGAAGACCATTAGAAAGGCCACCAGGAAGGCCATTATGTCCAGGACGATAGGATCCTGTGTTTCCCATAGGGGGTTGATCCATTCCAAGGCATCACCCGCTAGGTTAGACATAATGAATGCCACCTTAACCCGATCGGTGGGAAAACATAGAGGGTAGAACTTGAAGTGTAGCATGCATTGCTCCACAAATGCACGACTTTGTCTTGGATCCCCATAGTAACGTGGCGGATCCGCAGGAACGAGACAGATAGACCCATCTGGACGGGTGCGTAATTAGCCAGGAACTCAGCTAGAGAAAAAAAAAATTGTATTTATTTATTTTTAATGCATGTATTCGCTGGAAAACATCTCAGAGAGCGAAGGCCGTGGGGCTCAACGGGAACCATGGCCTGAGCATGCTGTAATGCACACGCCCGGGCTGAGCGGCGTGTGCGTGTGATTCCACTGGACCGTGCCGGAGAGTGAATGCCTGGAGGGGCGTAACTAGGTATTCACCCAATCCGACCAGGGTCGCACGACGGCATACGACACCAGTGCACCAAGGAGGAACCGAGCAGAGGGACCAGGTGCTACTCCAGGACAGACCCCGGACACGGCTGTTGACCCACACAGGGGAATACAGGAACAGACTGGTTAGGCTGGCACACAGACTGGTGGGAATAGGCAGGCACGACTGGTATGCAGGCAGGCGGGTATGCAGGCAGGGGGGTACAGGCAAGCACGGCTAGAGTGCAGACAGGAAGGCACTAGCAGGTAGGAACACAGGCGGGATAGGACCCAGTACACACTGGGACTCTGGAACAGAACCACAGATGTGGCGGACAAACACAGCAGAGTGAGGCCGCCCAGAGAGGTGAGCGAGAGCAGGGCAGGACGAGACCGCCCGGAGCGGTGAGCAAGAGCAGGGCAGGACGAGACCGCCCGGAGCGGTGAGCAAGAGCAGGGCAGGACGAGACCGCCTGGGGCGGTGAGCAAGAGCAGGGCAGGACGAGACCGCCTGGAGCGGTGAGCAAGAGCAGGGCAGGACGAGACCGCCTGGAGCGGTGAGCGAGACCGCCTGGAGCAGTGAGCAAGAGCAGAGCAGGACGAGACCGCCTGGAGCGGTGAGCAAGAGCAGAGCAGGACGAGACCGCCTGGAGCGGTGAGCAAGAGCAGAGCAGGACGAGACCGCCTGGAGCGGTGAGCAAGAGCAGAGCAAGACGAGACCGCCTGGAGCGGTGAGCAAGAGCAGAGCAGGACGAGACCGCCTGGAGCGGTGAGCAAGAGCAGAGCAGGACGAGACCGCCTGGAGCGGTGAGCAAGAGCAGAGCAGGACGAGACCGCCTGGAGCGGTGAGCAAAGGGTCAGAGCTGAGCGAGACTGCCGGAGCAGTGAGCAAGGAGTCAGAGCAGGACGAGGCCGTCTGGAGCAGTGAGCAAGGAGTCAGAGCAAGACTGCCGGAGCAGTGAGCAAAAGGATAAGAGCAGAGCGAGACTGCCGGAGCAGTGAGCAAAAGGGTCAGAGCGGAGCAAGGCTGCCGGAGCAGTGAGCAAAAGGGTCAGAGCGGAGCAAGGCTGCCAGAGCAGTGAGCAAGGAGTCAGAGCAGGACGGACAGGGCTCTGTTCACACGGAACAGACAGGAAGGGAAAGGCAGAGCCAGACACCCACAGGGCACCCGCAGTGAAGCAGCGAGTGGACCACAAACTCACAAACGGGAGTACAGAGACAACAAGCAGGAGTTAGGTACGAGTTCAGACTCTGCAGAAAAAGGAAAGGAACGGACATAGAGGCAAAACAGGTAAAGGATAGGAGAGAGTTCAGACTGGAACTGAGTGTACGGAAGAGACCGACACTGCAGCGGGATACAGGAGCGGGTCTGGGAATACGGCCCCCAGAGAGGCGGGACGAACAGGCAAGGAGCGTGTTCAGACAGGACAGACAAGATACAGGAGCGGGTCTAGGTAATCGGCCCCTAGAAGGCGGGGGGAACAGGCTAGGAGCGTGTTCAGACAGGACAGACAAGATACAGGAGCGGGTCTAGGTAATCGGCCCCTAGAAGGCGGGAGGAACAGGCTAGGAGCGTGTTCAGACAGGCCTGGAAATACAGCTTCCAGGATAGGCAGACAAGAGAAACACAGAACGGGACCTGGCACTTTCAGAGTGCAAGCACACACTGAATGAAGCACAATGCTCAGGCAGGGATTGATTGGAGCAGCTGGGTTATATACCAGGTGACAGACAGCAATAGGCTGAGGACGCACAAGGGGTGTGACCCACAGCAGGTACAAAAAGCAGGAAGTGATCGGGCGCCGCCCTTAAGCAGCAGAAACAGACACAAACAGACAGCATGGAGGGAAGCCAGAGAGACATTCTGGACTGGAGATCAAGTGCGCGCTCTTGCACAGTGGGAGATGGACCACCATGCAAGGGCGCCGCCAGGTATGTTACAGTAGATATAACATGTGAGTTATTATCATATAATACAGAAATATCTATGCAATATGTTTTAATCACAGATTTACAAGAAGAGAACATAAATTTGGGGAAAGGGGAAAAACAGACTACATAAAAGGAACTTACAACATAATCATACAAATTGGTAAACCAAAAGGGTAATACATTACTTTTAACTTCCCGAATTCTTACAAAGAGTATCATAGCCTAAGTTTCGGAACTACATTCAGTTAGTGAATTAAACAAAATGATATGCTGTAAATACACCGTTATTGAATTAGAATTCAAAAATCATAGTTTCACAATGTTATTGGAGTGTCAAGAAATTAAGTTTGGCATAAAGTTTTGGGACCAAATATCCCATTTAAATTTATATTTATTGAAGTCCTTCTGTCTAAGGGCTATATTGTATTCATAGATATGGTGGATAGAAACTCTGTCTATTACATCTGCTATGGTTGGAACTTCAACTTGTTTCCAACGTAAAGCTATCAACAATTTAGTAGTTATTAAAATGTGACAAATTATGTGCCTTAGATTGTTGGGGAAAGTATCTATACCTAGCATCAGAAGAACCAATTGTGGATTAAGCGAAATTCGTAAGCTAGTGAGGTTTTTAATAAGGTTTCTAACCTCTGTCCAAAGATTATTGAGCTTAGGACAACCCCAGAAAATATGTGAGAGGGTCCTGATCTTACCGCAACCCCTCCAACAGTCGGATGATGTCGATGGTGAGATTTGATAAATTCTCTCCGGTGTCCAGTACCATCTAGACAAGATCTTATAGTGGGACTCATGTAGAGAAGCACACAGTGTTCGAGTAAATGATGTCTAGAGATGAAGAGAGTTGTGATATGTCTATTTGAACTTGGAGTTCTTTTTCCCAAGTTATTATGTTTTTAGTCTTTAGTAGTTCAATGTCATCATTGTAAATCCTATACAGACGGTTTGTCACCCATTTGGGGCTATCAAAGGGTTTAGATAAAAGGTCAAAAATTAATTGGGGAAGAGAAAAGAGAATATTTTTTGAAGTTAGGAATAGTTGTAATTTTAACCATGTCGAAATTTCTTTGTTAGGTAAAGTATATTTATCCTGGAGGGATTGAAAAGTAATAAGATTATTATCCAGAATTATATCTTGGATTACTGAGATACCTAATTCCAACCATGTATTCAATTTCAGCTTAGCGATTAAAATTTCTAAAATTTGGATTGGAAGAGAATTAAGCTGCAAATCTTTAAATTTTGACTTTGTTTTTTTGAGCAGATTTCTCCAGACGGTGATAACTGCCTTGAGTGTCTGAAAATTTGGTAGAGGTTTACTAGGGTCTATAAGATACGCTGTGATAACTAGCTTCTTGTCACTATGATTTATTTGGGCCTTTTCCAAGGAGACCCAGGGAATAGGATTGTCTTTTAGTAACCAACCATTTGAGAGTTTCAATATCGTTGCTTGATAATAACTAAAAAGATTTGGGAGACCCAATCCACCTCGTCTCTTATGTTTTTCTAAAAGAGTGATTGATATTCGTGGCTTATTTTTGTTCCAAATAAACATTCTGAGTTGTGTTTGAAATTTATTGAACCATTTTCCAGGTATAGGCAATGGGATACATCTAATTACATATAAAAATTTAGGAAGGGCCATCATCTTGTAGGTAATGATTCTCCCCAGCCACGATAGTTCTATTTTACTCAGATGGAATAATTCGGTTTGGAGGGATTTATGAAGGACCGACATGTTGTCATTGACCCCAGATGATGGAGATTTTGTCAGAATTATACCCAAGTACAAAATCTGCTGCGGTTGCCAGTTAAAGTCGAATTGTACCTTCAAGGCAGTGGCCATGTTGTCTTCTAAGTTGAAAGTTATACATTGAGTTTTTGAAAAGTTAATTTTATAAAATGAAACATTAGCAAAAATTTTTATCAGGGAATTTAAACGCTGAAGTGACAAAAGGGGGTTTGAGATAGTAAGCAGAATATCATCTGCAAAAAAGTGTGACTTTCGAGCATATTTGTTTAAAGTTTATACCTTCTATAAATGGGTCAGACCTAATTTTTGCAGCTAGGGGTTCAATAAATAGGGCAAAAAGTATAGGCGAGAGGGGACATCCCTGTCTGGTGCTGTTAGATAAAGGAAACTTAACTGAAAGAAAATTATTTGTGTACACCCGGGCCGATGGATTCGAATACATAGCCTTAATGCTGTTGAATATCCTGCCTTGAAATCCAAGACTGTGGGGACCCCCAACCAAACCCAGACGACCAGCCCCCCTACCGCCACCCCTTCCTTAACAATACAATAATGTAACTCTTACAACTGGATGGGTGAGGATCGGTCACAGCTTTATTAACACTTTAACTCATTCCATTAGAAAGGCATTTTATTTCCAAAAATAATTCCGCTTGTTGCAGCATGCCCTGTGTCTCCACACCGGCAAGTTGCCCAACAAGAATAACTTTCCAACATGTCCTTTCTATTTCAGGCCTCTGTGACTTGAAAAAGTCTATGATTGTCCTTCTTGCTGTCTTCACATCAGGGAGGGTGGGTGGGACGTTCGACTCTGGGACCAGCAAACAAAGAGAGTAATGTGGGATGTCCCGGTGTTTATGTATCCATGGGACGGCTTGTAGCGTCCCTTTCGCCTCATTGGATCCTTACAGGGGCTTCAGGATCACTGGTCAGTAAGAGGTAGCGAAGGGGGGTCACCAATCTCCACGGCCCGGGGAGGGGCCACCACAGTCAGTGACTCGCTCCTTATTTAGTATGGAGTCTACCAGACTGTGGGGACCCCCAACCAAACCCAGACGACCAGCCCCCCTACCGCCACCCCTTCCTTAACAATACAATAATGTAACTCTTACAACTGGATGGGTGAGGATTGGTCACAGCTTTATTAACACTTTAACTCATTCCATTAGAAAGGCATTTTATTTCCAAAAATAATTCCGCTTGTTGCAGCATGCCCTGTGTCTCCACACCGGCAAGTTGGCCAACAAGAATAACTTTCCAACATGTCCTTTCTATTTCAGGCCACGGAGGATCCTGCATACTCGTAGGCAGGACTCCGACCCCCACCCATCATCATCATTAACGCTTGTTCCACTCCGTCCTGGAGTCCTGACAGGAATATGTCCAGACCAATATCCGTTAAATGAACACAATCGGGCCTTAGCAGGCCTGTTTTATCTCCTTCCAGCTCTCGGTGTCTTATCACAACACCACCTCTTTCCTTTACAAATTTAGCCATCCGAATATTTATTACCCGCCTTGTCCGTTCGATGGCCGTGATGTCTCGCACACCTCTCCATACAGCTCTCGGCACAATCTCCGACCATACTATAGTTAGTTTACTAAAAATTGCTCTGAAGCGCTCAGTGTCTAGCTTCTTTATTGCCATTAGTTCTGCACTTTTGAAATGCCCTAGGTCGTTTCCCCCGGCGTGTATAACTAAGATGACCGGACCTGTCGCCTCTCTCCCTACCTTGATTGCCTCCATTAGTACCTGTGGCCATCGCAGGCCTCTAATACCTCTCCAGTTGAAATATGTGTTATGAAATCCTATATTCCTCTCGCCTGGGCGGACTTTCGCCCTTTTTTCTGCCCAATATATATACGAGTGGACTATCACCCACACTGTTGGCTTATCGTCACCTGTAAAAGAAACAAACCACGTTAGGATAACAAGTCCGGTCTTATGTATCTCGCAAAACACGCGGATCGCCATCTTCCTATCCTCTGAACTTCCGTCTCTGACAGTCCTGCTCTTGCTGCTTCCGTGGCTGCACCTATGCGGAATAAGTGTGTCCCGTAATCTTTGGGGTGGTTCCCTGCCGATGTTAGACATTTATTAAATATAGCTTGGAACTAGTATCTTGATAATGGAGTTCCGTCAATGTGTGATAGGAAGAAGTTACTTTGTGGCCTGATGGCTGTATATGTTTTTACTATTGTTACCGGACACAGTGTACTGTTAGTGGGTTGTAAAAGCACCCAAGTGCCCCGCTGGATCCATTTTCGATTTGCGTAGGCGTATTGCACTATTGGCTATGACTACGTCCTGGTGTAATAAGCCTCCACTGGTGGTGATTTTGGATCGAGGGACTAATTCGCTTATGCGTAGCGCCCCGAAGAAGGCGATCGCAAATGCAGTAGACAGTAGTGTTGCTTCAAATTGTGAGTGGCATGTTAATGGTGTTAGGGATATGATTTTTGAGAGCAGATTTAGTGACACGGGACGTCTGCACTCCTGACTTGGCTGAGCCCTTTTCCACCATTTTAAGGCTTGCCTGATGATGAATCTTTTTGTCACATCTCCCCAATTCAGTAGTTGGAAATGAAATGCCACTCCAGTCAGCCACTGCTGCGCTGACGCCCCTGATATGCCCCTCTTCATTAGCTGGTGGAGATATTCTATGGTGACTTGTAATCTGGCTTGTTCACATAGGTCAACCCGTCTGCCTGCTACTAATCGTATCCACTCTTCCCATGCCTTACCGAATGCCTTCCACGTTGATGGGGCGACTGATGCTCTGATTAATGGCATCAGCTGTTCGCCACTATATCCCATAGGGAGGGTGGGCAACTGGTGCCTGACGGGTGGACGTTGGGGAGGAGCTCTCTGAAAACCTGCCATTTGAATTGTGATAAAGAGTTAGCAACAACGTTAGACCCTTCAGTATTGTACAGGAATGCTATCAGGCGTAGTAGGCCTAGCACTGGGAGAGACGATGATGCCATCTTATTAATGCAGTGCGCTAGGCTGGTGTTATTTGTTATGAAGCGTATATTTTTGTTCACTATGCACGTGCCCCAAATTTCTATGGCTACCACTATTGGGAAGAGTTCCAGGAGTGTCTGTTTTTTTGTTAACCCTTGTTCAGACCAATATGGAGGCCATAAGCTTGTGCACCATTGGTTATCTAGTATCGCTGCATATCCGCCCGCTTCTGCTGCCCCGGTGAATAATCTTAGTTCAATGTTGGACTGTTCTGCTGACATAAATAACGTGTGACCATTGAATGATTGTAAGAAGGTTTTCCCCACTTCTAAGTCCGCCCGAATCTGCCTGGTGATTCTGATTTTATGACTCGGTTTTAATGCACGTTTTGTTGTGAGGGATAAACGACGAGAAAAAACCCTTCCGACTGGCATCACCCGGCTCGCGAACACGAGGAGGCCTAGTAACACTTGCATCTGCTGTATTGTTACTTTCCGTACCGCACAAAATCCCTCGATCTGGTGTAATGTTTTTTGTATTTTTTCCATTGGGAGGCGGAACAACCTTGCTGTGGTGTTGATTTCGATGCCTAAAAAATGATAGCTTTGTTGTGGGGCCTATGGTTTTTGTAGGGCATAATGGGACTCCGAACTGTCGAGCGATGTTTGTGAATTCGTTGAGTAATGATTGCCATTGATTTGAGTCTTTAGGTCCGACGAATAGGAAGTCATCTAGGTAATGTATGACGGACCTACTGCTGATTTCGTACCTCAACACCCATTCTAGGAAGGAACTGAATAGTTCGAAGTAATAACAAGATATTGAACAGCCCATTGGGAGGCAAGTGTCGTAGAAGTATTCATTGTCCACTTGGCATCCCAGCAGGTGGTAGCAATCTGGGTGCACCGGTAGTAGGCGAAAGGCGGATTCCATGTCGGATTTAGTGAGCAGCGCTCCGGGCCCTGCATCACGTACTACATTACTGCTCTGTCGAACGACACGTAGGTGACAGAGGCGTCTTCAGACGAAATACCGTCATTTACAGACTCTCCTTTTGGGTAAGATAAATGACGCATAAGCCAGAATGAACCTGGCTCTTTTTTTTTTTTGGGATGATTCCCAAAGGGGAAACTCTTAGGTTACTGAATGGTGGTGTTTGGAAAGGACCTGCAACTCTGCCTAGCGCTACTTCTTTTGTATTTTTTGCCTAAGTATTTCAGGGTGTTCTTTTGCAGAGTTAAGGTTATTTGCAAAGGTAAGCGATTTATTAAGTTTGAAAGGGATGAATAAACCGTATGTGAAACCAAAACGTAACTGCCCCGCTGCGTCTTTCTTAGGATATCGGTCTAGCCAGGGGCCCATCGCGTTTACGCTCACCGGGGTTCTTGGATTCTGACTGTGGGAGTTTAATTGATAATTTGCTTGCGGGACGAGAACATCTTGCTGCGGGGTGGGCTCCTCCACAGGCTGAACATTCATGTTTGTATCTGCATAAGGCGTAGAAACAACAGTGTCCCTCATTGTACTGCCAGCAGGCCCCTGGTGTACGTACGACCACTGAATTTTGGCCTGCTGTTGCAGGTTGTCCAGTAGTCGTTGTTGGAAAGGGATGGTGTTTCTGTGAAAGCATTAGTCTCAACCTTACGTCTGTAGCTTTTACCCCCCAGCCTAGCTGTGGTTGCAGGGCTAACCGCCTCCGGAACTCTTCGTCGCAGCGCCACCATGCTGAACCGCCGTGGGCTTTGTATGAGTTATACACCGTATCCAGGTATATGAATAGTTCCGAGCAGCGCTCCGGATGCTTTTGGCCCATGATGCAACCCAGCACAGAAAACGCCTGTAACCAGTTACTCATTGTCTTTGCGACCTTTTGTCTGTTTCTGCCGAATGGTCGGTCAGCTATCCTTCTCTCTTTGTCTATAGTATGTTGGTCAGCGGTTACTAGTGACCAAATGTCGATGTAGTCATTATTCCATGTTTTAATTCTGGTTTCCAAGTCTATGCGTGAACCTAGTGGGCTAATCCCGTAAAAGAATGCGTCCTTGTGTACGCTGGATAATGGTGGAGTTGTTTTAGTAGAATTATGTATTGCGCCTGGTGGCGCGGATAGTTTTTCGACTATGGCCTGTTACTATTTCCCATTTCAGTTATACTTATATTGCACTCACCCATTTCTGCGGCTGGAGGAGGAACTCCGATGTTTGGAGGGACTCCGACACCAGTCTCGCTCGGGGTGAGTGGCGTGCCTCTGCTCGTAGACCTGCGTGAAATCTCTGCATCGTGCAAGCTGTAAGGTCTAGAGGGTGCCCTTGTATCATTTCTGTCCCCCGAAGGACAGGATCGGTGCGAGCGGCTGTTGGGGCTCGATGATGCGCCCGACATCTCTGATGCGGAGGATGGTGAGCGCCACCTTGAGGACCGCGACCTGTAACGCCTCCTGTGGGATGCCGATCTCCGCTTTGCTTGTGACGACCGCTTCCTTCGCCGGTGACACGTGTGCGATGATGTAGAGCTGTCGGAGGAGGAACTACAGCGAGTTCGCCTGGAGCGAGTACGCCTGGAGTATCTGTGTCCCTGATGGTGTATGTGGGGTTCTGCGCATTATACATGTGTCCCGCCGGGATGTGGCGGTGCTATTTGTGCTATAGCGGTGTCAAGCGCGTGCGTCGCTGCGCTATTATAGGGGTATATGGAGGAGGCGAGGGTAGGCGCTGAATCATTTAAGCTACGCGTAGTGTCCATCGGGGGGGGTATTGATCCTGTGTCTGGGCGCTGGATGGGCTGCGGTGATTTCAGGGGCAGCCATGTCTCCTGGATGTGTAGTGTCACGTGTTCTGTTTTGGAACTTTTAATTTTATTTTTAATAGGGGTTTTTCTGCGGGGGGGTGTTTGGGGGGGAGGCAGAGCACAGCCCCCGGCAGAAAATTCCTGTCCGGAGCTCTGCTCTGTCACAGCCCCTGATATGTGTTGTGAGTGCGAGGACGGATTACTGTTTGGAGGTCCGCTTTTACTGTGAGGCTGCGGGGTGCTATGCCGAAAGCGCTCTGGAGGGCGGGAGTGCCGGCTGGACCTCCGCTCTCCAGGGCGCTGATCGGCGGGATGTTGGACAGGAATTGATTTTGGGGGTGGGGAAAAATAGGCTCTGTGCTGTCCCCAGAGCCAGCGGCGGGCAGGAGCACTGAATCTGCTCTGCGCCCGCCGCCGACCCTGCAGACAGCACATCTGCAGTTACTAGTGCAGCGGAGCCCTGCGCCCGCTGTGTGTGAGGCGCAGGGCTCGCTGCTGCTTGGGGAGAAGCCTCCTCCTCTGCCCCGCAGCGCAGAAGGATCACGTGATGCGCTGTCGGCTCTATAGCCACGCCCCCCGCAGGTAGCACATCCGGGTCAGAGGAGTCGCACGCCCGCTCCCCAGCTCCTGCGCGCGAACGCTGCACAGAACCCCCCAGCACCTCTCCGGCCAGCGCCCGTCGCACCGCCGCAGCTGAGCCCCCGCCGGCATGCGTTCGCTTGATCGACGCGGCCGCCCGACTCCCGGCGCCAGCGCGCGACGCTCAAAAATAGCCGCCAGCTCCCCTGCACAACGTCCAACAACAGCCGCCTGCTCCCCAGCGCCGAGGCGCGCAGCCACCCGAGATCTCCGCCGCGTGGCCAAGGTGGCCGGGCAAGAACGGGGGACAGGGCCGGGCCGCGACAGCAACGAAGCCCCCAGTCGGCGAACCGTGAGTAAAGGGTGAGTGGGCCCAAGGGGAGAGGGGACTGGGTCTGGGGTGCAAGTTAGTCCCATGAGAGGTTGATAGCCTGGGGCAGGGTGATCCGGGAATTTAAAGCTGGGGCCAGAGGGATGAGCGATGAGCCCAGACATTAGGGCCTGTAACCAGCGCTCGCCCCCCTGTGCAAACCCAGCCTGTGGGGCCTCAGTTAACTGACCTGAACCAGCATTGTCCATATCGTTCGACTCTGGGACCAGCAAACAAAGGGAGTAATGTGGGATGTCCCGGTGTTTATGTATCCGTGGGACAGCTTGTAGTGTCCCTTTCGCCTCATTGGATCCTTACGGGGGCTTCAGGATCACTGGTCAGTAAGGGGCAGCGAAGGGGGGTCACCAATCTCCACGGCCCGGGGAAGGGCCACCACAGTCAGTGACTCCCTCCTTATTTAGTATGGAGTCTACCAATTTTTCAAGAGTTTTAGACATATAAGACCAGTTCACCCGATCAAAAGCTTTCTCCGCATCTAGGGCTAACAACACTGCCGGAGATTTCTTTTTGCTTATAATCGAGATAATATTAAGGGCTCCTCTTGTGGCATCTGATGTCGATCTTCCCTGAATAAAATCCACCTGGTCTGGGTTAATTAGTTTGTGAACAAAATTTTGAAGTCTTTGAGCTGCTAATTTAGCCAATAATTTGGTGTCACTGTTCAAAAGAGAAATAGGTCTGTAATTTTTTTGTGTCGTTCGGATCACCTTTGGGTTTGGGGATGACGATCACCAAAGCCTCCAGCATCTCAGCAGGCAAGTGGCCCTCAATCGCGGATGTATTTGCTAATCTAACTAGAGGATCTTCCAACAAGTTTTCGAAGCACTTATAAAACTCATTTTGAAACCCAGCTGGGCCAGGTGATTTCCCATTTTTAAGGTTTTTAATTATAGAAGAAATTTCTAATTTAGTATATGGGGAATTCAATTCTTCCAGCTCAGACTTAGAAAGGGAAGGGAGGTTTATGGAATTTAAAAAAGAGTCTATCACTTCACATGAGGGGTTAGAAAAGTCGGGATTATCCTTAAGATTATATAAATTTTCATAAAAATCAGCAAAGATGTCTGTGATTTTCTTAGGATGTGTAACTAAATGGGCATTTTTATCTATAATTTGACTAATCTTTGTCTTTTGTCTAAAATGTTTAAGTCTTGCCGCAATACTTTACATGGGTTTATCGGTTGATGAGTAATGGTTTGCTCTAACTCTTTGAGTAACTTTGTCAAATTCTTCAGATAAAAGGGTTTTGAGTTTCTGCCTCAATGTCAATATTTGAGATTGCAAATCTGGGGAAGGGTTATTAAATAATTTTTCTTCTAAAGCTATAATTTCTTTAGTGATTTCAACTGTTTTGTCTCTATTGTTTTTCTTTAATTGGGAATTTAGTTGGATAAGATGACCCCTTAGTACCGCCTTAAAAGCCGTCCAAAGTAAATAAATTGGAGTATTGTCAGAATCATTCTCTCTAAAGTAATTCTTAATTGATTGTTCAATTGCACATCTGTATTTAGGATGGGTAAATAAGTAACTGTTGTTTCGCCACAGCCTATTCTCTACTAAAACTGGGCCAATAATTATTTCAGATAAGACAGGAGCATGATCAGACCATAACCTTGGCTCTATCCACACAGATTTAAACTTGGTTAAAAAAAATATGTCTGTCAGGATCAGGTCAGTACGGGAGTATGAGTTATGCCTTCCTGAGTAATGGGTAAACTCTATAGAAGATGTGTTGAGGCGTCTAAATACATCATATAGCTCATTCTTATTAATCCACTGGTCTAAATTAGAAAGAAACTGTCTTGATCTAGTGGAGGAGTCCATTAAGGCGTTAGGTACCATGTTAAAATCCCCAAACAAAACCAATTTTCCCCTCTTGGTTTGGTGAATAAGCTTCACTATTTTGTCCAAAAAGGTTATTTGACCACTATTAGGGACATAAACATTAGCTAGAGTGAATTCTACACAATTTATTTTACATATTAAAATTATATATCTTCCATCTTCATCGGCTAATATCAGAAGTTTTTAAAAAGTTACTGTGTTTTTTATAAGAATTGCTGCACCTCGTTTTTTGGTTTGGATTGGAGGCATAGAAGATGTTGGGAAAGTTCTTATTAGTGAATTTGGGCTGGTTGGCTACTGCGAATTTGGTTTCTTGAAGACCAATAATATCTGCTCTAGAGTCTCTTATCTGTTTCCATACTAGATATTGCTTTCTTGGGCTATTCAGACCATTAACGTTATGGAATAAAATCTTAACTGCCATGGGAGGAGGTGTCAGTAGTGATGCTTGTCTTTTGAGCATGGTGTTTTAGAAATATGAAAAAAAGGGATGGAGACATTGTAAAGATTCTGAAAGCAACTTAATGAATCCAAAAAAATAAAAATAAAAATGTACTATCAGTAGTAAACCACTAAAAACAGAATCTAGCCTAAAATAACCTAACTTAACTGCTGAAGATTAGTTCCTCTAGAGGATCTACTAATCGTAGGAACTAACTCCTCTAGGAAAGGGCTTAACTTCTGGCCCAAAACCTCAATTCAAATGCATAAAATTAACTTCTCAGGAAATAGTATTACCAAGTTCTTTTAGAATCTGTAGACCTTCCTCTACATTGCTTATGGCGACAGTCCGACCCTGGAAAGAAAACAACACCTTCGCAGGTTAAAACCCCACTTATACAGGAGGTGTTTCTGCCGAAGAATGTCTGTGATTTTTGCTAAGTTTTTCCTTTGTAACATGGTCTCTTTTGAGAGATCAGCAAACGTTTTAATGTTCTCATAGGGGTGAGGTAGGATTTTGTTAGTTCTTATAAATTCTATTAACCTTTCTTTTGTATGAAAGAAATGGAATTTGACAATTACGTCTCTTGGAATGTCCGGTCTGATATGTTTAGTTTTTGGAAGTCTATGAACTCTAACAATAGTGACATCTAGATCTGTCAGCGATGGCAAGGACTTCTTTAGCAGACCTTTTACATAAAGATCTAATTGGTCATTTTTGACTGTCTCAGGGATCCCCCTCAGCTTCAGATTTTGTCTTCTATCCCTGTCCTCTAAATCCATCATCTTATTTTTAATGGATTTTAGATCTTCCCTTATAGTACTTTGCTCCTTCCCCAACTTATCAGTCATTTTTCCTAGTTCAAAAACCTCAGCTTCATTTCTTTCTACTCTATGTGAGATGGAATCAATCGAGGTCTGAAGTTTCTCAAATCTCCTATCTAGGTCTTTTTTTGTGTCCAGTCCCATGGATTTTTTAAAAGCTGTAAACAGACTCTTGAAAAATGTTTGATCTAATGGCTGCTCCCATTTGTAACTCTGAAGAGGATCATTTGGGTCAGTATAGGACGAATCGTCTCTCCTAGATCTCTCATCCTCTTCAGAGCTCTCCTCCGTCACCTGCTTTGTATGAGATGATTTCTTAGATTCCCTCTCCTTCCTCATTTTTGAAGATGACTGAGATTCAATGAACATTGAGTCGTCATCAGATATTTCTTTGTCCTGAGACTGGGTGTTCTTAGCAGAAGTTTTACATGGAGATCTTGACCTATCCCTAGGTTTGTTGTTGGGAATAGATTTAGGTTTCGTTGAAGACATTATGTTAATTGTGATCCCTCACAAGATGAAATTAGAAAATAATTACCAAACAATTAGGACAGAGAGGTTCAGATAAATTGCAGTTTACCAGAGTCTTTATGCTGTACTAAACTATCATAGCAATGAGTATTATGAATTAGGAGAGAAAGGAATAAGTGAAAATCCTAGCTAGAGTGATAAGATTTAACCCCTTAAGCCCCGAGGGTGGTTTGCACGTTAATGACCAGGCCAATTTTTACAATTCTGACCACTGTCACTTTATGAGGTAATTACTCTGGAACGCTTCAATGGATCCCCCTGATTCTGAGATTGTTTTTTCGCGACATATTGTACTTCATGATTGTGGAAAAATTTCTTCTATATCACTTGCGTTTATTTGTGAAAAAAATGGAAATTTGGCGAAAATGTTGAAAATTTTGCAATTTTCAAAATTTTAATTTTTAAGCCCTGAAATCAGAGCGATATGTCACACAAAAGAGTTAATAAATAACATTTCCCACATGTCTACTTTACATCAGCACAATTTTGGAACCCAATTTTTTTTTTGTTAGGGAGCTATAAGGGTTAAAATTTGACTAGCGATTTCTCATTTTTCCAACAAAATTTACAAAACCATTTTTTTAGGGA
The DNA here is from genome assembly GCF_046119375.1 of Phyllobates terribilis. Taxonomy (NCBI): domain Eukaryota; kingdom Metazoa; phylum Chordata; class Amphibia; order Anura; family Dendrobatidae; genus Phyllobates; species Phyllobates terribilis. Next base: position 372,265,468 of record NW_027362765.1, on the reverse strand, counting down.
CCACATCACATTTGAAGTCACTTTGAGAGGTCTTTATGACAGAAAATACCCAAAAGTGACACCATTCTAAAAACTGCACTCCTCAAGGTGCTCAAAACCACATTCAAGAACTTTATTAACCCTTCAGGTGCTTCACAGGAATTTTTTGAATGTGGAAGAAAAAAATGAACATTTAACTTTTTTCACAAAAATGTTACTTTAGACCCAATTTTTTTTATTTTCACAGGGGTAACAAGAAAAAATGGACCCCAAAATTTGTTGTGCAATTTCCCCTGGGCACGCAGATACCCAATATTTGGGGAAAAAACACTGTTTGGGCGCACGGCAGGGCTCGGAAGGGAAGGAGCGCCATTTGACTTTTTGATTGTAAAATTTGCTTGAATAATTAGCGGACGCCATGTTGTGTTTGGAGAGCCCATGTGTGCCCAAACTTTGGAGCTCCCCCACAAGTGACCCGATTTTGGAAACTAGACCCCCCAAGGCACCTTTCTAGATGCATAGTGAGCACTTGGAACCCCCAGGTGCTTCACAAATTGATTCGTAAAAATGAAAAAGTGAAAAAAAAAACACTTTTTCATTTTTATGAATCAATTTGTGAAGCACCTGGGGTTCCAAGTGCTCACTATGCATCTAGATAGGTGCCTTGGGGGGTCTAGTTTCCAAAATGGGGTCACTTGTGGGGGAGCTCCAATGTTTGGGCACACAGGGACTCTCCAAATGCAACATGATATCCGCTAGCAAATTGAATGGAAAATCGGCTCAAATTGTTAGCGGACACCACATTGCGTTTGGAGAGCCCCTCTGTGCCCAAACTTTGGAGCTCCCCCACAAGTGACCCCATTTTGGAAACTAGACCCCCCAAGGCACCTTTCTAGATGCATAGTGAGCACTTGGAACCCCCAGGTGCTTCACAAATTGATTCGTAAAAATGAAAAAGTGAAAAAAAAAACACTTTTTCATTTTTATGAATCAATTTGTGAAGCACCTGGGGTTCCAAGTGCTCACTATGAATCTAAATAGGTGCCTTGGGGGGTCTAGTTTCCAAAATGGGGTCACTTGTTGGGGAGCTCCAAAGTTTGGGCACACAGGGGCTCGCCAAATGCAACATGGTGTCCGCAAACAATTTGAGCCGACAATTTGTTAGCGGATATCATGTTGCATTTGGAGAGTCCCTGTGTGCCCAAACATTGGAGCTCCCCCACAAGTGACCCCATTTTGGAAACTAGACCCCCCAAGGCACCTATCTAGATTCATAGTGAGCGCTTGGAACCCCAGGTGCTTCACAAATTGATTCATAAAAATGAAAAAGTGTTTTTTTTTTCACTTTTTCATTTTTACGAATCAATTTGTGAAGCACCTGGGGGTTCCAAGTGCTCACTATGCATCTAGATAGGTGCCTTGGGGGGTCTAGTTTCCAAAATGGGGTCACTTGTGGGGGAGCTCCAAAGTTTGGGCACACAGGGGCTCGCCAAACGCAACATGGTGTCCGCTAACAATTTGAGCCGACAATTTGTTAGCGGATATCATGTTGCATTTGGAGAGTCCCTGTGTGCCCAAACATTGGAGCTCCCCCACAAGTGACCCCATTTTGGAAACTAGACCCCCCAAGGCACCTATCTAGATTCATAGTGAGCACTTGGAACCCCAGGTGCTTCACAAATTGATTCATAAATATGAAAAAGTGTTTTTTTTTTCACTTTTTCATTTTTACGAATCAATTTGTGAAGCACCTGGGGGTTCCAAGTGCTCACTATGCATCTAGATAGGTGCCTTGGGGGGTCTAGTTTCCAAAATGGGGTCACTTGTGGGGGAGCTCCAATGTTTGGGCACACAGGGGCTCTCCAAACGTAACATGGCATCCGCTAACAATTTGAGCCGATTTTCCATTCAATTTGTTAGCGGACACCATGTCGCGTTTGGAGAGCCCGTGATGTGCCTAAACAGTGGAGCTCCCCCACAAGTGTCCCCATTTTGGAAACTATACCCCTCAAGGATTTTATTAAGGTGTATAGTGAACATTTTGAACCCAGAGGTACGGCACAGAATTTGTTTACATTAGGTCATCATATTGAATAAGTTGTCATTATTCTTGAGCGCAAGTGCTCGCTACTTGAGTTTGCATCGGGTACTCAGGTATGCACCATGTACAGCGTGTGCTCGAGTGACATGCTCGAGTCCCTGCTCCGCATGTTTCACGGTTATTAGACACCCAAAAAAAAACATGCGGGGATCGCTCGTGCATGGCAGGCAATCCCCGTAAAGTTTTTTGGCCGCGAAGCATATGGGGCGGAGACTCGAGCATGTCACTCAAATACCCACGATACTCAATGCATACCAGAGCACCCGATGCAAACTCAAGTAGCGAGCACTTGCTCTCAACACTAGTCGCCATATCGTCATCTTTTTTTCTTACTTTTGAAAAAAATCCCAACCCCAGCCCTAACCCTAGCACAACCCTAACCATAGCGCAACCCTAGCCCTAGCACAACCCTAGCCCCAGCACAACCCTAGCCCCAGCACAACCCTAGCCCCAAACCCAGCCCTAGCCCAATCCTAACCCAAGAGTTTATTTTTGACGCTGTTCCTTGTGCGGTATAAGTGATTAGACGACTTTATTCTTCTGGTCGGTGTGATTACAGCAATGCCAGAATCATATGGGGTTTTTATGACTGACAGCTGTCACACACTAAAAGACGCATTTTTTGTAAAATCTAGTTTTTGCATCGCCATATTTTGAGAGCTATAATTTTTTCAGATTTTGGCAGACAGTCATGTGACGGCTCGTTTTTCGCGGGATGACTTGACATTGTTATTGGTACCATTTTCAGGCACGTGACATTTTTTGATCGCTTTCTATTCCGATTTTTGGGAGGCAGAATAAACAAAAACCAACAATTCAGGAATTGTTTTTTTTTTTTTTTTTTTTTATTCTGTTCCGCGTGTGGTAAAATTGATGAGGCAGCTTTATTCTTCGGGTCAGTACGTTTACAGCGGTACCACATTTGTATAATTTTTCTATGTTTTGGCGCTTATACACAATAAAAGCTATTTTATAGAAAAAAAATATTTTTTAGCATCGCTTTATTCTGAGAGCTATAACTTTTTTATTTTTTGGCTGATGGAGCTGTATGGCAGCTTGTTTTTTGCGGGACGAGATGACGTTTTCAGCGGTATCATTTTTATTTATATGCGTCTTTTTGATCGCGTGTTATTCCACTTTTTGTTTGGCGGTATGGTGATAAAGCATTGTTTTTTGCTTTTTTTTTTTTTTTTTTTTACCGTGTTCACTGAAGGGGTTAACTAGTGGGACAGTTTTATAGGTCAGGTTGTTCCGGACGTGGCGATACCAAATATGTGTACTTTTATTGTTTTTTTTTTTTTTTTTTTTATAATAATATTTATTGATGGGTACATTATATTTTTATTTTTGGTGGATTATTTTTTTTATTTTTTTTTTATATTTTTGCAAATGTTTTTTTTTTTTTTTTTTTTCCACTTTCACACAGTTTATATACTTTATTACTTTGTCCCACTCTGGGACTTTCACTTTTTTTTTCTGATCGCCTGCATGGCATAGGGACGGAGCACCATCCCTATGCCATGTAGGCTGTCAGGAGTGCACAGTGTGAAGATTGCTTGGAGATGCACTGCGCATGTCCAAGCAATCTTCCTGCTCTCTGGTGACCCGGATGTTGTCATGACGACATCGGGTCGTCATGGCAACACCCGGGAAGCCTTTGCAGACTGCGCTGGAAGCCGGAAGAGGAGGTGAGTATCGCCGATCACCTCCCCTTGCCCCCGCAATGCCGCGATCGATTTCGATCGACTTCGATCGCAGCATAGCGGGGGTTAATGTGCTGGGAGCGGTGCAGGACCGCTCCCTGCACATAGTACCGGGTGTCAGCTGTGACAATCAGCTGACACCCGGTGGTGATCGCGCCCGCACAGCCTGTGTGTGCGCGCGATCGCCATGACGTACTAATACGGGTCTGGGTCTTAAGTCCCAGGGCACAGACGCGTATTAGTACGTCAGATGTTGTTAAGGGGTTAAAATCTCAACCTCTAAGAGATAAAACAACCTATAAAATAATATATATAATATAATAATAATAATAATAATAATAATAATATGTTTTCACAAAGAAGACATGAGAAAAAAGAACATAAGATTCTAAAGACCCCTGGCTGCAGTACCAAAAATCAGCCACCAGAGCCCGCCACTGAGGCTAGAAATTTAAGAGAGAGAAATATAGCTTTCATACATCCAGTAAATTAGTTATAAATAAAGTTGAGATATTTCTAACAAATAAATGTATGTTATTAAAAACAATTACCTTAGGTATTACAATAAAAGTAGATAATATCAGCTGTCTTCAGATATTAGCTAATCAAATCTGCTCATTTTTCACCCATTCACTATTACACACAGTATGAAGAGAAGGCAACATCTTACCTACACCAAGAACCACGGCACAAAGACATGTACATATATATAATAGTAAAGAAAGCTTTGTAGCAGTGTTAGCAATGACAGGGGAAAAATCACCTCACACACACAAGAAAGAAATATATAAACACTGGTTTCCCTCTTCAGATCTGCGCAGCTCGTGTTCGTTGGAAAACCAATGATTTAATTTGCTCACGGAGAGTCCTCTCGTCTCTGTACCATAATTGTGGTTTATGATGAAAATCAACTATCACGGCCAAAGATATTAATAAATATCTTTCAAGAACTGTAATATCTCTTGTTAGTCATACATTTGTAGATCTAAATCAGGAGTAAAAGGGATGTCAAGACCAAATGTAGTCTTTTTAGTTAGATCACCACAGTTTTACATAAAATGGCGGAGTCAAGGACCATAAAGCACAAGATGGCGGCACCAAAACTCAGTGAAGATCCCACAGTCATGCAATAAATGGTACATATGTGTAACAGATTGAAATAAGACTACTTTACATCCTTTTAGATCATAAAACCTCTGTTATCACACAAGATGGCGTCATTGTAAAATGTTTGACACAGCAAAAAAAAAAAAAAAAGGTACTTATCCGTTCAAGAACGACGAATCTTCAAAGCTTCTATGTAGTACGAGATGAACCCCAAGGTCAAATCAAAGACCAGGTGATGAAATAATGAGGTAATAAGATCTCAAGATAACTCAAATCTTTAAACTTCCCTCAGGAAAATTACTCAGCATAGTTGTGAGATAAATTTTTTTCAGATAATATCAAAGAAGGTCTCAAAATGTTTCTGAAGCATCCTGAGTTAGTATAGCGGCTTTTTATAAGAGTTCAATGTCTTTAAAAAGGCATTTCATCCCAGTTGCTTATTCTGAGGCAGGAGCACAAGAAAACACGTACCTACTCCATGACTAGCAGGCCACGCCCCCCTATATATATGTTGTGAAATACCTATACTAACAGGACATTCATGTGCTGCATCATGCACTGCAGTCTGCCACATACCCTGCCTGCCTAACTCCTGCTATCACCACTGAATATATGCAGCTGGATTAGTCCTCAGAAGGACTGTTAGTTCAGATGGATATATACAGTAGAGACCAAAAGTTTGGACTCACCTTCTCATTTAAAGATTTCTCTGTATTTTCATGACTATGAAAATTGTACATTCACACTGTAGGCATCAAAACTATGAATTAACACATGTGGAATTATATACTTAACAAAAAAGTGTGAAACAACTGAAAATATGTCTTATATTCCAGGTTCTTCAAAGTAGCCACCTTTTGCTTTGATGACTGCTTTGCACACTCTTGGCATTCTCTTGATGAGCTTCAAGAGGTAGTTACCGGAAATGGTCTTCCAACAATCTTGAAGGAGTTCCCATACATGCTTAGCACTTATTGGCCCTTTTGCCTTCACTCTGCGGTCCAGCTCACCCCAAACCATCTCGATTGGGTTCAGGTCTGGTGACTGTGGAGGCCAGGTCATCTGGCGTAGCACCCCATCACTCTCCTTCTTGGTCAAATAGCCCTTACACAGCCTGGAGGTGTGTTTAGGGTTATTGTCCTGTTGAAAAATAAATGATGGTCCAACTAAACGCAAACCGGATGGAATAGCATGCCGCTGCAAGATGCTGTGGTAGCCATGCTGGTTCAGTATGCCTTCAATTTTGAATAAATCCCCAACAGTGTCACCAGCAAAGCACCCCCACACCATCACACCTCCTCCTCCATGCTTCATGGTGGGAACCAGGCATGTAGAGTCCATCCGTTCACCTTTTCTGCGTCGCACAAAGACACGGTGGTTGGAACCAAAGAGCTCAAATTTGGACTCATCAGACCAATGCACAGATTTCCACTAATCTAATGTCCATTCCTTGTGTTCTTTACCCCAAACAAGTCTGTTCTGCTTGTTGCCTGTCCTTAGCAGTGGTTTCCTAGCAGCTATTTTACCATGAAGGTCTGCTGCACAAAGTCTCCTCTTAACAGTTGTTGTAGAGATGTGTCTGCTGCTAGAACTCTGTGTGGCATTGACCTGGTCTCTAATCTGAGCTGCTGTTAACCTGCGATTTCTGAGGCTGGTGACTCAGATAAACTTATCCTCAGAAGCAGAGGTGACTCTTGGTCTTCCTTTCCTGGGGCGGTCCACATGTGAGCCAGTTTCTTTGTAGCGCTTGATGGTTTTTGCAACTGCACTTGGGGACACTTTCAAAGTTTTCCCAGTTTTTCGCACTGACTGACCTTCATTTCTTAAAGTAATGATGGCCACTCGTTTTTCTTTACTTAGCTGCTTTTTTCTTGCCGTAATACAAATTCTAACAGTCTATTCAGTAGGACTATCAGCTGTGTATCCACCAGACTTCTGCACAACACAACTGATGGTCCCAACCCCATTTATAAGGCAAGAAATCCCACTTATTAAACCTGACAGGGCACACCTGTGAAGTGAAAACCATTTCCGGTGACTACCTCTTGAAGCTCATCAAGAGAATGCCAAGAGTGTGCAAAGCAGTCATCAAAGCAAAAGGTGGCTACTTTGAAGAACCTAGAATATAAGACATATTTTCAGTTGTTTCACACTTTTTTGTTAAGTATATAATTCCACATGTGATAATTCATAGTTTTGATGCCTTCAGTGTGAATGTACAATTTTCATAGTCATGAAAATACAGAAAAATCTTTAAATGGGAAGGTGTGTCCAAACTTTTGGTCTGTACTGTATACAGACATATACATACACGTATAAACACATTTGAAACACAAAAATACATATAAACAGACATCACACAATGATATCTGCCTGCACACACACACACACACACACACACACACACACACACACTCACGATCCTCCTGCTCGGCTCCAGTCCTCCTGCTCCTCTCCGGTGCAGCGCGCACTGCGTGACGTCACAGCTAGGTGACACGGCCGCACACAGGACCGTGTCATAGAATCATAGAATCATAGAATGGTAGAGTTGGAAGGGACCTCCTGGGTCATCTGGTCCAACCCCCTGCTCAAAGCAGGATTCACTAGATCATCTCAGACAGATGTCTGTCCAGCCTCTGTTTGAAGACGTCCATTGAAGGGGAACTCACCACCTCTCGTGGCAGCCTGTTCCACTCATTAATCACCCTAACTGTCAAAAAGTTTTTTCTAATATCTAATCTGTGTCTCCTCCCATTTAGTTTCATCCCATTGCTTCTAGTCTTTCCTTGTGCAAATGAGAATAAAGATGATCCTTCTACAATGTGACAGCCCTTGACATATTTGTAGACAGCTATTAAGTCTCCTCTCAGTCTTCTTTTTTGCAAGCTAAACATTCCCAAATCCTGCAACCGTTCCTCATAGGACATGGTTTGCAGACCAGTCACCATTCTGGTCGCTCTTCTCTGAACTTGCTCCAGTTTGTCTATGTCTTTTTTAAAATGTGGTGCCCAAAACTGTACACAGTATTCCAGATGAGGTCTGACCAAAGAGGAGTAAAGACCGATAATGACTTCACGTGATCTAGACTGTATGCTTCTGTTAATACATCCCAGAATTGTATTTGCCTTTTTTGCTGCTGCATCACACTGTTGACTCATGTTCAGTCTATGATCTATTAGTATACCTAAGTCTTTTTCACATGTACTGTTGCTTAGCTCTATTCCTCCCATTCTGTATATGCTTTTTTCATTTTTATTGCCCAGATGTAGTACTTTGCATTTTTCCCTGTTAAAAACCATTCTGTTGGTTGCTGCCCACTGCTCCAGTTTATTTAGGTCTTTTTGAATCCTCTCTCTCTCTTCTCTAGTATTAGCTATCCCTCCTAGCTTTGTGTCATCAGCAAATTTAATCAGTTTACCCTCAATTCCTTCATCTAAATCATTGATAAAGATGTTGAACAATACAGGTCCCAGGACGGAGCCCTGTGGTACCCCACTTGAGACATTCATCCAGCTGGATGTGAAGCCATTTACAACCACCCTTTGAGTCCGATCACTAAGCCAGTTATGAATCCACCTAACAGTTGCCTGGTCCATTGCATACTTGGTCATTTTTTCAATAAGGATGATGTGAGATACTTTGTCAAATGCTTTGCTGAAGTCAAGATATACTATATCTACAGCATTTCCCTGATCCACCCAGTCAGTGATTCTGTCATAGAAGGAAATTAAGTTAGTCTGACATGACTTGTTAGTTACAAACCCATGCTGACTCTGGTTAATCACTTCATTCTTATCCATGTACTTACATACATGTTGTTTAATAATTTGTTCAAAGATCTTTCCTGGTATAGAAGTCAGACTCACCGGCCTATAGTTCCCTGGGTCCACCTTCTTCCCCTTTTTGAAGATAGGAACAACATTTGCTCTTCTCCAGTCTTCTGGGACTTCTCCTGTTCTCCAAGAATTTTCAAAGATTATGGAGAGTGGTTCTAAAATTTCTTCTACAATCTCCTTCAGTACTCTGGGGTGTAATTCATCTGGACCTGGAGACTTGAACTCATTTATGTTAGCTAAATATTCCCTCACAATCTTTCTGTTTACTGATAACTTGGATTCCTCTATTCCTTTAAATGGACAGTGAAGATCAGTTGATGTTACATTTTCTTTCTGAGAGAAAACAGATGCAAAATAGGAATTAAAAAGTTCGGCCTTCTCAACATCCTCTCTTACCATTTCTCCATTTTCATCCTGTAAAAATCCTATAGCATCTTTGCCTTTTCTTTTACTTTTGACATACCCCCAAAATCCTTTTTTATTGCTTTTGACATCTCTTGCAAGCCTTAATTCATTGTCAGCTTTAGCTAAGCTGATACGTGCCCTACAGGATCTGCAGACTGCATTATAATCTTCTTTAGATATGCCTCCCTCTTTCCATTTAATAAACATTTCTTTCTTTCTTTTTAGCATGTGTTTAAGTTCTGTGTTCATCCATCCTGGTTTCCTTAAATGCTTCCCATTCTTCCTACTTTTCGGGATTGTTAACGATTGTGCTTTGAGAATCTCATTTTTAAAAATTTCCCATCCTTCCTGGACATTTTTGTCCTTAAGGACATCCAGCCATTGGATCCCTCCTATTCTCTTTCTGAGTCTCTTAAAATCTGCCTTTCTAAAATCTAACTTTGAAGTTTGAGTCTTCACATGTCTTCCTCCTCTAGTTATCCAAAATTCTATAATAGCATGATCGCTGCCTCCTAGGGTCCCAGCCACCTTTACCTCCTCAACCATTTCCTCCCTGTTTATAAGAATTAGATCCAAAGTAGCAGATCCCCTTGTTTACTCCCCTACCTTTTGGAAGATAAAGTTGTCAGCAAGAGAGGATAAGAATTTGCTTGACCTGTTAGTTTTACTTGAGAGAGATTCCCAACAAATGTCTGGATAGTTGAAATCTCCCATGACCACTACGTCATATTTTTTGGAGAACTTGGTCATTTGATACATAAAGAGTTCATCCATATCTTCAGCTTGCCCAGGTGGCCTGTAGTAAATGCCTACAATGGTGTCCTTTCCGTTGTTCTCTCCTTGTATTCTTACCCAAACAGTTTCCACAGAACTCCCAGTCTCTGAAGCTTCAATCTCTGTGCAGATATACGCTTTTCTAACATACAATGCAACACCTCCTCCTCGTTTATCAAGTCTGTTTCTTGCAAATAAGTTGTATCCTTTTAGCCTTTTATTCCAATCATGTGTATCGTCCCACCAAGTTTCAGTGATTCCAATGACATCATATTCCTTTTCCTGCATTAGTAGTTCCAATTCTCCTTGTTTGTTGCCCATGCTTTGTGCATTTGTATAAAAACATTTTAGTTTGTGATTGGTTTCTCTTCCTCCCATATTTTTATTATTTAGATTTTTTTGTCTTTGTTCTTCTTTTCCACTTCCAGTAGCAGAGATCTCAATAGTATTTGTCAGCTGTATGGCTTTTTCTGGCCTTTTGCTTCCCTTCCCACATTGTTCTAGTTTAAAGCTCTTCTGATGAGTGTAGCAAGGCGACTTCCAAATACATGTTTTCCAGTCTTCGTAAGGTGCACCCCATCTCTAGCAAGTAGTCCATCGTATAGGTAATTCATTCCGTGATCCAGAAATCCAAATCCTTGTTGACGGCACCATCGACGTAGCCAGTTGTTCACCTGTAGAATCTTATTCCACCTCATTGTTCCATGGCCATCCACTGGGAGGATGGATGAGAAGACCACCTGCGCTCCCAATTCTTTCACTTTCTTGCCTAAGTCTTCAAAGTCACTGCAGATGGTTTCCAGGTCCTTTCTTGCGGTGTCATTTGTCCCCACATGTATTAGCAGGAATGGGTAGTGATCTGTAGGTCTGAAGAGTCTTGATATCCTGTCAGATTACTATCCTGTCAGACTACTGTCTACTAGCTGTGACGCGGCTGGGCCAGCACAGGGGAGTTAAAAGCAGCAGTGCTGGCCCGGCCGAAGAAGTAGCGGCCGTGCGCTGCTGCTGGGGGAGCGGTCCGGGGGCTCCCGCGCCATTGTCTGCCGGTATGTGCCGTGGCGCCGCACATATTATAATGAGGGCAATCTGGCCCCGGGCCCCCGGGTGATAGCCCAGATTACCCTCATTATAATTCGCCTTTGTGCGGCGCCCCTTATATCCAATATGTTGGGCCAAGTGGAGAAGTAAAGAAGGAGCCACCTGTATAGTAATGTATCCAGAAAGGATTTTATCCTTTTTTGCCATTCTCTTCGCACTCTCTATTCCTGCAGCGGTTGCTTGTTTTTCTGCCTTCCTCACTCTGCTTTTGACTTTCTTACTTAGCTTTGCTAAACAGCTATTGGCTGCATGCTCTGTGCTTTGTCCTCAGGGCCGGCTCCAGGTTTTTCTAGGCCCCGGGCGAAAGAGTCTCAGTGGCCCCTTTAACACATACCACGATTCATGATACACAGGTACCGCAGAGAAATATATATATATATATATATATATATATATATATATATATATAGTACAATGCAAAGATTTCACTTCTTACATTACATGAGTGATATCTTTTGTAAATTCCACAATAGCTCAGAAACCAGCGAATCGCTCCACACAGTATACTGGCCTCCATATAACACTCCATACAGGACACTGACCCCCATAAAATGCTCCATACGAAAAACTGGCCCTTATATAAATCTCCATACAGAATACTGGCCCCGATATAGCGCTCCATACAGAATACTGGCCCCCATAAAATGTTCCACACAGTATACTGGCCCCCATAGAATGCTCCATACTGAATACTGGCCCCAATAAAATGCTCCATACGGAATATTGGCCCCCATATAACACTCCATACAGAATACTGGCCCCCATATAACGCTCCATACAGAATACTGGCCCCCATGTAACGCTCCGTACAGGATACTGGCCATCATATAACGCTCTATTCAAGATACTGGCTTCCATATAAGGCTCCATATAGGATACTGTCCCCCATATAATGCTCCATACAGGCTATCCCCCCCACATAATGCCCTATGCAGGCTGTTCCCCCCTTATAATGCCCCATGCAGGCTGTTCCCCTCTTATAATGCCCCATGCAGGATATCACCCCCTTATAATACCCCATGCAGGCTGTTCCCCTCTTATAATGCCCCGTGCAGGATGTCACTTTTCCCCCCCATATAATGCACCATGCAGGATGTCCCTTACCTTCCCATATAATGCCCCATGTAGGATGTCCCTTTCCCAGCCATATAATGCCCCATGCACGATGTCCCTTTCCCCCACCACATAATGCCCCATGCAGGATGTCCCTTTTCCCCCACCACATAATGCCATGGAGGATGTCACCTCTCCCCCATGTAATGCCCCATGCAGGATGTCCCTTTCCCCCGATATTATGCCCCATGCAGAATGTCACCCCCCCATATATTGCCCCATGCAGGATATCCCTTTCCCCCACCATATAATGCCCTATGCAGGATGTCACCCCCCCATATAATGCCCCATGCAGGATGTCACCCCCCCCATATAATGCCCCATGCAGCATGTCACCCCCCATATATTACCCTATGCAGAATATCCCTGTCCCCCAAAATATAATGCCCCATGCAGGATGTCACCCCCCATATAATGCCCCATGCAGGATGTCACCCCACCCATATAATGCCCCATGCAGGATGTCAACCACCCATATAATGTCCCATGCGGGATGGCAGTCCCCCATATAATGCCCCATGCAGGATGTCACTCCCCCATATCATGCCCCATTCAGCATGTCACCCCCCCATATATTGCCCCATGCAGGATATCCCTTTCCCGCACGATATAATGCACCATGCAGGATGTAACCCCCCATATAATACCCCATGCAGGATGTCACTCCCCCATGTGATGCCCCATGCAGGATGTCACCCCCCCATATAATGCCCCATGCAGGATGTCACCCCCCCATATAATGCCGCATGCAGGATGTCACTTGCCCATATAATGACCCATGCAGGATGTCACCCTCCCCCCCATATAATGCCCCATGCCTCCATAACATTCCGCTCTGCGCTGCCTGTGATGGCTCAGGGGAGTGTGCGGTGGAAAGACGTCAAAGGGAGCACACAGCAGGAAGACAGCGGATCTGTGGAGGCACGGGGAGAGGTAAGTATCCGGCTGTCAGGGCCCTGAGCAAGCGGGAGAGAAGGGCAGGCGCTGGCAACGCTTTCCTCCGTCCATAGCCCGGCGGGGTGCCCGACCGCGAGTGGGCCCCCCGCCTGCTCAGAGCCCCTGCACTTGCCCAGGTGCTAACGCTGGCCCTGGTCGTTATGACTTCTTGCTGCAAACTTGTGACAGTATTGAAGGTGACGAGCGGTCACCAAATATTGATGGAATTTTGATTTCTCTTTTGTTCAATAAACTTGTGTTTTGTTAATTACTAAAAAATACACTATTAAAACTTCTATTTGTGTAAACATTCTTACTTTACAGTCACCGACGTGTTATTGGCCACTTTGGCGTCCTGGGCAGAATCATCAGTGACATTGTTGCAGATTCATGATGAGCGAGCGTGCTTGGCACTGCTCAATACTTGATTGAGTATCGTGGGTGCTCGAGTCCCCACATGTTTTGCGCCTGTTAGCCAATAAATGTGGCGATTACCTGCCATACATGGTAATGCCTAGCCATGTTGACTACCGACACTCTGTATAGTTGCGTCTTGAGATATGTGGTGCATAACTCTCAGCGATGAGTCCAATGCTACAGATCATCAGGTTTCATTGATGCCACTTGGTTATTCTGGAGAGCTGCGCTGTGACGTACGTGGTGGGGGATTCTCGGCAATCAGTTACATGCTGTAGGCAGAAGTCTACTTGTGTAAGTGCAGAATAAATCCAGACACACATGTAATGTATTCATAGCTTTTTATAAGTCTACAATCTGGAGGAGAGAGGGGCAGCAGCTGCCATGCTGTAAGAGCTGGTGCAGTGCCGGCTGGAGCCCGGTCACTGGAGAGCATCATGTTGCAGATGCCGGCTCTGTAGTTTTCCCTCTGATGCCGGCAGTCGCTGGAGATTGCATCTCTAGAGTTGTTGGTCGCTGTATCTTGTCAGATACAACTTGCTGGTTTCTGTAGAAGCCGCACAGGAGCCACCAGTGACTGCAGACTCCACACTGCGCATCATAGCTGGTCTGCAGCAGCTGCCAATATGACTTCTATGAAGAAGCCTCCAGAAGATGTCACTTCCCAGACTTTAGCTGCCGGCAGCTGAGGATTTCTAGATTCAGCCGGACACCATTCTTATCTTCCAGCTGAATAAATCTAAATCTGAAATCATATCCTGGAATAGGAGGAGATGAGGCTGATGAGTGGAGCTTCTCCTGCAGTCAGTGCACTGCTGAGGACTGATGCATCCGGAAGAGGCTTGAGAGTTTCCTGCCGGCATCTCACTGACCATAGTGCAGCACACAGTGCAGATAAGACGATGCCGGCACACTAAACAGACCGGCTCCAGAGGTGAGTGCACAGGAGAACACTGCAGCATTCAGCAGGGGAATGACAATCTCCTGCCGGCATCTCATTGTAGATAGGCTGTAGTCAGAGGAGGTAGGAGGATGCCGGCACAGTGAAGCAGCCCCGCTCCTGTGGTCAGTGAGTCCTCTCCTGAGCACATACATTGCTGACAATGAATTGCATCGGCAGCTGCAGAGATCCGACCTCCTGGGACTGGAGGGAATGTGTCCCCGGAGCAGAGAGCTGCAGAGGAGCCGGCACATCGGTGCAGAGAAGAGATCCGTCCCTGCACACAGTGCACCAGCCACACGGACTCTGCGGGGAATCGACCACCTCTGTCTCATCCAATAAGGTTTATTGCGAAGCTTAGATAGCAAAGAAGACGAGAAGATCTGAAGGAGAGCAAGCACCGACCGGCCCCTGCCGGCACATGAAGCTGCAGCGGTACCGCACCCCGGCTCCATCCGCTCAATGAGAACCTGCAGTAAAAATCAACTTCTACGTCCGACCACAACCGCACAGAGAAGGCGATCTCTGCCTCTCGCTGGGATATTGCTATGTGCAGCCGGGACTGCAGAGTGACTGAAGCCATGGTCTCCGCTGGAGAGAGACGGCTGCCGGCAGACCGGCTTATATAACCTGCAGGAGTTGTGACGTCATAGGAGGGGCCGATTACAGCCGGCATTACAGAACTGCGTTCGGTAACGATGTTTCGCTGGAGCAAAGAAGCCGAAATTGTGTCTGTAGTGTTCGTTAACAATTTTTTGCTGGAGTAAAGAAGCCGAAACTGTATCTGTAGTGTTCGTTAACGATTTTTCGCTGGAGCAAAGAAGCCGAAATTGTATCTGTAGTGTTCGTTAACGATTTTTCACTGGAGCAAAGAAGCCGAAATTGTGTCTGTAGTGTTCGTTAACAAATTTTCGCTGGAGCAAAGAAGCCGAAATTGTGTCTGTAGTGTTCGTTAACGAATTTTCGCTGGAGCAAAGAAGCCGAAATTGTGTCTGTAGTGTTCGTTAATGAATTTTTGCTGGAGCAAAGAAGCCGAAATTGTGTCTGTAGTGTTCGTTAACGAATTTTCGCTGGAGCAAAGAAGCCGAAATTGCGTCTGTAGTGTTCGTTAATGAATTTTCGCTGGAGCAAAGAAGCCGAAATTGCGTCTGTAGTGTTCGTTAACGATTTTTCGCTGGAGCAAAGAAGCCGAAATTGCGTCTGTAGTGTTCGTTAACGATTTTTCGCTGGAGCAAAGAAGCCGAAATTGCGTCTGTAGTGTTCGTTAACGATTTTTCGCTGGAGCAAAGAAGCCGAAATTGCGTCTGTAGTGTTCGTTAACGATTTTTCGCTGGAGCAAAGAAGCCGAAATTGTGTCTGTAGTGTTCGTTAACGAATTTTCGCTGGAGCAAAGAAGCCGAAATTGCGTCTGTAGTGTTCGTTAATGAATTTTCGCTGGAGCAAAGAAGCCGAAATTGTATCTGTAGTGTTCGTTAACGATATTTCGCAGGAGCAAAGAAGCCGAAATTGCGTCTGTAGTAGTACCACTGTCTCTGATGATGCAGCTGAGGACACCGAAGTGGCCGGCAGTGCGCCGGCACTAGAAAATTTGCCCGGCAACCACGGCTGCCTTCTGTCTGGCTTATATAAACTTTTACACAGTCATTACTTTCTAGCACATTCCCTCTGTCTCTTATTGGTGGTGGAGATTAGAGGGAGGAGTGGAGAGCGGAGTCATCTATGTCGTCTCTATATAATTATTTCTTTCCTGCTCATTTCCTCGTTGTCTCCGTGCAGTGAGCTCGTCGGTGGCTGCAGCCGGTGAAACGAAATCTGATATTTCCTGATGTTATTTTCATATTTCTGTTCCATTATTGTAACACAAATACAATAGTAATGTAAGTGCCGACTACAGCCGGCATTACAGGACTGCGGTTGTTACCCCCTTTTTCCTCTGCTGGAGCAAAGAAACCAAAACTGTGTCTGCAGTAGTATCACTGTCTCTGATGATGCAGCTGAGGACGCCGAAGTGGCCGGCAATGCGCCGGCACTGGAAAATCTGCCCGGCAATGATGTGAGGAGAGCCGACTACAGATCTAGTCGAAAATGCGGAGTCAATTACTCAGCACTGCGGTATAGTGGGAAGCCGGACACAATGCCGGCAGGGGTCCGGCACTCAGGGTCATCTCCTTACTCTGCTCAATACCTACAAATTCGTCTGTGTTCATATATACCTTACAGTCTTTGTGGCAAATCCTTCCAAATATGTTTTCTTTGTTGCCTTTTTGTGGGATAGAAATGTTTGATTTTGTTTTCGTCATATTTATTCTTTTATTTACACCTTTTGTAACTAGCTTCGTCATTACAGGCGCAGTACTGGTTATTTCATTGTTTTCTTGTTTTTTCTTTTGTTCGGCGTTACGCAAGTGATTTTGGTTATGCAGGTGTTTTGGGCTAATTAATTTGCGACATTTTAAAATGACAGAAAAAACGGCAAAAAAATAAAATATATATATTATTGATGACATTTTGACGAATTTGATGCAAAAAAAATTACAACAAAAATCAAAAGTCAGAAAAAGTCACCGAAACAAAAAACACAATAGATGAATCGGTGACGAGTATTTTCAGCTTCGTCCAATAAAATGCAGGATGGAAATCCAACTGACCCCTCTTAGGGGGCTTTCATACTGCGTTCAGGCACCAGCTCAGTGGCTCTATCAAGGTTTGTATCCGAACCCTCGCAAAATGGGATTCGGGCGAATGTGCCGACGGCGCCATAGAGTATAACTAGTGAACATGTGCTCTGTCGGGCGTCATTTTCAGCGTGTACAATTACTGACAACGAACACCCAGACACAGTCTACTAGTATAGACGCTTATAGGCAATGGGGTCGGAGCATTGACGCTGGGCTCTGGAGTTCAGGGGTCTGGCACTTACATTTTTTTGTGTTTTTGTTACTATAATGTGTGCTTCACCAGCTTCAGCATCCAACATCTTCACTGCACGGAAACAACGAGGAAATGAGCTGGAAATAAATAAATAATTCTAATATATATAGAGACGACATAGATGACTCCGCCCTCTGCTCCTCCCTCTAATCACCACCACCAATAGGAGGCAGAGGGAATGTGCTAGAAAGTAATGACCAAATAAATGAGGTGTAACAGTCAGCGCCCTCCCCCCACACTCAGGACCCTGCACTCAGGACAGTTTCTCAGCTGCAGCACCAGGAGTAATGTCTGGAGGTTTATACAGGAAACATGAAATGTTCATCTGCAGAACTGATCTGGAGATTGTTACTGCTGGAGCGTCACATCCGGGTGTTGTCAGATCAGTGGTCGCCGCTCTCGCTGTATCATTGTTGTCTCTGTCACATCCTCTTGTATCTTTTACATTTTACTTCTCAGCTTTATTGAGGTTGTATGAGACTGATCTCTGTGTGATGGCGGAAAAAAATCATCTGCGTCACTTAAAGTGGAGAAACATAAAGAGTTTTTTCCAAGCCTGGTAATGCGGCGCCCCTTATCTCCAATATGTTGAGCCAAGTGGAGAAGTAAAGAAGGAACCACCTGTATAGTAATGTATCCAGTAGGGATTGTATCCATTGTTGCCATTCTCTTCGCACTCTCTATTCCTGCAGCGGTTGCTTGTTTTTCTGCTTTCCTCACTCTGCTTTTGACTTTCTTACTTAGTTTTGCTAAACAGCTATTGGCTGCGTGCTCTGTGCTTTGTCGTCAGGGCCGGCTCCAGGTTTTTCTGGGCCCTGGGAGAAAGAATCTCAGTGGCCCCTATAACACATACCACGATTCATGATGCACAGATACCCCAGAGAAATATATATATAGTACAATGCAAAGATTTCACTTCTTACATTACATGAGCGATATCTTTTGTAAATTCCACAATAGCTCAGAAACCAGCGAATCGCTCCACACAGTATACTGGCCCCCATATAACACTCCATACAGGATACTGACCCCCATAAAATGCTCCATACGAAAAACTGGCCCTCATATAAAGCTCCATACAGAATACTGGCCCCCATAAAATGCTCCACACAGTATACTGGCCCCTATAGAATGCTCCATACTGAATACTGTCCCCAATAAAATGCTCCATACGGAATATTGGCCCCCATATAACACTCCATACAGAATACTGGCCCCCATGTAACGCTCCGTACAGGATACTGGCCCTCATATAACGCACCGTACAAGATACTGGCTCCCATATAACGCTCCATATAGGATACTGTCCCCCATATAATGCTCCATACAAGCTATTCCACATAATGCCCTATGCAGGCTGTTCCCCCCTTATAATGCCCCATGCAGGCTGTTCCCCTCTTATAATGTCCCATGCAGGATGTCTCCCCCCATATAATGCCCCGTGCAGGATGTGACTTCTCCCCCCATATAATGCCCCATGCAGGATGTCCCTTTCCCTTCTATATAATGCCCCATGCAGGATGTCCCTTTCCCAGCCATATAATGCCCCATGCAGGATGTCCCTTTCCCCCACCATATATACCCCATGCAGGATGTCCCTTTTCCCCCACCATATAATGCCATGCAGGATGTCACCTCTCCCCCATATAATGCCCCATGCAGGATGTCCCTTTCCCCTGATATTATGCCCCATGCAGAATGTCCCCCCGCATATATTGCCCCATGCAGGATATCCCTTTCCCCCACCATATAATGCGCTATGCAGGATGTCACCCCCCATATAATGCCCCATGCAGGATGTCACCCCCCCGTATAATGCCCCATGCAGGATGTCACTCCCCCATATAATGCCCCATGCAGCATGTCACCCCCCATATATTGCCCCATGCAGGATATACCTTTCCCCCACCATATAATGCCCCATGCAGGATAGTAACATAGTTTGTAAAGCCGAATAAAGACTTGCGTCCATCAAGTTCGACCTTTTAGTTCTGTAATTGCTAAAGTTGATCCAGAGGAGGGCAAAAACCCCAAATGATTTAGCCAATCTTCACCTGAGGAAAAATTCCCTCCCGACTCTGAAACCAGCAGTCAGAATAAATCCCTGTATCAACTTACTATTTTATTTTATTTTTAAGTATACGCTGAAATCTGCCTGGTATCTAGAAATGCATCCAGTCCCCGCTTGAACTGGTGTAGTGAATCCGACATTACCGTCTCCTCACTCAGTGAATTCCATATTCTCACTGCTCTTACCATAAAGAACCCCTTCCTATGCTGGTGCTGAAACCTTTTCTCTTCCAGTCTTAGTGAATGCCCTCTTGTTACCGTAATATCCCTCCTTTTGAACAAATCCCGGGCAAGATCTCTATACTGTCCCCTAACATATTTGTACACATTTATTATGTCCCCCCTCAACCTTCTCTTTTCCAGGCTGAATAGTCCTAGTTTTGCCAACCTCTCTGGGTATTGCAGTCCCTCAATTCCCTTTATTAATTTTGTTGCCCTCCTTTGTACCTTTTCAAGCTCATTTATATCCTTTCTATATATTGGGGCCCATAACTGAGCACAGTATTCCAAGTGTGGTCTGACCAGTGCTTTGTACAGTGGAAGAACAATGTTCTCATCCTTTGCAGCTATACCTCTTCTGATACATCCCATTACCCTGTTTGCCCTTACAGCAGCCGCCTGACTTTGGGCACTCCAATTTAGTTTGCTATCAATCAAGATGCCCAAGTCCTTCTCCATCTCTGAATTCCCCAATGATTTCCCATTCAGTGAGTACTGGTGACTTCCATTTCTCCTTCCCATATGTATGACCTTACATTTCTCCTCGTTAAACCTCATTTGCCATTTAATGCTCCACCTACCCAGCTTATCCAAATCCCTCTGTAGGTCTGCACTGTCCTCTTTTGTATTAATTGTTTTACATAACTTTGTGTCATCTGCAAATATTGATATTTTACTATTTATCCCGTTGACTATGTCGTTAATAAAGATATTAAATAACATTGGGCCTAGTACAGACCCCTGTGGTACCCCACTAGTGACGCTTACCCAATCTGAGTATATTCCATTTATAACCACCCTCTGCCTTCTATCCCTTAGCCAGTTTGCTACCCACTTGCAGACATTTTCCCCCAGCCCCATCATTCTCATTTTGTATACCAACCTATTATGTGGCACGCTATCGAACGCTTTTGAGAAGTCGAGATACACGACATCCACTGGTTCCCCCTGATCTACTCGAGAGCTAACCTCCTCGTAGAAGTCAATCAGGTTTGTTTGGCAGGAGCGATTCCTCATGAATCCATGTTGGTTCGGGGTTAATAGATTATTAGCATCAAGATGCTCCATAATTGCCTCATTAATAAAGCCTTCAAAAATTTTGCCCACAACGGACGTCAGACTCACCGGCCGATAGTTTCCGGCGTCACTTTTCGCTCCCTTTTTGAATATTGGCACTACATTCGCCTGTCGCCAATCAAGTGGTACAGACCCAGTCTCAACAGAGTCCTTAAATATAAGATATAACGGTCTGTCTATCACATTACTTAGTTCCCTTAGTACCCGTGGGTGTATGCCATCAGGTCCTGGTGATTTGTTTATTTTAATGTTACTGAGGCGTTTCTGTACCCCAGCTTGGGTTAGATTTGTCATACTTAGTGGAGGATTAAGCTTGTCACTTCTCATTTCTCCTGTTAGTTCTATTTCCTTTGTGAAAGTTGACGAAAAAAAATTATTTAATAGATTAGCTTTATCCTCCTCTTTCTCTATGATTTTGCCTTCATCACTTTTTATCGGTCCAATATTATCCGATTTAATCCTTTTACTATTTATATACGTAAAGAACAGTTAGGGATTTGATCTACTTTCCCTAGCAATACGTCTCTCTGTTTCCTCCTTCGCTATTTTTATTTGTTTTTTGCAGGTTCTCGTTTTTTCCTTGTAACACATTAGTGCCTCCTTACTGTTTTCCTGTTTTAATCTCTTGAATGCCTCTTTTTTGCTATTTAACGCCCCTTTTACGTTCTTATTCAACCATATTGGTTTCCTCTTATTTCTGGCCCTTTTATTCCCATACGGTATATACCTCTCGCACTGAGTATTCAGAATTCTTTTGAAGGTTTCCCATTTACTATTCGTATTTCCTTGATTAAGAACTTTGTCCCAGTCAATAAGTTGAAGGCTTTCTTTCAGCTGATCAAACTTCGCCCTCCTAAAGTTTAATGTTTTTGTTGTTCCCTTATTGATAACCCTACTGAAGGGCATTTTGAAGTCGATAATATTATGATCGCTATTACCTAGGTGCCCCCCTATCTGTACCTCAGTTATTCTATCAGGCCTATTAGTCAATATTAAGTCCAACACGGCCTTCCCTCTCGTTGGTTCCTGCACTAGTTGGGAGAGATAATTATCCTTAATATTTGTCAAGAACCTTTTTCCTTTCTGAGATCTACAGGTTTCTGTTTCCCAGTCAATATCCGGGTAGTTAAAGTCCCCCATTACAATCACTTCATTATGTTTTGCTACTTTGTCTATTTGTCCTAATAGCAGATTCTCATTCTCCTCTGTTATATTGGGTAGCTTATAGCAGACCCCCAGTAATATTTTATTATTATTTTTTGTTCCCTCTATCTCTACCCACATGGACTCGACCCCCTCTTCACCCTCTCCTATATCTTCCCTTAGTCTGGGTTTTAGACATGACTTTACATATAAGCAGACTCCTCCGCCCTTCCCCTGTTTCCGGTCCCTTCTAAATAAACTATAATCTAATAAATTTACCGCCCAGTCGTAGCTATCGTCTAGCCAAGTCTCTGTTATACCTACGATGTCATACCTCTCCTCCGATAGAAGCGCCCGCAGCTCATCCGCCTTATTGGTCAGGCTTCTTGCGTTGGTCAGCATGCAAGATAAAATTTTGGGGTTATATAGCATCCTACTCTTCTCTAATGATCTAACTGTGCTATCCCCTTCCCCCTCTCCACCCTCATTATATTCACTTCTCCCCTTCCCCCTTGCTTGCCTCACATCCCACCTATTTCCTGTGTCCCCCCCCCCATCTCTAGTTTAAATATGTAGAACCCCGAGGACTCGGCTGCTACAGGGGTATTGCACCTCGAACCAGAGGTGTGATATTCCACTCCCGGGTAAGGATGGAGTGTGGACCAGGACTCAGTAAGCTGCATGTGACGCACCCCTGGGCCTGTGTCGCACAGCGTTGCGCATGCAGGAGCTTACCCGGAGCCGGATCTGTTGAGGGTTGTAGTCTCGTGGCGGTGACCCGGTCCGTGCCCAGGGAGTCAGACTAAGTGGCGTTGTATTAGCGGTAGATGTTGGACGACTACGCCACCCGTTGAATGCAGCGAAGGAGCTGCCGCTGCAGGGCAGACCGCTGAGGCCGGTGGTAGGATTGTGCAGCGTGGTAGTATCACCCCCAACGGGAGGGGTATGGCCTCAGGGCAGCCGACGTGGATGATGGGGGTAGCAGGAATCACTCAGACGATGCGGTGTAGTTCAGGGTCTTTACTGGTGATAAAGATAGACCCTCCCGGAGTACTGGCTAGCGATCGGGGCCTGGTCAGTCCTTGAGCAGATGGGATCTCCCCTGGCCAGGCGGAGTTGTAGGCCTCCCAAACTGACTGTACTCTTCTGGCTACCTTGCTAGAGGCGGGTATAAGTAGCCCACGTCCCTGAGTGTACCGTGTGGTGCTCACCCGTATGGCCGGTGACTCGGGGACTTCTAGTGGCGTCCGCTCCACGACGGCGGTGCTGGTCCCACGCGTGTGACCGTGCCTTCGGGTTTCTTGGCCAGAGGACCTGAAATCCCCTGCCGGGCGGTTTCTGCTGCTGGGTAAAGATTAGTCCCCACAGCCTCGGACTCCGGGTCCGGTGATAGCTTCTCAGTCAGGGCGAGCTCTGCAGCTGCCAGCCCCTGACTCCTTATAGCACTGCTCCCACAGAGCTCCTGATGTTCTTTTCCTATATCTGCTTCTCTTCTCTGTCTCTACTTCTTCTCTACTACACTAACCCTGCCTCAGCCCTAGGTTTATATAGGGGAAGTCCTTCCCCTCCCAGGACTGGGCAGGAGGTGTGGCATGCATAGGATCCCTGACCAAGAGACCTCCCACCTGCTCTCAGACATAACATAGCTGTTACTGTGGAAACCAGACCCCTGGGGTGCCACATTCCCCCCTAGTGAAATTTAGTACTCCGGGACTAAACATATTTTTAGAAAAACATAACAAGGTATAAACAATAATAATACAATAAGAAAAACACATAAAGATGGTTACGGCGTGTCCGCAACCGGGTGCAGTTTTGAAGAAAAGCAAGGTGTCCATTTCACCAAAACAGGGAGACGTAACCAGGTAGGGGTCTGTCCTGCCCCGAGTCCTTAACAGTCTTTAGTCCATTCCTAGGTTACGCTCCAACCAATTGTACAAGGATTCCCGGTAAATCCACCAAGGACTCCTAAAAATAACTAGAAACACATAATTATTTACAAGTAACAGACAGGTGACCACAAATAAAACAATTTAAACACTTCAAATCCTCCAACGTGCGGGTAACTGGCCTCTAGTGGCCCTAGTGGACCTACGGAGCTGACTGTCTGGCCCTGAACTACAGGGTGTAGGAGCTGTCAAGGGTAAACTGGGCAGCTGTTTACGGACTCTTTGGCTCACTAGGGGTACGGCAGGCTCACTATGAGCAGAGGGTTGATCCTCCTGTTCTGCTTGTGTGGAGTCTGCTGCCTCCTGGACCGGCTGCTCTTCCAGCTCTACCTGTTGCTCCGTAGGCACTTGGGATGCTGGTTGGAGGAACGTGAGGACGGGTACCACAACTGCACCATTGACTTGAGTCCAGGACCGAGGGAAGTCTCCGAGCACAGTACTAACCATATCTTCCCTTTCCTCTACGGGTCGAGGGTCTTCTTGCTCTCCTTCTGTGTTCCGTAGCTGTTCGGGACACTTCTTCAGGTGATCCCGGGATACAATGGCTGTGGTTTCCCCTCCGTCTTTACTGATGGTACAAACCTTTGGGTTGTCGTGGCTTGAGGGCAGTACGGTGTACGGGTCCTTCTCCCACTGGTCGTCCAACTTGTGGAGCCGTCTCTTCCTCTTCAAGACCTGCTCTCCGGGTACCAGGGGATCAGCGGGAGCATACTGGTTGTAAGTTTTCTCTTGTCTTTCCCTAGCGAGACAGAGACTTCGCTCCACGCTCTCCTGTACTTTCCGGTACTGCTGCTGCCTCTCTGTGTCCCAGTCTGCTTCCGGTGAAGTGTCCTCAGGTGTCAGGACTCCCATCTCCAGGTCAACAGGTAGCTTACCAGGCCTTGCCCTCATTAGGTAAGCCGGGGTACAGTTGGTGGAACCTACAGGGATGTAGTTGTATAGGTCCACCAGGTCAGGCAGCTTCTCAGGCCACAGACTGCGTTCTTCCAGGGGCAACGTTTTCAGAAGATCCATTACCACCTGGTTCATTTTCTCACAAAGTCCATTAGTTTGCGGATGATAGGGTGTCGTCCTTATCTTCCGGCAGCCATACAGATTGCAGAATTCCTGGAAGACCTCCGCTTCAAAGGCAGGTCCCTGGTCCGTCAGCACTTGGTCCGGGTACCCGTGTGGACGGCAGAAGTGCTGCTGGAAGGCTCTAGCTGCTGTTTGAGCTGTTAAGTCCTTAACGGGGACGACAACCAAGAACCGGGAGTAATGATCCACAATGGTTAACGCGTAGACGTAGCCACTTCTGCTTGGGGTCAGTTTTACATGATCCAAGGCTACCAGTTCCAACGGTTGCTTGGTGACGATGGACTGAAGGGGGGTCTTCTGGCTAGCACGGTCCTTCCTTCTTAGGTTGCACGGGCCACAGTCTCTGCACCACCTCTCGATGGTTCCCCTCATGCCTACCCAGTGGAACCGCCCGCGCAGCAGGAACTCCAGCTTCTTCCATCCGAAGTGTCCAGCCCCGTCGTGGTATGCCTCCATCACCATGGCTGCGTCTCTTCGTGGCACCACTACTTGCCAGATTAGTTCATGCGTCCGGGAGTTAACCATTCTGCGGCACAACTTCCCCTTGTAAAGGAACAGTCGACTCTTCTCAGCCCACAGTTGTTTGGCTTCCTCCGGAGCGTCTGGGTCAAGGCGAGCCTCTGGCCGAGTCAGCATCTCCTTCACCAGTCGGACGGCAGGGTCACTGTCTTGCGTTTCCTCCCAGTTGTAGTGAGGCAAGGGGTTAAACGTAGTGGCTTGCTTACTCCTTACCCGATGGGAATACTGGATAGTCCCATGACGGTGGAACGCGGGGAGTTCGACTTCTTCCAGTTCCTCTGGATCTTCTCCTACGTCCGGTAGGTTTGGCATCCTGGACAGGGCGTCCGCGTTGGTATTGGAGCGTCCTGCCCGGTATTTGATTGTGAACTCGTAGTTGGACAGACGGGCCATCCATCTCTGCTCTAGGGCACCGAGTCTTGCCGTGTCCAGGTGTGTCAACGGGTTGTTATCCGTGTACACGGTGAACCGGGAAGAAGCGAGGTAGTGCTTAAAGCGTTCGGTGACTGCCCACACCACTGCCAGGAACTCTAGCTTAAATGAGCTGTAATTCTCAGGGTTTCTTTCGGTGGGTCGCAGTTTTCGACTGGCGTAAGCGATTACTCGTTCTTTCCCCTGCTGGATCTGGGACAGTACGGCTCCTAGCCCGATGTTACTTGCGTCGGTGTAGAGGATAAAGGGCTGGCTGTAATCAGGGTACGCCAGGATTTCATCCCCCGTGAGGGCCATCTTCAGCTGGCGGAAGGACTCTTCTTCTAACTTCTCCCATTTGAAGGGCGGCTTCTGGTTCTTGGCCTTCCGGGACTGGCCTATCAGGAGGTCCTGCATAGGAGCTGCCTTTTTGGTGAAACCGGGGATGAATCTGCGGTAATAGCCTACCAACCCGAGGAACTGCCGCACTTCCTTTACACTGGAGGGACTTGGCCATTCCTTAATTGCGGTGATCTTATCAGGGTCGGGAGCCACTCCGTCAGCGCTCACCACGTGTCCCAGGTACTGCACCTTTGGTTTTAGGAGGTGACACTTGGAGGGTTTTACCTTTAAGCCGTAGTTTGCCAGAGCTTCGAACACTTCCGCCAGGTGTTTCAGGTGGTCCTCATAAGTCTTGGAATATACGATGACATCGTCCAGGTACAACAGGACCGTCTCGAAGTTTCTGTGGCCCAGACAGCACTCCATTAATCGTTGAAAGGTTCCTGGTGCGTTACAGAGTCCGAACGGCATGCAGGTAAACTCGCTAAGTCCCATCGGGGTGGTGAATGCGGTCTTCTCCCGGTCCGCCTCTGCTACAGGAACCTGCCAGTACCCGCTAGTGAGATCCAAGGTAGAGAAGAAGTTAGCAGATCTTAAAGCAGCCAAAGACTCCTCTATCCTTGGTAAGGGGTACGCATCCTTGTGTGTGATACGGTTGATTTTCCGGTAATCTACACACATCCTCATGGTGTTGTCTTTCTTTTTGACTAAGACTAGTGGAGCTGCCCAGGGGCTACAGCTATCCCTGATCACCCCAGCCTCCTTCATGTCCCTAAGCATCCCCTTGGCGTGTTGGTAGTGTGCAGGGGGTACGGGTCGATACCTCTCTTTTATGGGAAGATGGTCTCCCGTGGGGATGCGGTGTTCTACCCCCTTGACTCGCCCGAAGTCCAACGGGTGTTTACTAAACACTCTCTCGTACTCTTGAACCACCCGATAGACTCCCTGTCTCTGGTGTGAGGGAGTGGAGTCAGTACCCAAATGTAGTTGCTGACACCAGTCCTCCATTGTTTCCTTAGAGCCGTTACCTTCCTCCGGGGAAGATGGAGGCAAGGGTTCTACGGACTGTATGGAATTTTGATTGATGGTATACAATTTGGCTAGCGTGGCATACCGGGGCAGGTACACTTCCCTCTTCCCGATATTTATTATGCGAACGGGCACCCTCCCATGGCGTACATTGACCACCCCCCGTGCTGTCAAAATGGTGGGCCTACTGTCTGAGTAAACTGGTTCTACCATTGCCTGGTAATCTCTACCTCTCAGACCAATAGCTGCCCGGCACCAAATCATCATTTCACTTTTTGGGGGCATGGCAATAGGGAAAGGGTCACACATTCTTACGCTACCAATCTCACCACCGGAGAGTTCTATCTGTTGCCGTCGCATCAGTGCCCGGATCTCTTAATGGAGCACTCGCTGCTGGCCGGAGCTGGCGTTCTTGGCAACCTGCTGTAAAAGGAAAATCACCTCTGCAAGACAATTTTCAATTACATTAGTTCCTAGAGTTATCTTTGGGTGACTCTCGTGCTTGTCAATGTCTACAATGATCAGTCCCTGTGCCGCCAGTTCAACTCTACCGATTTTAATGGTCACCTCTTTAAATCCAATCTGTGGCACGGGCTGACCATTGCTGGCGATGATACTCAAATCGTCGTCAGGGTAGCGGGTGATATCCGAGTCATTCCAGTACTGCTTGAAGAGCACGTACGGGATAGTGGTAACCTGTGACCCGGTGTCCAGTAGGGCACTCATAGGGATGCCATCCAGTACCACAGGCAAGACTGGACGTCCTCCCACATATTTGTCGCGCCAGTTCGATGGGCCTGATGATCTTTTTCCTGGGGTTTGGCCCTCTACCCCAGGTTGTGCCAGTTTAAAGGACAGTACCTTGCCATATGTCCGGGTTGATTGCAGCGGCGGCAGATGGGTTGTCCGTCCTCGTTGTATCGGTCGCTGGGTCTTCCTCTGGCCGGTGGGGTCCTCCTTGGTCGACGCCACGGGATTACAACCCTCAACAGATCCGGCTCCGGGTAAGCTCCCGCGTGCGCAACGCAGCGCGACACAGGCCCAGGGGCGCGTCAACTTTGGCGTAGTCGGCAGGATCTCGTGCCCGCAACCACCGGGTACTGCGTGCCTGAAAAAGACTGTTCAAACTTACCAGTGGTGAAGATTCCCGCCATCCGTGGAGGTTTCCCGCCATCCGGCGCCATCTTCTGCCTTCTTCCCGCCATCCGTGGAGTTTTCCCGCCGTTGGACGCCATCTTGAAGACGCCGCGTGGGAAGAAGAGGGGTGTGGACTCTGAAAGCGCGCGAGAACGGAAGCCCCGCCTCACGTCCGGACGTTGCGTAAGGTCCTGGAAGGAGCCCAGCAGACGCCGACGTCACAGGAGCGCGACGGAAGGTCCTCAACCCTGACGATCCACTGCGGAGCCGCAGCCTACGGAAGAGGATCATCGCAAGGTAGGCCACGGTCCACTAGGGGGGAGGAAGATGTCGGATACGGAGGAGAGCTTCACTGCCTCAACCCCCGCCAGCGCCACCGCTGCTGCAGTCATGCCTTTCACCATGCCCTATATCCCGGGAGCGGCCTGGCTACCCCAGTACTCAGGGGAGTCACATACCCTGCATGACTTTAGAGAAAAGCTGGATAGCCTCTTCCAGGTGTACCCCCTCACAGAAGAGCAAAAAGTGAGCATCCTGGTGGCCCAATTAACCGGGGCAGCCCAAAGGGAGGTAAAGTCCTGGCCACCTGGGGGGAGGACTGTTGCAGGGATACTAACCCGGCTGAGGGACACCTTTGATACCCGCACCTCAGCCGAGATCAAGCTTAGATTCTACGGGTCACCGCCACGAGACTACAACCCTCAACAGATCCGGCTCCGGGTAAGCTCCCGCGTGCGCAACACAGCGCGACACAGGCCCAGGGGCGCGTCAACTTTCGTTGAGTGCGGCTTTGCAGCCGCCGCTGCAGAACAGACCGCTGAGGCCGGTGGTAGGATTGTGCAGCGTGGTAGTATCACCCCCAACGGGAGGGGTATGGCCTCAGGGCAGCCGACGTGGATGATGGGGGTAGCAGGAATCACTCAGAGACGATGCGGTGTAGTTCAGGGTCTTTACTGGTGATAAAGATAGACCCTCCCGGAGTACTGGCTAGCGATCGGGGCCTGGTCAGTCCTTGAGCAGATGGGATCTCCCCTGGCCAGGCGGAGTTGTAGGCCTCCCAAACTGACTGTACTCTTCTGGCTACCTTGCTAGAGGCGGGTATAAGTAGCCCACGTCCCTGAGTGTACCGTGTGGTGCTCACCCGTATGGCCGGTGACTCGGGGCCTTCTAGTGGCGTCCGCTCCACGACGGCGGTGCTGGTCCCACGCGTGTGACCGTGCCTTCGGGTTTCTTGGCCAGAGGACCTGAAATCCCCTGCCGGGCGGTTTCTGCTGCTGGGTAAAGATTAGTCCCCACAGCCTCGGACTCCGGGTCCGGTGATAGCTTCTCAGTCAGGGCGAGCTCTGCAGCTGCCAGCCCCTGACTCCTTATAGCACTGCTCCCACAGAGCTCCTGATGTTCTTTTCCTATATCTGCTTCTCTTCTCTGTCTCTACTTCTTCTCTACTACACTAACCCTGCCTCAGCCCTAGGTTTATATAGGGGAAGTCCTTCCCCTCCCAGGACTGGGCAGGAGGTGTGGCATGCATAGGATCCCTGACCAAGAGACCTCCCACCTGCTCTCAGACATAACATAGCTGTTACTGTGGAAACCAGACCCCTGGGGTGCCACACATGCACCACACACACCCCATTTCCGAGGAACAGACCAACGGTGCTCCCACTAGACAGAGTGCAGGCACGACAGCTTCTGTTCCTGGCTGGACTGGGGAGGGGAAAGTACACCCAGTGGTGTAGGAGCAGATAGGGGTTGGTTTCTGGGCATAGGTAGGAGCCCATTGGTTGCTAGTCACCTGGGCTCACACATAGAGGGAGGTATATAAGGTGGGCACCATCTTAGATCAGTGTTCAGTTCAGGCAGGAGGAGAAGAGGAGAGGAGCTCAGCCAGAGAGGGCTGACAGGGAGCTGTGGCTCAGTCTGGGCCCAGCTCCAGAGGCAGGCCTGGAGTGGAGGCCAGAAGCAGCAGAGAGAGAGAGGAGGAGGAACAGAAAGGAAAGTAAGAAAGGAACTGGAACAGAGGAGAAAGGAAGCAAAGAACACAGAGAAAGGCCCAGAGACACGAAGGCAGAAGGAACCCCATATGCCCAGAGGAGATACTGGGTGAAGGGTTGGCAGAATAGGGTACCGGAACCCAAATTGGTGGAGGCGACTAATCCTCAGCCAAAACCGGAGGTTGTGACCACATCTTGGTGCGACCCCTCACTACATCCACCAGAAAGGCATACCGCATAGGGTCAGGGAAACCGGGAGAGGTTTCGCCAACAGAAGGCCCGAGGAAGCTGGACAAAGGTGGGTCTCTGGTGGGGACGGCCAGTAGAAAGGAAGAGAGGGGAGCTCTGAACCACGTTCTGGAATTGCCTGGGAGTTGACCGAGTCCCTCACCTGGTGGACGCAGCACGGCTTGGGCAGTCATCGCCTGCAGCATTGACCTGAATAACAACCGTGAGTAAAGCTTTGGAAACTGCAATTACAAGTCTCTGTGTTTCATCGCCGCACCAGCACCATCAGTACTGGGACACTCACACCATCACTCCCATCATCTCTCTCACATTAGCTGCCCTAAGGCAATACTCCTCCCGTGGGGAGTTATCCCATACTCGGCTGCGCAACCAACATCAGCCTCAGCGGTCGGCAGCGCAGCGGCGGTCCCCACTGACCGCAATCCACGGGTGGCGTAGTCGGACACTTATTACAATACAAATAGACTGCCACTGGTTTGACCACCCTGGGCACGGACCGGGTCACCGCCACACGGAGACTACAACCCCCAGCATCTCAGCGATCCGGTTCCGGGTATTCCCCCTGCACAGTAACTGCAGCACAGGCCCAGGGGGCGCGTCAAATACTCCTCCAACCAATTAGCCATCTTCTTCCCCCCCCATATAATGCGCCATGCAGGATGTCACCCCACCCATATAATGCCCCATGCAGGATGGCAGTCCCCCATATAATGCCCCATGCAGGATGTCCCTTTCCCCACCATATAATGCCCCATGCAGGATGTCACCCCCCCATATAATGCCCCATGCAGGATGGCAGTCCCCCATATCATGCCCCATGCAGGATGTCACTCCCCCATATCATGCCCCATTCAGCATGTCACCCCCCCCCATATATTGCCCCATGCAGGATATCCCTTTCCCCCACGATATAATGCCCCATGCAGGATGTCACCCCCCATATAATACCCCATGCAGGATGTCACTCCCCCATATCATGCCCCATGCAGGATGTCACCCCCCCAAATAATGCCCCATGCAGGAAGTCACCCCCCCATATAATGCCCCATGCAGGATGTCACTCCCCAATATAATGACCCATGCAGGATGTCACCCCCCCCCATATAATGCCCCATGCCTCCATAATGTTCCGCTCTGCGCTGCCTGTGAGGGCTCAGGGGAGTGTGCGGTGGAAAGACGTCAAAGGGAGCGCACAGCAGGAAGACAGCGGATCTGTGGAGGCACGGGGAGAGGTAAGTATCCGGCTGCCAGGGCCCTGAGCAAGCGGGGGAGAAGGGCAGGTGCTGGCAACGCTCTCCTCTGCCCATAGCCCGGCGGGGTGCCCAACCGCGAGTGGGCCTCCCGCCTACTCGGGGCCCCTGCACTTGCCCGGGTGCTAACGCTGGCCCTGGTCGTTATGAGTTCTTGCTGCAAACTTGTCACAGTATTGAAGGCGACGAGTGATCACCAAATATTGATGAGATTTTCATTTCTCTTTTGTTCAATAAACTTGTGTTTTGTTAATTACTAAAAAATAAACTATTAAAACTTCTATTTGTGTAAACATTCTTACTTTTCAGTCGGCGACGCGTTATTGGCCACTTTGGCGTCCTGGGCAGACTCATCAGTGACAGTGACATTGTTGCAGATTCATGATGAGCGAGCGTGCTTGGCACTGCTCAATACTCGATTGAGTATCGTGGGTGCTCGAGTCCCCACATGTTTTGCGCCTGTTAGCCAATAAATGTGGCGATTACCTGCCATACATGGTAATGCCTAGCCATGTTGACTACCGAAACTCTGTATAGTTGCGTCTTGACATATGTGGTGCATAACTCTCAGCGATGAGTCCAATGCCGCAGATCATCAGGCTTCATTGATGCCACTCGGTTATTCTGGAGAGCTGCGCTGTGACGTACGTGGTGCGTGATTCTCGGCAATCAGTTACATGCTGTAGCTCCTCAAGCTCTGTTGATGCCGCCCTTTTACTCTGGACAGCTGCGTTTTGAAGGATTTGGTGCGTTACTCTCAGTAATGAGTCAAATGCTGCAGATCATCACACTCTGTTGATGCCACTCGGTTATTCTGTAAAGCTGCGCTGTGACGTATGTGGTGCATGACTCTCAGAGATAAGTGAAATGCGACAGATCATCCGATTCGTTGATATCACCTGGTTATTCTGTAGAGCTGCGCTGTGACGTACGTGGTGACATTCGTGGTGGGTGACTTTAGGCAATTGGTCAAATCCTGCAGAACATCAGGCTTCGTTGATGCCGCCCTTTTACTCTGGACAGCTGCGTTTTGATGGATTTGGTGCGTTACTCTCTGTTGATGCCGCCCGGTTCCTTGGTAGAGCTGCGTTGTCACATATGTGGTGCGTGACTTTCGGTGATGAGAGGAATGCTGCAGATCATCAGGCTGCGTTGATGCCGTCCGGTTATGCTTGGGTGCTGCGTCATTATGTATGTGGTACGTGACTATAAGCGATTAGTCGAATGCTGCAGGTCATCAGTTTCCACACAAGGGTCATGGGACAGTGATGAAACACAAGCTCCAGACCCTTCTGTCCTGGTTGTTATTACCCAGCAGCGAAAAGAGAAGAGATCCGTCCCTGCACACAGTGCACCAGCCACACGGACTCTGCGGGGGAATCGACCACCTCTGTCTCATCCAATAAGGTTTATTGCGAAGCTTAGATAGCAAAGAAGATGAGAGCATCTGAAGAAGAGCAAGCACCGACCGGCCCCTGCCGGCACATGAAGCTGCAGCGGTACCGCTCCCCGGGTCCATCCGATCAATGAGAACCTGCAGTAAAAATCAACTTCTACCTCCGACCACAACCGCACAGAGAAGGCGATCTCTGCCTCACGCTGGGATATTGCTATGTGCAGCCGGGACAGCAGAGTGACTGAAGCCATGGTCTCCGCTGGAGAGAGACGGCTGCCGGCAGACCGGCTTATATAACCTGCAGGAGCTGTGAAGTCAAAGGAGGGGCCGACTACAGCCGGCATTACAGAACTGCGTTCGATGACAAAGAAGCCGAAATTGTGTCTGTAGTGTTCGGTAACGATGGCAAAGGAGCCGAAATTGTGTCTGTAGTGTTCGGTAACGATGGCAAAGGAGCCGAAATTGTGTCTGTAGTGTTCGTTAACGATGGCAAAGAAGCCGAAATTGTGTCTGTAGTGTTCGGTAACGATGGCAAAGGAGCCGAAATTGTGTCTGTAGTGTTCGTTAACGATGGCAAAGGAGCCGAAATTGTGTCTGTATTGTTCGTTAACGATGGCAAAGGAGCCGAAATTGTGTCTGTAGTGTTCGTTAACAATTTTTCGCTGAAGCAAAGAAGCCGAATTTGCCCGGCAACCATGTATAAACTTTTACCCAGTCATTACTTTCTAGCACATTCCCTCTGTCTCTTATTGGTGGTGGAGATTAGAGGGAGGAGTGGAGAGCGGAGTCATCTATGTCGTCTCTATATAATTATTTCTTTCCTGCTCATTTCCTCGTTGTCTCCGTGCAGTGAGCTCGTCGGTGGCTGCAGCCGGTGAAGCTAAATCTGATATTTCCTGATGTTATTTTTATATTTCTGTTCCATTATTGTAACACAAATACAATAGTAATGTATGTGCCGACTACAGCCGGCATTACAGGACTGTGGTTGTTACCTCCTTTTTCCTCTGCTGGAGCAAAGAAACCAAAACTGTGTCTGCAGTAGTATCACTGTCTCTGATGATGCAGCTGAGGACGCCGAAGTGGCCGGCAATGCGCCGGCAGTGGAAAATCTGCCTGGCAATGATGTGAGGAGCCGACTACAGATCTAGCCGAAAATGCGGAGTCAATTACTCAGCACTGCGGTATGGTGGGAAGCCGGACACAATGCCGGCAGGGGTCCGGCACTCAGGGTCATCTCCTTACTCTGCTCAATACCTACAAATTCATCTGTGTTCATATATACCTTACAGTCTTTGTGGCAAATCCTTCCAAATATGTTTTCTTTGTTGCCTTTTTGTGGGATAAAAATGTTTAATTTTGTTTTCGTGATATTTATTCTTTTATTTACACCTTTTGTAACTAACTTCGTCATTACAGGCGCAGTACTGGTTATTTCATTGTTTTCTTGTTTTTTCTTTTGTTCGGCGTTACGCAAGTGATTTTGGTTATGCAGGTGTTTTAGGCTAATTAATTTGCGACATTTTAAAATGACAGAAAGAAAGGCAAAAAAATAAAATATATATATTATTGATGCCATTCTGACGAATTTGATGGGAAAAAAATTACAACAAAAATCAAAAGTCAGAAAAAGTCACCGAAAAAAAAAACACAATAGATGAATCGGTGACGAGTATTTTCAACTTCGTCCAATAAAATGCAGGATGGAAACCCAACTGGACCCTCTTAGGGGGCTTTCATACTGCGTTCAGGCACCAACTCAGTGGCTCTATCAAGGCTTATATCCGAACCCTCGCAAAATGGGATTCGGGTGAATGTGCCGACGGCGCCATAGAGTATAACGAGTGAACCTGTGCTTTGTCGTGCATCATTTTCGGCGTGTACAATTAATGGCAACGAACACCCAGACACAGTCTACTACTATAGACCCTTATAGGCAGTGGGGTCGGAGCATTGACGCTGGGCTCTGGAGTTCAGGGAGTCTGGCACTTACATTATTTTTTGTGTTTTTGTTACTATAATGTGTGCTTCACCAGCTTCAGCATCCAACATCCTCACTGCACGGAGACAACGAGGAAATGAGCTGGAAATAAATAAATAATTCTAATATATATAGAGACGACATAGATGACTCCGCCCTCCGCTCCTCCCTCTAATCTCCACCACCAATAGGAGACAGAGGGAATGTGCTAGAAAGTAATGACCATGTGAATGAGGTGTAACAGTCAGCGCCCTCCCCCCACACTCAGGACCCTGCACTCAGGACAGTTTCTCAGCTGCAGCACCAGGAGTAATGTCTGGAGGTTTATACAGGAAACATGAAATGTTCATCTGCAGAACTGATCTGGAGATTGTTACTGCTGGAGCGTCACATCCGGGTGTTGTCAGATCAGTGGTCGCCGCTCTCGCTGTATCATTGTCGTCTCTGTCACATCCTCTTGTATCTTTTACATTTTACTTCTCAGCTTTATTGAGGTTGTATGAGACTGATCTCTGTGCGATGGCGGAAAAAATCATCTGCGTCACTTAAAGTGGAGAAACATAAAGAGTTTTTTCCAAGCCTGGTAATGCGGCGCCTCTTATCTCCAATATGTTGAGCCAAGTGGAGAAGTAAAGAAGGAACCACCTGTATAGTAATGTATCCAGTAGGGATTGTATCCATTGTTGCCATTCTCTTCGCACTCTCTATTCCTGCAGCGGTTGCTTGTTTTTCTGCCTTCCTCATTCTGCTTTTGACTTTCTTACTTAGTTTTGCTAAACAGCTTTTGGCTGCGTGCTCTGTGCTTTGTCGTCAGGGCCGGCTCCAGGTTTTTCTGGGCCCCGGGCGAAAGAATCTCAGTGGGCCCCTATAACACATACCACGATTCATGATGCACAGATACCCCAGAGAAATATATATGTAGTACAATGCAAAGATTTCACTTCTTACATTACATGAGTGATATCTACTGTAAATTCCACAATAGCTCAGAAACCGGCGAATAGCTCCACACAGTATACTGGCCCCCATATAACGCTTCATACACAATACTGGCCCCCATAAAATGCTCCATACAGAATACTGGCCCCCATATAACGCTTCATACAGAATACTGGCCCCCATATAACACTGCGTACAGGATACTGGCCCCCATATAACTCTCCGTACAGGATACTGGCCCCCATATAGCACTCCTTACAGGATACTGGCTCCCATATAATGCTCCATATAGGATACTGTTCCCCATATAATGCTCCATGCAAGATATTCCCCCCAAATAATGCCCTATGCAGGCTGTTCCCCCTTATAATGCCCCATGCAAGCTGTTCCCCCCTTATAATGCCCCATGTAGGATGCCACCCCCCATATAATGCCCCATGCAGGATGTCACCCCCCATATAATGCCCCATACAGGATGTCACTTCTCCCCTCCATATAATGCCCCATGCAGGATGTCCCTTTCCCTCCCATATAATACCCCATGCAGTATGTCCCTTTTCCCGCCATATAATGCCCCATGCAGGATGTCCCTTTCCCCCACCACATAATGCCCCATGCAGGATGTCCCTTTCCCCCACCATATAATGCCCCATGCAGGATGTCCCTTTCCCCCACCATATAATGCCCCATGCAGGATGTCCCTTTCCCCCACCATACAATGCCCCAAGCAGTATGTCACCCCCCATATAATGCCCCATGCAGGATGTCACTCCCCCAA
This sequence comes from Phyllobates terribilis, assembly GCF_046119375.1. Lineage (NCBI taxonomy): Eukaryota > Metazoa > Chordata > Amphibia > Anura > Dendrobatidae > Phyllobates > Phyllobates terribilis. The sequence continues at coordinate 372,228,571 of NW_027362765.1, read as the reverse complement.
ATTATGCCCCATGCAAGATGTCACTCCCCCATATAATGCCCCATGCAGGATGTCACTCCCCCACATTATGCCCCATGCAGGATGTCACTCCCTCATGTAATGCCCCATGCAGGTTATCACTCCCCCCATATAATGCCCCATGCAGGATGTCACTCCCACATATAATGCCCCATGCAGGATATCACCCTCCCCCCATATAAAGCCCCATGCCTCCATACATTAAAAAAAAAAAATCAAATACTCACCTCACTTCTCACCTGCTGCCGCTGATCAGGTCTGGACTCCAGCGTCGCCGGCGCTGTCCCGCTCTTTGATGCCTGTGATGGCTCAGGGGAGGGCGCGGTGGAAAGACGTCATTGCACTCTCTGACCTGAGACGTCACAGGGAGCGCACAGCAGGAAGACAGCCGATCTGTGGAGGCACGGGGAGAGGTAAGTATCCGGCTGCCGGGCCCTGAGTAAGCGGGGGAGAAGGGCGGACGCTAGCAACGCTCTCCTCTGCCCATAGCCCGGCGGGGTGCCCGACCACGAGTGGGCCCCCCGCCTACTCAGGGACCCGGCACTTGCCCGGGTGCTATCGCTGGCCCTGGTCGTTATGACTTCTTGCTGCAAACTTGTGACAGTATTGAAGGCGATGAGCGGTCACCAAATATTGATGGGATTTTGATTTCTCTTTTCTTCACTAAACTTGTGTTTTGTTAATTAATAAAAAATAAACTATTAAAACTTCTATTTGTGTAAACATTCTTACTTTACAGTCGCCGACGCGTTATTGGCTACTTGGGCGTCCTGGGCAGAATCATCATTGACAGTGACATTGTTGCAGATTCATGATGAACGAGCGTGCTTGGCACTGCTCAATACTCGATTGAGTATCGTGGGTGATCGAGTCCCCACATGTTTTGCGCCTGTTAGCCAATAAATGTGGCGATTTCCTACCATACATGGTAATGCCTAGCCATGTTGACTACCGACACTCTGTATAGTTGCATCTTGAGATATGTGGTGCATAACTCTCAGCGATGAGTCCAATGCTGCAGATCATCAGGCTTCATTGATGCCACTCGGTTATTCTGTAGAGCTGCATTGTGACATTCGTGGTGCGTGACTTTAGGCAATTAGTCAAATCCTGCAGAACATCAGGCTTCGTTGATGCCGCCCTTTTACTCTGGACAGCTGCGTTTTGACGGATTTGGTGCGTTACTCTCAATAATGAGTCAAATGTCGCAGTTTATCACACTCTGTTGATGCCGCCCGGTTACTTGGTAGAGCTGCGTTGTCACATATGTGGTGGGTGACTTTCGGTAATGAGAGAAATGCCGCAGATCATCAGGCTGCGTTGATGCCGTCCGGTTACTCTTGGGTGCTGCGTCATGACGTATGTGGTGCGTGACTCTCAGCGATCAGTCGAATGCTGCAGGTTATCAGTTTCCACACAAGGGTCATGGGACGGTGATGGAGCACAAGCTCCAGACCCTTCTGTCCTGGTTGTTATTACCCAGCAGCGAAAAGAGAAAACAAAGGGAAAATACATGAAATAAAGTGGAAAAGAAAGTTGTCTGTGACTGAGGCAGAAGTCTACTTGTGTAAGTGCAGAATAAATCCAGACACACATGTAATGTATTCATAGCTTTTTATAAGTCTACAATCTGGAGGAGAGAGGGGCAGCAGCTGCCATGCTGTAAGAGCTGGTGCAGTGCAGGCTGGAGCCCGGTCACTGGAGAGCATCATGTTGCAGATGCCGGCTCTGTAGTTTTCCCTCTGATGCCGGCAGTCGCTGGAGATTGCATCTCTAGAGTTGTTGGTCGCTGTATCTTGTCAGATACAACTTGCTGGTTTCTGTAGAAGCCGCACAGGAGCCACCAGTGGCTGCAGACTCCACACTGCGCATCATAGCTGGTCTGCAGCAGCTGCCAATATGACTTCTATGAAGAAGCCTCCAGAAGATGTCACTTCCCAGACTTTAGCTGCCGGCAGCTGAGGATTTCTAGATTCAGCCGGACACCATTCTTATCTTCCAGCTGAATAAATCTCAATCTGAAATCATATCCTGGAATAGGAGGAGATGAGGCTGATGAGTGGAGCTTCTCCTGCAGTCAGTGCACTGCTGAGGACTGATGCATCCGGAAGAGGCTTGAGAGTTTCCTGCCGGCATCTCACTGACCATAGTGCAGCACACAGTGCAGATAAGACGATGCCGGCACACTAAACAGACCGGCTCCAGAGGTGAGTGCACAGGAGAACACTGCAGCATTCAGCAGGGGGATGACAATCTCCTGCCGGCATCTCATTGTAGATAGGCTGTAGTCAGAGGAGGTAGGAGGATGCCGGCACAGTGAAGCAGCCCCGCTCCTGTGGTCAGTGAGTCCTCTCCTGAGCACATACATTGCTGACAATGAATTGCATCGGCAGCTGCAGAGATCCGACCTCCTGGGACTGGAGGGAATGTGTCCCCGGAGCAGAGAGCTGCAGAGGAGCCGGCACATCGGTGCAGAGAAGAGATCCGTCCCTGCACACAGTGCACCAGCCACACGGACTCTGCGGGGGAATCGACCACCTCTGTCTCATCCAATAAGGTTTATTGCGAAGCTTAGATAGCAAAGAAGACGAGAGCATCTGAAGAAGAGCAAGCACCGACCGGCCCCTGCCGGCACATGAAGCTGCAGCGGTACCGCTCCCCGGGTCCATCCGATCAATGAGAACTTGCAGTAAAAATCAACTTCTACCTCCGACCACAACCGCACAGAGAAGGCGATCTCTGCCTCTCGCTGGGATATTGCTATGTGCAGCCGGGACAGCAGAGGGACTGAAGCCATGGTCTCCGCTGGAGAGAGACGGCTGCCGGCAGACCGGCTTATATAACCTGCAGGAGCTGTGACGTCATAGGAGGGGCCGACTACAGCCGGCATTACAGAACTGCGGTTGTTACCCCCTTTTTGCTGCGGGAGCAAAGAAGCCGAAACTGTGTCTGCAGTAGTATCACTGTCTCTGATGATGCAGCTGAGGACGCCGAAGTGACCGGCAATGCGCCGGCACTGGAAAATCTGCCCGGCAATGATGTGAGGAGCCGACTACAGATCTAGCCGAAAATGCGGAGTCAATTACTCAGCACTGCGGTATAGTGGGAAGCCGGACACAATGCCGGCAGGGGTCCGGCACTCAGGGTCATCTCCTTACTCTGCTCAATACCTTACAGTCTTTGTGGCAAATCCTTCCAAATATGTTTTCTTTGTTGCCTTTTTGTGGGATAAAAATGTTTGATTTTGTTTTCGTCATATTTATTCTTTTATTTACACCTTTTGTAACTATCTTCGTCATTACAGGCGCAGTACTGGTTATTTCATTGTTTTCTTGTTTTTTCTGTTGTTCGGCTTTACGCAAGTGATTTTGGTTATGCAGATGTTTTAGGCTAATTAATTTGCGACATTTTAAAATAACAGAAAAAGGCAAAAAAATAAAAAATATATATTATTGATGCCATTTTGACGAATTTGATGCAAAAAAAAATACAACAAAAATTAAAAGTCAGAAAAAGTCACCGAAACAAAAAACACAATAGATGAATTATAAAGATTGTGCTTCACCAGCTTCAGCCTCCAACATCCTCACTGCACGGAGACAACGAGGAAATGAGCTGGAAATAAATAAATAATTCTAATATATATAGAGACGACATAGATGACTCCGCCCTCTGCTCCTCCCTCTAATCACCACCACCAATAGGAGGCAGAGGGAATGTGCTAGAAAGTAATGACCATGTGAATGAGGTGTAACAGTCAGCGCCCTCCCCCCACACTCAGGACCCTGCACTCAGGACAGTTTCTCAGCTGCAGCACCAGGAGTAATGTCTGGAGGTTTATACAGGAAACATGAAATGTTCATCTGCAGAACTGATCTGGAGATTGTTACTGCTGGAGCGTCACATCCGGGTGTTGTCAGATCAGTGGTCGCCGCTCTCGCTGTATCATTGTCTCTCTGTCACATCCTCTTGTATCTTTTACATTTTACTTCTCAGCTTTATTGAGGTTGTATGAGACTGATCTCTGTGTGATGGCGGAAAAAAATCATCTGCGTCACTTAAAGTGGAAAAAAAGAGTTTTTTCCAAGCCTGGTAATGCGGCGCCTCTTATCTCCAATGCAGGATGTCACTTCTCCCCCCCAAATAATGCCCCATGCAGGATGTCCCTTTCCCCACCATATAATGCCCCATGCAGTATGTCCCTTTCCCCACCATATAATGCCCCATGCAGGATGCACCCCCCATATAATGCCCCATGCAGGATGTCCCTTTCCCCCAACATATAATGAACCATATAGGATGTCCCTTTCCCCCACCATATAATGCCCCATGCAGGATGTCACCCCCCATATAATGCGCCATGCAGGATGTCACCCCCCCATATAAAGCCCCATGCAGGATGTCACTCCGCCATGTAATGCCCCATATAGTATGTCCCTTTCCCCCACCATATAATGCCCCATGCAGGATGTCACCCCCCATATAATGCCCCATGCAGGATGTCACCCCCCCATATAAAGCCTCATGCAGGATGTCACTCCGCCATGTAATGCCCCATGCCTCCATACATTAACAAAAGAAAAAATCAAATACTCACCTCACTTCTCACCTGCTGCTGCTCAGGTCCGGAATCCAGCGTCGCCGGCATCGTTCCGCTCCGCGCTGCCTGTGATGGCTCAGGGGAGTGTGCGGTGGAAAGACGTCATTGCACCCTCTGACCTGAGACGTCACAGGGAGCGCACAGCAGGACGACAGCGGATCTGTGGAGGCACGGGGAGAGTGAAGTATCCGGCTGCCGGGGCCCTGATCAACGGGGAGAAGGGCGGGCACTAGCACCGCTGTCCTCCGCCCATAGCCCGGCGGCGTGCCCGACCGCGAGTGGGCCCCGTGCCTTGTCAGGGCCCCGGGACTTGCCCTGGTGCTAAGGCTGGCTCTGGTCGTAATGCCTTATTGCTGCAAAAGTAAGACAGTATTGAAGGCGACGAGCGGTCACCAAATATTGATGGGATTTTGATTTCTCTTTTGTTCGCTAAACTTGTGTTTTGTTGATTACTAACAAGAAAAAACTATTAAAACTTCTATTTGTGTAAACATTCTTACTTTACATTTGCCGACGCGTTAATGGCCACTTTGGCGTCCTGGGCTGAATCATCAGTGACAGTGACATTGTTGCAGATTCATGATGAGCGAGCGTGCTTGGCACTGCTCAATACTCGATTGAGTATCGTTTGTGCTCGAGTCCCCACATGTTTTGCGCCTGTTAGGCAATAAATGTGGCGAGTGCCTACCATACATGGTAATGCCTAGCCATGTTGACTACTGACAATCTGTATAGTTGTGTCTTGACATATGTGGTGCCTAACTCTCATCGATGTGTCAAATGCCGCAGATCATCAGGCTTCATTGATGCCACTCGGTTATTCTGGAGAGCTGCGCTGTGACGTATGTGGTGCGTGATTCTCGGCAATCAGTTACATGCTGTAGCTCCTCAAGCTCTGTTGATGCCGACCGGTTATTCTGGAGAGCTGCGTCATGACGTATGTGGTGCAAGACTCTCAGAGATAAGCGAAATGCAACAAATCATCCGATTCGTTGATATCACCTGTTTATTCTGTAGAGCTGCATTGTGACATTCGTGGTGCGTGACTTTAGGCAATTAGTCAAATCCTGCAGAACATCAGGCTTCGTTGATGTCGCCCTTTTACTCTGGACAGGTGCGTTTTGACAGATTTGGTGCGTTACTCTCAGTAATGAGTCAAATGCTGCAGATCATCACACTCTGTTGATGCCGCCCGGTTACTTGGTAGAGCTGCGTTGTTACATATGTGGTTTCGTGACTATCGGTGATGAGAGAAATGCCACAGATCATCAGGCTTCGTTGATGCCGTCCGGTTACTCTTGGGTGCTGCGTCATGACGTATGTGGTACGTGACTCTCAGCGATCAGTCGAATGTTGCAGGTTATCAGTTTCCACACAAGGGTCATGGGACGGTGATGGAACACAAGCTCCAGACCCTTCTGTCCTGGTTGTTATTACCCAGCAGCGAAAAGACAAAACAAAGGGAAAATACATGAAATAAAGTGGAAAAGAAAGTTGTCTGTGACTGAGGCAGAAGTCTACTTGTGTAAGTGCAGAATAAATCCAGACACACATGTAATGTATTCATAGCTTTTTATAAGTCTACAATCTGGAGGAGAGAGGGGCAGCAGCTGCCATGCTGTAAGAGCTGGTGCAGTGCCGGCTGGAGCCCGGTCACTGGAGATCATCGTGTTGCAGATGCCGGCTCTGTAGTTTTCCCTCTGATGCCGGCAGTCGCTGGAGATTGCATCTCTAGAGTTGTTGGTCGCTGTATCTTGTCAGATACAACTTGCTGGTTTCTGTAGAAGCCGCACAGGAGCCACCAGTGGCTGCAGACTCCACACTGCGCATCATAGCTGGTCTGCAGCAGCTGCCAATATGACTTCTATGAAGAAGCCTCCAGAAGATGTCACTTCCCAGACTTTAGCTGCCGGCAGCTGAGGATTTCTAGATTCAGCCGGACACCATTCTTATCTTCCAGCTGAATAAATCTAAATCTGAAATCATATCCTGGAATAGGAGGAGATGAGGCTGACAACATCCGGGTGTTGTCAGATCAGTGGTCGCCGCTCTCGCTGTATCATTGTCGTCTCTGTCACATCCTCTTGTATCTTTTACATTTTACTTCTCAGCTTTATTGAGGTTGTATGAGACTGATCTCTGTGTGATGGCGGAAAAAATCATCTGCGTCACTTAAAGTGGAGAAACAAAGAGTTTTTTCCAAGCCTGGTAATGCGGCGCCAGGGGTGGATTAAAAGTAACAAGGGCCCCGGGCAGTTTAAAAGGCGCAGCCCCCCCCCCACACACACCTGATGTATCACATGTCACATGATCCCCTGTGATAGATCATGTGATAGTTCACGTGAAATTAATTTGCCACAATATTAATTATAATAATTTTTTTTCGGCTGTGTGCCCACTATGTGTTTTTTAAGCGCAATTCCACTGCAGAAACGCTTAAAAAATGCTTGGTAGAAGGTCTGCCGTGTTCCCCAATGATAATCCGCCTGTGCTGTGCACATGCGGAAATTTCCGCAGCGGAGAAGCATTGCGGAAAAATCCGCAGCACTACCAGTTATTTTGCGGAAGCGCTGCGTTTTCGCTCCTCCAGAACCGGGTACCATAGGACCTGTAAAAAAAGAATAAAATAAAAAAAAATATTATACTTACCTTCTGATGGCCCCCGGTGTCTTTATCCGATGCGTCCTGGCTTGCCTGCCGCTCGCGATGGTCTGAAAAGGACCTCCCATGACGTCATTTAGTCATGTGACCAGTCACGCGACCGCTGACGTCGGCAGGCCATCAGAAAGTAATTATATATTTATTTTTTACCATTCTATTGGTCACACTATATAAATCAACGCCGGTTGCATGGATTTATATAGTGTGACCAAGTTGTCAAGCACTTTCCATGTGATGCTAAAATCGCTTGGAAAGCGCTTGTCAACCCACATGCAGAAATGCATGTGAAGAACGCTTCACTTCCGCTTGGCCCTGGCAGGAAAAACGCATGTAAAATCGACATGCGTTTTTTCTGCCAGGGAGATGCAGAAACGCTCAAAAAAAATCCGGAGCATTTCTGCATCGTGAGCACTTAGCCTTATAATAATTGTATGACTTAATATTGAGCACACGTAGTCATCTATACACAGCGGGAGGCCGCACGTAACCATCTATACACAGCAGGAGGCCGCACGTAGCCATCTATACACAGCGGGAGGCCGCATGTAGCCATCTATAAACAGCAGGAGGCTGCACAAAGCCATGTATACACAGTAGCAGGCCGCATGTAGCCATGTATACACAGCAGGAGGCCGCACGTAGCCATCGATATACAGCGGGAGGCCGCACGGTGCCATCTATACACAGCGGGAGGCCGCACGACACCGTTTATACAGAGCAGGAGGCCGCACGTAGCCATTTATACACAGCGGGAGGCCTCACGTAGCCATGTATACACAGCAGGAGGCCGCACGTAGCCATATATACACAGCAGGAGGCCGCACGTAGCCATCTATACACAGCAGGAGGCCGCACGGTGCCATCAATACACCCCAGGAGGCCGCACGTTGCCATCTATACACAGCGGGAGGCCGCATGTAGCCATCTACACACAGCAGGAGGCCGCACGTAGCCATCTATACACAGCAGGAGGCCGCACGGTGCCATCAATATACAGGAGAAGGCCGCACGTTGCCATCTATACACAGCGGGAGGCCGCATGTAGCCATCTATACACAGCGGGAGGCCGCACATAGCCATCTATACACAGTAGGAGGCAGCACGTAGCCATCTATGCACAGCGGGAGGCCGCACGTAGCCATCTATACACAGCGGGAGGCCGCACATATCCATCTATACACAGCAGGAGGCAGCATGTAGCCATCTATACACAGCGGGAGGCCGCACGTAGCCATCTATACACAGCGGAAGGCCTCATGTAGCCATTTATGCACAGCGGGAGGCCACACGTAGCCATCTATACACAGCGAGAAGCCGCACGTAGCCATCTATACTCAGCATTAGGCGACACGATACCATCTATACATAGCAGTAGGCCGCACGTAGCCATCTATACACAGCGGAAGGCCACATGTAGCCATCTATGCACAGCGGTAGGCCACATGTAGCCATCTATACATAGTGGGAGGCCGCACGTAACCATCTATACACAGCGGGAGGCCACACGGCGCCCCCCCCAGAAACAGTGGGAGGCCGCATGCAGTCACGCACACACACAAATATACAGTACAGACCAAAAGTTTGGACACACCTTCTCATTTAAAGATTTTTCTGTATTTTCATGACTATGAAAATTGTACATTCACACTGAAGGCATCAAAACTATGAATTAACACATGTGGAATTATATACTTAACAAAAAAGTGTGAAACAACTGAAAATATGTCTTATATTCTATGTTCTTCAAAGTAGCCACCTTTTGCTTTGATGACTGATTTGCACACTCTTGACATTCTCTTGATGAGCTTCAAGAGGTAGTCACCGGAAATGGTCTTCCAACAATCTTGAAGGAGTTCCCAGAGATGCTTAGCACTTGTTGGCCCTTTTGCCTTCACTCTGCGGTCCAGCTCACCCCAAACCATCTCAATTGGGTTCAGGTCTGGTGACTGTGGAGGCCAGGTCATCTGGCGTAGCACCCCATCACTCTTCTTCTTGGTCAAATAGCCATTACACAGCCTGGAGGAGTGTTTGGGGTCATTGTCCTGTTGAAAAATAAATGATGGTCCAACTAAATGCAAACCGGATGGAATAGCATGCTGCTGCAAGATGCTGTGGTAGCCATGCTGGTTCAGTATGCCTTCAATTTTGAATAAATCCCCAACAGTGTCACCAGCAAAGCACCCCCACACCATCACACCTCCTCCTCCATGCTTCACGGTGGGAACCAGGCATGTAGAGTCCATCCGTTCACTTTTTCTACGTCGCACAAAGACACGGTGGTTGGAACCAAAGATCTCAAATTTGGACTCATCAGACCAAATCACAGATTTCTACTGGTCTAATGTCCATTCCTTGTGTTCTTTGGCCCCAAGAAGTCTCTTCTGCTTGTTGCCTGTCCTTAGCAGTGGTTTCCTAGCAGCTATTTTACCATGAAGGCCTGCTGCACAAAGTCTCCTCTTAACAGTTGTTGAAGAGATGTGTCTGCTGCTTGAACTCTGTGTGGCATTGACCTGGTCTCTAATCTGAGCTGCTGTTAACCTGCGATTTCTGAGGCTGGTGACTCAGATAAACTTATCCTCAGAAGCAGAGGTGACTCTTGGTCTTCCTTTCCTGGGGCGGTCCTCATGTGAGACAGTTTCTTTGTAGCGCTTGATGCTTTTTGTAACTGCACTTGGGGACACTTTCAAAGTTTTCCCAATTTTTCGGACTGACTGACCTTCATTTCTTAAAGTAATGATGGCCACTCGTTTTTCTTTACTTAGCTGCTTTTTTCTTTCCATAATACAAATTCTAACAGTCTATTCAGTAGGACTATCAGCTGTGTATCCACCAGACTTCTGCACAACACAACTGATGGTCCCAACCCCATTTATAAGGCAAGAAATCCCACTTATTAAACCTGACAGGGCACACCTGTGAAGTGAAAACCATTTCCGGTGACTACCTCTTGAAGCTCATCAAGAGAATGCCAAGAGTGTGCAAAGCAGTCATCAAAGCAAAAGGTGGCTACTTTGAAGAACCTAGAATATAAGACATATTTTCAGTTGTTTCACACTTTTTTGTTAAGTATATAATTCCACATGTGATAATTCATAGTTTTGATGCCTTCAGTGTGAATGTACAATTTTCATAGTCATGAAAATACAGAAAAATCTTTAAATGGGAAGGTGTGTCCAAACTTTTGGTCTGTACTGTATACAGACATATACATACACGTATAAACACATTTGAAACACAAAAATACACACAATGATATCTGCCTGCACACACACACACACACACACACACACACACACACACACACACACACACACACACACACACACACACACACACACACACACACACACACACACACACTCACGATCCTCCTGCTCGGCTCTAGTCCTCCTGCTCCTCTCCGCTGCAGCGCGCACTGCGTGACGTCACAGCTAGGAGACACGGCCGCACACAGGACCGTGTCTACTGGCTGTGACGCGGCTGGGCCAGCACAGGGGAGTTAAAAGCTGCAGTGCTGGCCCGGCCGAAGAAGTAGTGGCCGTGCGCTGCTGCTGGGGGAGCGGTCCGGGGGCTCCCGCGCCATTGTCTGCCGGTATGTGCCGTGGCGCCGCACATATTATAATGAGGGCAATCTGGCCCCGGGCCCCCGGGTGATAGCCCAGATTACCCTCATTATAATTCGCCTTTGTGCGGCGCCCCTTATATCCAATATGTTGGGCCAAGTGGAGAAGTAAAGAAGGAGCCACCTGTATAGTAATGTATCCAGAAAGGATTTTATCCTTTTTTGCCATTCTCTTCGCACTCTCTATTCCTGCAGCGGTTGCTTGTTTTTCTGCCTTCCTCACTCTGCTTTTGACTTTCTTAGCTTTGCTAAACAGCTATTGGCTGCGTGCTCTGTGCTTTGTCGTCAGGGCCGGCTCCAGGTTTTTCTAGGCCCCGGGCGAAAGAGTCTCAGTGGCCCCTTTAACACATACCACGATTCATGATACACAGGTACCGCAGAGAAATATATATATATATATATATATATATATATATATATATATATACAGTACAATGCAAAGATTTCACTTCCTACATTACATGAGTGATATCTTTTGTAAATTCCACAATAGCTCAGAAACCAGCGAATCGCTCCACACAGTATACTGGCCTCCATATAACACTCCATACAGGACACTGACCCCCATAAAATGCTCCATACGAAAAACTGGCCCTCATATAAATCTCCATACAGAATACTGGCCCCGATATAACGCTCCATACAGAATACTGGCCCCCATAAAATGCTCCACACAGTATACTGGCCCCCATAGAATGCTCCATACTGAATACTGGCCCCAATAAAATGCTCCATGCAGGATGTCACTCCCCCATATCATGCCCCATTCAGCATGTCACCCCCCCATATATTGCCCCATGCAGGATATCCCTTTCCCCCACGATATAATGCACCATGCAGGATGTAACCCCCCATATAATACCCCATGCAGGATGTCACTCCCCCATGTCATGCCCCATGCAGGATGTCACCCCCCCATATAATGCCCCATGCAGGATGTCACCCCCCCATATAATGCCGCATGCAGGATGTCACTTGCCCATATAATGACCCATGCAGGATGTCACCCTCCCCCCATATAATGCCCCATGCCTCCATAACATTCCGCTCTGCGCTGCCTGTGATGGCTCAGGGGAGTGTGCGGTGGAAAGACGTCAAAGGGAGCACACAGCAGGAAGACAGCGGATCTGTGGAGGCACGGGGAGAGGTAAGTATCTGGCTGTCAGGGCCCTGAGCAAGCGGGAGAGAAGGGCAGGTGCTGGCAACGCTTTCCTCCGTCCATAGCCCGGCGGGGTGCCCGACCGCGAGTGGGCCCCCCGCCTGCTCAGAGCCCCTGCACTTGCCCAGGTGCTAACGCTGGCCCTGGTCGTTATGACTTCTTGCTGCAAACTTGTGACAGTATTGAAGGTGACGAGCGGTCACCAAATATTGATGGAATTTTGATTTCTCTTTTGTTCAATAAACTTGTGTTTTGTTAATTACTAAAAAATACACTATTAAAACTTCTATTTGTGTAAACATTCTTACTTTACAGTCACCGACGCGTTATTGGCCACTTTGGCGTCCTGGGCAGAATTATCAGTGACATTGTTGCAGATTCATGATGAGCGAGCGTGCTTGGCACTGCTCAATACTTGATTGAGTATCGTGGGTGCTCAAGTCCCCACATGTTTTGCGCCTGTTAGCCAATAAATGTGGCGATTACCTGCCATACATGGTAATGCCTAGCCATGTTGACTACCGACACTCTGTATAGTTGCGTCTTGAGATATGTGGTGCATAACTCTCAGCGATGAGTCCAATGCTACAGATCATCAGGCTTCATTGATGCCACTTGGTTATTCTGGAGAGCTGCGCTGTGACGTACGTGGTGCGGGATTCTCGGCAATCAGTTACATGCTGTAGGCAGAAGTCTACTTGTGTAAGTGCAGAATAAATCCAGACACACATGTAATGTATTCATAGCTTTTTATAAGTCTACAATCTGGAGGAGAGAGGGGCAGCAGCTGCCATGCTGTAAGAGCTGGTGCAGTGCCGGCTGGAGCCCGGTCACTGGAGATCATCATGTTGCAGATGCCGGCTCTGTAGTTTTCCCTCTGATGCCGGCAGTCGCTGGAGATTGCATCTCTAGAGTTGTTGGTCGCTGTATCTTGTCAGATACAACTTGCTGGTTTCTGTAGAAGCCGCACAGGAGCCACCAGTGGCTGCAGACTCCACACTGCGCATCATAGCTGGTCTGCAGCAGCTGCCAATATGACTTCTATGAAGAAGCCTCCAGAAGATGTCACTTCCCAGACTTTAGCTGCCGGCAGCTGAGGATTTCTAGATTCAGCCGGACACCATTCTTATCTTCCAGCTGAATAAATCTCAATCTGAAATCATATCCTGGAAGAGGAGGAGATGAGGCTGATGAGTGGAGCTTCTCCTGCAGTCAGTGCACTGCTGAGGACTGATGCATCCGGAAGAGGCTTGAGAGTTTCCTGCCGGCATCTCACTGACCATAGTGCAGCACACAGTGCAGATAAGACGATGCCGGCACACTAAACAGACCGGCTCCAGAGGTGAGTGCACAGGAGAACACTGCAGCATTCAGCAGGGGAATGACAATCTGCTGCCGGCATCTCATTGTAGATAGGCTGTAATCAGAGGAGTTAGGAGGACGCCGGCACAGTGAAGCAGCCCCGCTCCTGTGGTCAGTGAGACCTCTCCTGAGCACATACATTGCTGACAATGAATTGCATCGGCAGCTGCAGAGATCCGACCTCCTGGAACTGGAGGGAATGTGTCCCCGGAGCAGAGAGCTGCAGAGGAGCCGGCACATCGGTGCAGAGAAGAGATCCGTCCCTGCACACAGTGCACCAGCCACACGGACTCTGCGGGGGAATCCACCACCTCTGTCTCATCCAATAAGGTTTATTGCGAAGCTTAGATAGCAAAGAAGACGAGAGCATCTGAAGAAGAGCAAGCACCGACCGGCCCCTGCCGGCACATGAAGCTGCAGCGGTACCGCTCCCCGGGTCCATCCGATCAATGAGAACTTGCAGTAAAAATCAACTTCTACCTCCGACCACAACCGCGCAGAGAAGGCGATCTCTGCCTCTCGCTGGGATATTGCTATGTGCAGCCGGGACAGCAGAGTGACTGAAGCCATGGTCTCCGCTGGAGAGAGACGGCTGCCGGCAGACCGGCTTATATAACCTGCAGGAGTTGTGAGGTCAAAGGAGGGGCCGATTACAGCCGGCATTACAGAACTGCGTTCGTTAACGATTTTTCGCTGGAGCAAAGAAACCGAAATTGTGTCTGTAGTGTTCGTTAACAATTTTTCGATGGAGCAAAGAAGCCGAAATTGTGTCTGTAGTGTTCGTTAACAATTTTTCGATGGAGCAAAGAAGCCGAAATTGTGTCTGTAGTGTTCGTTAACAATTTTTCGCTGGAGTAAAGAAGCCGAAATTGTGTCTGTAGTGTTCGTTAACAATTTTTCGATGGAGCAAAGAAGCCGAAATTGTGTCTGTAGTGTTCGTTAATGATTTTTCGCTGGAGCAAAGAAGCCGAAATTGTGTCCGAAATTGCGTCTGTAGTGTTCGTTAACGATTTTTCGCTGGAGCAAAGAAGCCGAAATTGTGTCTGTAGTGTTCGTTAACGATTTTTCGCTTGAGCAAAGAAGCTGAAATTGTGTCTGTAGTGTTCGTTAACGATTTTTTGCTGGAGCAAAGAAGCCGAAATTGTGTCTGTAGTGTTCGTTAACGATTTTTCGCTGGCGCAAAGAAGCCGAAATTGTGTCTGTAGTGTTCGTTAACGATTTTTCGCTGGAGCAAAGAAGCCGAAATTGTGTCCGAAATTGCGTCTGTAGTGTTCGTTAACGATTTTTCGCTGGAGCAAAGAAGCCGAAATTGTGTCTGTAGTGTTCGTTAACGATTTTTCGCTTGAGCAAAGAAGCTGAAATTGTGTCTGTAGTGTTCGTTAACGATTTTTTGCTGGAGCAAAGAAGCCGAAATTGTGTCCGAAATTGTGTCTGTAGTCTTCGTTAACGATTTTTCGCTGGAGCAAAGAAGCCGAAATTGTGTCTGTAGTAGTACCACTGTCTCTGATGATGCAGCTGAGGACACCGAAGTGGCCGGCACTAGAAAATTTGCCCGGCAACCACGGCTGCCTTCGGTCTGGCTTATATAAACTTTTACACAGTCATTACTTTCTAGCACATTCCCTCTGTCTCTTATTGGTGGTGGAGATTAGAGGGAGAAGTGGAGAGCGGAGTCATCTATGTCGTCTCTATATAATTATTTCTTTCCTGCTCATTTCCTCGTTGTCTCCGTGCAGTGAGCTCGTCGGTGGCTGCAGCCGGTGAAGCGAAATCTGATATTTCCTGATGTTATTTTCATATTTCTGTTCCATTATTGTAACACAAATACAATAGTAATGTAAGTGCCGACTACAGCCGGCATTACAGGACTGCGGTTCTTACCCCCTTTTTGCTGCTGGAACAAAGAAACCAAAACTATGTCTGCAGTAGTATCACTGTCTCTGATGATGCCGCTGAGGACGCCGAAGTGGCCGGCAATGCGCCGGCACTGGAAAATCTGCCCGGCAATGATGTGAGGAGAGCCGACTACAGATCTAGCCGAAAATGCGGAGTCAATTACTCAGCACTGCGGTATAGTGGGAAGCCGGACACAATGCCGGCAGGGGTCCGGCACTCGGGGTCATCTCCTTACTCTGCTCAATACCTACAAATTCGTCTGTGTTCATATATACCTTACAGTCTTTGTGGCAAATACTTCCAAATATGTTTTCTTTGTTGCCATTTTGTGGGATAAAAATGTTTGATTTCGTTTTCGTCATATTTATTCTTTTATTTACACCTTTTGTAACTATGTTCGTCATTACAGGCGCAGTACTGGTTATTTCATTGTTTTATTGTTTTTTCTGTTGTTCGGCGTTACGCAAGTGATTTTGGTTATGCAGGTGTTTTAGGCTAATTAATTTGCGACATTTTAAAATGACAGAAAAAAAGGCAAAAAAATAAAAAATATATATTATGTGATGCCATTTTAACGAATTTGATGCACAAAAAATTACAACAAAAATCAAAAGTCAGAAAAAGTCACCGAAACAAAAAACACAATAGATGAATCTGTGACGAGTATTTTCAGCTTTGTCCAATCAAATGCAGGATGGAAACCCAACTGGACCCTCTTAGGGGGCTTTCATACTGCGTTCAGGCACCAGCTCAGTGGCTCTATCAAGACTTATATCTGAACCCTCACAAAATGGGATTCGGGCGACTGTGCCAATAGCGCCATAGACTAGAATGAGTGAACTTCTGCTCTGTCGTGCATCATTTTCGGCGTGTACAGTTACTGGCAACGAACACCCAGACACAGTCTACTACTATAGACTCTTATAGGCAATGGGGTCGGAGCATTGACGCTGAGCTCTGGAGTTCAGAGGGTCTGGCTCTTGCATTTTTTTGTGTTTTTGTTACTATAATGGAACTGAAATATGAAAATAACATCACAAAATATAAAGATTGTGTTTCACCAGCTTCAGCCTCCAACATCCTCACTGCAGGAGACAACGAGGAAATGAGCTGGAACTAAATAATTCTAATATATATAGAGACGACATAGATGACTCCGCCCTCTGCTCCTCCCTCTAATCTCCACCACCAATAGGAGGCAGAGGGAATGTGCTAGAAAGTAATGACCAAATAAATGAGGTGTAACAGTCAGCGCCCTCCCCCCACACTCAGGACCCTGCACTCAGGACAGTTTCTCAGCTGCAGCACCAGGAGTAATGTCTGGAGGTTTATACAGGAAACATGAAATGTTCATCTGCAGAACTGATCTGGAGATTGTTACTGCTGGAGCGTCACATCCGGGTGTTGTCAGATCAGTGGTCGCCGCTCTCGCTGTATCATTGTCGTCTCTGTCACATCCTCTTGTATCTTTTACATTTTACTTCTCAGCTTTATTGAGGTTGTATGAGACTGATCTCTGTGTGATGGCGGAAAAAAATCATCTGCGTCACTTAAAGTGGAGAAACATAATGAGTTTTTTCCAAGCCTGGTAATGCGGCGCCAGGGGTGGATTAAAAGTAGCAAGGGCCCCGGGCAGTTTAAAAGGCGCAGCCCCCCACACACACACACCTGATGTATCACATGTCACATTATCCCCTGTGATAGATCATGTGACAGTTCACATGAAATTAATTTGGCACAATAATAATTATAATATTTTTTTTTTAGGCTGTGTGCCCACTATGTGCTTTTTAAGCGCAATTCCGCTGCAGAAACGCTTAAAAAACACTTGGTAGAAGGTCTGCCGTGTACCCCAAAGATAATCCGCATGTGCTGTGCACATGCTGCGAAAATTTCCGCTGCGGAAAAGCACTGCGGAAAAATCCGCAGCACTACCAATTATTTTGTGGAAGCGCTGCGTTTTCGCAGCCATTGACTTGCATTGGAACGCATGGAATCCGCATCACTGCATCTGTGTGACACTCGAAAGCCCTACCCTGGGAGATGGGGGACTCGGAGCCGGGTCCTGTGCGGTAGATGGGGTGCAGCCGTGGCCCGGACCCGCTCCGTGCCCAGGGCCGTCGCACTAAAAAGGATGGTATTGGCTTACCTGGGTTGAGTGGATGATCTCGACTACGCCACCTGTGGCACCTGGTGAAGGCCACCAGCGTCGCTGCAGTCCGCTGAGGCCTGGTGTTATTGCAGCCGTCGTTGTTACTACTCCCCACAGGCGGAGCAGGGCCTCAGGGCAGAGGGACAGGATGGAGGGAGTAGTAGTCTAGAAGGTCTGGTGCTGCGTAGTGCGGTGTAATGCAGAATAAAGAGTCCGGAGGCCATAGGGTTTAACTTCCAAGGTTTTTACTCATGGTGGAGATTGCAGTTGAAAGGCTTCTCCATGCTCCTCGCGGAGTTCTGCGGTTACCAGAGACGGGGGGGGGGGGGGTCCGACAACCTCCGAGTAAGTCCAGTGTTCAATCAGGACCCCACACCAGAGTGTTCCTAGACTTCAGACCGGGTCCTTTCCTGTCTGTGTGTGTAGATAGGCCGGGTCTCCCTCTGAACTTCACTCAGAAAAAGGGTACAGGTGGCAGCTCCGCTCCTTCCGTTACCCGATATGATCCTCAGGGCCTACCGGGCTTCCCTGACCAGGACGTAGAGTAGCAAGGTCAGGTGTCGGGGGCCGGTACCCCTCTTGCAGCCGGAATCCCTCTGAATAGATCAGCTTGACGAGGACAGGTGGCGTAAACCGCTCCGTCTGCATCCCCCTAGGATCCATTTGTGGTGGAGCTACACTCCTAAGCTCCGGGCCTTCTTGGTCGTGGTCCTTGACCGGGCTGAGACATACATTGTCTGCAGCGTGCCCCTCGACCCAAGGCCGGGGTACGAGGGCCGTGTCTCCGTCCTCTGCAGGTCCACACAGGATCCACGCTCAGGGAGGAAGGTCACGGACACCGAACGATCAAAGAACCAAGAACCAAAATGGCTCAGGATTAAATATGAAATTTACAGTGTCACTAAAATGTGAATCCTCCGCCCTCACCCACTAATTGGTTCCCCTATCTCTTGGTTCCCCAGTCTCCCGATTCCAGTAGGGGCAGCACCTGGTGCCTTCTAGCCCCCTCTGGTGGGAGAAGTGTGGTGTTGGATGTGGAGGTGGGGTCCTGACCATCACACTGTTCTTACCTCAGAGGAGGAACACTACACTCCATTAGAGAAGTGCAGCATCCCTTTGGCGGTCGAACCCTCAGGGGCGCCACACATCTGTACATGCAGAATCCAAACGTTTCAATGTGCGGGTTTGGAGAAGAGGAGACTCTCCTCCAGACCCGGGTACCATAGAACCTGTAAAAAAAGAATAAAATAAAAAAAAATATTATACTTACCTTCTGATAACCCCCGGTGTATTTATCCGATGCGCCCTGGCTCGACGGCAGCTCGCGATAGTCGAAAAGGACCTGCCATGACGTCATTTAGTCATGTGACGGGTCACGCGACCGCTGACGTCGGCAGGCCATCAGAAGGTAATTATATATTTATTTTTTACCATTCTATCGGTCACACTATATAAATCAATGGCGGTTGCATGGATTTATATAGTGTGACCAAGTTGTCAAGCACTTTCCATGTGATGTTAAAACCGCTTGGAAAGCGCTTGTCAACCCACATGCAGAAATGCATGTGAAGAATTCTTCACTTCCGCTTGTCCCTGGCAGGAAAAACGCATGTAAAATCCGCATGCATTTTTTCTGCCAGGGAGATGCAGAAACGCTCAAAAAAAAATCCGGGGCATTTCTGCATTGTGAGCACTTAGCCTTATATTAATTGTGTGACCACACGTAGCCATCTATAAACAGCAGGAGGCCGCACGTAGCCATCTATGCACAGCAGGATGCCGCACGCCACCATCTATACACAGCGGGAGGCCGCATGTATCCATCTATACACAGCAGGAGGCCGCACGGTGCCATCAATACACAGCAGGAGGCCACACGTTGCCATCTATACACAGTGGGAGGTCGCACATAGCCATCTATACACAGCGGGAGGCTGCATGTAGCCATCTATACACAATGGGAGGCCGCACGTAGCGATTAAAAAAACACAGCAGGAGGCCGCATGAAGTCATCTATACACAGCAGGAGGCCGCATGTAGCCATCAATACACAGCATGAGGCCGCACGTAACCATCTATACACAGCGGGAAACCGCACGTAGCCATCTATACACAGCAGGAGGCCACACAACGCCATCTATACACAGCAGTAGGCCGCACGTAGCCATCTATACACAGCGGGAAGCCGCATGTAGGCATCTATGCACAGCGGGAGGCTGCACATAGCCATCAATACACAGCGGTAGGCCGCATGTAGGCATCTGTGCACAGCGGGAGGCCGCACATAGCCATCTCTACACAGCAGGAGGACGCATGTAGCCATCAATACACAGCAGGAGGCCACACAACGCCATCTATGCACAGCAGTAGGCCACACGTAGCCATCTATACACAGCAGGAGGCCGCACGTAGCCATCTATACACAGCGGGAGGCCGCACGTAGCCATCTATACACAGCGGGAGGCCGCACGGCACCCCCCCAGAGACAGTGGGAGGCCACATGCAGTCACGCACACACACAAACATATATAGACTTATACAGTACAGATCAAAAGTTTGGACACACCTTCTCATTTAAAGATTTTTCTGTATTTTCATGACTTTGAAAATTGTACATTCACACTGAAGGCATCAAAACTATGAATTAACACATGTGGATTTATATACTTAACAAAAAAGTGTGAAACAACTGAAAATATGTCTTATATTCTAGGTTCTTCAAGGTAACCACCTTTTGCTTTGATGACTGCTTTGCACACTCTTGGCATTCTCTTGATGAGCTTCAAGAGGTAGTCTCCGGAAATGGTCTTCCAACAATCTTGAAGGAGTTCCCAGAGATGCTAAGCATTTGTTGGCCCTTTTACCTTCACTCTGCGGTCCAGCTCACCCCAAACCATCTCGATTGGTTTCAGGTCTGATGACTGTGGAGGCCAGGTCATCTGGCGTAGCACCCCATCACTCTCCTTCTTGGTCAAATAGCCCTTACACAGCCTGGAGGTGTGTTTGGTGTCATTGTTCTGTTGAAAAATAAATGATGGTCCAACTAAACGCAAACTGGATGGAATAACAAACCGCTGCAAGATGCTGTGGTAGCCATGCTGGTTCAATATGCCTTCAATTTTGAATAAATCCCTAACAGTGTTACCAGCAAAGCACCCCCACACATCACACGTCCTCCTCCATGCTTCACAGTGGGAGCCAGGCATGTAGAGTCCATCGTTCACCTTTTCTGCGTCGCACAAAGACATGGTGGTTGGAACCAAAGATCTCAAATTTGGACTCATCAGACCAAAGCACAGATTTCCACTGCTCTAATGTCCATTCCTTGTGTTCTTTAGCCCAAACAAGTCTCTTCTGCTTGTTGCCTGTCCTTAGCAGTGGTTTCTTAGCAGCTATTTTACCATGAAGGCCTGCTGCACAAAGTCTCCTCTTAACAGTTGTTGAAGAGATGTGTCTGCTGCTAGAACTCTGTGTGGCATTGACCTGGTCTCTAATCTGAACTGCTGTTAACCTGCGATTTCTGAGGCTGGTGACTCGGATAAACTTACCCTCAGAAGTAGAGGTGACTCTTGGTCTTCCTTTCCTGGGCGGTCCTCATGTGAGCCAGTTTCTTCGTAGCACTTGATGGTTTTTGCAACTGCACTTTGGGACACTTTCAAAGTTTTCCCAATTTTTCGCACTAACTGACCTTAATTTCTTAAAGTAACGATGGCCACTCTTTTTTCTTTACTTAGCTGCTTTTTTCTTGCCATAATACAAATTCTAACAGTCTATTCAGTAGGACTATCAGCTGTGTATCCACCAGACTTCTGCACAACACAACTGATGGTCCCAACCCCATTTATAAGGCAAGAAATCCCACTTATTAAACCTGACAGGGCACAACTGTGAAGTGAAAACCATTTCCGGTGACTACCTCTTGTAGCTCATCAAGAGAATGCCAAGAGTGTGCAAAGCAATCATCAAAGCAAAAGGCGGCTACTTTGAAGAACCTAGAATATAAGACATATTTTCAGTTGTTTCACACTTTTTTGTTAAGTATATAATTCCACATGTGTTAATTCATAGCTTTGATGCCTTCAGTGTGAATGTACAATTTTCATAGTCATGAAAATACAGAAAAATCTTTAAATGAGAGGTGTGTCCAAACTTTTGGTCTGTACTGTACATACACGTATAAACACATTTGAAACCCAAAAGTACATATAAACAGACATCACACAATGATATCTGCCTGCACACACACACACACACACACACACACACACACACACACACACACACACACACACACACACACACACACACACACACACACACACACACACTCACCATCCTCCTGCTCGGCTCCAGTCCTCCTGCTCCTCTCCGGTGCAGCGCGCACTGCGTGACGTCACAGCTAGGAGACACGGCCGCGCACAGGACCGTGTCTCCTAGCCGTGACGCGGCTGGGCCAGCACAGGGGAGTTAAAAGCTGCAGTGCTGGCCCAGCCGAAGAAGTAGCGGCCGTGCGCTGCTGCTGGGGGAGCGGTCCGGGGGCACCCCCGCCATTGTCAACCGGTATGTGCCGTGGCGCCGCACATATTATAATGAGGGCAATCTGGCCCGGGCCCCCGGGCGATAGCCCAGATTACCTTCATTATAATCCGCCTTTGTGCGGCGCCCCTTATATCCAATATGTTGGGCCAAGTGGAGAAGTTAAGAAGAAACCACCTGTATAGTAATGTATCCAGAAAGAATTGTATCCATTTTTGCCATTCTCTTCCCACTCTCTATTCCTGCAGTGGTTGCTTGTTTTTCTGTTTTCCTGACTCTGCTTTTGACTATTTTACTTAGCTTTGCTAAACAGCTATTGGCTGCGTGCTCTGTGCTTTGTAGTCAGGGCCGGCTCCAGGTTTTTCTAGGCCCCGGGCGAAAGAATCTCAGTGGGTTCCTTTAACACATACCACGATTCATGATGCACGGATACTGCAGAGAAATATATATATAGCACAATGCAAAGATTTCACTTCTTACATTACATGAGTGATATCTATTGTAAATTCCACAATAGTTCAGAAACCAGCGAATCGCTCCACACAGTATACTGGCCCCCATATAACACTCCACACAGTATACTGGACCCCATAAAATGCTTCATACAGAATACTGGCCCCCATAAAATGCTCCATACAGAATACTGGCCCCCATGTAACACTCCATACAGGATACTGGCCCCATAAAATGCTCCATACAGAATACTGGCCCCATAAAATGCTCCATACAGAATACTGGCCCCCATGTAACACTCCATACAGGATACTGGCCCCATAAAATGCTCCATACGAAAAACTGGCCCTCATATAAAGCTCCATACAGAATACTGGCCCCCATATAACGCTCCATACAGAATACTGGCCCCCATAAAATGTTCCACACAGTATACTGGCCCCCATAGAATGCTCCATACTAAATGCTGGCCCCAATAAAATGCTCCATACGGAATATTGGCCCCCATATAACACTCCATACAGAATACTGGCCCCCATATAATGCTCCATACAGAATACTGGCCCCCATGTAACGCTCCGTACAGGATACTGGCCCTCATATAATGCTCCTTACAATATACTGGCTCCCATATAACGCTCCATATAGGATACTGTCCCCCATGTAATGATCCATACAGGCTATTCCCCCCACATAATGCGCTATGCAGGCTGTTCCCCTCTTATAATGCCCCATGCAGGATGTCACCCCCCCATATAATGCCCCGTGCAGGATGTCACTTCTCCCCCCGACATAATGCCCCATGCAGGATGTCCCTTTACCTACAATATAATGCCCCATGCAGGATGTCCCTTTCCCAGCTATATAATGCCCCATGCAGGATGTCTCTTTCCACCACCACATAATGCCCCATGCAGGATGTCCCTTTTCCCCCACTATATAATGCCATGCAGGATGTCACCTCTCCCCCATATAATGCCCCATGCAGGATGTCCCTTTCCCCCGATATTATGCCCCATGCATAATGTCACCACCCCCATATATTGCCCCATGCAGGATATCCCTTTCACCCACCATATAATGCCCTTTGCAGGATGTCACCCCCCCATATAATGCCCCATGCAGGGTGTCACCCCCCATATAATGCCCCATGCAGGATGTCACTCCCCCCCCCATATTTTGCCCCATGCAGGATATCCCTTTCCTCCACCATATAATGCCCCATGCAGGATGTCACCCCTCCCACATAATGCCCCAGGCATGATGGCAGTCCCCCATATAATGCCCCATGCAGGATGTCCCTTTCCCCACCATGTAATGCCCCATGCAGGATATCACCCCCCCATATAATGCGCCATGCAGGATGGCAGTCCCCCATATAATGCCCCATGCAGGATGTCACTCCCCCATATCATGCCCCATTCAGCATGTCACCCCCCCATATATTGCCCCATGCAGGATATCACTCTCCCCCCATATAATGCCCCATGCAGGATGTCAATCCCCCATATAATGCGCCATGCAGGATGGCAGTCCCCCATATAATGCCCCATGCAGGATGTCACTTCCCCATATCATGCCCCATGCAGGATGTCACCCCCCCCATATAATGCCCCATGCAGGATGTCATCCCCCCATATAATGCCCCATGCAGGATGTCACTCCCCCATATAATGAACCATGCAGGATGTCACCCTCCCCCCCATATAAAGCCCAAAGCCTCCATAACGTTCCTCTCTGCGCTGCCTGTGATGGCTCAGGGGAGTGTGCGGTGGAAAGGCGTCAAAGGGAGCGCACAGCAGGAAGACAGCGGATCTGTGGAGGCACAGGGAGAGGTAAGTATCCGGCTGCCAGGGCCCTGAGCAAGTGGGGGAGAAGGGCAGGCGCTGGCAACGCTCTCCTACTCCCATAGCCTGGCGGGGTGCCCGACCGCGAGTGGGCCCCCCTCCTGCTCAGGGCCCCTGAACTTGCCCGGGTGCTAACGCTGGCCCTGGTCGTTATGACTTCTTCCTTCAAACTTGTGACAGTATTGAAGGCGAAGAGCGGTCACCAAATATTGATGAGATTTTGATTTCTTTTTTGTTCAATAAACTTGTGTTTTGTTAATTACTAAAAAATACACTATTAAAACTATTTGTGTAAACATTCTTTCTTTACAGTCGCCGACGCGTTATTGGCTACTTTGGCTTCTTGGGCAGACTCATCAGTGACATTGTTGCAGATTCATGATGAGCGAGCGTGCTTGGCACTGCTCAATACTCGATTGAGTATCGTGGGTGCTCGAGTCCCCACATGTTTTGCGCCTGTTTGTCAATAAATGTGGCGATTACCTGCCATACATGGTAATGCCTAGCCATGTTGAGTACCGACACTCTGTATAGTTGTGTCTTGAGATATGTGGTGCATAACTCTCAGCGATAAGTCAAATGCCGCAGATCATCAGGCTTCATTGATGCCACTCGGTTATTCTGGAGAGCTGCGCTGTGACGTACGTGGTGCGTGATTCTCGGCAATCAGTTACATGCTGCAGCTCCTCAAGCGCTGTTGATGCCGACCGGTTATTCTGGAGAGCTGCGTCATGACGTCTGTGATGCATGACTCTCAGAAATAAGTGAAATGCGACAGATCATCCGATTCGTTGATATCACCTGGTTATTCTGTAGAGCTGCATTGTGACATTCGTGGTGCGTGACTTTAGGCAATTAGTCAAATCCTGCAGAACATCAGGCTTCGTTGATGCCGCCCTCTTACTCTGGACAGCTGCGTTTTGATGGATTTGGTGCGTTATTCTCAATAATGAGTCAAATGTCGCAGTTTATCACACTCTGTTGATGCCGCCCGGTTACTTGGTAGAGCTGCGTTGTCACATATGTGGTGCGTGACTTTCGGTGATGAGAGAAATGCCGCAGATAATCAGGCTGCGTTGATGCCGTCCGGTTACTCTTGGGTGCTGCGTCATGACGTATGTGGTACGTGACTCTCAGCGATTAGTCGAATGCTGCAGGTCATCAGTTTCCACACAAGGGTCATGGGACGGTGATGGAACACAAGCTCCAGACCTTTCTGTCCTGGTTGTTATTACTCAGCAGCGAAAAGAGAAGAGATCCGTCCCTGCACACAGTGCACCAGCCACACGGACTCTGCGGGGGAATCGACCACCTCTGTCTCATCCAATAAGGTTTATTGCGAAGCTTAGATAGCAAAGAAGATGAGAGCATCTGAAGAAGAGCAAGGACCGACCGGCCCCTGCCGGCACATGAAGCTGCAGCGGTACCGCTCCCCGGGTCCATCCGATCAATGAGAACTTGCAGTAAAAATCAACTTCTACCTCCGACCACAACCGCACAGAGAAGGCGATCTCTGCCTCTCGCTGGGATATTGCTATGTGCAGCCGGGACAGCAGAGTGACTGAAGCCATGGTCTCCGCTGGAGAGAGACGGCAGCCGGCAGACCGGCTTATATAACCTGCAGGAACTGTGAAGTCAAAGGAGGGGCCGACTGCAGCCGGCATTACAGGACTGCGTTCGTTAACGATGGCAAAGAAGCCGAAATTGTGTCTGTAGTGTTCGTTAACGATGGCAAAGAAGCCGATATTGTGTCTGTAGTGTTCGGTAACGATTTTTCGCTGGAGCAAAGAAGCCAATTTGCCCGGCAACCATATATAAACTTTTACACAGTCATTACTTTCTAGCACATTCCCTCTGTCTCTTATTGGTGGTGGAGATTAGAGGGAGGAGTGGAGAGCGGAGTCATCTATGTCGTCTCTATATAATTATTTCTTTCCTGCTCATTTCCTCGTTGTCTCCGTGCAGTGAGCTCGTCGGTGGCTGCAGCCGGTGAAGCGAAATCTGATATTTCCTGATGTTATTTTCATATTTCTGTTCCATTATAGTAACACAAATACAATAGTAATGTAAGTGCGGACTACAGCCGGCATTACAGGACTGCGGTTGTTACCCCCTTTTTGCTGCTGGAACAAAGAAACCAAAACTGTGTCTGCAGTAGTATCACTGTCTCTGATGATGCCGCTGAGGACGCCGAAGTGGCCGGCAATGCGCCGGCACTGGAAAATCTGCCCGGCAATGATGTGAGGAGAGCCGACTACAGATCTAGCCGAAAATGCGGAGTCAATTACTCAGCACTGCGGTATAGTGGGAAGCCGGACACAATGCCGGCAGGGTCCGGCACTCGGGGTCATCTCCTTACTCTGCTCAATACCTACAAATTCGTCTGTGTTCATATATACCTTACAGTCTTTGTGGCAAATCCTTCCAAATATGTTTTCTTTGTTGCCTTTTTGTGGGATAAAAATGTTTGATTTCGTTTTCGTCATATTTATTCTTTTATTTACACCTTTTGTAACTATCTTCGTCATTACAGGCGCAGTACTGGTTATTTCATTGTTTTATTGTTTTTTCTGTTGTTCGGCGTTACGCAAGTGATTTTGGTTATGCAGGTGTTTTAGGCTAATTAATTTGCGACATTTTAAAATGACAGAAAAAAAGGCAAAAAAATAAAAAATATATATTATGTGATGCCATTTTAACGAATTTGATGCACAAAAAATTACAACAAAAATCAAAAGTCAGAAAAAGTCACCGAAACAAAAAACACAATAGATGAATCGGTGACGAATATTTTCAGCCTCGTCCAATCAAATGCAGGATGGAAACCCAACTGGACCCTCTTAGGTGGCTTTCATACTGCGTTCAGGCACCAGCTCAGTGGCTCTATCAAGGTTTATATCCGAACCCTCACAAAATGGGATTCAGGCGAATGTGCCGACGGCGCCATAGACTATAACGAGTGAACATGTGCTCTGTCCTGCATCATTTTCGGCGCGTACGACTATTGGCGAAGAACACCCAGACACAGTCTACTACTATAGACCCTTATAGGCAATGGGGTCGGAGCATTGACGCTGGGCTCTGGAGTTCAGGGGGTCCGTCACTTAAATTATTTTTGTATTTTTGTTACTATAATGGAACTGAAATATGAAAATAACATCACAAAATATAAAGATTGTGTTTCACCAGCTTCAGCCTCCAACATCCTCACTGCACGGAGACAACGAGGAAATGAGCTGGAAATAAATAATTCTAATTTATATAGAGACAACATAGATGACTCCGCCCTCTGCTCCTCCCTCTAATCTCCACCACCAATAGGAGGCAGAGGGAATGTGCTAGAAAGTAATGACCATGTGAATGAGGTGTAACAGTCAGCGCCCTCCCCCCACACTCAGGACCCTGCACTCAGGACAGTTTCTCAGCTGCAGCACCAGGAGTAATGTCTGGAGGTTTATACAGGAAACATGAAATGTTCATCTGCAGAACTGATCTGGAGATTGTTACTGCTGGAGCGTCACATCCGGGTGTTGTCAGATCAGTGGTCGCCGCTCTCGCTGTATCATTGTCGTCTCTGTCACATCCTCTTGTATCTTTTACATTTTACTTCTCAGCTTTATTGAGGTTGTATGAGACTGATCTCTGTCTGATGGCGGAAAAAAATCATCTGCGTCACTTAAAGTGGAGAAACATAAAGAGTTTTTTCCAAGCCTGGTAATGCGGCGCCCCTTATCTCCAATATGTTGAGCCAAGTGGAGAAGTAAAGAAGGAGCCACCTGTATAGTAATGTATCCAGAAGGGATTGTATCCATTGTTGCCATTCTCTTCGCACTCTCTATTCCTGCAGCGGTTGCTTGTTTTTCTGCTTTCCTCACTCTGCTTTTGCCTTTTTTACTTAGTTTTGCTAAACAGCTATTGGCTGCGTGCTCTGTGCTTTGTCGTCAGGGCCGGCTCCAGGTTTTTCTGGGCCCCGGGCGAAAGAGTCTCCGTGGCCCCTTTAACACATACCACGATTCATGATGCACAGATACCCCAGAGAAATATATATATAGTACAATGCAAAGATTTCACTTCTTACATCACATGAGTGATATCTATTGTAAATTTCAAAATAGCTCAGAAACCGGCTTATCGCTCCACACAGTATACTGGCCCCCATATAACACTCCATACAGTATACTGGCCCCCATAAAATGCTCCATGCAGAACACTGGCCCCCATAAAATGCTCCATACAGAATACTGGCCCCCATAAAATGGGGGGCAGGGCACTGGCACTTGCCCGGGTGCTAACGCTGGCCCTGGTCGTTATGACTTCTTGCTGCAAACTTGTGACAGTATTGAAGGCGACGAGCGGTCACCAAATATTGATGGGATTTTGATTTCTCTTTTGTTCAATAAACTTGTGTTTTGTTAATTAATAAAAAATAAACTATTAAAACTTCTATTTGTGTAAACATTCTTACTTTACAGTCGCCGACGCGTTATTGGCTACTTTGGCGTCCTGGGCAGAATCATCAGTGACAGTGACATTGTTGCAGATTCATGATGAGCGAGCGTGCTTGGCACTGCTCAATACTCGATTGAGTATCGTGGTTGATCGGGTCCCCACATGTTTTGCGCCTGTTAGCCAATAAATGTGGCGATTTCCTACCATACATGGTAATGCCTAGCCATGTTGACTACCGAAACTCTGTATAGTTGCGTCTTGACATATGTGGTGCATAACTCTCAGCGATAAGTCCAATGCCGCAGATCATCAGGCTTCATTGATGCCACTCGGTTATTCTGTAGAGCTGCGCTGTGACATTCGTGGTGCGTGACTTTAGGCAATTAGTCAAATCCTGCAGAACATCAGGCTTTGTTGATGCCGACCTTTTACTCTGGACAGCTGCGTTTTGACGGATTTGGTGCGTTACTCTCAATAATGAGTCACATGCCGCAGATCATCACACTCTGCTGATGCCGCCCGGTTACTTGGTAGAGCTGCGTTGTCACATATGTGGTGCGTGACTTTCGGTGATGAGAGAAATGCCGCAGATCATCAGGCTGCGTTGATGCCGTCCGGTTACTCTTGGGTGCTGCGTCATGACGTATGTCGTACGTGACTCTCAGCGATTAGTCGAATGCTGCAGGTTATCAGTTTCCACACAAGGGTCATGGGACGGTGATGGAACACGAGCTCCAGACCCTTCTGTCCTGGTTGTTATTACCCAGCAGCGAAAAGACAAAACAAAGGGAAAATACATGAAATAAAGTGGAAAAGAAAGTTGTCTGTGACTGAGGCAGAAGTCTACTTGTGTAAGTGCAGAATAAATCCAGACACACATGTAATGTATTCATAGCTTTTTATAAGTCTACAATCTGGAGGAGAGAGGGGCAGCAGCTGCCATGCTGTAAGAGCTGGTGCAGTGCCGGCTGGAGCCCGGTCACTGGAGATCATCATGTTGCAGATGCCGGCTCTGTAGTTTTCCCTCTGATGCCGGCAGTCGCTGGAGATTGCATCTCTAGAGTTGTTGGTCGCTGTATCTTGTCAGATACAACTTGCTGGTTTCTGTAGAAGCCGCACAGGAGCCACCAGTGGCTGCAGACTCCACACTGCGCATCATAGCTGGTCTGCAGCAGCTGCCAATATGACTTCTATGAAGAAGCCTCCAGAAGATGTCACTTCCCAGACTTTAGCTGCCGGCAGCTGAGGATTTCTAGATTCAGCCGGACACCATTCTTATCTTCCAGCTGAATAAATCTAAATCTGAAATCATATCCTGGAATAGGAGGAGATGAGGCTGATGAGTGGAGCTTCTCCTGCAGTCAGTGCACTGCTGAGGACTGATGCATCCGGAAGAGGCTTGAGAGTTTCCTGCCGGCATCTCACTGACCATAGTGCAGCACACAGTGCAGAAAAGACGATGCCGGCACACTAAACAGACCGGCTCCAGAGGTGAGTGCACAGGAGAACACTGCAGCATTCAGCAGGGGAATGACAATCTCCTGCCGGCATCTCATTGTAGATAGGCTGTAATCAGAGGAGTTAGGAGGATGCCGGCACAGTGAAGCAGCCCCGCTCCTGTGGTCAGTGAGTCCTCTCCTGAGCACATACATTGCTGACAATGAATTGCATCGGCAGCTGCAGAGATCCGACCTCCTGGGACTGGAGGGAATGTGTCCCCGGAGCAGAGAGCTGCAGAGGAGCCGGCACATCGGTGCAGAGAAGAGATCCGTCCCTGCACACAGTGCACCAGCCACACGGACTCTGCGGGGGAATCCACCACCTCTGTCTCATCCAATAAGGTTTATTGCGAAGCTTAGATAGCAAAGAAGACGAGAAGATCTGAAGGAGAGCAAGCACCGACCGGCCCCTGCCGGCACATGAAGCTGCAGCGGTACCGCACCCCGGCTCCATCCGCTCAATGAGAACTTGCAGTAAAAATCAACTTCTACCTCCGACCACAACCGCGCAGAGAAGGCGATCTCTGCCTCTCGCTGGGATATTGCTATGTGCAGCCGGGACAGCAGAGTGACTGAAGCCATGGTCTCCGCTGGAGAGAGACGGCAGCCGGCAGACCGGCTTATATAACCTGCAGGAGCTGTGACGTCATAGGAGGGGCCGACTACAGCCGGCATTACAGAACTGCGTTCATTAACGATTTTTCACTGGAGCAAAGAAGCCGAAATTGTGTCTGTAGTGTTCGTTAATGATTTTTCGCTGGAGCAAAGAAGCCGAAATTGTGTCTGTAGTGTTCGTTAACGATTTTTCGCTGGAGCAAAGAAGCCGAAATTGTGTCTGTAGTAGTACCACTGTCTCTGATGATGCAGCTGAGGACACCGAAGTGGCCGGCACTAGAAAATTTGCCCGGCAGCCACGGCTGCCTTCGGTCTGGCTTATATAAACTTTTACACAGTCATTACTTTCTAGCACATTCCCTCTGTCTCTTATTGGTGGTGGAGATTAGAGGGAGGAGTGGAGAGCGGAGTCATCTATGTCGTCTCTATATAATTATTTCTTTCCTGCTCATTTCCTCGTTGTCTCCGTGCAGTGAGCTCGTCGGTGGCTGCAGCCGGTGAAGCGAAATCTGATATTTCCTGATGTTATTTTCATATTTCTGTTCCATTATTGTAACACAATTACAATAGTAATGTATGTGCCGACTACAGCCGGCATTACAGGACTGCGGTTGTTACCTCCTTTTTCCTCTGCTGGAGCAAAGAAACCAAAACTGTGTCTGCAGTAGTATCACTGTCTCTGATGATGCAGCTGAGGACGCCGAAGAAACCGGCAATGCGCCGGCACTGGAAAATCTGCCCGGCAATGATGTGAGGAGCCGACTACAGATCTAGCCGAAAATGCGGAGTCAATTACTCAGCACTGCGGTATAGTGGGAAGCCGGACACAATGCCGGCAGGAGTCCGGCACTCAGGGTCATCTCCTTACTCTGCTCAATACCTACAAATTCGTCTGTGTTCATATATACCTTACAGTCTTTGTGGCAAATCCTTCCAAATATGTTTTCTTTGTTGCCTTTTTGTGGGATAAAAATGTTTGATTTTGTTTTCGTCATATTTATTCTTTTATTTACACCTTTTGTAACTATCTTCGTCATTACAGGCGCAGTACTGGTTATTTCATTGTTTTCTTGTTTTTTCTGTTGTTCGGCGTTACGCAAGTGATTTTGGTTATGCAGATGTTTTAGGCTAATTAATTTGTGACATTTTAAAATGACAGAAAAAAAGGCAAAAACATAATAAATATATATTATTGATGTCATTTTAACGAATTTGATGCACAAAAAATTACAACAAAAATCAAAAGTCAGAAAAAGTCACCGAAACAAAAAAGACAATAGATGAATTATAAAGATTGTGCTTCACCAGCTTCAGCCTCCAACATCCTCACTGCACGGAGACAACGAGGAAATGAGCTGGAAATAAATAAATAATTCTAATATATATAGAGACGACATAGATGACTCCGCCCTCTGCTCCTCCTTCTAATCACCACCACCAATAGGAGGCAGAGGGAATGTGCTAGAAAGTAATGACCATGTGAATGAGGTGTAACAGTCAGCGCCCTCCCCCCACACTCAGGACCCTGCACTCAGGACAGTTTCTCAGCTGCAGCACCAGGAGTAATGTCTGGAGGTTTATACAGGAAACATGAAATGTTCATCTGCAGAACTGATCTGGAGATTGTTACTGCTGGAGCTTCACATCCGGGTGTTGACAGATCAGTGGTCTCCGCTCTCGCTGTATCATTGTCGTCTCTGTCACATCCTCTTGTATCTTTTACATTTTACTTCTCAGCTTTATTGAGGTTGTATGAGACTGATCTCTGTGTGATGGCGGAAAAAAAATCATCTGCGTCACTTAAAGTGGAAAAAAAGAGTTTTTTCCAAGCCTGGTAATGCGGCGCCCCTTATCTCCAATATGCAGGATGTCACTTCTCCCCCCCAAATAATGCCCCATGCAGGATGTCCCTTTCCCCCACCATATAATGCCCCATGCAGTATGTCCCTTTCCCCACCATATAATGCCCCATGCAGGATGCACCCCCCATATAATGCCCCATGCAGGATGCCCTTTCCCCCACCATATAATGCCCCATGCAGTATGTCCCTTTCCCCACCATATAATGCCCCATGCAGGATGCACCCCCCATATAATGCCCCATGCAGGATGCCCTTTCCCCCACCATATAATGCCCCATGCAGGATGCACTCCCCCCCCCATATAATGCCCCATGCAGGATGTCCCTTTCCCCCACCATATAATGCCCCATATAGGATGTCCCTTTCCCCCACCATATAATGCCCCATGCAGGATGTCACCCCCCATATAATGCCCCATACAGGATGTCACCCTCCCATATAAAGACCCTAGCAGGATGTCACTCCGCCATGTAATGCCCCATGCCTCCATACATTAACAAAAGAAAAAATCAAATACCTCACTTCTCACCTGCCGCTGCTCAGGTCTGGACTCCAGCGTCGCCGGCATCATCCCGCTCTGCGCTGCCTGTGATGGCTCAGGGGAGTGTGCGGTCGAAAGACGTCATTGCACCCTCTGACCTGAGACGTCACAGGGAGCGCACAGCAGGAACACAGCGGATCTGTGGAGGCACGGGGAGAGTTAAGTATCCGGCTGCCGGGGTCCTGAGCAAGCGGGGGAGAAGGGCGGGCGCTAGCACCGCTGTCCTCCGCCCATAGCCCGGCGGCATGCCCGACTGCGAGTGGGCCCCCTGCTTTGTCAGGGCCCCGGCACTTGCCCGGGTGCTAAGGCTGGCTCTGGTCGTAATGACTTATTGCTGCAAAAGTAAGACAGTATTGAAGGCGACGAGCGGTCACCAAATATTGATGGGATTTTGATTTCTCTTTTGTTCGCTAAACTTGTGTTTTGTTAATTACTAACAAAAAAAAAATATTAAAACTTCTATTTGTGTAAACATTCTTACTTTACAGTCGCCGACACGTTAATGGCCACTTTGGCGTCTTGGGCAAAATCATCAGTGACAGTGACATTGTTGCAGATTCATGATGAGCGAGCGTGCTTGGCACTGCTCAATACTCGATTGAGTATTATGGGTGCTCAAGTCCCCACATATTTTGCGCCTGTTAGCCAATAAATGTGGCGATTTCCTACCATACATGGTAATGCCTAGCCATGTTGACTACCGACTAGTGTTGAGCCACCCCCGTAGTGTTCGGGTTCGGTTCGGTTCGTCGAACACCGGGATGTTCGAGGAACTGTTCGTCGAACTGTTCGTCGAACACCTTAGAACACCGTCGAACACCGTTAAAACCAATGGCAGGCAAACAAAAACATATAGAAACACATAGAAAACACCTTCAAAGGTGTCCAAAAGCTGACAAACTGCTCAGAAGACGCTCTCTTTAAAAAGCCGGCCGGCAATTCAGCAGCGGCATACACCGGTACCCGACAATTTAGACAAGAAGGAATAGAGCATCACACATAGATTAGATAGATAGAAACATGTCAGTCACACATATAAGAAGCACAGTGACAGTGTTGCTTACTGTACTTGTCATTTAGTGTAAAGAATTTATTAAAAAAATAATAGTGTTTTCGTGCACCGTCTCTTTAAAAAAGCCTGCCGGCAATTCAGCAGCGGTACCCGACAATTTATAACAGAAAGAATAGAGCATCACACATAGATAGATATAAACATGCCAATCACATATATAATAAGTACAGTGACAGTGTTGCTTACTGTACTTGTCATTTAGTGTAAAGGATTTATTTAAAAAAATAATAGTGTTTTCATGCACCGTCTCTTTAAAAAAGCCGGCCGGCAATTCAGCAGCGGTACCCGACAATTTAGAACAGAAAGATAGAGCATCACACATAGATTAGATAGATAGAAACATGTCAGTCACATATATATGAAGTACAGTGACAGTGTTGATTACTGTACTTGTCATTTAGTGTTAAAATAAAGGATTTATTAAAAAAAAAATTGGCGTGGGGTTCCCCGTAATTTTAGTCTCTAGCGGAGGTTAAGCAGACGGCTGGGGCAGATGTTTGAAGCCTGGGAAGGGGGTAATACCCACGGAGCTTCCCAGGCTACTAATATCAGCCCCCAGCTGAATACCTATCTTTTACTAGCTATTAAAATGGGGGACCCCCCCAAAAAAATGACGTGGGGTCCCCCCTATTTTAATAGCTAGCAAAGGCTAAGCAGACAGCTGGGGGCTGATATTAATAGCCCAGGAAGGGTGCCATGAATATTGGCCCCCTCCCAGGCTAGAAACACCAGCCGTCAGCTGTCCCAGAAATGGCGCATCCGTAGGATGCGCCAAATCTGGCACTTAGCCTCGCTCTTCCCACTGCCCTGTAGCGGTGGCAGTGGGGTAATAGGGCTGAGCTTGATGTCAGCTTATAATGCCAGCTGACATCAAGCCCAGGTTAGTAATGGAGAGGCGTCTATAAGACACCCCCATTACTAACCCCATAGTCAAAGTTAAAAGAAAACACAAACACCCAGAATAAAGTCCTTTAATTGAAATAAACACACAATTCTTTATTGTTCTAAATTAAACCATACTTGCCATCACGCCCATTCCAGCTGAAGCCAACGATCTCCTGCAATAAAAGTAAAATAATAAACCAACCTCATCCTTACCTTTCCATGGTTCCCACGACAGCTTCAGCTCTGCTACATCGAGATGACAGGCTGGACCGCAGCAGAACGCTGCCATCCAGCCTGTCATCCC
This sequence comes from Phyllobates terribilis, assembly GCF_046119375.1. Taxonomy (NCBI): domain Eukaryota; kingdom Metazoa; phylum Chordata; class Amphibia; order Anura; family Dendrobatidae; genus Phyllobates; species Phyllobates terribilis. The sequence goes on along the minus strand of NW_027362765.1, from coordinate 372,193,038 downwards.
GCAGACACTGAGAAGCGCAGGCATGCTTGCGCTCCTCAGTGTCTGGCTGTGACGGCATAAAGATGAGCCGAGGTCATGTCCAATGAACTCAGCTCACCTCATGCACGTCACTAACAGCGTGGGAGAATTCTCACGCTGAAGCGCTGAGTGCAGGAGAATTTTCCCACGCTGTCAGTGACGTGCATGAGGCTGATATTTAAATTTGGCGCACAAATCGGTGATTGGTCGTGGGCAGCGTCCGCGACCAATCAGCACAGTAGTGTTTAACTTTGGCGGCAAGATCAGTGATTGGTCGCGGTCAAGACGGCGACCAATCACCGATTTGTGCGGCACATTTAAATAGCGGCCGCGACCAATTGGATATCAGCGCCGCTCCCCGGTCCTCCCTTCACGCCCTAGCCGCATGGATGTCAGCGGCGCTGCCTGTGCGGATACTTCCGCTGCGAGAACCCGGGACATGAGCGGGCGCTCGGAGCAGAAGTATCCCGACCCGCAGCGCCGCTCCCCGGTCCTCCCTTCACACCCTAGCCGCTGATGTCCCCACAGTATCCGCATGGTGTTACAAAGGTCCGGACATTTGTGTTAAAAATCGCTGATTGGTCGCGGGCGCTGCCCGCGACCAATCACCGATTTGGGCGCCAATTTTAAATATCGGCCGCGACCAATCACCCATCTTGGCTCCACATTTAAACCCCGCTGTACTGATTGGTCGCGGACGCTATTTAAATGTGGCGCCAAAATCGGTGATTGGTCGCGCCCAGCGTCGGCGACCAATCAGCACAGCGGTGTTTAAATGTGGTGCCAAGATCGGTGATTGGTTGCGGCCGATATTTAAATTTGGCGCCCAAATCGGTGGTTGGTCGCGGGCAGCGCCAGCGACCAATCAGCGATTTTTAACACAAATGTCCGGACCTTAGTAACACCATGCGGATACTGTGGGGAGATCAGCGGCTAGGGTGTCAAGGGAGGACCGGGGAGCGGAGCTGCGGGTCGGGATACATCTGCTGCGAGCAGTCGCTCATCTCCCGGCTTCTCGCAGCGGAAGTATCCGACCAGGCAGCGGCGCTCCCCGGTCCTCACCAATACGATTCGCTGATTGGTCGCGCTCTCCGCACGCGACCAATCAGTGATCTTGGCACTAAAGTTAAACACCGCTCTGCTGATTGGTCGCGGAAACTGCCCGCGACCAATCACCGATTTGGGCGCCACATTTAAATAGCGGCCGCGACCAATCGGTGAGATTGGCGCCAAATTTAAACAACGCTCTGCTGATTGGTCGCGGACTCCAGCCGCGAGCAATCAGCGATATTGGCGCCAAATTTAAACCCCGCTCTGCTAATTGGTCGCGGATGCTGGCCGCGACTAATCAGCATTATTGGCGCCAAATTTAAACACCGCTCTGCTGATTGATCGCGGTCGCCGTCCGCAACCAATCAGCAGTATTGGCCCAAATTTAAACCCTGCTCGGCTGATTGGTCACGGTTGCCGGCCGCGACCAATCAGCAGTATTGGCGCCAAATTTAAACCCCGCTCTGCTGATGGGTCACGGTTGCCGGCCGCGACCAATCAGCGATTTTGGCGCCAAATTTAAACCCCGCTCTGCTGATTGGTCGCGACCGCCGGCTGCGACTAATCAACATTGTTGCCGCCAAATTTAAACACCGCCCTGCTGAATGGTCGCGGTCGTGACCAATCACCGTTATTGGCGCCAAATTTAAACACCGCTTTGCTGATTGGTCGCAACCGCAACCAATCAGCATTATTGGCGCAAAATTTAAACACCGCTTTGCTGATTGGTCGCATTCTGGGTGTTTGTGTTTTCTTTTAACTTTGACTATGGGGTTAGTAATGGGGGTGTCTTATAGACGCCTCTCCATTACTAACCTGGGCTTGATGTCAGCTGGCATTATAAGCTGACATCAACCCCAGCCCTATTACCCCACTGCCACCGCTACAGGGCAGTGGGAAGAGCGAGGCTAAGTGCCAGATTTGGCGCATCCTATGGATGCGCCAGTTCTGGGGCGGCTGATGGCTGGTGTTTCTAGCCTGGGAGGGGGCCAATATTCATGGCACCCTTCCTGAGCTATTAATATCAGCCCCCAGCTGTCTGCCTAGCCTTTGCTAGCTATTAAAATAGGGGGGACCCCACGTCATTTTTTTTGGGGGGGTCCCCCATTTTAATAGCTAGTAAAGGCTAGGTATTCAGCTGGGGGCTGATATTAGCAGCCTGGGATGCTCCGTGGGTATTACCCCCTTCCCAGGCTTCAAACATCTGCCCCAGCCGTCTGCTTAACCTCCGCTAGAGCCTAAAATTATGGGGACCCCCACGCCAATTTTTTTTTAAATAAATCCTTTATTTTAACACTAAATGACAAGTACAGTAAGCAACACTGTCACTGTACTTATTATATATGTGACTGACATGTTTCTATCTATCTAATCTATGTGTGATTCTCTATTCCTTCTATTCTAAATTGTCGGGTACCGCTGCTGAATTGCCGGCCGGCTTTTTTAAAGAGACAGTGCATGAAAACACTATTATTTTTTTTGATAAATCCTTTACACTAAATGACAAGTACAGTAAGCAACACTGTCACTGTACTTCATATATATGTGACTGACATGTTTCTATCTATCTAATCTATGTGTGAAGCTCTATTCTTTTTTGTTCTAAATTGTCGGGTACCGGTCTATGCCGCTGCTGAATTGCCGCTTTTCATGTTTCACTGTTGGCACTGTTCCCATCGATTTGGGCAATCACTGCAATGCCACAACCACCATGGCTGTGGCATTACAGTGAGTGGCAGACAATCCCTGCATGATTGGTGCTCAAAATAGCGCCAGACATGCAGGACACGCTTTTGGTGCACGAACAGTTATCGAACATAACCTCGAACAGCCGAATTTTTTGCAAACCGTTCGGGTTCGTCGAACAACTCGAACACCGCCCAAAACAGCTCGAATTTGAGATTGGCGAACAGTTCTAGTCGAACACCGCTCATCTCTACTACCGACACTCTGTATAGTTGCGTCTTGACATATGTGGTGCATAACTCTCAGCGATGAGTCCAATGCCGCAGATCATCAGGCTTCATTGATGCCACTCGGTTATTCTGGAGAGCTGCATCATGACGTATGTGGTGCGTGACTCTCAGAGATAAGCGAAATGCGACAGATCATCCGATTCGTTGATATCACCTGGTTATTCTGTAGAGCTGCATTGTGACATTCGTGGTGCGTGACTTTAGGCAATTAGTCAAATCCTGCAGAACATCAGGCTTCGTTGATGCCGCCCTTTTACTCTGGACAGCTGCGTTTTGACGGATTTGGTGCGTTACTCTCAATAATGAGTCAAATGCCGCAGATCATCACACTCTGTTGATGCCGCCCGGTTACTTGGTAGAGCTGCGTTGTCACATATGTGGTGCGTGACTTTCGGTGATGAGAGAAATGCCGCAGATCATCAGGCTTCGTTGATGCCGTCCGGTTACTCTTGGGTGCTGCGTCATGACGTATGTGGTGCGTGACTCTCAGCGATTAGTCGAATGCTGCAGGTTATCAGTTTCCACACAAGGGTCATGGGACGGTGATGGAACACAAGCTCCAGACCCTTCTGTCCTGGTTGTTATTACCCAGCAGCGAAAAGACAAAACAAAGGGAAAATACATGAAATAAAGTGGAAAAGAAAGTTGTCTGTGACTGAGGCAGAAGTCTACTTGTGTAAGTGCAGAATAAATCCAGACACACATGTAATGTATTCATAGCTTTTTTATAAGTCTACAATCTGGAGGAGAGAGGGGCAGCAGCTGCCATGCTGTAAGAGCTGGTGCAGTGCCGGCTGGAGCCCGGTCACTGGAGATCATCGTGTTGCAGATGCCGGCTCTGTAGTTTTCCCTCTGATGCCGGCAGTCGCTGGAGATTGCATCTCTAGAGTTGTTGGTCGCTGTATCTTGTCAGATACAACTTGCTGGTTTCTGTAGAAGCCGCACAGGAGCCACCAGTGGCTGCAGACTCCACACTGCGCATCATAGCTGGTCTGCAGCAGCTGCCAATATGACTTCTATGAAGAAGCCTCCAGAAGATGTCACTTCCCAGACTTTAGCTGCCGGCAGCTGAGGATTTCTAGATTCAGCCGGACACCATTCTTATCTTCCAGCTGAATAAATCTCAATCTGAAATCATATCCTGGAATAGGAGGAGATGAGGCTGATGAGTGGAGCTTCTCCTGCAGTCAGTGCACTGCTGAGGACTGATGCATCCGGAAGAGGCTTGAGAGTTTCCTGCCGGCAGCTCACTGACCATAGTGCAGCACACAGTGCAGATAAGACGATGCCGGCACACTAAACAGACCGGCTCCAGAGGTGAGTGCACAGGAGAACACTGCAGCATTCATCAGGGGGATGACAATCTGCTGCCGGCATCTCATTGTAGATAGGCTGTAGTCAGAGGAGGTAGGAGGAGGCCGGCACAGTGAAGCAGCCCCGCTCCTGTGGTCAGTGAGTCCTCTCCTGAGCACATACATTGCTGACAATGAATTGCATCGGCAGCTGCAGAGATCCGACCTCCTGGGACTGGAGGGAATGTGTCCCCGGAGCAGAGAGCTGCAGAGGAGCCGGCACATCGGTGCAGAGAAGAGATCCGTCCCTGCACACAGTGCACCAGCCACACGGACTCTGCGGGGGAATCCACCACCTCTGTCTCATCCAATAAGGTTTATTGCGGAGCTTAGATAGCAAAGAAGACGAGAAGATCTGAAGGAGAGCAAGCACCGACCGGCCGCTGCCGGCACATGAAGCTGCAGCGGTACCGCTCCCCGGCTCCATCCGCTCAATGAGAACTTGCAGTAAAAATCAACTTCTACCTCCGACCACAACCGCACAGAGAAGGCGATCTCTGCCTCTCGCTGGGATATTGCTATGTGCAGCCGGGACAGCAGAGTGACTGAAGCCATGGTCTCCGCTGGAGAGAGACGGCTGCCGGCAGACCGGCTTATATAACCTGCAGGAGTTGTGACGTCATAGGAGGGGCCGATTACAGCCGGCATTACAGAACTGCGTTCGGTAACGATGTTTCGCTGGAGCAAAGAAGCCGAAATTGTGTCTGTAGTGTTCGTTAACAAATTTTTGCTGGAGTAAAGAAGCCGAAATTGTGTCTGTAGTGTTCGTTAACGATTTTTCGCTGGAGCAAAGAAGCCGAAATTGCGTCTGTAGTGTTCGTTAACGATTTTTCACTGGAGCAAAGAAGCCGAAATTGTGTCTGTAGTGTTCGTTAACGATTTTTCGCTGGAGCAAAGAAGCCGAAATTGCGTCTGTAGTGTTCGTTAACGATTTTTCGCTGGAGCAAAGAAGCCGAAATTGTATCTGTAGTGTTCGTTAATGAATTTTTGCTGGAGCAAAGAAGCCGAAATTGCGTCTGTAGTGTTCGTTAACGATTTTTCGCTGGAGCAAAGAAGCCGAAATTGCGTCTGTAGTGTTCGTTAACGATTTTTCGCTGGACCAAACAAGCCGAAATTACGTCTGTAGTGTTCGTTAACGATTTTTCGCTGGAGCAAAGAAGCCGAAATTGCGTCTGTAGTGTTCGTTAACGATTTTTCGCTGGAGCAAAGAAGCCGAAATTGTGTCTGTAGTGTTTGTTAATGATATTTCGCAGGAGCAAAGAAGCCGAAATTGTGTCTGTAGTGTTCGTTAATGATTTTTCGCTGGAGCAAAGAAGCCGAAATTGTGTCTGTAGTGTTCGTTAACGATTTTTCGCTGGAGCAAAGAAGCCGAAATTGTGTCTGTAGTGTTCGTTAACGATTTTTCGCTGGAGCAAAGAAGCCGAAATTGCGTCTGTAGTGTTCGTTAACGATTTTTCGCTGGAGCAAAGAAGCCGAAATTGCGTCTGTAGTGTTCGTTAACGATTTTTCGCTGGAGCAAAGAAGCCGAAATTGCGTCTGTAGTGTTCGTTAACGATTTTTCGCTGGAGCAAAGAAGCCGAAATTGTGTCTGTAGTGTTTGTTAACGATATTTCGCTGGAGCAAAGAAGCCGAAATTGTGTCTGTAGTGTTCGTTAATGATTTTTCGCTGGAGCAAAGAAGCCGAAATTGTGTCTGTAGTGTTCGTTAACGATTTTTCGCTGGAGCAAAGAAGCCGAAATTGTGTCTGTAGTGTTCGTTAACGATTTTTCGCTGGAGCAAAGAAGCCGAAATTGTGTCTGTAGTGTTCGTTAACGATTTTTCGCTGGAGCAAAGAAGCCGAAATTGTGTCTGTAGTGTTCGTTAACGATTTTTCGCTGGAACAAAGAAGCCGAAATTGTGTCTGTAGTGTTCGTTAATGATTTTTCGCTGGAGCAAAGAAGCCGAAATTGTGTCTGTAGTGTTCGTTAACGATTTTTCGCTGGAGCAAAGAAGCCGAAATTGTGTCTGTAGTAGTACCACTGTCTCTGATGATGCAGCTGAGGACACCGAAGTGGCCGGCAGTGCGCCGGCACTAGAAAATTTGCCCGGCAACCACGGCTGCCTTCGGTCTGGCTTATATAAACTTTTACACAGTCATTACTTTCTAGCACATTCCCTCTGTCTCTTATTGGTGGTGGAGATTAGAGGGAGGAGTGGAGAGCGGAGTCATCTATGTCGTCTCTATATAATTATTTCTTTCCTGCTCATTTCCTCGTTGTCTCCGTGCAGTGAGCTCGTCGGTGGCTGCAGCCGGTGAAGCGAAATCTGATATTTCCTGATGTTATTTTCATATTTCTGTTCCATTATTGTAACACAAATACAAATGTAATGTAAGTGCGGACTACAGCACTGTTCCTCTGTTGGAGCAAAGAAACCAAAACTGTGTCTGCAGTAGTATCACTGTCTGATGATGCAGCTGAGGACGCCGAAGTGGCCGGCAATGCGCCGGCACTGGAAAATCTGCCCGGCAATGATGTGAGGAGCCGACTACAGATCTAGCCGAAAATGCGGAGTCAATTACTCAGCACTGCGGTATAGTGGGAAGCCGGACACAATGCCGGCAGGGGTCCGGCACTCAGGGTCATCTCCTTACTCTGCTCAATACCTACAAATTCGTCTGTGTTCATATATACCTTACAGTCTTTGTGGCAAATCCTTCCAAATATGTTTTCTTTGTTGCCTTTTTGTGGGATAAAAATGTTTAATTTTGTTTTCGTGATATTTATTCTTTTATTTACACCTTTTGTAACTATCTTCGTTATTACAGGCGCAGTACTGGTTATTTCATTGTTTTCTTGTTTTTTCTGTTGTTCGGCGTTACGCAAGTGATTTTGGTTATGCAGATGTTTTAGGCTAATTAATTTGCGACATTTTAAAATGACAGAAAAAGGCAAAAAAATAAAATATATATATTATTGATGCCATTTTGACGAATTTGATGGAAAAAAAATTACAACAAAAATCAAAAGTCAGAAAAAGTCACCGAAAAAAAAACACAATAGATGAATCGGTGACGAGTATTTTCAGCTTCGTCCAATAAAATGCAGGATGGAAACCCAACTGGACCCTCTTAGGGGGCTTTCATACTGCGTTCAGGCACCAGCTCAGTGGCTCTATCAAGACTTATATCCGAACCCTCGCAAAATGGGATTCGGGTGAATGTGCCGATGGCACCATAGAGTATAACGAGTGAACTTGTGTTTTGTCGTGCATCATTTTCGGCGTGTACAATTACTGGCGACGAACACCCAGACACAGTGTACTACTATAGACTATTAAATGCAATGGGGTCGGAGCATTAACGCTGGGCTCTGGAGTTCAGGGGGTCCGTCACTTGCATTTTTTTTGTGTTTTTGTTACTATAATGTGTGCTTCACCAGCTTCAGCCTCCAACATCCTCACTCCACGGAGACAACGAGGAAATGAGCTGGAAATAAATAAATAATTCTAATATATATAGAGACGACATAGATGACTCCGCCCTCTGCTCCTCCTTCTAATCACCACCACCAATAGGAGGCAGAGGGAATGTGCTAGAAAGTAATGACCATGTGAATGAGGTGTAACAGTCAGCGCCCTCCCCCCACACTCAGGACCCTGCACTCAGGACAGTTTCTCAGCTGCAGCACCAGGAGTAATGTCTGGAGGTTTATACTGGAAACATGAAATGTTCATCTGCAGAACTGATCTGGAGATTGTTACTGCTGGAGCGTCACATCCGGGTGTTGTCAGATCAGTGGTCGCCGCTCTCGCTGTATCATTGTCGTCTCTGTCACATCCTCTTGTATCTTTTACATTTTACTTCTCAGCTTTATTGAGGTTGTATGAGACTGATCTCTGTGTGATGGCGGAAAAAAATCATCTGCGTCACTTAAAGTGGAAAAAAAGAGTTTTTTCCAAGCCTGGTAATGCGGCGCCTCTTATCTCCAATGCAGGATGTCACTTCTCCCCCCCAAATAATGCCCCATGCAGGATGTCCCTTTCCCCACCATATAATGCCCCATGCAGTATGTCCCTTTCCCCACCATATAATGCCCCATGCAGGATGTCGCTTTCCCCACCATATAATGCCCCATGCAGTATGTCCCTTTCCCCACCATATAATGCCCCATGCAGGATGCACCCCCCATATAATGCCCCATGCAGGATGTCCCTTTCCCCCAACATATAATGAACCATATAGGATGTCCCTTTCCCCCACCATATAATGCCCCATGCAGGATGTCACCCCCCATATAATGCGCCATGCAGGATGTCACCCCCCCAAATAAAGCCCCATGCAGGATGTCACTCCGCCATGTAATGCCCCATATAGGATGTCCCTTTCCCCCACCATATAATGCCCCATGCAGGAAGTCACCCCCCATATAATGCCCCATGCAGGATGTCACCCCCCCATATAAAGCCCCATGCAGGATGTCACTCCGCCATGTAATGCCCCATGCCTCCATACATTAACAAAAGAAAAAATCAAATACTCACCTCACTTCTCACCTGCTGCTGCTCAGGTCCGGAATCCAGCGTCGCCGGCATCGTTCCGCTCCGCGCTGCCTGTGATGGCTCAGGGGAGTGTGCGGTGGAAAGACGTCATTGCACCCTCTGACCTGAGACGTCACAGGGAGCGCACAGCAGGACGACAGCGGATCTGTGGAGGCACGGGGAGAGTGAAGTATCCGGCTGCCGGGGCCCTGATCAACGGGGAGAAGGGCGGGCACTAGCACCGCTGTCCTCCGCTCATAGCCCGGCGGCGTGCCCGACCGCGAGTGGGCCCCGTGCCTTGTCAGGGCCCCGGGACTTGACCTGGTGCTAAGGCTGGCTCTGGTCGTAATGCCTTATTGCTGCAAAAGTAAGACAGTATTGAAGGCGACGAGCGGTCACCAAATATTGATGGGATTTTGATTTCTCTTTTGTTCGCTAAACTTGTGTTTTGTTGATTACTAACAAGAAAAAACTATTAAAACTTCTATTTGTGTAAACATTCTTACTTTACATTTGCCGACGCGTTAATGGCCACTTTGGCGTCCTGGGCTGAATCATCAGTGACAGTGACATTGTTGCAGATTCATGATGAGCGAGCGTGCTTGGCACTGCTCAATACTCGATTGAGTATCGTTTGTGCTTGAGTCCCCACATGTTTTGCGCCTGTTAGGCAATAAATGTGGCGAGTGCCTACCATACATGGTAATGCCTAGCCATGTTGACTACTGACAATCTGTATAGTTGTGTCTTGACATATGTGGTGCCTAACTCTCATCGATGTGTCAAATGCCTCTGATGATCAGGCTTCATTGATGCCACTCGGTTATTCTGGAGAGCTGCGCTGTGACGTATGTGGTGCGTGATTCTCGGCAATCAGTTACATGCTGTAGCTCCTCAAGCTCTGTTGATGCCGACCGGTTATTCTGGAGAGCTGCGTCATGACGTATGTGGTGCAAGACTCTCAGAGATAAGTGAAATGCGACAGAACATCCGATTTGTTGATATCACCTGGTTATTCTGTAGAGCTGCATTGTGACATTCGTGGTGCGTGACTTTAGGCAATTAGTCAAATCCTGCAGAACATCAGGCTTCGTTGATGTCGCCCTTTTACTCTGGACAGGTGCGTTTTGACGGATTTGGTGCGTTACTCTCAGTAATGAGTCAAATGCCGCAGATCATCACACTCTGTTGATGCCGCCCGGTTACTTGGTAGAGCTGCGTTGTCACATATGTGGTGCGTGACTCTCAGCGATTAGTCGAATGCTGCAGGTTATCAGTTTCCACACAAGGGTCATGGGACGGTGATGGAACACAAGCTCCAGACCCTTCTGTCCTGGTTGTTATTACCCAGCAGCGAAAAGACAAAACAAAGGGAAAATACATGAAATAAAGTGGAAAAGAAAGTTGTCTGTGACTGAGGCAGAAGTCTACTTGTGTAAGTGCAGAATAAATCCAGACACACATGTAATGTATTCATAGCTTTTTATAAGTCTACAATCTGGAGGAGAGAGGGGCAGCAGCTGCCATGCTGTAAGAGCTGGTGCAGTGCCGGCTGGAGCCCGGTCACTGGAGAGCATCGTGTTGCAGATGCCGGCTCTGTAGTTTTCCCTCTGATGCCGGCAGTCGCTGGAGATTGCATCTCTAGAGTTGTTGGTCGCTGTATCTTGTCAGATACAACTTGCTGGTTTCTGTAGAAGCCGCACAGGAGCCACCAGTGGCTGCAGACTCCACACTGCGCATCATAGCTGGTCTGCAGCAGCTGCCAATATGACTTCTATGAAGAAGCCTCCAGAAGATGTCACTTCCCAGACTTTAGCTGCCGGCAGCTGAGGATTTCTAGATTCAGCCGGACACCATTCTTATCTTCCAGCTGAATAAATCTCAATCTGAAATCATATCCTGGAATAGGAGGAGATGAGGCTGATGAGTGGAGCTTCTCCTGCAGTCAGTGCACTGCTGAGGACTGATGCATCCGGAAGAGGCTTGAAAGTTTCCTGCCGGCAGCTCACTGACCATAGTGCAGCACACAGTGCAGATAAGACGATGCCGGCACACTAAACAGACCGGCTCCAGAGGTGAGTGCACAGGAGAACACTGCAGCATTCAGCAGGGGAATGACAATCTGCTGCCGGCATCTCATTGTAGATAGGCTGTAGTCAGAGGAGGTAGGAGGATGCCGGCACAGTGAAGCAGCCCCGCTCCTGTGGTCAGTGAGACCTCTCCTGAGCACATACATTGCTGACAATGAATTGCATCGGCAGCTGCAGAGATCCGACCTCCTGGGACTGGAGGGAATGTGTCCCCGGAGCAGAGAGCTGCAGAGGAGCCGGCACATCGGTGCAGAGAAGAGATCCGTCCCTGCACACAGTGCACCAGCCACACGGACTCTGCGGGGGAATCGACCACCTCTGTCTCATCCAATAAGGTTTATTGCGAAGCTTAGATAGCAAAGAAGACGAGAAGATCTGAAGAAGAGCAAGCACCGACCGGCCGCTGCCGGCACATGAAGCTGCAGCGGTACCGCTCCCCGGGTCCATCCGATCAATGAGAACTTGCAGTAAAAATCAACTTCTACCTCCGACCACAACCGCACAGAGAAGGCGATCTCTGCCTCTCGCTCGGATATTGCTATGTGCAGCCGGGACTGCAGAGTGACTGAAGCCATGGTCTCCACTGGAGAGAGACGGCTGCCGGCAGACCGGCTTATATAACCTGCAGGAGCTGTGACGTCATAGGAGGGGCCGACTACTGCCGGCATTACAGGACTGCGTTCGTTACCGATTTTTCGTTGGAGCAAAGAAGCCGAAATTGTGTCTGTAGAGTTCGTTAACGATTTTTCGCTGGAGCAAAGAAGCCGAAATTGTGTCTGTAGTGTTCGTTAACGATTTTTCGCTGGAGCAAAGAAGCCGAAATTGTGTCTGTAGAGTTCGTTAACGATTTTTCGCTGGAGCAAAGAAGCCGAAATTGTGTCTGTAGTGTTCGTTAACGATTTTTCGCTGGAGCAAAGAAGCCGAAATTGTGTCTGTAGAGTTCGTTAACGATTTTTCGCTGGAGCAAAGAAGCCGAAATTGTGTCTGTAGTGTTCGTTAACGATTTTTCGCTGGAGCAAAGAAGCCGAAATTGTGTCTGTAGTGTTCGTTAACGATTTTTCGCTGTAGCAAAAAAGCCGAAATTGTGTCTGTAGTGTTCGTTAACGATGTTTCGCTGGAGCAAAAAAGCCGAAATTGTGTCTGTAGTGTTCGTTAACGATGTTTCGCTGGAGCAAAGAAGCCGAAATTGTGTCTGTAGTGTTCGTTAACGATTTTTCGCTGGAGCAAAAAAGCCGAAATTGTGTCTGTAGTGTTCGTTAACGATGTTTCGCTGGAGCAAAGAAGCCGAAATTGTGTCTGTAGTGTTCGTTAACGATTTTTCGCTGGAGCAAAGAAGCCGAAATTGTGTCTGTAGTAGTACCACTGTCTCTGATAATGCAACTGAGGACGCCGAAGTGGCTGGCAGAGCGCCGGCACTAGAAAATTTGCCCGGCAACCAGGCTGCCTTCGGTCTGGCTTATATAAACTTTTACCCAGTCATTACTTTCTAGCACATTCCCTCTGTCTCTTATTGGTGGTGGAGATTAGAGGGAGGAGTGGAGAGCGGAGTCATCTATGTCGTCTCTCTATATAATTATTTCTTTCCTGCTCATTTCCTCGTTGTCTCCGTGCAGTGAGCTCGTCGGTGGCTGCAGCCGGTGAAACGAAATCTGATATTTCCTGATGTTATTTTCATATTTCTGTTCCATTATTGTAACACAAATACAATAGTAATGTAAGTGCCGAATACAGCCGGCATTACAGGACTGCGGTTCTTACCCACTTTTTGCTCTGCTGGAGCAAAGAAACCATATTTATTCTTTTATTTACACCTTTTGTAACTAACTTCGTCATTACAGGCGCAGTACTGGTTATTTCATTGTTTTCTTGTTTTTTCTGTTGTTCGGCGTTACGCAAGTGATTTTGGTTATGCAGATGTTTTAGGCTAATTAATTTGCGACATTTTAAAATGACAGAAAAAAAGGCAAAAAAATAAAATATATATATTATTGATGACATTTTGACGAATTTGATGGAAAAAAAATTACAACAAAAATTAAAAGTCAGAAAAAGTCACCGAACCAAAAAACACAATAGATGAATCGATGACGAGTATTTTCAGCTTCGTCCAATAAAATGCAGGATGGAAACCCAACTGGACCCTCTTAGGGGGCTTTCATACTGCGTTCAGCCTCCAGCTCAGTGGCTCTATCAAGGCTTATATCCGAACCCTCGCAAAATGAGATTCGGGCGAATGTGCCGACGGCGCCATAGACTATAACGAGTGAACATGTGCTCTGTCGTGCATATTTTCGGCATGTACGACTACTGGCAACGAACACCCAGACACAGTCTACTACTATAGACCCTTATAGGCAATGGGGTTTGACGTTGGGCTCTGGAGTTCAGGGGGTCCGTCACTTACATGAATTTTTAATTTTTTTACTATAATGGAACTGAAATATGAAAATAACATCAGAAAATATAAAGATTGTGCTTCACCAGCTTCAGCCTCCAACATCCTCATATGAGACTGATCTCTGTGTGATGGCGGAAAAAAATCATCTGCGTCACTTAAAGTGGAGAAACAAAGAGTTTTTTCCAAGCCTGGTAATGCAGCGCCAGGGGCGGATTAAAAGTAACAAGGGCCCCGGGCAGTTTAAAAGGCGCAGCCCCCCCCCCACACACACAAACACCTGATGTATCACATGTCACATGATCCCCTGTGATAGATCATGTGATAGTTCACGTGAAATTAATTTGGCACAATATTAATTATAATAATTTTTTTTCGGCTGTGTGCCCACTATGTGTTTTTTAAGCGCAATTCCACTGCAGAAACGCTTAAAAAATGCTTGGTAGAAGGTCTGCCGTGTTCCCCAATGATAATCTGCATGTGCTGTGCACATGCGGAAATTTCCACAGCGGAAAAGCATTGCGGAAAAATCCGCAGCACTACCAGTTATTTTGCGGAAGCGCTGCGTTTTCGCTCCTCCAGATCCGGGTACCATAGAACCTGTAAGAAAAGAATAAAATAAAAAAAAATATTATACTTACCTTCTGATACCCCCGGTGTCTTTATCCGATGCGTCCTGGCTTGCCCGCAGCTCGCGATGGTCTGAAAAGGACCTGCCATGACGTCATTTAGTCATGTGACAGGTCACGCGACCGCTGACGTCGGCAGGCCATCAGAAAGTAATTATATATTTATTTTTTACCATTCTATTGGTCACACTATATAAATCAATGCCGGTTGCATGGATTTATATAGTGTGACCAAGTTGTCAAGCACTTTCCATGTGATGCTAAAATCGCTTGGAAAGCGCTTGTCAACCCACATGCAGAAATGCATGTGAAGAACGCTTCACTTCCGCTTGTCCCTGGCAGGAAAAACGCATGTGAAATCCACATGCGTTTTTTCTGCCACGGAGATGCAGAAACGCTCAATAAAAATCCGCAGCATTTCTGCATCGTGAGCACTTAGCCTTATAATAATTGTATGACTTAATATTGAGCACACGTAGCCATCTATACACAGCGGGAGGCCGCACGTAACCATCTATACACAGCAGGAGGCCGCACGTAGCCATCTATACACAGCGGGAGGCCGCACGTAGCCATCTATAAACAGCAGGAGGCCGCACAAAGCCATGTATACACAGCAGCAGGCCGCACGTAGCATGTATACACAGCAGGAGGCCGCGCGTAGCCATCGATATACAGCGGGAGGCCGCACGGTGCCATCTATACACAGCGGGAGGCCGCACGACACCGTTTATACAGAGCGGGAGGCCGCACGTAGCCATCTATACACAGCGGGAGGCCTCACGTAGCCATGTATACACAGCAGGAGGCCGCACGTAGCCATCTATACACAGCAGGAGGCCGCACGTAGCCATCTATACACAGCAGGAGGCCGCACGGTGCCATCAATACACCCCAGGAGGCCGCACGTTGCCATCTATACACAGCGGGAGGCCGCATGTAGCCATCTATACACAGCAGCAGGCCGCACGTAGCCATCTGTACACAGCAGGAGGCCGCACGGTGCCATCAATATACAGGAGAAGGCCGCACGTTGCCATCTATACACAGCGGGAGGCCGCACGTAGCCATCTATACACAGCGGGAGGCCGCACATAGCCATGTATACACAGTAGGAGGCAGCACGTAGCCATCTATACACAGCAGGAGGCCGCACGTAGCCATCTATACACAGCAGGAGGCCGCACGGTGCCATCAATATACAGGAGAAGGCCGCACGTTGCCATCTATACACAGCGGGAGGCCGCACGTAGCCATCTATACACAGCGGGAGGCCGCACATAGCCATGTATACACAGTAGGAGGCAGCACGTAGCCATCTATGCACAGCGGGAGGCCGCACGTAGCCATCTATACACAGCGGGAGGCCGCACATAGCCATCTATTCACAGCAGGAGGCAGCATGTAGCCATCTATACACAGCGGGAGGCCGCACGTAGCCATCTATACACAGCGGAAGGCCTCATGTAGCCATTTATGCACAGCGGGAGGCCACACGTAGCCATCTATACACAGCGGGAAGCCGCACGTAGCCATCTATACTCAGCATTAGGCGACACGATACCATCTATACATAGCAGTAGGCCGCACGTAGCCATCTATACACAGCGGAAGGCCACATGTAGCCATCTATGCACAGCGGTAGGCCACATGTAGCCATCTATACATAGTGGGAGGCCGCACGTAACCATCTATACACAGCGGGAGGCCACACGGCGCCCCCCCCAGAAACAGTGGGAGGCCGCATGCAGTCACGCACACACACAAATATACAGTACAGACCAAAAGTTTGGACACACCTTCTCATTTAAAGATTTTTCTGTATTTTCATGACTATGAAAATTGTACATTCACACTGAAGGCATCAAAACTATGAATTAACATATGTGGAATTATATACTTAACAAAAAAGTGTGAAACAGCTGAAAATATGTCTTATATTCTAGGTTCTTCAAAGTAGCCACCTTTTGCTTTAATGACTGCTTTGCACACTCTTGGCATTCTCTTGATGATCTTCAAGAGGTAGTCACCGGAAATGGTCTTCCAACAATCTTGAAGGAGTTTCCAGAGATGCTTAGCACTTGTTGGCCCTTTTGCCTTCACTCTGCGGTCCAGCTCACCCCAAACCATCTAGATTGGGTTCAGGTCTGGTGACTGTGGAGGCCAGGTCATCTGGCGTAGCACCCCATCACTCTTCTTCTTGGTCAAATAGCCATTACACAGCCTGGAGGATTGTTTGGGGTCATTGTCCTGTTGAAAAAGAAATGATGGTCCAACTAAACGCAAACCGGATGGAATAGCATGCTGCTGCAAGATGCTGTGGTAGCCATGCTGGTTCAGTATGCCTTCAATTTTGAATAAATCCCCAACAGTGTCACCAGCAAAGCACCCCCACACCATCACACCTCCTCCTCCATGCTTCACGGTGGGAACCAGGCATGTAGAGTCCATCCGTTCACCTTTTCTACGTCGCACAAAGACACGGTGGTTGGAACCAAAGATCTCAAATTTGAACTCATCAGACCAAAGCACAGATTTCCACTGGTCTAATGTCCATTCCTTGTGTTCTTTGGCCCCAAGAAGTCTCTTCTGCTTGTTGCCTGTCCTTAGCAGTGGTTTCCTAGCTGCTATTTTACCATGAAGGCCTGCTGCACAAAGTCTCCTCTTAACAGTTGTTGAAGAGATGTGTCTGCTGCTTGAACTCTGTGTGGCATTGACCTGGTCTCTAATCTGAGCTGCTGTTAACCTGCGATTTCTGAGGCTGGTGACTCAGATAAACTTATCCTCAGAAGCAGAGGTGACTCTTGGTCTTCCTTTCCTGGGGCGGTCCTCATGTGAGACAGTTTTTTTGTAGCGCTTGATGCTTTTTGTAACTGCACTTGGGGACACTTTCAAAGTTTTCCCAATTTTTCGGACTGACTGACCTTCATTTCTTAAAGTAATGATGGCCACTCGTTTTTCTTTACTTAGCTGCTTTTTTCTTTCCATAATACAAATTCTAACAGTCTATTCAGTAGGACTATCAGCTGTGTATCCACCAGACTTCTGCACAACACAACTGATGGTCCCAACCCAATTTATAAGGCAAGAAATCCCACTTATTAAACCTGACAGGGCACACCTGTGAAGTGAAAACCATTTCCGGTGACTACCTCTTGAAGCTCATCAAGAGAATGCCAAGAGTGTGCAAAGCAGTCATCAAAGCAAAAGGTGGCTACTTTGAAGAACCTAGAATATAAGACATATTTTCAGTTGTTTCACACTTTTTTGTTAAGTATATAATTCCACATGTGTTAATTCATAGATTTGATGCCTTCAGTGTGAATGTACAATTTTCATAGTCATGAAAATACAGAAAAATCTTTAAATGGGAAGGTGTGTCCAAACTTTTGGTCTGTACTGTATACAGACATATACATACACGTATAAACACATTTGAAACACAAAAATACATATAAACAGACATCACACAATGATATCTGCCTGCACACACACACACACACACACACACACACTCACGATCCTCCTGCTCGGCTCCAGTCCTCCTGCTCCTCTCCGGTGCAGCGCGCACTGCGTGACGTCACAGCTAGGTGACACGGCCGCACACAGCACCGTGTCTACTAGCTGTGACGCGGCTGGGCCAGCACAGGGGAGTTAAAAGCTGCAGTGGTGGCCCGGCCGAAGAAGTAGCGGCCGTGCGCTGCTGCTGGGGGAGCGGTCCGAGGGCTCCCCCGCCATTGTCTGCCGGTATGTGCCGTGGCGCCGCACATATTATAATGAGGGCAATCTGGCCCCGGTCCCCCGGGTGATAGCCCAGTTTACCCTCATTATAATCCGCCTTTGTGCGGCGCCCCTTATATCCAATATGTTGGGCCAAGTGGAGAAGTAAAGAAGGAGCCACCTGTATAGTAATGTATCCAGAAAGGATTTTATCCTTTTTTGCCATTCTCTTCGCACTCTCTATTCCTGCAGCGGTTGCTTGTTTTTCTGCCTTCCTGACTCTGCTTTTGACTTTCTTACTTAGCTTTGCTAAACAGCTATTGGCTGCGTGCTCTGTGCTTTGTCCTCAGGGCCGGCTCCAGGTTTTTCTAGGCCCCGGGCGAAAGAGTCTCAGTGGCCCCTTTAACACATACCACGATTCATGATACACAGATACCGCAGATAAATATATATATATATATATATATATATATATATATATATAGTACAATGCAAAGATTTCACTTCTTACATTACATGAGTGATATCTTTTGTAAATTCCACAATAGCTCAGAAACCAGCGAATCGCTCCACACAGTATACTGGCCTCCATATAACACTCCATACAGGACACTGACCCCCATAAAATGCTCCATACGAAAAACTGGCCCTCATATAAATCTCCATACAGAATACTGGCCCCGATATAACGCTCCATACAGAATACTGGCCCCCATAAAATGCTCCACACAGTATACTGGCCCCCATAGAATGCTCCATACTGAATACTGGCCCCAATAAAATGCTCCATACGGAATATTGGCCCCCATATAACACTCCATACAGAATACTGGCCCCCATATAACGCTCCATACAGAATACTGGCCCCCATGTAACGCTCCGTACAGGATACTGGCCCTCATATAACGCTCTATTCAAGATACTGGCTCCCATATAAGGCTCCATATAGGATACTGTCCCCCATATAATGCTCCATACAGGCTATCCCCCCCACATAATGCCCTATGCAGGCTGTTCCCCCCTTATAATGCCCATGCAGGCTGTTCCCCTCTTATAATGCCCCATGCAGGATATCACCCCCTTATAACGCCCCATGCAGGCTGTTCCCCTCTTATAATGCCCCGTGCAGGATGTCACTTTTCCCCCCCATATAATGCACCATGCAGGATGTCCCTTACCTTCCCATATAATGCCCCATGTAGGATGTCCCTTTCCCAGCCAAATAATGCCCCATGCACGATGTCCCTTTCCCCCACCACATAATGCCCCACGCAGGATGTCCCTTTTCCCCCACCACATAATGCCATGGAGGATGTCACCTCTCCCCCATGTAATGCCCCATGCAGGATGTCCCTTTCCCCCGATATTATGCCCCATGCAGAATGTCACCCCCCCATATATTGCCCCATGCAGGATATCCCTTTCCCCCACCATATAATGCCCTATGCAGGATATCACCCCCCATATAATGCCCCATGCAGGATGTCACCCCCACCCATATAATGCCCCATGCAGGATGTCACTCCGTCATATCATGCCCCATGCAGCATGTCACCCCCCATATATTACCCTATGCAGAATATCCCTGTCCCCCAAAATATAATGCCCCATGCAGGATGTCACCCACCCATATAATGTCCCATGCAGGATGGCAGTCCCCCATATAATGCCCCATGCAGGATGTCACTCCCCCATATCATGCCCCATTCAGCATGTCACCCCCCCATATATTGCCCCATGCAGGATATCCCTTTCCCCCACGATATAATGCCCCATGCAGGATGTAACCCCCCATATAATACCCCATGCAGGATGTCACTCCCCCATGTTATGCCCCATGCAGGATGTCACCCCCCCATATAATGCCCCATGCAGGATGTCACCCCCCATATAATGCCGCATGCAGGATGTCACTTGCCCATATAATGACCCATGCAGGATGTCACCCTCCCCCCCATATAATGCCCCATGCCTCCATAACATTCCGCTCTGCGCTGCCTGTGATGGCTCAGGGGAGTGTGCGGTGGAAAGACGTCAAAGGGAGCACACAGCAGGAAGACAGCGGATCTGTGGAGGCACGTGGAGAGGTAATATCCGGCTGCCAGGGCCCTGAGCAAGCGGGAGAGAAGGGCAGGCGCTGGCAACGCTCTCCTCCGTCCATAGCCCGGCGGGGTGCCCGACCGCGAGTGGGCCCCCCGCCTGCTCAGGGCCCCTGCACTTGCCCAGGTGCTAACGCTGGCCCTGGTCGTTATGACTTCTTGCTGCAAACTTGTGACAGTATTGAAGGTGACGAGCGGTCACCAAATATTGATGGAATTTTGATTTCTCTTTTGTTCAATAAACTTGTGTTTTGTTAATTACTAAAAAATACACTATTAAAACTTCTATTTGTGTAAACATTCTTACTTTACAGTCACCGACGCGTTATTGGCCACTTTGGCATCCTGGGCAGAATTATCAGTGATATTGTTGCAGATTCATGATGAGCGAGCGTGCTTGGCACTGCTCAATACTTGATTGAGTATCGTGGGTGCTCGAGTCCCCACATGTTTTGCGCCTGTTAGCCAATAAATGTGGCGATTACCTGCCATACATGGTAATGCCTAGCCATGTTGACTACCGACACTCTGTATAGTTGCGTCTTGACATATGTGGTGCATAACTCTCAGCGATAAATCAAATGCCGCAGAACATCAGGCTTCATTGATGCCACTCGGTTATTCTGGAGAGCTGCGCTGTGACGTACGTGGTGCGGGATTCTCGGCAATCAGTTACATGCTGTAGGCAGAAGTCTACTTGTGTAAGTGCAGAATAAATCCAGACACACATGTAATGTATTCATAGCTTTTTATAAGTCTACAATCTGGAGAAGAGAGGGGCAGCAGCTGCCATGCTGTAAGAGCTGGTGCAGTGCAGGCTGGAGCCCGGTCACTGGAGATCATCATGTTGCAGATGCCGACTCTGTAGTTTTCCCTCTGATGCCGGCAGTCGCTGGAGATTGCATCTCTAGAGTTGTTGGTCGCTGTATCTTGTCAGATACAACTTGCTGGTTTCTGTTGAAGCCGCACAGGAGCCACAAGCGGCTGCAGACACCGCACTGCGCATCATAGCTGGTCTGCAGCAGCTGCCAATATGACTTCTATGAAGATGTAGCACCCTGAGGATTCGGCTTCTACAGGGGTATTACACCTCAAGCCAGAGGTGTGGTATTCCACTCCCGGGTAAGGATGGAGTGTGGAACTGAGCTTAGTAGGCTGCATGCACTACATACATCCCATTTCCGGGGGACAGAACAACGGTACTCCCACCAGTATATGTGCAGGTACGACAGCGTCTGTCCCTGGCTGGAGTGGGAGGGGGGTGGAACATCCCAGTAGTGTAGGGGCAGATAGGGGGAGTAGTCTGGGTAAAGCTAGGAGCTCATTGGGTGCTGGTCACCTGGGCTCACACATAGAGGGAGTATATAAGGTGGGCACCATCTTAGGTCAGGGTTCGGTTCAGTTCAGGCAGGAGGAGAAGAGCAGAGGAGCTCAGCCAGGAGGGCTGACAGGGAGCTGTGGCTCCGGCTGGGCCCAGCTCCAGAGCAAGGCCTGCAGAGAGAGGGAGAGAGAGAGGATTCAGAAGGACCCAGAGAGAATGACAGAAGGAACCCCAAGAACCCAGAAACAGACCAGAAAGGGTGAGGGGTTGGCGGACACGGGTACCGGAACCCAAGCTGGCAGAGGCAGAAGTAACCCTTAGCCAGGAACTGGAGGTCGTGGTCAAGATTTGCCACGACCCTCACCAAATCCACCAGAAAGGCACACCATGCATAGGGTCAGGGAACCCAGAGGAGGTTTGACCACCAAGAGACCCGAGGGAGCCGGCCAAAGGTGGATCCCTGGTGGGAACGGCCAGGAGGAAGAGAGAGAGACAGGGAAGCTCAGGACCACGCTCCGGACTGCCTGGGGGTTGGCCGAGTCCAGGACCTGGTGGACGCAGCACGGCTCGGGTGGTCACTCAAGGCCAGAGTGACTAAAGCAACATCAGTGAGTAAAAACCCTGAAACTGCGTCTCCTGACTCTGCCTCTCCTTCCTGCATCATCACAACCCCCATCATCCACACCTGCTGCCCTGAGGCCATACCCCTCCCGTTGGGGGTTATACCATCACTGCTGCACATATACCACCGGCCTCAGCGGACTGCTCTGCAGCGGCGGCTTCATAGCCGCACTCAACGGGTGGCGTAGTCGACACTTAACAACATCTACAAAGACTGCCACACACTTAGTTTGACACCCTGGGCACGGACCGGGTCACCGCCACAAGGACTACTACCCCCATACAGATCCGGCTCCGGGTATCCCCTGAACATGGCCCAGGGGGCGCGTCAACTTTGGCGTAGTCGGCAGGATTTCGTGCCCGCAACCACCGGGTACTGCGTGCCTGAAGAAAAGTTCATATTTACCGTAAAAAGAAGTCTCCCGCCAATTCCGGAGGGTCCCCGCCATCGGACGCCATCTCGGATCATTTCCCGCCGTTTGCCCGTCATCTGCAGTCTTTTCCCGCCATCCACAGAGTTTCCCGCCATTGGGAAGCGGTTCCCGCCATCTGAGAAGATTTCCCGCCCTGGCAGAGCGGACGCCATTATGGGCGTGCCAGAGGGTGACAAGAGACCACCTCCCATCGTGGGCCAGGACCAAGAATGGCGCCAAAAACGAAGACCGCCCCCACCAGCAGAGACTGCGATGCTTGAGATGTCCATCAGCGTGGGGGGTCTGCCCCTGGAACTGACAATCACCAAGTTGCCCGAGGACCGCCCTCAATGGGGGCGGAGAGAGAACAAACGAGAGAAGATGGGAGCAGCTTGGAGGAGTCGTACCCGGAGATGGAGGGAGAGGCAGGCAGCACCGACCCAGCGGTCAGGAGCCTGTTGCAAGCGACAACCCCAGAAGGCCTGGTGGAGATCCTGGCGCAGCTCCCCAGAGATCGGGAGCATGCACGGACCGCACTGGAGGGCTTGGCTCAGAGGATGGCCCGAGTGCAGCGAGACGTACTGGCCACATGGAGCAGAGAGATGGCCCTGCAGGCAGGAACCCGCCAACAGAGCACGCCACCCGAGACGAGGAGTCAGACCGCCTCTGAGGATGGCGCAGGAGGAATCAAGGCCGGAGACGACGCCGAGGAAGGAGCTAAAGAAACGGAGGCAGGTAAAGGGGACGTCACTACCCCGAGCCGAGAAGCCGTGAGCCTGCCCCAGCTCCCCGTCGCAGAGCCCGAAATTTCCCCTGCCGTGCCCGTCGTTGCACCGTCACCGCTCCCGACTAGGCCTCAAGCGTCAGGAGCCGCGGCCGCGCTCCCCGTGACGTCACGCGCCTCAAATCAGAGTGCGACCAAACAGGAAGCGCCACCGGCCTGGTCGCAAGGCCGAGTACCCCCGGGCGCCGCAGTGCCAACAGCGCCCTCTACCTCCACTGAGCCACCGGCCTGGTCGCTGGGCCAAGTACCCCCGGGCGCAGCCGTCTCCACAGTGCCCTTCACATTCAGAGTGCCCCCGGGCGCCGCGGCAATCATCGCGCCCGCAACCTCCATCATGCTACCCCTGGGAGAAGACTTGTTTACCCAGCATACTTGCCCGGATGGGCAGCCCTTTGTGTGGCCGCCGGAGTTCGTCAATCCCCGACTCCGGAGGGAACGGCCTCTGGATGAGCCCCTGATCCCGGCTCCGGCGCCCGCCAAGATCACCCCACTCTCGTTGGAGGAGGCGCAGTTTGCGTGGGATCCCACTGGAGGAGACCTCATCGGGTTCACACAAGAGGACCCGGACGGGTCTGAAGCCTACCCTCAGGAAGGAGCAGGAGGGCATCGTCACCATTAAGAGGTGAACTGAAACTGTAAAATAGTTACCCGTAAGGGTATATGCCATGCTGCTTAATTAAAATGAGTTCCCCGTTGGGACAAGTGTGAACTGTTCCAGTGTGTCCCATCTCCCCACAGGCTGAGGACTGTGAACAGCCATCCCTATTCCCCACTGGCCGAGGACTGAGAGCGGCCATATCCATTGTATATAGTTGCGCTTCCTAAAGCGCCCCCTACTGGTTCTATAGGAAACTGTGTTTTTTTTCAGAAGAGACTGTTGCACTTTATCCGGTCACAAGTTGCACCGTGGCTGAAGGAACAAGAATGTTTATAATGAAAAGTTTTATATGAAGAGTTTATTGCTGCTGATAATGTTTATAATGTTTAATATGTTTATGATGTTTTGAAAAAAAATTGGATGTTTTGGAATGTTTATTCTTTTACAGCCCGAGGACGTGCTGTGATTTACCAGGGGGGAATGTAGCACCCTGAGGATTCGGCTGCTACAGGGGTATTACACCTCAAGCCAGAGGTGTGGTATTCCACTCCCGGGTAAGGATGGAGTGTGGAACTGAGCTTAGTAGGCTGCATGCACTACATACATCCCATTTCCGGGGGACAGAACAACGGTACTCCCACCAGTATATGTGCAGGTACGACAGCGTCTGTCCCTGGCTGGAGTGGGAGGGGGGTGGAACATCCCAGTAGTGTAGGGGCAGATAGGGGGAGTAGTCTGGGTAAAGCTAGGAGCTCATTGGGTGCTGGTCACCTGGGCTCACACATAGAGGGAGTATATAAGGTGGGCACCATCTTAGGTCAGGGTTCGGTTCAGTTAAGGCAGGAGGAGAAGAGCAGAGGAGCTCAGCCAGGAGGGCTGACAGGGAGCTGTGGCTCCGGCTGGGCCCAGCTCCAGAGCAAGGCCTGCAGAGAGAGGGAGAGAGAGAGGAGTCAGAAGGACCCAGAGAGAAAGACAGAAGGAACCCCAAGAACCCAGAAACAGACCAGAAAGGGTGAGGGGTTGGCGGACACGGGTACCGGAACCCAAGCTGGCAGAGGCAGAAGTAACCCTTAGCCAGGAACCGGAGGTCGTGGTCAAGATTTGCCACGACCCTCACCAAATCCACCAGAAAGGCACACCAAGCATAGGGTCAGGGAACCCAGAGGAGGTTTGACCACCAAGAGACCCGAGGGAGCCGGTCAAAGGTGGATCCCTGGTGGGAACGGCCAGGAGGAAGAGAGAGAGACAGGGAAGCTCAGGACCACGCTCCGGACTGCCTGGGGGTTGGCCGAGTCCAGGACCTGGTGGACGCAGCACGGCTCGGGTGGTCACTCAAGGCCAGAGTGACTAAAGCAACATCAGTGAGTAAAAACCCTGAAACTGCGTCTCCTGACTCTGCCTCTCCTTCCTGCATCATCACAACCCCCATCATCCACACCTGCTGCCCTGAGGCCATACCCCTCCCGTTGGGGGTTATACCATCACTGCTGCACATATACCACCGGCCTCAGCGGACTGCTCAGCAGCAGCGGCTTCAAAGCCGCACTCAACGGGTGGCGTAGTCGACACTTAACAACATCTACAAAGACTGCCACACACTTAGTTTGACACCCTGGGCACGGACCGGGTCACCGCCACAAGGACTACTACCCCCATACAGATCCGGCTCCGGGTATCCCCTGAACATGGCCCAGGGGGCGCGTCAAAGAAGCCTCCAGAAGATGTCACTTCCCAGACTTTAGCTGCCGGCAGCTGAGGATTTCTAGATTCAGCCGGACACCATTCTTATCTTCCAGCTGAATAAATCTCAATCTGAAATCATATCCTGGAATAGGAGGAGATGAGGCTGATGAGTGGAGCTTCTCCTGCAGTCAGTGCACTGCTGAGGACTGATGCATCCGGAAGCGGCTTGAGAGTTTCCTGCCGGCATCTCACTGACCATAGTGCAGCACACAATGCAGATAAGACGATGCTGGCACACTAAACAGACCGGCTCCAGAGGTGAGTGCACAGGAGAACACTGCAGCATTCAGCAGGGGAATGACAATCTGCTGCCGGCATCTCGTTGTAGATTGGCTGTAGTCAGAGGAGGTAGGAGGATGCCGGCACAGTGAAGCAGCCCCGCTCCTGTGGTCAGTGAGTCCTCTCCTGAGCACATACATTGCTGACAATGAATTGCATCGGCAGCTGCAGAGATCCGACCTCCTGGGACTGGAGGGAATGTGTCCCCGGAGCAGAGAGCTGCAGAGGAGCCGGCACATCGGTGCAGAGAAGAGATCCGTCCCTGCACACAGTGCACCAGCCACACGGACTCTGCGGGGAATCGACCACCTCTGTCTCATCCAATAAGGTTTATTGCGAAGCTTAGATAGCAAAGAAGACGAGAAGATCTGAAGAAGAGCAAGCACCGACCGGCCGCTGCCGGCACATGAAGCTGCTGCGGTACCGCTCCCCGGCTCCATCCGCTCAATGAGAACTTGCAGTAAAAATCAACTTCTACCTCCGACCACAACCGCACAGAGAAGGCGATCTCTGCCTCTCGCTGGGATATTGCTATGTGCAGCCGGGACTGCAGAGTGACTGAAGCCATGGTCTCCGCTGGAGAGAGACGGCTGCCGGCAGACCGGCTTATATAACCTGCAGGAGCTGTGATGTCATAGGAAGGGCCGAGTACAGCCGGCATTACAGAACTGCGTTCGTTAACGATTTTTCGCTGGAGCAAAGAAGCCGAAATTGTGTCTGTAGTGTTCATTAATGATTTTTCGCTGGAGCAAAGAAGCCGAAATTGTGTCTGTAGTGTTCGTTAACGATTTTTCGCTGGAGCAAAGAAGCCGAAATTGTGTCTGTAGTAGTACCACTGTCTCTGATGATGCAGCTGAGGACACCGAAGTGGCCGGCACTAGAAAATTTGCCCGGCAACCACGGCTGCCTTCGGTCTGGCTTATATAAACTTTTACCCAGTCATTACTTTCTAGCACATTCCCTCTGTCTCTTATTGGTGGTGGAGATTAGAGGGAGGAGTGGAGAGCGGAGTCATCTATGTCGTCTCTATATAATTATTTCTTTCCTGCTCATTTCCTTGTTGTCTCCGTGCAGTGAGCTCGTCGGTGGCTGCAGCCGGTGAAGCGAAATCTGATATTTCCTGATGTTATTTTCATATTTCTGTTCCATTATTGTAACACAAATACAATAGTAATGTAAGTGCCGACTACAGCCGGCATTACAGGACTGCGGTTCTTACCCCCTTTTTGCTGCTGGAGCGAAGAAACCATATTTATTCTTTTATTTACACCTTTTGTAACTATCTTCGTCATTACAGGCGCAGTACTGGTTATTTCATTGTTTTCTTGTTTTTTCTGTTGTTCGGCTTTACGCAAGTGATTTTGGTTATGCAGATGTTTTAGGCTAATTAATTTGCGACATTTTAAAATGACAGAAAAAGGCAAAAAAAATAAAAAATATATATTATTGATGCCATTTTGACGAATTTGATGCAAAAAAAAAATACACAAAAATATATATTATTAATGCCATTTTGACGAATTTAATGCAAAAAAAAAATACAACAAAAATTAAAAGTCAGAAAAAGTCACCGAAACAAAAAACACAATAGATGAATCTGTGACGAGTATTTTCAGCTTTGTCCAATAAAATGCGGATGGAAACCCAACTGGACCCTCTTAGGGGTCTTTCATACTGCGTTCAGGCACCAGCTCAGTGGCTCTATCAAGGCTTATATCCGAACCCTCGCAAAATGAGATTCGGGCGAATGTGCCGACGGCGCCATAGAGTATAACGAGTGTACATGTGCTCTGTCCTGCATCATTTTCGGCGTGTACAATTACTAGCGATGAACACCCAGACACAGTCTACTACTTTAGACCCTTATAGGCAATGGGGTCGGAGCATTGACGCTGGGCTCTGGAGTTCAGGGGGTCCGGCACTTCCATTATTTTTGTTACTATAATGGAACTGAAATATGAAAATAACATCAGAAAATATAAAGATTGTGCTTCACCAGCTTCAGCCTCCAACATCCTCACTGCACGGAGACAACGAGGAAATGAGCTGGAAATAAATAAATAATTCTAATATATATAGAGACGACATAGATGACTCCACCCTCTGCTCCTACCTCTAATCTCCACCACCAATAGGAGGCAGAGGGAATGTGCTAGTGTAGCGGTCTGGGGGTTCGGTTGCTACAGAGGTATTGCATCTCATCCAGATGTGCGATATCTCACTCTCAGGTAAAGATGTAGTGTGGATCAGGACCCCGACTCCTGCATGCATTACACCACATGTCCGGGGGGCAGGGCGACCGATATGCTCCAAGTAGAGCATGACAGTCCCTGTCCCTGGCTGGAGTGGGGGGAGGGAACACCTAGGAAAGGGGGAACCCGGTAGTGCAGGAGCAGGGAGGAAGCAGTTCCTGGGTGCACCTAGAGGGAGGTACAAAAGATGGGCACCATCTTAGTTCAGAAAGAAGTCTGTTCAGTGGAGTCAGAGAGAAGATGTGACAGAGCAGGACACTGTGGAGCTCTGCTCCGGACGCGGGTCTAGCCTGTGAGGTCCAGTCAGCACTGAAAGGAGAGAGAGAGTAGGGGAGAAGAGATGAAGAAGAGCGGAGGAGAGAAGGGACCCCAGGGGTGTGGACCGGCTGGTAGCCACCATACGCCCTCATCTACCTGAGTAGTGGGGTCAGGCCAAGGGAGAGACCGGTCCCCGAAACTAGTGGAGGCGGGGAACTACCCTCAACTAGAAACCGGAGGCTGTGACATTTTATATGGTGCAGCCCCTCGCTACGTCCGCTAGGAAGGCACCACATAGGGTCAGGGAAACTGGCGCCAAAGTTTACCCAGAGAAGGCCCGAGGCAGCCGGACAGAAGCGTGGTCACTGGTGGGGTATGACAGGCCAGAGGAAGGACACGAGAAGGGGGTCCTGCGAAGCGCTCCAAAATTATCTGAGAGTTGGCCGAGCCCCCTCACCTGGTGAACATGGTGCGACGCGGGAAGTTACAGCCGGCCGGAGTAACGTGGAGTAATGAACTGTGAGTAAAAGATCCTGGACTGCATTACAGAGACTCTGAGTTATTATTCCCGTGCACCATCACCCCCATCATTCTCTTACACTGCCCTGGGGCTACACTCTTCCCATGGGGAGTTATACCATCCCTGTGCTGCTCACCAACACCGGCCCCAGCGGTCTCCCCTGCAGCGGCGGTTCATCCTGTCCGCAATCCACGGGTGGCGTAGTCGGACAATAATGAAAACCATATCAATAGACTGCCACTGGTTTGACCACCCTGAGCCACGGGACCGGGTCATCGCCACGGTGACTACAACCCCCAGCATCCCACCAAAGGCCGGGTTCCGGGTTCCCCACGCGGCCCAGGGGGCGAGTCACTAGAAAGTAATGACCATGTGAATGAGGTGTAACAGTCAGCGCCCTCCCCCCACACTCAGGACCCTGCACTCAGGACAGTTTCTCAGCTGCAGCACCAGGAGTAATGTCTGGAGGTTTATACAGGAAACATGAAATGTTCATCTGCAGAACTGATCTGGAGATTGTTACTGCTGGAGCGTCACATCCGGGTGTTGTCAGATCAGTGGTCGCCGCTCTCGCTGTATCATTGTCGTCTCTGTCACATTATCTTGTATCTTTTACATTTTACTTCTCAGCTTTATTGAGGTTGTATGAGACTGATCTCTGTGTGATGGCGGAAAAAAATCATCTGCGTCACTTAAAGTGGAGAAACATATAGAGTTTTTTCCAAGCCTGGTAATGCGGCGCCTCTTATCTCCAATATGTTGAGCCAAGTGGAGAAGTAAAGAAGGAGCCACCTGTATAGTAATGTATCCAGTAGGGATTGTATCCATTGTTGCCATTCTCTTCGCACTCTCTATTCCTGCAGCGGTTGCTTGTTTTTCTGTCTTCCTGACTCTGCTTTTGACTTTCTTACTTAGTTTTGCTAAACAGCTATTGGCTGCGTGCTCTGTGCTTTGTAGTCAGGGCCGGCTCCAGGTTTTTCTGGGCCCCGGGCGAAAGAGTCTCCGTGGGCCCCTTTAACACATACCACGATTCATGATGCACAGATACCGCAGAGAAATATATATATATAGTACAGTGCAAAGATTTCACTTCTTACATTACATGAGCGATATCTATTGTAAATTCCAAAATAGCTCAGAAACCGACTAATCGCTCCACACAGTATACTGGCCCCCATAAAATGCTCCATGCAGAACACTGGCCCCCATAAAATGCTCCATACAGAATACTGGCCCCCTTAAAATGGGGGGCAGGGCACTGGCACTTGCCCGGGTGCTAACGCTGGCCCTGGTCGTTATGACTTCTTGCTGCAAACTTGTGACAGTATTGAAGGCGATGAGCGGTCACCAAATATTGATGGGATTTTGATTTCTCTTTTCTTCACTAAACTTGTGTTTTGTTAATTAATAAAAAATAAACTATTAAAACTTCTATTTGTGTAAACATTCTTACTTTACAGTCGCCGACGCGTTATTGGCTACTTTGGCGTCCTGGGCAGAATCATCAGTGACAGTGACATTGTTGCAGATTCATGATGAGCGAGCGTGCTTGGCACTGCTCAATACTCGATTGAGTATCGTGGTTGATCGGGTCCCCACATGTTTTGCGCCTGTTAGCCAATAAATGTGGCGATTTCCTACCATACATGGTAATGCCTAGCCATGTTGACTACCGACACTCTGTATAGTTGCGTCTTGACATATGTGGTGCATAACTCTCAGCGATGAGTCCAATGCCGCAGATCATCAAGCTTCATTGATGCCACTTGGTTATTCTGTAGAGCTGCGCTGTGACATTCGTGGTGCGTGACTTTAGGCAATTAGTCAAATCCTGCAGAACATCAGGCTTCGTTGATGCCGACCTTTTACTCTGGACAGCTGCGTTTTGACGGATTTGGTGCGTTACTCTCAATAATGAGTCATATACCGCAGATCATCACACTCTGTTGATGCCGCCCGGTTACTTGGTAGAGCTGCGTTGTCACATATGTGGTGCGTGACTTTCGGTGATGAGAGAAATGCCGCAGATCATCAGGCTTTGTTGATGCCGTCCGGTTACTCTTGGGTGCTGTGTCATGACGTATGTGGTGCGTGACTCTCAGCGATTAGTCGAATGCTGCAGGTTATCAGTTTCCACACAAGGGTCATGGGACGGTGATGGAACACAAGCTCCAGACCCTTCTGTCCTGGTTGTTATTACCCAGCAGCGAAAAGACAAAACAAAGGGAAAATACATGAAATAAAGTGGAAAAGAAAGTTGTCTGTGACTGAGGCAGAAGTCTACTTGTGTAAGTGCAGAATAAATCCAGACACACATGTAATGTATTCATAGCTTTTTATAAGTCTACAATCTGGAGGAGAGAGGGGCAGCAGCTGCCATGCTGTAAGAGCTGGTGCAGTGCCGGCTGGAGCCCGGTCACTGGAGAGCATCGTGTTGCAGATGCCGGCTCTGTAGTTTTCCCTCTGATGCCGGCAGTCGCTGGAGATTGCATCTCTAGAGTTGTTGGTCGCTGTATCTTGTCAGATACAACTTGCTGGTTTCTGTAGAAGCCGCACAGGAGCCACCAGTGGCTGCAGACTCCACACTGCGCATCATAGCTGGTCTGCAGCAGCTGCCAATATGACTTCTATGAAGAAGCCTCCAGAAGATGTCACTTCCCAGACTTTAGCTGCCGGCAGCTGAGGATTTCTAGATTCAGCCGGACACCATTCTTATCTTCCAGCTGAATAAATCTCAATCCGAAATCATATCCTGGAATAGGAGGAGATGAGGCTGATGAGAGGAGCTTCTCCTGCAGTCAGTGCACTGCTGAGGACTGATGCATCCGGAAGAGGCTTGAGAGTTTCCTGCCGGCATCTCACTGACCATAGTGCAGCACACAGTGCAGATAAGACGATGCCGGCACACTAAACAGACCGGCTCCAGAGGTGAGTGCACAGGAGAACACTGCAGCATTCAGCAGGGGAATGACAATCTCCTGCCGGCATCTCATTGTAGAGAAGCTGTAGTCAGAGGAGGTAGGAGGAGGCCGGCACAGTGAAGCAGCCCCGCTCCTGTGGTCAGTGAGTCCTCTCCTGAGCACATACATTGCTGACAATGAATTGCATCGGCAGCTGCAGAGATCCGACCTCCTGGGACTGGAGGGAATGTGTCCCCGGAGCAGAGAGCTGCAGAGGAGCCGGCACATCGGTGCAGAGAAGAGATCCGTCCCTGCACACAGTGCACCAGCCACACGGACTCTGCGGGGAATCCACCACCTCTGTCTCATCCAATAAGGTTTATTGCGAAGCTTAGATAGCAAAGAAGACGAGAAGATCTGAAGAAGAGCAAGCACCGACCGGCCGCTGCCGGCACATGAAGCTGCAGCGGTACCGCTCCCCGGGTCCATCCGCTCAATGAGAACCTGCAGTAAAAATCAACTTCTACCTCCGACCACAACCGCACAGAGAAGGCGATCTCTGCCTCTCGCTGGGATATTGCTATGTGCAGCCGGGACAGCAGAGTGACTGAAGCCATGGTCTCCGCTGGAGAGAGACGGCTGCCGGCAGACCGGCTTATATAACCTGCAGGAGCTGTGAGGTCAAAGGAGGGGCCGACTACAGCCGGCATTACAGAACTGCGTTCATTAACGATGTTTTGCTGGAGCAAAGAAGCCGAAATTGTGTCTGTAGTGTTCGTTAATGATTTTTCGCTGGAGCAAAGAAGCCGAAATTGTGTCTGTAGTGTTCGTTAACGACTTTTCGCTGGAGCAAAGAAGCCGAAATTGTGTCTGTAGTGTTCGTTAACGATTTTTCGCTGGAGCAAAGAAGCCGAAATTGCGTCTGTAGTGTTCGTTAACGAATTTTCGCTGGAGCAAAGAAGCCGAAATTGTGTCTGTAGTGTTCGTTAACGATTTTTCGCTGGAGCAAAGAAGCCGAAATTGTGTCTGTAGTGTTCGTTAACGATTTTTCGCTGGAGCAAAGAAGCCGAAATTGTGTCTGTAGTGTTCGTTAACGAATTTTCGCTGGAGCAAAGAAGCCGAAATTGCGTCTGTAGTGTTCGTTAACGAATTTTCGCTGGAGCAAAGAAGCCGAAATTGTGTCTGTAGTGTTCGTTAACGATTTTTCGCTGGAGCAAAGAAGCCGAAATTGTGTCTGTAGTGTTCGTTAACGATTTTTCGCTGGAGCAAAGAAGCCGAAATTGTGTCTGTAGTGTTCGTTAACGATTTTTCGCTGGAGCAAAGAAGCCGAAATTGCGTCTGTAGTGTTCGTTAACGAATTTTCGCTGGATCAAAGAAGCCGAAATTGTGTCTGTAGTGTTCGTTAACGATTTTTCGCTGGAGCAAAGAAGCCGAAATTGTGTCTGTAGTGTTCGTTAACGATTTTTCGCTGGAGCAAAGAAGCCGAAATTGTGTCTGTAGTGTTCGTTAACGAATTTTCGCTGGAGCAAAGAAGCCGAAATTGCGTCTGTAGTGTTCGTTAACGAATTTTCGCTGGAGCAAAGAAGCCGAAATTGTGTCTGTAGTGTTCGTTAACGATTTTTCGCTGGAGCAAAGAAGCCGAAATTGTGTCTGTAGTGTTCGTTAACGATTTTTCGCTGGAGCAAAGAAGCCGAAATTGCGTCTGTAGTGTTCGTTAACGAATTTTCGCTGGAGCAAAGAAGCCGAAATTGTGTCTGTAGTGTTCGTTAACGATTTTTCGCTGGAGCAAAGAAGCCGAAATTGTGTCTGTAGTAGTACCACTGTCTCTGATGATGCAGCTGAGGACACCGAAGTGGCCGGCAGTGCGCCGGCACTAGAAAATTTGCCCGGCAGCCACGGCTGCCTTCTGTCTGGCTTATATAAACTTTTACACAGTCATTACTTTCTAGCACATTCCCTCTGTCTCTTATTGGTGGTGGAGATTAGAGGGAGGAGTGGAGAGCGGAGTCATCTATGTCGTCTCTATATAATTATTTCTTTCCTGCTCATTTCCTCGTTGTCTCCGTGCAGTGAGCTCGTCAGTGGCTGCAGCCGGTGAAGCGAAATCTGATATTTCCTGATGTTATTTTCATATTTCTGTTCCATTATTGTAACACAAATACAATAGTAATGTAAGTGCCAAATACAGCCGTCATTACAGGACTGCGGTTCTTACCCACTTTTTGCTCTGCTGGAGCAAAGAAACCATATTTATTCTTTTATTTACACCTTTTGTAACTAGCTTCGTCATTACAGGCGCAGTACTGGTTATTTCATTGTTTTCTTGTTTTTTCTGTTGTTCAGCATTACGCAAGTGATTTTGGTTATGCAGAAAAAAGGCAAAAGAATAAAATATATATATTATTGATGCCATTTTGACGAATTTGATTAAAAAAAAATTACAACAAAAATTAAAAGTCAGAAAAAGTCACCGAAACAAAAAACACAATAGATGAATCGATGACGAGTATTTTCAGCTTCGTCCAATAAAATGCAGGATGGAAACCCAACTGGACCCTCTTAGGGGGCTTTCATACTGCGTTCAGGCACCAGCTCAGTGGCTCTATCAAGACTTATATCCGAACCCTCGCAAAATGAGATTCGGGCGAATGTGCCGACGGCGCCATAGAGTATAACGAGTGAACTTGTGCTTTGTCGTGCATCATTTTCGGCGTGTACAATTACTGGCGACGAACACCCAGACACAGTCTACTACTATAGACCCTTATAGGCAGTGGGGTTTGACGTTGGGCTCTGGAGTTCAGGGGGTCCGTCACTTACATGATTTTTTAATTTTTTTACTATAATGGAACTGAAATATGAAAATAACATCAGAAAATATAAAGATTGTGTTTCACCAGCTTCAGCCTCCAACATCCTCACTCCACGGAGACAACGAGGAAATGAGCTGGAAATAAATAAATAATTCTAATATATATAGAGACGACATAGATGACTCCGCCCTCTGCTCCTCCCTCTAATCACCACCACCAATAGGAGGCAGAGGAATGTGCTAGAAAGTAATGACCAAATAAATGAGGTGTAACAGCCAGCGCCCTCCCCCCACACTCAGGACCCTGCACTCAGGACAGTTTCTCAGCTGCAGCACCAGGAGTAATGTCTGGAGGTTTATACAGGAAACATGAAATGTTCATCAGCAGAACTGATCTGGAGATTGTTACTGCTGGAGCGTCACATCCGGGTGTTGTCAGATCAGTGGTCGCCGCTCTCGCTGTATCATTGTCGTCTCTGTCACATCCTCTTGTATCTTTTACATTTTACTTCTCAGCTTTATTGAGGTTGTATGAGACTGATCTCTGTGTGATGGCGGAAAAAAATCATCTGCGTCACTTAAAGTGGAGAAACAAAGAGTTTTTTCCAAGCCTGGTAATGCGGCGCCAGGGGTGGATTAAAAGTAACAAGGGCCCCGGGCAGTTTAAAAGGCGCAGCCCCCCCCCTCCCCCCACACACACACAAACACCTGATGTATCACATGTCACATGATCCTCTGTGATAGATCATGTGATAGTTCACGTGAAATTAATTTGGCACAATATTATAATAATTTTTTTTCGGCTGTGTGCCCACTATGTGTTTTTTAAGCGCAATTCCACTGCAGAAACGCTTAAAAAATGCTTGGTAGAAGGTCTGCCGTGTTCCCCAATGATAATCTGCATGTGCTGTGCACATGCGGAAATTTCCGCAGCGGAAAAGCATTGCGGAAAAATCCGCAGCACTACCAGTTATTTTGCGGAAGCGCTGCGTTTTCGCTCCTCCAGATCCGGGTACCATAGGACCTGTAAAAAAAGAATAAAATAAAAAAAAATATTATACTTACCTTCTGATACCCCCGGTGTCTTTATCCGATGCGTCCTGGCTTGCCCGCAGCTCGCGATGGTCTGAAAAGGACCTGCCATGACGTCATTTAGTCATGTGACAGGTCACGCGACCGCTGACGTCGGCAGGCCATCAGAAAGTAATTATATATTTATTTTTTACCATTCTATTGGTCACACTATATAAATCAATGCCGGTTGCATGGATTTATATAGTGTGACCAAGTTGTCAAGCACTTTCCATGTGATGCTAAAATCGCTTGGAAAGCGCTTGTCAACCCACATGCAGAAATGCATGTGAAGAACGCTTCACTTCTGCTTGTCCCTGGCAGGAAAAACGCATGTGAAATCCACATGCGTTTTTTCTGACACGGAGATGCAGAAACGCTCAAAAAAAATCCGCAGCATTTCTGCATCGTGAGCACTTAGCCTTATAATAATTGTATGACTTAATATTGAGCACACGTAGCCATCTATACACAGCGGGAGGCCGCACGTAACCATCTATACACAGCAGGAGGCCGCACGTAGCCATCTATACACAGCGGGAGGCCGCACGTAGCCATCTATAAACAGCAGGAGGCCGCACAAAGCCATGTATACACAGCAGCAGGCCGCACGTAGCATGTATACACAGCAGGAGGCCGCGCGTAGCCATCGATATACAGCGGGAGGCCGCACGGTGCCATCTATACACAGCGGGAGGCCGCACGACACCGTTTATACAAAGCGGGAGGCCGCACGTAGCCATCTATACACAGCGGGAGGCCTCACGTAGCCATGTATACACAGCAGGAGGCCGCACATAGCCATCTATACACAGCAGGAGGCCGCACGTAGCCATCTATACACAGCAGGAGGCCGCACGGTGCCATCAATACACCCCAGGAGGCCGCACGTTGCCATCTATACACAGCGGGAGGCCGCATGTAGCCATCTATACACAGCAGGAGGCCGCACGTAGCCATCTATACACAGCAGGAGGCCGCACGGTGCCATCAATATACAGGAGAAGGCCGCACGTTGCCATCTATACACAGCGGGAGGCCGCACGTAGCCATCTATACACAGCGGGAGGCCGCACATAGCCATGTATACACAGTAGGAGGCAGCACGTAGCCATCTATACACAGCAGGAGGCCGCACGTAGCCATCTATACACAGCAGGAGGCCGCACGGTGCCATCAATACACCCCAGGAGGCCGCACGTTGCCATCTATACACAGCAGGAGGCCGCACGGTGCCATCAATATACAGGAGAAGGCCGCACGTTGCCATCTATACACAGCGGGAGGCCGCACGTAGCCATCTATACACAGCGGGAGGCCGCATGTAGCCATCTATACACAGCAGGAGGCCGCACGTAGCCATCTATACACAGCAGGAGGCCGCACGGTGCCATCAATATACAGGAGAAGGCCGCACGTTGCCATCTATACACAGCGGGAGGCCGCACGTAGCCATCTATACACAGCGGGAGGCCGCACATAGCCATGTATACACAGTAGGAGGCAGCACGTAGCCATCTATGCACAGCGGGAGGCCGCACGTAGCCATCTATACACAGCGGGAGGCCGCACATAGCCATCTATTCACAGCAGGAGGCAGCATGTAGCCATCTATACACAGCGGGAGGCCGCACGTAGCCATCTATACACAGCGGAAGGCCTCATGTAGCCATTTATGCACAGCGGGAGGCCACACGTAGCCATCTATACACAGCGGGAAGCCGCACGTAGCCATCTATACTCAGCATTAGGCGACACGATACCATCTATACATAGCAGTAGGCCGCACGTAGCCATCTATACACAGCGGAAGGCCACATGTAGCCATCTATGCACAGCGGTAGGCCACATGTAGCCATCTATACATAGTGGGAGGCCGCACGTAACCATCTATACACAGCGGGAGGCCACACGGCGCCCCCCCCAGAAACAGTGGGAGGCCGCATGCAGTCACGCACACACACAAATATACAGTACA
Organism: Phyllobates terribilis; assembly: GCF_046119375.1. Lineage (NCBI taxonomy): Eukaryota > Metazoa > Chordata > Amphibia > Anura > Dendrobatidae > Phyllobates > Phyllobates terribilis. The sequence continues at coordinate 372,155,641 of NW_027362765.1, read as the reverse complement.
GACCAAAAGTTTGGACACACCTTCTCATTTAAAGATTTTTCTGTATTTTCATGACTATGAAAATTGTACATTCACACTGAAGGCATCAAAACTATGAATTAACATATGTGGAATTATATACTTAACAAAAAAGTGTGAAACAGCTGAAAATATGTCTTATATTCTAGGTTCTTCAAAGTAGCCACCTTTTGCTTTAATGACTGCTTTGCACACTCTTGGCATTCTCTTGATGATCTTCAAGAGGTAGTCACCGGAAATGGTCTTCCAACAATCTTGAAGGAGTTCCCAGAGATGCTTAGCACTTGTTGGCCCTTTTGCCTTCACTCTGCGGTCCAGCTCACCCCAAACCATCTCGATTGGGTTCAGGTCTGGTGACTGTGGAGGCCAGGTCATCTGGCGTAGCACCCCATCACTCTTCTTCTTGGTCAAATAGCCATTACACAGCCTGGAGGATTGTTTGGGGTCATTGTCCTGTTGAAAAATAAATGATGGTCCAACTAAACGCAAACCGGATAGAATAGCATGCTGCTGCAAGATGCTGTGGTAGCCATGCTGGTTCAGTATGCCTTCAATTTTGAATAAATCCCCAACAGTGTCACCAGCAAAGCACCCCCACACCATCACACCTCCTCCTCCATGCTTCACGGTGGGAACCAGGCATGTAGAGTCCATCCGTTCACCTTTTCTACGTCGCACAAAGACGGTGGTTGGAACCAAAGATCTCAAATTTGAACTCATCAGACCAAAGCACAGATTTCCACTGGTCTAATGTCCATTCCTTGTGTTCTTTGGCCCCAAGAAGTCTCTTCTGCTTGTTGCCTGTCCTTAGCAGTGGTTTCCTAGCAGCTATTTTACCATGAAGGCCTGCTGCACAAAGTCTCCTCTTAACAGTTGTTGAAGAGATGTGTCTGCTGCTTGAACTCTGTGTGGCATTGACCTGGTCTCTAATCTGAGCTGCTGTTAACCTGCGATTTCTGAGGCTGGTGACTCAGATAAACTTATCCTCAGAAGCAGAGGTGACTCTTGGTCTTCCTTTCCTGGGGCGGTCCTCATGTGAGACAGTTTTTTTGCAGCGCTTGATGCTTTTTGTAACTGCACTTGGGGACACTTTCAAAGTTTTCCCAATTTTTCGGACTGACTGACCTTCATTTCTTAAAGTAATGATGGCCACTCGTTTTTCTTTACTTAGCTGCTTTTTTCTTTCCATAATACAAATTCTAACAGTCTATTCAGTAGGACTATCAGCTGTGTATCCACCAGACTTCTGCACAACACAACTGATGGTCCCAACCCCATTTATAAGGCAAGAAATCCCATTTATTAAACCTGACAGGGCACACCTGTGAAGTGAAAACCATTTCCGGTGACTACCTCTTGAAGCTCATCAAGAGAATGCCAAGAGTGTGCAAAGCAGTCATCAAAGCAAAAGGTGGCTACTTTGAAGAACCTAGAATATAAGACATATTTTCAGTTGTTTCACACTTTTTTGTTAAGTATATAATTCCACATGTGTTAATTCATAGTTTTGATGCCTTCAGTGTGAATGTACAATTTTCATAGTCATGAAAATACAGAAAAATCTTTAAATGGGAAGGTGTGTCCAAACTTTTGGTCTGTACTGTATACAGACATATACATACACGTATAAACACATTTGAAACACAAAAATACATATAAACAGACATCACACAATGATATCTGCCTGCACACACACACACACACACACACACACACACTCACGATCCTCCTGCTCGGCTCCAGTCCTCCTGCTCCTCTCCGGTGCAGCGCGCACTGCGTGACGTCACAGCTAGGTGACACGGCCGCACACAGCACCGTGTCTACTAGCTGTGACGCGGCTGGGCCAGCACAGGGGAGTTAAAAGCTGCAGTGCTGGCCCAGCCGAAGAAGTAGCGGCCGTGCGCTGCTGCTGGGGGAGCGGTCCGGGGGCTCCCGCGCCATTGTCTGCCGGTATGTGCCGTGGCGCCGCACATATTATAATGAGGGCAATCTGGCCCCGGTCCCCCGGGTGATAGCCCAGATTACCCTCATTATAATCCGCCTTTGTGCGGCGCCCCTTATATCCAATATGTTGGGCCAAGTGGAGAAGTAAAGAAGGAGCCACATGTATAGTAATGTATCCAGAAAGGATTTTATCCTTTTTTGCCATTCTCTTCGCACTCTCTATTCCTGCAGCGGTTGCTTGTTTTTCTGCCTTCCTCACTCTGCTTTTGACTTTTTCACTTAGCTTTGCTAAACAGCTATTGGCTGCGTGCTCTGTGCTTTGTCCTCAGGGCCGGCTCCAGGTTTTTCTAGGCCCTGGGCGAAAGAGTCTCAGTGGCCCCTTTAACACATACCACGATTCATGATACACAGATACCGCAGAGAAATATATATATATATATATATATATATATATATAGTACAATGCAAAGATTTCACTTCTTACATTACATGAGTGATATCTTTTGTAAATTCCACAATAGCTCAGAAACCAGCGAATCGCTCCACACAGTATACTGGCCTCCATATAACACTCCATACAGGACACTGACCCCCATAAAATGCTCCATACGAAAAACTGGCCCTTATATAAATCTCCATACAGAATACTGGCCCCGATATAACGCTCCATACAGAATACTGGCCCCCATAAAATGCTCCACACAGTATACTGGCCCCCATAGAATGCTCCATACTGAATACTGGCTCCAATAAAATGCTCCATACGGAATATTGGCCTCCATATAACACTCCATACAGAATACTGGCCCCCATATAACGCTCCATACAGAATACTGGCCCCCATGTAACGCTCCGTACAGGATACTGGCCATCATATAACGCTCTATTCAATATACTGGCTTCCATATAAGGCTCCATATAGGATACTGTCCCCCATATAATGCTCCATACAGGCTATCCCCCCCACATAATGCCCTATGCAGGCTGTTCCCCCCTTATAATGCCCCATGCAGGCTGTTCCCCTCTTATAATGCCCCATGCAGGATATCACCCCCTTATAATGCCCCATGCAGGCTGTTCCCCTCTTATAATGCCCCGTGCAGGATGTCACTTTTCCCCCCCATATAATGCACCATGCAGGATGTCCCTTACCTTCCCATATAATGCCCCATGTAGGATGTCCCTTTCCCAGCCATATAATGCCCCATGCACGATGTCCCTTTCCCCCACCACATAATGCCCCATGCAGGATGTCCCTTTTCCCCCACCACATAATGCCATGGAGGATGTCACCTCTCCCCCATGTAATGCCCCATGCAGGATGTCCCTTTCCCCCGATATTATGCCCCATGCAGAATGTCACCCCCCCATATATTGCCCCATGCAGGATATCCCTTTCCCCCACCATATAATGCCCTATGCAGGATGTCACCCCCCCATATAATGCCCCATGCAGGATGTCACCCCCCCATATAATGCCCCATGCAGCATGTCACCCCCCATATATTACCCTATGCAGAATATCCCTGTCCCCCAAAATATAATGCCCCATGCAGGATGTCACCCCCCATATAATGCCCCATGCAGGATGTCACCCCACCCATATAATGCCCCATGCAGGATGTCAACCACCCATATAATGTCCCATGCGGGATGGCAGTCCCCCATATAATGCCCCATGCAGGATGTCACTCCCCCATATCATGCCCCATTCAGCATGTCACCCCCCCCATATATTGCCCCATGCAGGATATCCCTTTCCCCCACGATATAATGCACCATGCAGGATGTAACCCCCCATATAATACCCCATGCAGGATGTCACTCCCCCATGTCATGCCCCATGCAGGATGTCACCCCCCCATATAATGCCCCATGCAGGATGTCACCCCCCCATATAATGCCGCATGCAGGATGTCACTTGCCCATATAATGACCCATGCAGGATGTCACCCTCCCCCCCATATAATGCCCCATGCCTCCATAACATTCCGCTCTGCGCTGCCTGTGATGGCTCAGGGGAGTGTGCGGTGGAAAGACGTCAAAGGGAGCACACAGCAGGAAGACAGCGGATCTGTGGAGGCACGGGGAGAGGTAAGTATCCGGCTGTCAGGGCCCTGAGCAAGCGGGAGAGAAGGGCAGGCGCTGGCAACGCTTTCCTCCGTCCATAGCCCGGCGGGGTGCCCGACCGCGAGTGGGCCCCCCGCCTGCTCAGAGCCCCTGCACTTGCCCAGGTGCTAACGCTGGCCCTGGTCGTTATAACTTCTTGCTGCAAACTTGTGACAGTATTGAAGGTGACGAGCGGTCACCAAATATTGATGGAATTTTGATTTCTCTTTTGTTCAATAAACTTGTGTTTTGTTAATTACTAAAAAGTACACTATTAAAACTTCTATTTGTGTAAACATTCTTACTTTACAGTCACCGACGCGTTATTGGCCACTTTGGCGTCCTGGGCAGAATTATCAGTGACATTGTTGCAGATTCATGATGAGCGAGCGTGCTTGGCACTGCTCAATACTTGATTGAGTATCGTGGGTGCTCAAGTCCCCACATGTTTTGCGCCTGTTAGCCAATAAATGTGGCGATTACCTGCCATACATGGTAATGCCTAGCCATGTTGACTACCGACACTCTGTATAGTTGCGTCTTGAGATATGTGGTGCATAACTCTCAGCGATGAGTCCAATGCTACAGATCATCAGGCTTCATTGATGCCACTTGGTTATTCTGGAGAGCTGCGCTGTGACGTACGTGGTGCGGGATTCTCGGCAATCAGTTACATGCTGTAGGCAGAAGTCTACTTGTGTAAGTGCAGAATAAATCCAGACACACATGTAATGTATTCATAGCTTTTTATAAGTCTACAATCTGGAGGAGAGAGGGGCAGCAGCTGCCATGCTGTAAGAGCTGGTGCAGTGCCGGCTGGAGCCCGGTCACTGGAGATCATCGTGTTGCAGATGCCGGCTCTGTAGTTTTCCCTCTGATGCCGGCAGTCGCTGGAGATTGCATCTCTAGAGTTGTTGGTCGCTGTATCTTGTCAGATACAACTTGCTGGTTTCTGTAGAAGCCGCACAGGAGCCACCAGTGGCTGCAGACTCCACACTGCGCATCATAGCTGGTCTGCAGCAGCTGCCAATATGACTTCTATGAAGAAGCCTCCAGAAGATGTCACTTCCCAGACTTTAGCTGCCGGCAGCTGAGGATTTCTAGATTCAGCCGGACACCATTCTTATCTTCCAGCTGAATAAATCTCAATCTAAAATCATATCCTGGAATAGGAGGAGATGAGGCTGATGAGTGGAGCTTCTCCTGCAGTCAGTGCACTGCTGAGGACTGATGCATCCGGAAGAGGCTTGAGAGTTTCCTGCCGGCATCTCACTGACCATAGTGCAGCACACAGTGCAGATAAGACGATGCCGGCACACTAAATAGACCGGCTCCAGAGGTGAGTGCACAGGAGAACACTGCAGCATTCAGCAGGGGAATGACAATCTGCTGCCGGCATCTCATTGTAGATAGGCTGTAATCAGAGGAGTTAGGAGGACGCCGGCACAGTGAAGCAGCCCCGCTCCTGTGGTCAGTGAGTCCTCTCCTGAGCACATACATTGCTGACAATGAATTGTATCGGCAGCTGCAGAGATCCGACCTCCTGGGACTGGAGGGAATGTGTCCCCGGAGCAGAGAGCTGCAGAGGAGCCGGCACATCGGTGCAGAGAAGAGATCCGTCCCTGCACACAGTGCACCAGCCACACGGACTCTGCGGGGGAATCCACCACCTCTGTCTCATCCAATAAGGTTTATTGCGAAGCTTAGATAGCAAAGAAGACGAGAGCATCTGAAGAAGAGCAAGCACCGACCGGCCCCTGCCGGCACATGAAGCTGCAGCGGTACCGCTCCCCGGGTCCATCAGATCAATGAGAACTTGCAGTAAAAATCAACTTCTACCTCCGACCACAACCGCGCAGAGAAGGCGATCTCTGCCTCTCGCTGGGATATTGCTATGTGCAGCCGGGACAGCAGAGTGACTGAAGCCATGGTCTCCGCTGGAGAGAGACGGCTGCCGGCAGACCGGCTTATATAACCTGCAGGAGCTGTGAAGGAGGGGCCGACTACAGCCGGCATTACAGAACTGCGTTCGTTAACGATTTTTCGCTGGAGCAAAGAAGCCGAAATTGTGTCTGTAGTGTTCGTTAACAATTTTTCGATGGAGCAAAGAAGCCGAAATTGTGTCTGTAGTGTTCGTTAACGATTTTTCGCTGGAGCAAAGAAGTCGAAATTGTGTCTGTAGTGTTCGTTAACAATTTTTCGATGGAGCAAAGAAGCCGAAATTGTGTCTGTAGTGTTCGTTAACAATTTTTCGCTGGAGTAAAGAAGCCGAAATTGTGTCTGTAGTGTTCGTTAATGATTTTTCGCTGGAGCAAAGAAGCCGAAATTGTGTCCGAAATTGTGTCTGTAGTCTTCGTTAACGATTTTTCGCTGGAGCAAAGAAGCCGAAATTGTGTCTGTAGTAGTACCACTGTCTCTGATGATGCAGCTGAGGACACCGAAGTGGCCGGCACTAGAAAATTTGCCCGGCAGCCACGGCTGCCTTCGGTCTGGCTTATATAAACTTTTACACAGTCATTACTTTCTAGCACATTCCCTCTGCCTCTTATTGGTGGTGGAGATTAGAGGGAGGAGTGGAGAGCGGAGTCATCTATGTCGTCTCTATATAATTATTTCTTTCCTGCTCATTTCCTCGTTGTCTCCGTGCAGTGAGCTCGTCGGTGGCTGCAGCCGGTGAAGCGAAATCTGATATTTCCTGATGTTATTTTCATATTTCTGTTCCATTATTGTAACACAATTACAATAGTAATGTATGTGCCGACTACAGCCGGCATTACAGGACTGCGGTTGTTACCTCCTTTTTCCTCTGCTGGAGCAAAGAAACCAAAACTGTGTCTGCAGTAGTATCACTGTCTCTGATGATGCAGCTGAGGACGCCGAAGAAGCCGGCAATGCGCCGGCACTGGAAAATCTGCCCGGCAATGATGTGAGGAGCCGACTACAGATCTAGCCGAAAATGCGGAGTCAATTACTCAGCACTGCGGTATAGTGGGAAGCCGGACTCAATGCCGGCAGGGGTCCGGCACTCAGGGTCATCTCCTTACTCTGCTCAATACCTACAAATTCGTCTGTGTTCATATATACCTTACAGTCTTTGTGGCAAATCCTTCCAAATATGTTTTCTTTGTTGCCTTTTTGTGGGATAAAAATGTTTGATTTTGTTTTCGTCATATTTATTCTTTTATTTACACCTTTTGTAACTATCTTCGTCATTACAGGCGCAGTACTGGTTATTTCATTGTTTTCTTGTTTTTTCTTTTGTTCGGCGTTACGCAAGTGATTTTGGTTATGCAGATGTTTTAGGCTAATTAATTTGCGACATTTTAAAATGACAGAAAAAAAGGCAAAAACATAATAAATATATATTATTGATGTCATTTTAACGAATTTGATGCACAAAAAATTACAACAAAAATCAAAAGTCAGAAAAAGTCACCGAAACAAAAAAGACAATAGATGAATTATAAAGATTGTGCTTCACCAGCTTCAGCCTCCAACATCCTCACTGCACGGAGACAACGAGGAAATGAGCTGGAAATAAATAAATAATTCTAATATATATAGAGACGACATAGATGACTCCGCCCTCTGCTCCTCCTTCTAATCACCACCACCAATAGGAGGCAGAGGGAATGTGCTAGAAAGTAATGACCATGTGAATGAGGTGTAACAGTCAGCGCCCTCCCCCCACACTCAGGACCCTGCACTCAGGACAGTTTCTCAGCTGCGGCACCAGGAATAATGTCTGGAGGTTTATACAGGAAACATGAAATGTTCATCTGCAGAACTGATCTGGAGATTGTTACTGCTGGAGCTTCACATCCGGGTGTTGACAGATCAGTGGTCTCCGCTTTCGCTGTATCATTGTCGTCTCTGTCACATCCTCTTGTATCTTTTACATTTTACTTCTCAGCTTTATTGAAGTTGTATGAGACTGATCTCTGTGTGATGGCGGAAAAAAAATCATCTGCGTCACTTAAAGTGGAAAAAAAGAGTTTTTTCCAAGCCTGGTAATGCGGCGCCCCTTTTCTCCAATATGCAGGATGTCACTTCTCCCCCCCAAATAATGCCCCATGCAGGATGTCCCTTTCCCCCACCATATAATGCCCCATGCAGTATGTCCCTTTCCCCACCATATAATGCCCCATGCAGGATGCACCCCCCATATAATGCCCCATGCAGGATGCCCTTTCCCCCACCATATAATGCCCCATGCAGTATGTCCCTTTCCCCACCATATAATGCCCCATGCAGGATGCACCCCCCATATAATGCCCCATGCAGGATGCCCTTTCCCCCACCATATAATGCCCCATGCAGGATGCACTCCCCCCCCCATATAATGCCCCATGCAGGATGTCCCTTTCCCCCACCATATAATGCCCCATATAGGATGTCCCTTTCCCCCACCATATAATGCCCCATGCAGGATGTCACCCCCCATATAATGCCCCATACAGGATGTCACCCTACCATATAAAGACCCTAGCAGGATGTCACTCCGCCATGTAATGCCCCATGCCTCCATACATTAACAAAAGAAAAAATCAAATACCTCACTTCTCACCTGCCGCTGCTCAGGTCTGGACTCCAGCGTCGCCGGCATCATCCCGCTCTGCGCTGCCTGTGATGGCTCAGGGGAGTGTGCGGTCGAAAGACGTCATTGCACCCTCTGACCTGAGACGTCACAGGGAGCGCACAGCAAGAACACAGCGGATCTGTGGAGGCACGGGGAGAGTTAAGTATCCGGCTGCCGGGGCCCTGAGCAAGTGGGGGAGAAGGGCGGGCGCTAGCACCGCTGTCCTCCGCCCATAGCCCGGCGGCATGCCCGACTGCGAGTGGGCCCCCTGCTTTGTCAGGGCCCCGGCACTTGCCCGGGTGCTAAGGCTGGCTCTGGTCGTAATGACTTATTGCTGCAAAAGTAAGACAGTATTGAAGGCATCGAGCGGTCACCAAATATTGATGGGATTTTGATTTCTCTTTTGTTCGCTAAACTTGTGTTTTGTTAATTACTAGCAAAAAAAAAATATTAAAACTTCTATTTGTGTAAACATTCTTACTTTACAGTCGCCGACACGTTAATGGCCACTTTGGCGTCTTGGGCAAAATCATCAGTGACAGTGACATTGTTGCAGATTCATGATGAGCGAGCGTGCTTGGCACTGCTCAATACTCGATTGAGTATTATGGGTGCTCAAGTCCCCACATATTTTGCGCCTGTTAGCCAATAAATGTGGCGATTTCCTACCATACATGGTAATGCCTAGCCATGTTGACTACCGACTAGTGTTGAGCCACCCCCGTAGTGTTCGGGTTCGGTTCGGTTCGTCGAACACCGGGATGTTCGAGGAACTGTTCGTCGAACTGTTCGTCGAACACCTTAGAACACCGTCGAACACCGTTAAAACCATTGGCAGGCAAACAAAAACATATAGAAACACATAGAAAACACCTTCAAAGGTGTCCAAAAGCTGACAAACTGCTCAGAAGACGCTCTCTTTAAAAAAGCCGGCCGGCAATTCAGCAGCGGCATACACCGGTACCCGACAATTTAGACAAGAAGGAATAGAGCATCACACATAGATTAGATAGATAGAAACATGTCAGTCACACATATAAGAAGCACAGTGACAGTGTTGCTTACTGTACTTGTCATTTAGTGTAAAGGATTTATTAAAAAAAATAATAGTGTTTTCGTGCACCGTCTCTTTAAAAAAGCCGGCCGGCAATTCAGCAGCGGTACCCGACAATTTATAACAGAAAGAATAGAGCATCACACATAGATAGATATAAACATGCCAATCACATATATAATAAGTACAGTGACAGTGTTGCTTACTGTACTTGTCATTTAGTGTAAAGGATTTATTTAAAAAAATAATAGTGTTTTCATGCACCGTCTCTTTAAAAAAGCCGGCCGGCAATTCAGCCTCGGTACCCGACAATTTAGAACAGAAAGATAGAGCATCACACATAGATTAGATAGATAGAAACATGTCAGTCACATATATAAGAAGTACAGTGATAGTGTTGATTACTGTACTTGTCATTTAGTGTTAAAATAAAGGATTTATTAAAAAAAAAATTGGCGTGGGGTTCCCCGTAATTTTAGTCTCTAGCGGAGGTTAAGCAGACGGCTGGGGCAGATGTTTGAAGCCTGGGAAGGGGGTAATACCCACGGAGCTTCCCAGGCTACTAATATCAGCCCCCAGCTGAATACCTAGCTTTTACTAGCTATTAAAATGGGGGACCCCCCCAAAAAAATGACGTGGGGTCCCCCCTATTTTAATAGCTAGCAAAGGCTAAGCAGACAGCTGGGGGCTGATATTAATAGCCCAGGAAGGGTGCCATGAATATTGGCCCCCTCCCAGGCTAGAAACACCAGCCGTCAGCTGTCCCAGAAATGGCGCATCCGTAGGATGCGCCAAATCTGGCACTTAGCCTCGCTCTTCCCACTGCCCTGTAGCGGTGGCAGTGGGGTAATAGGGCTGAGGTTGATGTCAGCTTATAATGCCAGCTGACATCAAGCCCAGGTTAGTAATGGAGAGGCGTCTATAAGACACCCCCATTACTAACCCCATAGTCAAAGTTAAAAGAAAACACAAACACCCAGAATAAAGTCCTTTAATTGAAATAAACACACAATTCTTTATTGTTCTAAATTAAACCATACTTGCCATCACGCCCATTCCAGCTGAAGCCAACGATCTCCTGCAATAAAAGTAAAATAATAAACGAACCTCATCCTTACCTTTCCATGGTTCCCACGACAGCTTCAGCTCTGCTACATCGAGATGACAGGCTGGACCGCAGCAGAACGCTGCCATCCAGCCTGTCATCCCGCAGACACTGAGAAGCGCAGGCATGCTTGCGCTCCTCAGTGTCTGGCTGTGACGGCATAAAGATGAGCCGAGGTCATGTCCAATGAACTCAGCTCACCTCATGCACGTCACTAACAGCGTGGGAGAATTCTCACGCTGAAGCGCTGAGTGCAGGAGAATTTTCCCACGCTGTCAGTGACGTGCATGAGGCTGATATTTAAATTTGGCGCACAAATCGGTGATTGGTCGCGGGCAGCGTCAGCGACCAATCAGCACAGTAGTGTTTAACTTTGGCGGCAAGATCAGTGATTGGTCGCGGTCAAGACGGCGACCAATCACCGATTTGTGCGGCACATTTAAATAGCGGCCGCGACCAATTGGATATCAGCGCCGTTCCCCGGTCCTCCCTACACGCCCTAGCCGCATGGATGTCAGCGGCGCTGCCTGTGCGGATACTTCCGCTGCGAGAACCCGGGACATGAGCGGGCGCTCGGAGCAGAAGTATCCCGACCCGCAGCGCCGCTCCCCGGTCCTCCCTTCACACCCTAGCCGCTGATGTCCCCACAGTATCCGCATGGTGTTACAAAGGTCCGGACATTTGTGTTAAAAATCGCTGATTGGTCGCGGGCGCGACCAATCACCGATTTGGGCGCCAAATTTAAATATCGGCCGCGACCAATCACCCATCTTGGCTCCACATTTAAACCCCGCTGTACTGATTGGTCGCGGACGCTATTTAAATGTGGCGCCAAAATCGGTGATTGGTCGCGCCCAGCGTCGGCGACCAATCAGCACAGCGGTGTTTAAATGTGGTGCCAAGATCGGTGATTGGTTGCGGCCGATATTTAAATTTGGCGCCCAAATCGGTGGTTGGTCGCGGGCAGCGCCAGCGACCAATCAGCGATTTTTAACACAAATGTCCGGACCTTAGTAACACCATGCGGATACTGTGGGGAGATCAGCGGCTAGGGTGTCAAGGGAGGACCGGGGAGCGGAGCTGCGGGTCGGGATACATCTGCTGCGAGCAGTCGCTCATCTCCCGGCTTCTCGCAGCGGAAGTATCCGACCAGGCAGCGGCGCTCCCCGGTCCTCACCAATACGATTCGCTGATTGGTCGCGCTCTCCGCACGCGACCAATCAGTGATCTTGGCGCTAAAGTTAAACACCGCTCTGCTGATTGGTCGCGGAAACTGCCCGCGACCAATCACCGATTTGGGCGCCACATTTAAATAGCGGCCGCGACCAATCGGTGAGATTGGCGCCAAATTTAAACAACGCTCTGCTGATTGGTCGCGGGCTCCAGCCGCGAGCAATCAGCGATATTGGCGCCAAATTTAAACCCCGCTCTGCTAATTGGTCGCGGATGCTGGCCGCGACTAATCAGCATTATTGGCGCCAAATTTAAACACCGCTCTGCTGATTGATCGCGGTCGCCGTCCGCAACCAATCAGCAGTATTGGCCCAAATTTAAACCCTGCTCGGCTGATTGGTCACGGTTGCCGGCCGCGACCAATCAGCAGTATTGGCGCCAAATTTAAACCCCGCTCTGCTGATGGGTCACGGTTGCCGGCCGCGACCAATCAGCGATTTTGGCGCCAAATTTAAACCCCGCTCTGCTGATTGGTCGCGACCGCCGGCCGCGACTAATCAACATTGTTGCCGCCAAATTTAAACACCGCCCTGCTGAATGGTCGCGGTCGTGACCAATCACCGTTATTGGCGCCAAATTTAAACACCGCTTTGCTGATTGGTCGCAACCGCAACCAATCAGCATTATTGGCGCAAAATTTAAACACCGCTTTGCTGATTGGTCGCGACCGCGACCAATCAGCATCATTGGCGCAAAATTTAAACCCCGCTCTGCTGATTAGTCGCAACCGCCGGCCGTGACCAATCAGCGATATAGTCGCCAAATTTCAACACCGCTTTGCTGATTGGTCGCGGTTGCTGGCCGCGACCAGTCAGCAATTTTGGCGCCAAATTTAAACACCGCTCTGCTGATTGCGCCGGGTCTGCCGCATACATATTCTAGAATACCCGATGCGTTAGAATCGGGCCACCATCTAGTTTCATGAAATAATTAAAAAAAAAATTGACGTGGGGCTTCGCACTATATTTGTGTCCAGCCAGGTACAGCAGGCAGGAACGGGCTGCCCCCAACCACCAGCTGCCTATTTGTGCGCTTCTCAGTGTCTGCGGGATGACAGGCTGGATGGCAGCGTTCTGCTGCGGTCCAGCCTGTCATCTCGATGTAGCAGAGCTGAAGCTGTCGTGGGAACCATGGAAAGGTAAGGATGATGTTGCTTTATTATTTTACTTTTATTGCAGGAGATCGTTGGCTTCAGCTGGAATGGGCGTGACGGTAAGTATGGTTTAATTTAGAACAATAAAGGAATGTGTCTTTATTTCAATTAAAGGAGTTTATTCTGGGTGTTTGTGTTTTCTTTTAACTTTGACTATGGGGTTAGTAATGGGGGTGTCTTATAGACGCCTCTCCATTACTAACCTGGGCTTGATGTCAGCTGGCATTATAAGCTGACATCAACCCCAGCCCTATTACCCCACTGCCACCGCTACAGGGCAGTGGGAAGAGCGAGGCTAAGTGCCAGATTTGGCGCATCCTATGGATGCGACAGTTCTGGGGCGGCTGATGGCTGGTGTTTCTAGCCTGGGAGGGGGCCAATATTCATGGCACCCTTCCTGAGCTATTAATATCAGCCCCCAGCTGTCTGCCTAGCCTTTGCTAGCTATTAAAATAGGGGGGACCCCACGTCATTTTTTTTGGGGGGGTCCCCCATTTTAATAGCTAGTAAAGGCTAGGTATTCAGCTGGGGGCTGATATTAGCAGCCTGGGAAGCTCCTTGGGTATTACCCCCTTCCCAGGCTTCAAACATCTGCCCCAGCCGTCTGCTTAACCTCCGCTAGAGCCTAAAATTATGGGGACCCCCACGCCAATTTTTTTTAAAATAAATCCTTTATTTTAACACTAAATGACAAGTACAGTAAGCAACACTGTCACTGTACTTATTATATATGTGACTGACATGTTTCTATCTATCTAATCTATGTGTGATTCTCTATTCCTTCTATTCTAAATTGTCGGGTACCGCTGCTGAATTGCCGGCCGGCTTTTTTAAAGAGGCAGTGCATGAAAACACTATTATTTTTTTTAATAAATCCTTTACACTAAATGACAAGTACAGTAAGCAACACTGTCACTGTACTTCATATATATGTGACTGACATGTTTCTATCTATCTAATCTATGTGTGAAGCTCTATTCTTTCTGTTCTAAATTGTCGGGTACCGGTCTATGCCGCTGCTGAATTGCCGCTTTTCATGTTTCACTGTTGGCACTGTTCCCATCGATTTGGGCAATCACTGCAATGCCACAACCACCATGGCTGTGGTATTACAGTGAGTGGCAGACAATCCCTGCATGATTGGTGCTCAAAATAGCGCCAGACATGCAGGACACGCTTTTGGTGCACGAACAGTTATCGAACATAACCTCGAACAGCCGAATTTTTTGCAAACCGTTCGGGTTCGTCGAACAACTTGAACACCGCCCAAAACAGCTCGAATTTGAGATTGGCGAACAGTTCTAGTCGAAGACCGCTCATCTCTACTACCGACACTCTGTATAGTTGCGTCTTGACATATGTGGTGCATAACTCTCAGCGATAAGTCCAATGCCGCAGATCATCAGGCTTCATTGATAGCACTCGGTTATTCTGGAGAGCTGCATCATGACGTATGTGGTGCATGACTCTCAGAGATAAGCGAAATGCGACAGATCATCCGATTTGTTGATATCACCTGGTTATTCTGTAGAGCTGCATTGTGACATTCGTGGTGCGTGACTTTAGGCAATTAGTCAAATCCTGCAGAACATCAGGCTTCGTTGATGCCGCCCTTTTACTCTGGACAGCTGCGTTTTGACGGATTTGGTGCGTTACTCTCAATAATGAGTCATATACCGCAGACCATCACACTCTGTTGATGCCGCCCGGTTACTTGGTAGAGCTGCGTTGTCACATATGTGGTGCGTGACTTTCGGTGATGAGAGAAATGCCGCAGATCATCAGGCTTCGTTGATGCCGTCCGGTTACTCTTGGGTGCTGCGTCATGACGTATGTGGTGCGTGACTCTCAGCGATTAGTCGAATGCTGCAGGTTATCAGTTTCCACACAAGGGTCATGGGACGGTGATGGAACACAAGCTCCAGACCCTTCTGTCCTGGTTGTTATTACCCAGCAGCGAAAAGACAAAACAAAGGGAAAATACATGAAATAAAGTGGAAAAGAAAGTTGTCTGTGACTGAGGCAGAAGTCTACTTGTGTAAGTGCAGAATAAATCCAGACACACATGTAATGTATTCATAGCTTTTTATAAGTCTACAATCTGGAGGAGAGAGGGGCAGCAGCTGCCATGCTGTAAGAGCTGGTGCAGTGCAGGCTGGAGCCCGGTCACTGGAGATCATCGTGTTGCAGATGCCGGCTCTGTAGTTTTCCCTCTGATGCCGGCAGTCGCTGGAGATTGCATCTCTAGAGTTGTTGGTCGCTGTATCTTGTCAGATACAACTTGCTGGTTTCTGTAGAAGCCGCACAGGAGCCACCAGTGGCTGCAGACTCCACACTGCGCATCATAGCTGGTCTGCAGCAGCTGCCAATATGACTTCTATGAAGAAGCCTCCAGAAGATGTCACTTCCCAGACTTTAGCTGCCGGCAGCTGAGGATTTCTAGATTCAGCCGGACACCATTCTTATCTTCCAGCTGAATAAATCTAAATCTGAAATCATATCCTGGAATAGGAGGAGATGAGGCTGATGAGTGGAGCTTCTCCTGCAGTCAGTGCACTGCTGAGGACTGATGCATCCGGAAGAGGCTTGAGAGTTTCCTGCCGGCATCTCACTGACCATAGTGCAGCACACAGTGCAGATAAGACGATGCCGGCACACTAAACAGACCGGCTCCAGAGGTGAGTGCACAGGAGAACACTGCAGCATTCAGCAGGGGGATGACAATCTCCTGCCGGCATCTCATTGTAGATAGGCTGTAGTCAGAGGAGGTAGGAGGAGGCCGGCACAGTGAAGCAGCCCCGCTCCTGTGGTCAGTGAGTCCTCTCCTGAGCACATACATTGCTGACAATGAATTGCATCGGCAGCTGCAGAGATCCGACCTCCTGGGACTGGAGGGAATGTGTCCCCGGAGCAGAGAGCTGCAGAGGAGCCGGCACATCGGTGCAGAGAAGAGATCCGTCCCTGCACACAGTGCACCAGCCACACGGACTCTGCGGGGGAATCCACCACCTCTGTCTCATCCAATAAGGTTTATTGCGAAGCTTAGATAGCAAAGAAGACGAGAAGATCTGAAGTAGAGCAAGCACCGACCGGCCCCTGCCGGCACATGAAGCTGCAGCGGTACCGCTCCCCGGGTCCATCCGATCAATGAGAACTTGCAGTAAAAATCAACTTCTACCTCCGACCACAACCGCACAGAGAAGGCGATCTCTGCCTCTCGCTGGGATATTGCTATGTGCAGCCGGGACAGCAGAGTGACTGAAGCCATGGTCTCCGCTGGAGAGAGACGGCTGCCGGCAGACCGGCTTATATAACCTGCAGGAGCTGTGACGTCATAGGAGGGGCCGAATACAGCCGGCATTACAGATCTGCGTTCGGTAACGATGTTTCGCTGGAGCAAAGAAGCCGAAATTGTGTCTGTAGTGTTCGTTAACAAATTTTCACTGGAGCAAAGAAGCCGAAACTGTATCTGTAGTGTTCGTTAACGATTTTTCGCTGGAGCAAAGAAGCCGAAATTGTGTCTGTAGTGTTCGTTAACAAATTTTCACTGGAGCAAAGAAGCCGAAATTGTGTCTGTAGTGTTCGTTAACGATTTTTCGCTGGAGCAAAGAAGCCGAAATTGTGTCTGTAGTGTTCGTTAACGATTTTTCGCTGGAGCAAAGAAGCCGAAATTGTGTCTGTAGTGTTCCTTAACGATTTTTCGCTGGAGCAAAGAAGCCGAAATTGTGTCTGTAGTGTTCGTTAACGATTTTTCGCTGGAGCAAAGAAGCCGAAACTGTATCTGTAGTGTTCGTTAACGATTTTTCGCTGGAGCAAAGAAGCCTAAATTGTGTCTGTAGTGTTCCTTAACGATTTTTCGCTGGAGCAAAGAAGCCGAAATTGCGTCTGTAGTGTTCGTTAACGAATTTTCGCTGGAGCAAAGAAGCCGAAATTGCGTCTGTAGTGTTCGTTAACGATTTTTCGCTGGAGCAAAGAAGCCGAAATTGCGTCTGTAGTGTTCGATAACGAATTTTCGCTGGAGCAAAGAAGCCGAAATTGCGTCTGTAGTGTTCGTTAACGATTTTTCGCTGGAGCAAAGAAGCCTAAATTGCGTCTGTAGTGTTCGTTAACGATTTTTAGCTGGAGCAAAGAAGCCGAAATTGTGTCTGTAGTGTTCGTTAACGATATTTAGCTGGAGCAAAGAAGCCGAAATTGTGTCTGTAGTGTTCGTTAACGATTTTTCGCTGGAACAAAGAAGCCGAAATTGCGTCTGTAGTGTTCGTTAACGATTTTTCGCTGGAGCACAGTAGCCGAAATTGTGTCTGTAGTGTTCGTTAACGAATTTTCGCTGGAACAAAGAAGCCGAAATTGTGTCTGTAGTGTTCGTTAACGATTTTTCGCTGGAGCACAGTAGCCGAAATTGTGTCTGTAGTGTTCGTTAACGATTTTTCGCTGGAGCAAAGAAGCCGAAATTGTGTCTGTAGTGTTCGTTAATGATTTTTCGCTGGAGCAAAGAAGCCGAAATTGTGTCTGTAGTGTTCGTTAATGAATTTTCGCTGGAGCAAAGAAGCCGAAATTGCGTCTGTAGTGTTCATTAACGATTTTTCGCTGGAGCAAAGAAGCCGAAATTGTGTCTGTAGTGTTCGTTAATGATTTTTCGCTGGAGCAAAGAAGCCGAAATTGCGTCTGTAGTGTTCGTTAACGATTTTTCGTTGGAGCAAAGAAGACGAAATTGCGTCTGTAGTGTTCGTTAACGATTTTTCGTTGGAGCAAAGAAGACGAAATTGCGTCTGTAGTGTTCGTTAACGATTTTTCGTTGGAGCAAAGAAGACGAAATTGTGTCTGTAGTGTTCGTTAACGATTTTTCGTTGGAGCAAAGAAGACGAAATTGCGTCTGTAGTGTTCGTTAACGATTTTTCGCTGGAGCAAAGAAGCCGAAATTGCATCTGTAGTGTTCGTTAATGAATTTTCGCTGGAGCAAAGAAGCCGAAATTGTGTCTGTAGTGTTCGTTAACGATTTTTCGCTGGAGCAAAGAAGCCGAAATTGCGTCTGTAGTGTTCGTTAACGAATTTTCGCTGGAACAAAGAAGCCGAAATTGCGTCTGTAGTGTTCGTTAATGAATTTTCGCTGGAGCAAAGAAGCCGAAATTGTGTCTGTAGTGTTCGTTAACGATTTTTCGCTGGAGCACAGTAGCCGAAATTGCGTCTGTAGTGTTCGTTAACGAATTTTCGCTGGAACAAAGAAGCCGAAATTGTGTCTGTAGTGTTCGTTAACGATTTTTCGCTGGAGCACAGTAGCCGAAATTGCGTCTGTAGTGTTCGTTAACGAATTTTCGCTGGAACAAAGAAGCCGAAATTGCGTCTGTAGTGTTCGTTAATGAATTTTCGCTGGAGCAAAGAAGCCGAAATTGCGTCTGTAGTGTTCGTTAACGATTTTTCGCTGGAGCAAAGAAGCCGAAATTGTGTCTGTAGTGTTCGTTAATGAATTTTCGCTGGAGCAAAGAAGCCGAAATTGCGTCTGTAGTGTTCGTTAACGATTTTTCGCTGGAGCAAAGAAGATGAAATTGCGTCTGTAGTGTTCGTTAATGATTTTTCACTGGAGCAAAGAAGCCGAAATTGCATCTGTAGTGTTCGTTAATGAATTTTCGCTGGAGCAAAGAAGCCGAAATTGTGTCTGTAGTGTTCGTTAACGATTTTTCGCTGGAGCAAAGAAGTCGAAATTGCATCTGTAGTGTTCGTTAATGAATTTTCGCTGGAGCAAAGAAGCCGAAATTGCATCTGTAGTGTTCGTTAATGAATTTTCGCTGGAGCAAAGAAGCCGAAATTGCGTCTGTAGTGTTCGTTAACGATTTGTCGCTGGAGCAAAGAAGCCGAAATTGTGTCTGTAGTGTTCGTTAACGATTTTTCGCTGGAGCAAAGAAGCCGAAATTGTGTCTGTAGTGTTCGTTAACGATTTTTCGCTGGAGCAAAGAAGCCGAAATTGCATCTGTAGTGTTCGTTAATGAATTTTCGCTGGAGCAAAGAAGCCGAAATTGTGTCTGTAGTGTTCGTTAACGATTTTTCGCTGGAGCAAAGAAGCCGAAATTGCGTCTGTAGTGTTCTTTAACGATTTTTCGCTGGAGCAAAGAAGCCAAAATTGCGTCTGTAGTGTTCGTTAATGAATTTTCGCTGGAGCAAAGAAGCCGAATTTGCCCGGCAACCACGGCTGCAGTCAGACCGGCTTATATAAACTTTTACACAGTCATTACTTTCTAGCACATTCCCTCTGTCTCTTATTGGTGGTGGAGATTAGAGGGAGGAGTGGAGAGCGGAGTCATCTATGTCGTCTCTATATAATTATTTCTTTCCTGCTCATTTCCTCGTTGTCTCCGTGCAGTGAGCTCGTCGGTGGCTGCAGCCGGTGAAGCGAAATCTGATATTTCCTGATGTTATTTTCATATTTCTGTTCCATTATTGTAACACAAATACAATAGTAATGTAAGTGCCAAATACAGCCGTCATTACAGGACTGCGGTTGTTACCTCCTTTTTCCTCTGTTGGAGCAAAGAAACCAAAACTGTATCACTGTCTCTGATGATGCAGCTGAGGTCGCCGAAGTGGCCGGCAATGCGCCGGCACTGGAAAATCTGCCCGGCAATGATGTGAGGAGCCGACTACAGATCTAGCCGAAAATTCGGAGTCAATTACTCAGCACTGCGGTATAGTGGGAAGCCGGACACAATGCCGGCAGGGGTCCGGCACTCAGGGTCATCTCCTTACTCTGCTCAATACCTACAAATTCGTCTGTGTTCATATATACCTTACAGTCTTTGTGGCAAATCCTTCCAAATATGTTTTCTTTGTTGCCTTTTTGTGGGATAAAAATGTTTGATTTAGTTTTCGTCATATTTATTCTTTTATTTACATCTTTTGTAACTATCTTCGTCATTACAGGCGCAGTACTGGTTATTTCATTGTTTTCTTGTTTTTTCTGTTGTTCGGCGTTACGCAAGTGATTTTGGTTATGCAGGTGTTTTAGGCTAATTAATTTGCGACATTTTAAAATGACAGAAAAAAAGGCAAAAAAATAAAAAATATATATTATTGATGACATTCTGACGAATTTTATGCAAAAAAAAATTACAACAAAAATCAAAAGTCAGAAAAAGTCACCGAAACAAAAAACACAATATATGAATCGGTGACAAGTACTTTCAGCTTCGTCCAATAAAATGCAGGATGGAAACCCAACTGGACCCTCTTAGGGGGCTTTCATACTGCGTTCAGGCACCAGCTCAGTGGCTCTATCAAGGCTCATATCCGAACCGTCGCAAAATGGGATTCGGGCGAATGTGCCGACGGCGCCATAGAGTATAATGAGTGAACATGTGCTCTGTCCTGCATCATTTTCGGCGTGTACAGTTACTGGCAACGAACACCCGGACACAGTCTACTACTATAGACCCTTATAGGCAATGGGGTCGGAGCATTGACGCTGGGCTCTGGAGTTCAGGGGGTCCGGCACTTACATTGTTTTTGTATTTTTGTTACTATAATGGAACTGAAATATGAAAATAACATCAGGAAATATAAAGATTGTGCTTCACCAGCTTCAGTCTCTAACATCCTCACTGCACGGAGACAACGAGGAAATGAGCTGGAAATAAATAATTCTAATATATATAGAGACGACATAGATGACTCCGCCCTCTGCTCCTCCCTCTAATCTCCACCACCAATAGGAGGCAGAGGGAATGTGCTAGAAAGTAATGACCATGTGAATGAGGTGTAACAGTCAGCGCCCTCCCCCCACACTCAGGACCCTGCACTCAGGACAGTTTCTCAGCTGCAGCACCAGGAGTAATGTCTGGAGGTTTATACAGGAAACATGAAATGTTCATCTGCAGAACTGATCTGGAGATTGTTACTGCTGGAGCGTCACATCCGGGTGTTGTCAGATCAGTGGTCGCCGCTCTCGCTGTATCATTGTCGTCTCTGTCACATCCTCTTGTATCTTTTACATTTTGCTTCTCAGCTTTATTGAGGTTGTATGAGACTGATCTCTGTGTGATGGCGGAAAAAATCATCTGCGTCACTTAAAGTGGAGAAACATAAAGAGTTTATTCCAAGCCTGGTAATGCGGCGCCAGGGGTGGATTAAAAGTAGCAAGGGCCCCGGGCAGTTTAAAAGGCGCAGCCCCCCCCCCCACACCTGATGTATCACATGTCACATGATCCCCTGTGATAGATCATGTGATAGTTCACGTGAAATTAATTTGGCACAATAATAATTATAATATTTTTTTTTTAGGCTGTGTGCCCACTATGTGTTTTTAAGCACAATTCCACTGCAGAAACGCTTAAAAAACACTTGGTAGAAGGTCTGCCATGTTCCCCAATGATAATCCGCATGTGCTGTGCACATGCTGCGAAAATTTCCACTGCGGAAAAGCATTGCGGAAAAATCCGCAGCACTACCAATTATTTTGCGGCAGCGCTGCGTTTTCGCAGCCATTGACTTGCATTGGAACGCATGGAATCCGCATCACTGCATCTGTGTGACACTCGAAAGCCCTACCCTGGGAGATGGGGGACTCGGAGCCGGGTCCTGTGCGGTAGATGGGGTGCAGCCGTGGCCCGGACCCGCTCCGTGCACAGGGCCGTCGCACTAAAAAGGATGGTATTGGCTTATCCGGGTTGAGTGGCCGATCTCGACTACGCCACCTGTGGCACCTGGTGAAGGCCACCAGCACCGCTGCAGTCCGCTGAGGCCTGGTGTTATTGCATCCGACGTTGTTACTACTCCCCACAGGCGGAGCAGGGCCTCAGGGCAGAGGGACAGGATGGAGGGAGTAGTAGTCTAGAAGGTCTGGTGCTGCGTAGTGCGGTGTAATGCAGAATAAAGAGTCCGGAGGCCATAGGGTTTAACTTCCAAGGTTTTTACTCATGGTGGAGATTGCAGTTGAAAGGCTTCTCCATGCTCCTCGCGGAGTTCTGCGGTCACCAGAGACGGGGGGGTCCGACAACCTCCGAGTAAGTCCAGTGTTCAATCAGGACCCCGCACCAGAGTGTTCCTAGACTTCAGACCGGGTCCTTTCCTGTCTGTGTGTGTGTAGATAGGCCGGGGCTCCCTCTGAACTTCACTCAGAAAAAGGGTACGGGTGGCAGCTCCGCTCCTTCCGTTACCCGGTGAGATCCTCAGGGCCTACCGGGCTTGCCTGACCAGGACGTAGAGTAGCAGGGTCAGGTGTCGGGGGCCGGTACCCCTCTTGCAGCCGGAATCCCCCTGAATAGATCAGCTTGACGAGGACAGGTGGCGTAAACCGCTCCATCTGCATCCCCCTGGGATCCATTTGCGGTGGAGCTACACTCCTAAGCTTCGGGCCTTCTTGGTCATAGTCCTTGACCGGGCTGAGACATACATTGTCTGCAGCCTGCCCCTCGACCCAAGGCCGGGGTACGAGGGCCGTGTCTCCGTCCTCTACAGGTCCACACAGGATCCACGCTCAGGGAGGAAGGTCACGGACTCCGAACGATCAAAGAACCAAGAACCAAAATGGCTCAGGATTAAATATGAAATTTACAGTGTCACTAAAATGTGAATCCTCCGCCCTCACCCACTAATTGGTTTCCCTATCTCTTGGTTCCCCAGTCTCCCGATTCCAGTAGGGGCAGCACCTGGTGCCTTCTAGCCCCCTCTGGTGGGAGAAGTGTGGTGTTGGATGTGGAGGTGGGGTCCTGACTATCACACTGTTCTTACCTCAGAGGAGGAACACTACACTCCATTGGAGAAGTGCAGCATCCCTGTGGCGGTCGAAGCCTCAGGGGCGCCACACATCTGTACATGCAGAATCCAAACATTTCAATGTGCCGGTTTGGAGAAGAGGAGACTCTCCTCCAGATCCGGGTACCATAGAACCTGTAAAAAAAGAATAAAATAAAAAAAAATATTATACTTACCTTCTGATACCCCCGGTGCCTGTATCCGATGCGTCCTGGCTCGACGGCAGCTCGCGATGTTCTGAAAAGGACCTGCCATGACGTCATTTAGTCATGCGACAGGTCACGCGACCGCTGACGTCGGCAGGCCATCAGAAGGTAATTATATATTTATTTTTTACCATTCTATCGGTCACACTATATAAATCAATGCCGGTTGCATGGATTTATATAGTGTGATCAAGTTGTCAAGCACTTTCCATGTGATGCTAAAATCGCTTGGAAAGCACTTTTCAACCCACATGCAGAAATGCATGTGAAGAACGCTGCACTTCCGCTTGTCCCTGGCAGGAAAAACGCATGTAAATCCGCATGTGTTTTTTTTTGCCAGGGAGATGCAGAAACGCTCAAAAAAAAATCCGGAGCATTTCTGCATCGTGAGCACTTAGCCTTATATTAATTGTATGACCACACGTAGCCATCTATACACAGCAGGAGGCCGCACGTAGCCATCTATACACAGCAGGAGGCCGCACATAGCCATGTATACACAGCAGGAGGTTGCACGTAGCCATCGATACACAGCGTGAGGCTGCACGTAGCCATCTATGCACAGCAGGAGGCCGCACAGTGCCATCTATACACAGCAGGAGGCCGCACGCCACCATCTATACACAGCGGGAGGCCGCACGTAGCCATCTATACACAGCGGGAGGCCGCACGTAGCCATCTATACACAGCAGGAGGCCGCACGGTGCCATCAATACACAGCAGGAGGCCGCATGTTGCCATCTATACACAGCGGGAGGCCGCATGTAGCCATCTATACACAGCAGGAGGCTGCACGTAGCCATCTATACACAATGGGAGGCCGCACGTAGCGATCTAAACACAGCAGCAGGCCGCATGTAGTCATCTATACACAGCAGGAGGCCGCATGTAGCCATCAATACACAGTAGGAGGCCGCACGTAACCATCTATACACAGCAGGAAGCCACAGGTAGCCATCTATACACAGCAGGAGGCCACACAACGCCATCTGTACACAGCAGTAGGCCGCACGTAGCCATCTATACACAGCGGGAGGCCGCATGTAGGCATATATGCACAGCGGGAGGCCGCACATAGCCATCTATACACAGCGGGAGGCCGCATGTAGGCATCTATGCACAGCGGGAGGCCGCATGTAGGCATCTATGCACAGCGGGAGGCCGCACATAGCCATCTATACACAGCAGGAGGCCGCATGTAGCCATCAATACACAGCAGGAGGCCACACAACGCCATCTATACACAGCAGTAGGCCACACGTACCCATCCATAAACAGCGGGAGGCCGCACATAGCCATCTATACACAGTGGGAGGCCGCATGGCACCCCCCCCAGAGACAGTGGGAGGCCACATGCAGTCACGCACACACAAACATATACAGACATATACAGTAGAGATCAAAAGTTTGGACACACCTCATTTAAAGATTTTTCTGTATTTTCATGACTTTGAAAATTGTACATTCACACTGAAGGCATCAAAACTATGAATTAACGCATGTGGATTTATATTCTTAACAAAAACGTGTGAAAGAACTGAAAATATGTCTTATATTCTAGGTTCTTCAAGGTAGCCACCTTTTGCTTTGATGACTGCTTTGCACACTCTTGGCATTCTCTTGATGAGCTTCAAGAGGTAGTCACCGGAAATGGTCTTCCAGCAATCTTGAATGAGTTCCCAGAGATGCTTAGCACTTGTTGGCCCTTTTGCCTTCACTCTGCGGTCCAGCTCACCCCAAACCATCTCGATTGGGTTCAGATCTGGTGACTGTGGAGGCCAGGTCATCTGGTGTAGCACCCCATCACTCTCCTCCTTGGTCAAATAGCCCTTACACAGCCTGGAGGTGTGTTAGGGGTCATTGTCCTGTTGAAAAATAAATGATGGTCCAACTAAACGCAAACTGGATGGAATAGCAAGCCGCTGCAAGATGCTGTGGTAGCCATGCTGGTTCAGTATGCCTTCAATTTTGAATAAATCCCCAACAGTGTTACCAGCAAAGCACCCCCACACATCACACATCCTCCTCCATGCTTCACGGTGGGAGCCAGGCATGTAGAGTCCATCCATTCACCTTTTCTGCGTCGCATAAAGACACTGTGGTTGGAACCAAAGATCTCAAATTTGGACTCATCAGACCAAAGGACAGATTTCCACTGCTCTAATGTCCATTCCTTGTGTTCTTTAGCCCAAACAAGTCTCTTCTGCTTATTTCCTGTCCTTAGCAGTGGTTTCCTAGCAGCTATTTTACCATGAAGGCCTGCTGCACAAAGTCTCCTCTTAACAGTTGTTGAAGAGATGTGTCTGCTGCTAGAACTCTGTGTGGCATTTTCCTGGTCACTAATCTGAGCTGCTGTTAACCTGCGATTTCTGAGGCTGGTGACTCGGATAAATTTACCCTCAGAAGTAGAGGTGACTCTTGGTCTTCCTTTCCTGGGGCGGTCCTCATGTGAGACAGTTTCTTTGTAGCGCTTGATGGTTTTTGCAACTGCACTTTGGGACACTTTCAAAGTTTTCCCAATTTTTCGCACTGACTGACCTTAATTTCTTAAAGTAATGATGCCCACTCGTTTTTCTTTACTTAGCTGCTTTTTTCTTGCCATAATACAAATTCTAACAGTCTATTCAGTAGGACTATCAGCTGTGTATCCACCAGACTTATGCACAACACAACTGATGGTCCCAACCCCATTTATAAGGCAAGAAATGCCACTTATTAAACCTGACAGGGCACACCTGTGAAGTGAAAACCATTTCCGGTGACTACCTCTTGAAGCTCATCAAGAGAATGCCAAGAGTGTGCAAAGCAGTCATCAAAGCAAAAGGTGGCTACTTTGAAGAACCTAGAATATAAGACATATTTTCAGTTGTTTCACACTTTTTTGTTAAGTATATAATTCCACATGTGGTAATTCATAGCTTTGATGCCTTCAGTGTGAATGTACAATTTTCAAAGTCATGAAAATACAGAAAAACACAAACACACTCACACTCACACACTCACTCACACACACACACACTCACTCACGATCCTCCTGCTCGGCTCCAGTCCTCCTGCTCCTCTCCGTTGCAGCGCGCACTGCGTGACGTCACAGCTAGGACACACGGCCCCGCACAGGACCGTGTCTCTTAGCTGTGACGCGGCTGGGCCAGCACAGGGGAGTTAAAAGCTGCAGTGCTGGCCCGGCCGAAGAAGTAGCGGCCGTGCGCTGCTGTTGGGGGCTGCGGTCTGGGGGCTCCCCCGCCATTGTCGGCCGGTTTGTGCCGTGGCGCCGCACATATTATAATGAGGACAATCTGGCCCCGGGCCCCCGGGCGATAGCCCAGATTACCCTCATTATAATCCGCCTTTGTGCGGCGCCCCTTATATCCAATATGTTGGACCAAGTGGAGAAGTAAAGAAGGAACCACCTGTATAGTAATGTATCCAGAAAGGATTTTATCCATTTTTGCCATTTTATTCCCACTCTCTATTCCTGCAGCGGTTGCTTGTTTTTCTGCCTTCCTCATTCTGCTTTTGACTTTCTTACTTAGCTTTGCTAAACAGCTATTGGCTGCGTGCTCTGTGCTTTGTCGTCAGGGCCGGCTCCAGGTTTTTCTAGGCCCCGGGCGAAAGAGTCTCAGTGGGCCCTTTAACACATACCACGATTCATGATACACAGATACCGCAGAGAAATATATATATAGTACAATGCAAAGATTTCACCTCTTACATTACATGAGTGATATCTATTGTAAATTCCACAATAGCTCAGAAACCAGCAAATCGCTCCACACAGTATACAGGCCCCCATATAACACTCCATACAGGATACAGGCCCCCATAAAATGCTCCACACAGTATACTGGCCCGCATATAACGCTCCATACAGAATACTGGCCCCCATAAAATGCTCCACACAGTATACTGGCCCCCATAGAATGCTCCATACTGAATACTGGCCCCAATAAAATGCTCGATACGGAATATTGGCCCCCATATAACACTCCATACAGAATACTGGCCCCCATAAAACGCTCCATACAGAATACTGGCCCCCATGTAACGCTCCGTACAGGATACTGGCCCTCATATAACGCTCATTACAAGATTCTGGCTCCCATATAACGCTCCATATAGGATACTGTCCCCCATATAATGCTCCATACAGCCTATTCCACATAATGCCCTATGCAGGCTGTTCCCCTCTTATAATGCCCCATGCAGGCTGTTCCCCTCTTATAATAAATACCCCATGCAGGATGTCTCCCCCCATATAATGCCCCATGCAGGATGTCACCTCTCCCCCATATAATTCCCCATGCAGGATGTCCCTTTCCCCCGATATTATGCCCCATGCAGAATGTCACCCCCCCATATATTGCCCTATGCAGGATATCCCTTTCCCCCACCATATAATGCCCTATGCAGGATGTCACCCCCCATATAATGCCCCATGCAGGATGTCACCCCCCCCATATAATGCCCCATGCAGGATGTCATTCCCCCATATTATGCCCCATGCAGCATGTCACCCCCCATATATTGCCCCATGCAGGATATACCTTTCCCCACCATATAATGCCCCATGCAGGATGTCACCCCCCCCATATAATGGTCTATGCAGGATGTCACACCACCCATATAATGCCCCATGCAGGATGGCAGTCCCCCATATAATGCCCCATGCAGCATGTCCCTTTCCCCACCATATAATGCCCCATGCAGGATGGCAGTCACCCATATAATGCCGCATGCAGGATTTCACTCCCCCATATCATGCCCCATTCAGCATGTCACCCCCCCATATATTGCCCCATGCTGTATATCCCTTTCCCCCATGATATAATGCCCCATGCAGGATGTCACCCCCCATATAATACCCCATGCAGGATGTCATTCCTCCATATCATGCCCCATGCAGGATGTCACCCCCCCAAATAATGCCGCATGCAGTATGTCACCCCCCCATATTATGCCCCATGCAGGATGTCACTCCCCCATATAATGCCCCATGCAGGATGTCACTCCCGCATATAATGACCGATGCAGGATGTCACCCTCCCCCCCATATAATGCCCCATGCTTCCATAACGTTCCGCTCTGCGCTGCCTGTGATGGCTCAGGGGCGTGTGAGGTGGAAAGACGTCAAAGTGAGCGCACAGCAGGAAGACAGCGGATCTGTGGAGGCACGGGGAGAGGTAAGTATCCGGTTGCCAGGGCCCTGAGCAAGCGGGGGAGAAGGGCAGGCGCTGGCAACGCTCTCCTCTGCCCATAGCCCGGCGGGGTGCCCGACCGTGAGTGGGCCCCCCGCGTGCTCAGGGCCCCTGCACTTGCCCGGGTGCTAACGCTGGCCTTGGTTGTTATGACTTCTTGCTGCAAACTAGTGACAGTATTGAAGGCGACGAGCGGTCACCAAATATTGATGGGATTTTGATTTCCTCTTTTGTTCAATAAACTTGTGTTTTGTTAATTACTAAAAAACACACTATTAAAACTTCTATTTGTGTGAACATTCTTACTTTACAGTCGGCGACGCGTTATTGGCCACTTTTGCGTCCTGGGCTGAATTATCAGTGACAGCGACATTGTTGCAGATTCATGATGAGCGAGCGTGCTTGGCACTGCTCAATACTCGATTGAGTATCGTGGGTGCTCGAGTCCCCACATGTTTTGCGCCTGTTAGCCAATAAATGTGGCGAGTGCCTGCCACACATGGTAATGCCTAGCCATGTTGAGTACCGACACATAGTTGTGTCTTGAGATATGTGGTGCATAACTCTCAGCGATGAGTCAAATGGCGCAGATCATCAGGCTTCATTGATGCCACTCGGTTATTCTGGAGAGCTGCGCTGTGACGTACGTGGTGCGTGATTCTCGGCAATCAGTTACATGCTGCAGCTCCTCAAGCTCTGTTGATGCCGACCGGTTATTCTGGAGAGCTGCGTCATGACGTATGTGGTGCATGACTCTCAGAGATAAGCGAAATGCGACAGATCATCCGATTCGTTGATATCACCTGGTTATTCTGTAGAGCTGCATTGTGACATTCGTGGTGCGTGACTTTAGAAAATTAGTCAAATCCTGCAGAACATCAGGCTTCGTTGATGCCGCCCTCTTACTCTGGACAG
Source organism: Phyllobates terribilis (assembly GCF_046119375.1). Lineage (NCBI taxonomy): Eukaryota > Metazoa > Chordata > Amphibia > Anura > Dendrobatidae > Phyllobates > Phyllobates terribilis. Next base: position 372,126,389 of record NW_027362765.1, on the reverse strand, counting down.
CTGCGTTTTGATGGATTTGGTGCGTTACTCTCAATAATGAGTCAAATGCCGCAGATCATCACACTCTGTTGATGCCGCCCGGTTACTTGGTAGAGCTGTGTTGTCACATATGTGGTGCGTGACTTTCGGTGATGAGAGAAATGCCGCAGATCATCAGGCTGCGTTGATGCCGTCCGGTTACTCTTGGGTGCTGCGTCATGACGTATGTGGTGCGTGACTCTCAGCGATTAGTCGAATGCTGCAGGTTATCAGTTTCCACACAAGGGTCATGGGACGGTGATGGAACACAAGCTCCAGACCCTTCTGTCCTGGTTTAAATACGCATAATTGAACAATCAGACTCATTTCAAGTATAAAACTCTATTTCAAAGTGGTAATGAGGATAACCAGAGTAATTTAAAACAATTCTCATTCCTCATTCAGAGATAATAAAGAAAATTCAAGTATTATCAAAATTTATAAATTTTATTACATCAAAAAATTACAATACACAAGAACGGACACCCTTATTTGTAAAAATTGCCCCTAAAAGAGAAACCCATTAATAAGAGACGAGGACCGTGTGGTTCAAGATGACAGTATATTATGGCAACATGATTAGCTCCTATAGCATAGATCAATATGATAGAGATGTGATACATATAGTATGGTTACATAAATAGCATATATTGTGACATATTCTACAGCTTGAAAGATAACATTCAATGACAATTGGTCATAGAAGTAATATAATTAAGGAAATTTGTATAAAAATCACAGGTATACAATATAAAGCATCATATATTATTATTATCTCAAAGGGATACTAAGTAATTTAATAATCTAGATAATATAGATAATATACCCTGAGATAAAGCACCACAGGCTTTGATCATAAATGTATTCAGTATAGAACATCATATGTTATTATCTCAAAGGGATATTGAATAATTTGATACTAAAGATAATAATATACCCAGAGATTAAACATCACAGAGTTTTGATCATAGATATATCAACCAATTGGATAAATGTACATGCTATGACCCCCACAGCTTAATGAAAATCTGAGCCACCAAAGTAAACATACAGACCATGTGCCATTGTAAGGAACGTATGTGGTGACATTCGTGGTGCGTGACTTTAGGCAATTAGTCAAATCCTGCAGAACATCAGGCTTCGTTGATGCCGACCTTTTACTCTGGACAGCTGCGTTTTGAGGGATTTGGTGCGTTACTCTCAATAATGAGTCAAATGTCGCAGTTAATCACACTCTGTTGATGCCGCCCGGTTACTTGGTAGAGCTGCGTTGTCACATATGTGGTGCTTGACTTTCGGTGATGAGAGAAATGCCACAGATCATCAGGCTGCGTTGATGCCGTCCGGTTACTCTTGGGTGCTGCGTCATGACGTATGTGGTACGTGACTCTCAGCGATTAGTCGAATGCTGCAGGTTATCAGTTTCCACACAAGGGTCATGGGACGGTGATGGAACACGAGCTCCAGACCCTTCTGTCCTGGTTGTTATTACCCAACAGCGAAAAGAGAAGAGATCCGTCCCTGCACACAGTGCACCAGCCACACGGACTCTGCGGGGGAATCGACCACCTCTGTCTCATCCAATAAGGTTTATTGCGAAGCTTAGATAGCAAAGAAGATGAGAGCATCTGAAGAAGAGCAAGCACCGACAGGCCCCTGCCGGCACATGAAGCTGCAGCGGTACCGCTCCCCGGCTCCATCCGATCAATGAGAACCTGCAGTAAAAATCAACTTCTACCTCCGACCACAACCGCACAGAGAAGGCGATCTCTGCCTCTCGCTGGGATATTGATATGTGCAGCCGGGACAGCAGAGTGACTGAAGCCATGGTCTCCACTGGAGAGAGACGGCTGCCGGCAGACCGGCTTATATAACCTGCAGGAGCTGTGAAGTCAAAGGAGGGGCCGACTACAGCCGGCATTACAGAACTGCGTTCGTTAACGATGTCAAAGGAGCCGAAATTGTGTCTGTAGTGTTCGTTAACGATGGCAAAGAAGCCGAAATTGTGTCTGTAGTGTTCGTTAACGATGGCAAAGAAGCCGAAATTGTGTCTGTAGTGTTCGTTAGCAATTTTTCGCTGGAGCAAAGAAGCCGAATTTGCCCGGCAACCATGTATAAACTTTTACCCAGTCATTACTTTCTAGCACATTCCCTCTGCCTCTTATTGGTGGTGGAGATTAGAGGGAGGGGTGGAGAGCGGAGTCATCTATGTCGTCTCTATATAATTATTTCTTTCCTGCTCATTTTCTCGTTGTCTCCGTGCAGTGAGCTCGTCGGTGGCTGCAGCCGGTGAAGCGAAATCTGATATTTCCTGATGTTATTTTCATATTTCTGTTCCATTATTTTAACACAAATACAATAGTAATGTATGTGCCGACTACAGCCGGCATTACAGGACTGCGGTTGTTACCTCCTTTTTCCTCTGCTGGAGCAAAGAAACCAAAACTGTGTCTGCAGTAGTATCACTGTCTCTGATGATGCAGCTGAGGACGCCGAAGTGGCCGGCAATGCGCCGGCACTGGAAAATCTGCCCGGCAATGATGTGAGGAGCCGACTACAGATCTAGCCGAAAATACGGAGTCAATTACTCAGCACTGCGGTATAGTGGGAAGCCGGACACAATGCCGGCAGGGGTCCGGCACTCAGGGTCATCTCCTTATTCTGCTCAATACCTACAAATTCGTCTGTGTTCATATATACCTTACAGTCTTTGTGGCAAATCCTTCCAAATATGTTTTCTTTGTTGCCTTTTTGTGGGATAAAAATGTTTGACTTTGTTTTCGTCATATTTATTCTTTTATTTACACCTTTTGTAACTATCTTCGTCATTACAGGCGCAGTACTGGTTATTTCATTGTTTTCTTGTTTTTTTCTGTTGTTCGGCGTTACGCAAGTGATTTTGGTTATGCAGATGTTTTAGGCTAATTAATTTGCGAGATTTTAAAATGATAGAAAAAAAGGCAAAAAAATAAAATATATATATTATTGATGCCATTTTGACGAATTTGATGGTAAAAAAATTACAACAAAAATCAAAAGTCAGAAAAAGTCACCGAAACAAAAAACACAATAGATGAATCGGTGACGAGTATTTTCAGCTTCGTCCAATAAAATGCAGGATGGAAACCCAACTGGACCCTCTTAGGGGGCTTTCATACTGCGTTCAGGCACGAGCTCAGTGGCTCTATCAAGACTTATATCCAAACCCTCGCAAAATGGGATTCGGGCGACTGTGCCAATGGCGCCATAGACTAGAATGAGTGAACTTCTGCTCTGTCGTACATCATTTTCGGCATGTACAATTACTGGCAACGAACACCCAGACACAGTCTACTACTATAGACCCTTATAGGCAATGGGGTCGGAGCATTGACGCTGGGCTCTGGAGTTCAGAGGGTCTGGCTCTTGCATTTTTTTGTGTTTTTGTTACTATAATGGAACTGAAATATGAAAATAACATCAGAAAATATAAAGATTGTGCTTCACCAGCTTCAGCCTCCAACATCCTCACTGCACGGAGACAACGAGGAAATGAGCTGGAAATAAATAAATAATTCTAATATATATAGAGACGACATAGATGACTCCGCCCTCTGCTCCTCCCTCTAATCTCCACCACCAATAGGAGGCAGAGGGAATGTGCTAGAAAGTAATGACCATGTGAATGAGGTGTAACAGTCAGCGCCCTCCCCCCACACTCAGGACCCTGCACTCAGGACAGTTTCTCAGCTGCAGCACCAGGAGTAATGTCTGGAAGTTTATACAGGAAACATGAAATGTTCATCTGCAGAACTGATCTGGAGATTGTTACTGCTGGAGCGTCACATCCGGGTGTTGTCAGATCAGTGGTCGCCGCTCTCGCTGTATCATTGTCGTCTCTGTCACATCCTCTTGTATCTTTTACATTTTACTTCTCAGCTTTATTGAGGTTGTATGAGACTGATCTCTGTGCGATGGCGAAAAAAATCATCTGCGTCACTTAAAGTGGAGAAACATAATGAGTTTTTTCCAAGCCTGGTAATGCGGCGCCAGGGGTGGATTAAAAGTAGCAAGTGCCCCGGGCAGTTTAAAAGGCGCGCCACCCCCCCACACACCTGATGTATCACATGTCACATGATCCCCTGTGATCGATCATGTGATAGTTCACATGAAATTAATTTGGCACAATAATAATTATAATAATTTTTTTTAGGCTGTGTGCCCACTATGCGTTTTTAAGCGCAATTCCGCTGCAGAAACGCTTAAAAAACACTTGGTAGAAGGTCTGCCGTGTTCCCTAATGATAATCCGCATGTGCTGTGCACATGCTGCGAAAATTTCCGCTGCGGAAAAGCGTTCTACTTCAACTTCTACCTCCGACCACAACCGCACAGAGAAGGCGATCTCTGCCTCTCGCTGGGATATTGCTATGTGCAGCCGGGACAGCAGAGTGACTGAAGCCATGGTCTCCACTGGAGAGAGACGGCTGCCGGCAGACCGGCTTATATAATCTGCAGGAGCTGTGACGTCAAAGGAGGGGCCGACTACAGCCGGCATTACAGAACTGCGTTCGTTAACGATTTTTTGCTGGAGCAAAGAAGCCGAAATTGTGTCTGTAGTGTTCGTTAACGATTTTTCGCTGGAGCAAAGAAGCCGAAATTGTGTCTGTAGTAGTACCACTGTCTCTGATGATGCAGCTGAGGACACCGAAGTGGCCGGCACTAGAAAATTTGCCCGGCAACCACGGCTGCCTTCGGTCTGGCTTATATAAACTTTTACACAGTCATTACTTTCTAGCACATTCCCTCTGTCTCTTATTGGTGGTGGAGATTAGAGGGAGGAGCGGAGGGCGGAGTCATCTATGTCGTCTCTATATAATTATTTCTTTCCTGCTCATTTCCTCGTTGTCTCCGTGCAGTGAGCCCGTCGGTGGCTGCAGCCGGTGAAGCGAAACCTGATATTTCCTGATGTTATTTTCATATTTCTGTTCCATTATTGTAACAGAAATACAAAAGTAATGTAAGTGCCGACTACAGCCGGCATTACAGGACTGCGGTTCTTACCCCCTTTTTGCTGCTGCAGCGAAGAAACCATATTTATTCTTTTATTTACACCTTTTGTAACTATCTTGGTCATTACAGGCGCAGTACTGGTTATTTCATTGTTTTCTTGTTTTTTCTGTTGTTCGGCGTTACGCAAGTGATTTTGGTTATGCAGATGTTTTAGGCTAATTAATTTGCGACATTTTAAAATGACAGAAAAAGGCAAAAAAATAAAATATATATATTATTGATGCCATTTTGACGAATTTGATGCAAAAAAAAAATACAACAAAAATTAAAAGTCAGAAAAAGTCACCGAAACAAAAAACACAATAGATGAATCTGTGACGAGTATTTTCAGCTTTGTCCAATAAAATGCGGATGGAAACCCAACTGGACCCTCTTAGGGGGCTTTCATACTGCGTTCAGGCACCAGCTCAGTGGCTCTATCAAGGCTTATATCTGAACCCTCGCAAAATGGGATTCGGGCGAATGTGCTGACGGCGCCATAGAGTATAACGAGTGAACATGTGCTCTGTCCTGCATCATTTTCGGCGTGTACAATTACTAGCGACGAACACCCAGACACAGTCTACTACTATAGACCCTTATAGGCAATGGGGTTTGACGTTGGGCTCTGGAGTTCAGGGGGTCCGGCACTTCCATTATTTTTGTATTTTTTTACTATAATGGAACTGAAATATGAAAATAACATCAGAAAATATAAAGATTGTGCTTCACCAGCTTCAGCCTCCAACATCCTCACTGCACGGAGACAACGAGGAAATGAGCTGGAAATAAATAAATAATTCTAATATATATAGAGACGACATAGATGACTCCGCCCTCTGCTCCTCCCTCTAATCTCCACCACCAATAGGAGGCAGAGGGAATGTGCTAGTGTAGCGGTCTGGGGGTTCGGTTGCTACAGAGGTATTGCATCTCATCCAGATGTGCGATATCTCACTCTCAGGTAAGGATGGAGTGTGGATCAGGACCCCGACTCCTGCATGCATTACACCACATGTCCGGGGGGCAGGGCGACCGATATGCTCCAAGTAGAGCATGACAGTCCCTGTCCCTGGCTGGAGTGGGGGGAGGGAACACCTAGGAAAGGGGGAACCCGGTAGTGCAGGAGCAGGGAGGAAGCAGTTCCTGGGTGCACCTAGAGGGAGGTACAAAAGATGGGCACCATCTTAGTTCAGAAAGAAGTCTGTTCAGTGGAGTCAGAGAGAAGATGTGACAGAGCAGGACACTGTGGAGCTCTGCTCCGGACGCGGGTCTAGCCTGTGAGGTCCAGTCAGCACTGAAAGGAGAGAGAGAGTAGGGGAGAAGAGATGAAGAAGAGCGGAGGAGAGAAGGGACCCCAGGGGTGTGGACCGGCTGGTAGCCACCATACGCCCTCATCTACCTGAGTAGTGGGGTCAGGCCAAGGGAGAGACCGGTCCCCGAAACTAGTGGAGGCGGGGAACTACCCTCAACTAGAAACCGGAGGCTGTGACATTTTATATGGTGCAGCCCCTCGCTACGTCCGCTAGGAAGGCACCACATAGGGTCAGGGAAACTGGCGCCAAAGTTTACCCAGAGAAGGCCCGAGGCAGCCGGACAGAAGCGTGGTCACTGGTGGGGTATGACAGGCCAGAGGAAGGACACGAGAAGGGGGTCCTGCGAAGCGCTCCAAAATTATCTGAGAGTTGGCCGAGCCCCCTCACCTGGTGAACATGGTGCGACGCGGGAAGTTACAGCCGGCCGGAGTAACGTGGAGTAATGAACTGTGAGTAAAAGATCCTGGACTGCATTACAGAGACTCTGAGTTATTATTCCCGTGCACCATCACCCCCATCATTCTCCTACACTGCCCTGGGGCTACACTCTTCCCATGGGGAGTTATACCATCCCTGTGCTGCTCACCAACACCGGCCCCAGCGGTCTGCCCTGCAGCGGCGGTTCATCCTGACCGCAATCCACGGGTGGCGTAGTCGGACAATAATGAAAACCATATCAATAGACTGCCACTGGTTTGACCACCCTGAGCAACGGGACCGGGTCATCGCCACGGTGACTACAACCCCAAGCATCCCACCAAAGGCCCGGTTCCGGGTTCCCCACGCGGCCCAGGGGGCGAGTCACTAGAAAGTAATGACCATGTGAATGAGGTGTAACAGTCAGCGCCCTCCCCCCACACTCAGGACCCTGCACTCAGGACAGTTTCTCAGCTGCAGCACCAGCAGTAATGTCTGGAGGTTTATACAGGAAACATGAAATGTTCATCTGCAGAACTGATCTGGAGATTGTTACTGCTGGAGCGTCACATCCGGGTGTTGTCAGATCAGTGGTCGCCGATCTCGCTGTATCTTTGTCGTCTCTGTCACATCCTCTTGTATCTTTTACATTTTACTTCTCAGCTTTATTGAGGTTGTATGAGACTGATCTCTGTGTGATGGCGGAAAAAAATCATCTGCGTCACTTAAAGTGGAGAAAAAGAGTTTTTTCCAAGCCTGGTAATGCAGCGCCCCTTATCTCCAATATGCAGGATGTCACTTCTCCCCCCCATATAATGCCCCATGCAGGATGTCCCTTTCCCCCACCATATAATGCCCCATGCAGTATGTCCCTTTCCCCACCATATAATGCCCCATGCAGGATGCACCCCCCCATATAATGCCCCATGCAGGATGTCCCTTTCCCCCACCATATAATGCCCCATATAGGATGTCCCTTTCCCCCACAATATAATGCCCCATATAGGATGTCCCTTTCCCCCACCATATAATGCCCCATATAGGATGTCCCTTTCCCCCACCATATAATGCCCCATATAGGATGTCCCTTTCCCCCACCATATAATGCCCCATATAGGATGTCCCTTTCCCCCACCATATAATGCCCCATGCAGGATGTCACCCCCATATAATGCCCCATACAGGATGTCACCCTCCCATATAAAAACCCTAGCAGGATGTCACTCCGCCATGTAATGCCCCATGCCTTCATACATTAACAAAAGAAAAAATCAAATACCTCACTTCTCACCTGCCGCTGCTCAGGTCTGGACTCCAGCGTCGCCGGCATCATCCCGCTCTGCGCTGCCTGTGATGGCTCAGGGGAGTGTGCGGTGGAAAGACGTCATTGCACCCTCTGACCTGAGACGTCACAGGGAGCGCACAGCAGGAACACAGCAGATCTGTGGAGGCACGGGGAGAGGTAAGTATCCGGCTGCCGGGGCCCTGAGCAAGCGGGGGAGAAGGGCGGGCGCTAGCTGTCCTCCGCCCATAGCCCGGCGGCATGCCCGACTGCGAGTGGGCCCCCTGCTTTGTCAGGGCCCCGGCACTTGCCCGGGTGCTAAGGCTGGCTCTGGTCGTAATGACTTATTGCTGCAAAAGTAAGACAGTATTGAAGGCGACGAGCGGTCACCAAATATTGATGGGATTTTGATTTCTCTTTTGTTCGCTAAACTTGTGTTTTGTTAATTATTAACAAAAATCCATTAAAACTTCTATTTGTGTAAACATTCTTACTTTACAGTCACCGACACTTTAATGGCCACTTTGGCGTCCTCGGCAGACTCATCAGTTTCAGTGACATTGTTGCAGATTCATGATGAGCGAGCGTGCTTGGCACTGCTCAATACTCGATTGAGTATTATGGGTGCTCAAGTCCCCACATGTTTTGCGCCTGTTAGCCAATAAATGTGGCGAGTGCCTGCCATACATGGTAATGCCTAGCCATGTTGACTACCGACACTCTGTATAGTTGCGTCTTGACATATGTGGTGCATAACTCTCAGCGATGAGTCCAATGTCGCAGATCATCAAGCTTCATTGATGCCACTCGGTTATTCTGTAGAGCTGCATTGTGACATTCGTGGTGCGTGACTTTAGGCAATTGGTCAAATCCTGCAGAACATCAGGCTTCGTTGATGTCGCCCTTTTACTCAGGACAGCTGCGTTTTGACGGATTTGGTGCGTTACTCTCAATAATGAGTCACATGCCGCAGATCATCACACTCTGTTGATGCCGCCCGGTTACTTGGTAGAGCTGCGTTGTCACATATGTGGTGCGTGACTTTCAGTGATGAGAGAAATGCCGCAGATCATCAGGCTGCGTTAATGTCGTCCGGTTACTCTTGGGTGCTGCGTTATGACGTATGTGGTGCGTGACTCTCAGCAATTAGTCGAATGTTGCAGGTTATCAGTTTCCACACAAGGGTCATGGGACGGTGATGGAGCACAAGCTCCAGACCCTTCTGTCCTGGTTGTTATTACCCAGCAGCGAAAAGACAAAACAAAGGGAAAATACATGAAATAAAGTGGAAAAGAAAGTTGTCTGTGACTGAGGCAGAAGTCTACTTGTGTAAGTGCAGAATAAATCCAGACACACATGTAATGTATTCATAGCTTTTTATAAGTCTACAATCTGGAGGAGAGAGGGGCAGCAGCTGCCATGCTGTAAGAGCTGGTGCAGTGCCGGCTGGAGCCCGGTCACTGGAGATCATCGTGTTGCAGATGCCGGCTCTGTAGTTTTCCCTCTGATGCCGGCAGTCGCTGGAGATTGCATCTCTAGAGTTGTTGGTCGCTGTATCTTGTCAGATACAACTTGCTGGTTTCTGTAGAAGCCGCACAGGAGCCACCAGTGGCTGCAGACTCCACACTGCGCATCATAGCTGGTCTGCAGCAGCTGCCAATATGACTTCTATGAAGAAGCCTCCAGAAGATGTCACTTCCCAGACTTTAGCTGCCGGCAGCTGAGGATTTCTAGATTCAGCCGGACACCATTCTTATCTTCCAGCTGAATAAATCTCAATCTGAAATCATATCCTGGAATAGGAGGAGATGAGGCTGATGAGTGGAGCTTCTCCTGCAGTCAGTGCACTGCTGAGGACTGATGCATCCGGAAGAGGCTTGAGCGTTTCCTGCCGGCATCTCACTGACCATAGTGCAGCACACAGTGCAGATAAGACGATTCCGGCACACTAAACAGACCGGCTCCAGAGGTGAGTGCACAGGAGAACACTGCAGCATTCAGCAGGGGAATGACAATCTGCTGCCGGCATCTCATTGTAGATAGGCTGTAGTCAGAGGAGGTAGGAGGATGCCGGCACAGTGAAGCAGCCCCGCTCCTGTGGTCAGTGAGTCCTCTCCTGAGCACATACATTGCTGACAATGAATTGCATCGGCAGGTGCAGAGATCCGACCTCCTGGGACTGGAGGGAATGTGTCCCCGGAGCAGAGAGCTGCAGAGGAGCCGGCACATCGGTGCAGAGAAGAGATCCGTCCCTGCACACAGTGCACCAGCCACACGGACTCTGCGGGGGAATCGACCACCTCTGTCTCATCCAATAAGGTTTATTGCGAAGCTTAGATAGCAAAGAAGACGAGAAGATCTGAAGAAGAGCAAGCACCGACCGGCCCCTGCCGGCACATGAAGCTGCAGCGGTACCGCTCCCCGAGTCCATCCGCTCAATGAGAACTTGCAGTAAAAATCAACTTCTACCTCAGACCACAACCGCACAGAGAAGGCGATCTCTGCCTCTCGCTGGGATATTGCTATGTGCAGCCGGGACAGCAGAGTGACTGAAGCCATGGTCTCCGCTGGAGAGAGACAGCTGCCGGCAGACCGGCTTATATAACCTGCAGGAGCTGTGAAGACAAAGGAGGGGCCGACTACAGCCGGCATTACAGAACTGCGTTCGTTAACGAATTTTCGCTGGAGCAAAGAAGCCGAAATTGTGTCTGTAGTGTTCCTTAACGATTTTTCGCTGGAGCAAAGAAGCCGAAATTGTGTCTGTAGTGTTCGTTAACGATTTTTCGCTGGAGCAAAGAAGTCGAAATTATGTCTGTAGTGTTCGTTAACAATTTTTCGCTGGAGCAAAGAAGCCGAAATTGTGTCTGTAGTGTTCGTTAACAATTTTTCGCTGGAGCAAAGAAGCCGAAATTGTGTCTGTAGTGTTCGTTAACGATATTTCGCTGGAGCAAAGAAGTCGAAATTGTGTCTGTAGTGTTCGTTAACGATTTTTCGCTGGAGCAAAGAAGCCGAAATTGTGTCTGTAGTGTTCGTTAACAATTTTTCGCTGGAGCAAAGAAGCCGAAATTGTGTCTGTAGTGTTCGTTAACGATTTTTCGCTGGAGCAAAAAAGCCGAAATTGTGTCTGTAGTGTTCGTTAACGATTTTTCGCTGGAGCAAAGAACCCGAAATTGTGTCTGTAGTGTTCGTTAACAATTTTTCGCTGGAGCAAAGAAGCCGAAATTGTGTCTGTAGTGTTCGTTAACGATATTTCGCTGGAGCAAAGAAGTCGAAATTGTGTCTGTAGTGTTCGTTAACGATTTTTCGCTGGAGCAAAAAAGCCAAAATTGTGTCTGTAGTGTTCGTTAACGATTTTTCGCTGGAGCTAAGAAGCCGAATTTGCCCGGCAACCACGGCTGCCTTCGGTCTGGCTTATATAAACTTTTACACAGTCATTACTTTCTAGCACATTCCCTCTGCCTCTTATTGGTGGTGGAGATTAGAGGGAGGAGTGGAGAGCGGAGTCATCTATTTCGTCTCTCTATATAATTATTTCTTTCCTGCTCATTTCCTCGTTGTCTCCGTGCAGTGAGCTCGTCGGTGGCTGCAGCCGGTGAAGCGAAATCTGATATTTCCTGATGTTATTTTCATATTTCTGTTCCATTATTGTAACACAAATACAAATGTAATGTAAGTGCCGACTACAGCACTGTTCCTCTGTTGGAGCAAAGAAACCAAAACTGTGTCTGCAGTAGTATCCACTGTCTGATGATGCAGCTGAGGACGCCGAAGTGGCCGGCAATGCGCCGGCACTGGAAAATCTGCCCGGCAATGATGTGAGGAGCCGACTACAGATCTAGCCGAAAATGCGGAGTCAATTACTCAGCACTGCGGTATAGTGGGAAGCCGGACACAATGCCGGCAGGGGTCCGGCACTCAGGGTCATCTCCTTACTCTGCTCAATACCTACAAATTCGTCTGTGTTCATATATACCTTACAGTCTTTGTGGCAAATCCTTCCAAATATGTTTTCTTTGTTGCCTTTTTGTGGGATAAAAATGTTTAATTTTGTTTTCGTGATATTTATTCTTTTATTTACACCTTTTGTAACTATCTTCGTCATTACAGGCGCAGTACTGGTTATTTCATTGTTTTCTTGTTTTTTCTGTTGTTCGGCATTACGCAAGTGATTTTGGTTATGCAGATGTTTTAGGCTAATTAATTTGCGACATTTTAAAATGACAGAAAAAAAGGCAAAAAAATAAAATATATATATTATTGATGCCATTTTGACGAATTTGATGGAAAAAAAATTACAACAAAAATCAAAAGTCAGAAAAAGTCACCGAAAAAAAAAACACAATAGATGAATCGGTGACGAGTATTTTCAGCTTCGTCCAATAAAATGCAGGATGGAAACCCAACTGGACCCTCTTAGGGGGCTTTCATACTGCGTTCAGGCACCAGCTCAGTGGCTCTATCAAGGCTTATATCCGAACCCTCGCAAAATGGGATTCGGGTGAATGTGCCGACGGCACCATAGAGTATAACGAGTGAACTTGTGTTTTGTCGTGCATCATTTTCGGCGTGTACAATTACTGGCGACGAACACCCAGACACAGTGTACTACTATAGACTATTAAATGCAATGGGGTCGGAGCATTAACGCTGGGCTCTGGAGTTCAGGGGGTCCGTCACTTGCATGTTTTTTGTGTTTTTGTTACTATAATGTGTGCTTCACCAGCTTCAGCCTCCAACATCCTCACTCCACGGAGACAACGAGGAAATGAGCTGGAAATATATAAATAATTCTAATATATATAGAGACGACATAGATGACTCCGCCCTCTGCTCCTCCCTCTAATCTCCACCACCAATAGGAGGCAGAGGGAATGTGCTAGAAAGTAATGACCAAATAAATGAGGTGTAACAGTCAGCGCCCTCCCCCCACACTCAGGACCCTGCACTCAGGACAGTTTCTCAGCTGCTGCACCAGGAGTAATGTCTGGAGGTTTATACAGGAAACATGAAATGTTCATCTGCAGAACTGATCTGGAGATTGTTACTGCTGGAGCGTCACATCCGGGTGTTGTCAGATCAGTGGTCGCCGCTCTCGCTGTATCATTGTCGTCTCTGTCACATCCTCTTGTATCTTTTACATTTTACTTCTCAGCTTTATTGAGGTTGTATGAGACTGATCTCTGTGTGATGGCGGAAAAAATCATCTGCGTCACTTAAAGTGGAGAAACATAAAGAGTTTTTTCCAAGCCTGGTAATGCGGCGCCCCTTATCTCCAATATGTTGAGCCAAGTGGAGAAGTAAAGAAGGAGCCACCTGTATAGAAATGTATCCAGAAGGGATTGTATCCATTGTTGCCATTCTCTTCGCACTCTCTCTTCCTGCAGCGGTTGCTTGTTTTTCTGTCTTCCTGACTCTGCTTTTGACTTTCTTACTTAGTTTTGCTAAACAGCTATTGGCTGCGTGCTCTGTGCTTTGTCGTCAGGGCGGCTCCAGGTTTTTCTGGGCCCCGGGCGAAAGAATCTCAGTGGGTTCCTTTACCAGATACCACGATTCATGATGCACAGATACCGCAGAGAAATATATATATAGTACAATGTAAAGATTTCACTTCTTACATTACATGAGTGATATCTATTGTAAATTCCACAATAGCTCAGAAACCGGCGAATCGCTCCACACAGTATACTGGCCCCCATATAACACTCCATACAGTATACTGGCCCCCATATAACGCTCCATACAGTATGCTGGCCCCCATAAAATGCTCCACACAGAATACTCGCCCCCATAAAATGCTCCATACAGAATACTGGCCCCCATAAAATGCTCCATACGGAATACTGGCCTCCATAAAACGCTCCATACGGAATACTGGCCCCCATATAACGCTCCATACAGAATACTGGCCCCCATGTAACACTCCGTACAGGATACTGGCCCCCATATAGCACTCCTTACAAGATACTGGCTCCCATATAACGCTCCATATAGGATACTGTTCCCCATATAATGCTCCATGCAGGCTATTCCCCCCAAATAATGCCCTATTCAGGATGTTCCCCCCTTATAATGCCCCATGCAAGCTGTTCCCCCCTTATAATGCCCCATGTAGGATGTCACCCCCCATATAATGCCCCATGCAGGATGTCACCCCCCCATATAATGCCCCATACAGGATGTCACTTCTCCCCCCCATATAATGCCCCATGCAGGATGTCCCTTTACCTCCCATATAATACCCCATGCAGGATGTCCCTTTCCCCACGATATAATGGCCCATGCAGGATGTCCCTTTCCCCCACCATATAATGCCCCATGCAGGATGTCCCTTTCCCCCACCATATAATGCCCAATGCAGGATGTCACCGCCCACCACATATGATGCCCCATGTAGGATCTCCCTTACCCCCCATATAATTCCCCATGCAGGATGTCCCTTTCCCCCCACCACATAATGCCCCATGCAGTATGTCCCTTTCCTCCACCATTTAATGCCCCATGCAGGATGTCCCTTTCCCCCACCATATAATGCCCCAAGCAGGATGTCACCCCCCATATAATGCCCCATGCAGGATGTAACTCCCCCATATTATGCCCCATACAGGGTGTCACTCCCCCATATAATGCCCCATGAAGGATGTCACTCCCCCATATAATGCCCCATACAGGGTGTCACTCCCCCATATAATGCCCCATGAAGGATGTCACTCCCCCATATAATGCCCCATGCAGGATATCACCCCCCCCCATATAATGCCACATAAAGGATGTCACTCCACCATATAATGCTCCATGCAGGATGTCACCCTACCCCCATATAAAGCCCCATGCCTCCATACATTTAAAAAAAAAATCAAATACTCACCTCACTTCTCACCTGCTGCCGCTGATCAGGTCCGGACTCCAGCGTCGCCGGTGCTGTCCCGCTCTGCGCTGCCTGTGATGGCTCAGGGGAGGGCGCGGTGGAAAGACATCATTGCACTCTCTGACCTGAGACGTCACAGGGAGCGCACAGCAAGAAGACAGCGGATCTGTGGAGGCACGGCGAGAGGTAAGTATCCGGCTGCCGGGGCCCTGAGCAAGCGGGGGAGAAGGGCGGCCGCTGGCACCACTCTCATAGCCCAGCGGGTTGCCTGACCACGAGTGGGCCCCCCGCCTACTCAGGGCCCCGGCACTTGCCCGGGTGCTAACACTGGCCCTGGTCATTATGACTTCTTGCTGCAAACTGTGACAGTATTGAAGGCGATGAGCGGTCACCGAATATTGATGGGATTTTGATTTCTCTTTTCTTCATTAAACTTGTGTTTTGTTAATTACTAAAAAATAAACTATTAAAACTTCTATTTGTGTAAACATTCTTACTTTACAGTCGCCGACGCGTTATTGGCTACTTTGGCGTCCTCGGCAGAATCATCAGTGACATTGTTGTAGATTCAGTTCTCAATACTCGATTGAGTATCGTGGGTGCTCGAGTCCCCACATGTTTTGTGCCTGTTAGCCAATAAATGTGGCGATTTCCTACCATACATGGTAATGCCTAGCCATGTTGACTACCGACACTCTGTATAGTTGCGTCTTGAGATATGTGGTGCATAACTCTCAGCGATGAGTCCAATGCCGCAGATCATCAGGCTTCATTGATGCCACTCGGTTATTCTGTAGAGCTGCATTGTGACATTCGTGGTGCGTGACTTTAGGCAATTAGTCAAATCCTGCAGAACATCAGGCTTCGTTGATGCCGCCCTCTTACTCTGGACAGCTGCGTTTTGACGGATTTGGTGCATTACTCTCAATAATGAGTCACATGCCGCAGATCATCACACTCTGTTGATACCGCCCAGTTACTTGGTAGAGCTGCGTTGTCACATATGTGGTGGGTGACTTTCGGTAATGAGAGAAATGCCGCAGATCATGAGGCTGCGTTGATGCCGTCCGGTTACTCTTGGGTGCTGCGTCATGACGTATGTGGTGCGTGACTCTCAGCGATTAGTCGAATGCTGCAGGTTATCAGTTTCCACACAAGGGTCATGGGACGGTGATGGAACACGAGCTCCAGACCCTTCTGTCTTGGTTGTTATTACCCAGCAGCGAAAAGAGAAAACAAAGGGAAAATACATGAAATAAAGTGGAAAAGAAAGTTGTCTGTGACTGAGGCAGAAGTCTACTTGTGTAAGTGCAGAATAAATCCAGACACACATGTAATGTATTCATAGCTTTTTATAAGTCTACAATCTGGAGGAGAGAGGGGCAGCAGCTGCCATGCTGTAAGAGCTGGTGCAGTGCCGGCTGGAGCCCGGTCACTGGAGAGCATCGTGTTGCAGATGCCGGCTCTGTAGTTTTCCCTCTGATGCCGGCAGTCGCTGGAGATTGCATCTCTAGAGTTGTTGGTCGCTGTATCTTGTCAGATACAACTTGCTGGTTTCTGTAGAAGCCGCACAGGAGCCACCAGTGGCTGCAGACTCCACACTGCGCATCATAGCTGGTCTGCAGCAGCTGCCAATATGACTTCTATGAAGAAGCCTCCAGAAGATGTCACTTCCCAGACTTTAGTTGCCGGCAGCTGAGGATTTCTAGATTCAGCCGGACACCATTCTTATCTTCCAGCTGAATAAATCGCAATCTGAAATCATATCCTGGAATAGGAGGAGATGAGGCTGATGAGTGGAGCTTCTCCTGCAGTCAGTGCACTGCTGAGGACTGATGCATCCGGAAGAGGCTTGAGAGTTTCCTGCCGGCATCTCACTGACCATAGTGCAGCACACAGTGCAGATAAGACGATGCCGGCACACTAAACAGACCGGCTCCAGAGGTGAGTGCACAGGAGAACACTGCAGCATTCAGCAGGGGAATGACAATCTCCTGCCGGCATCTCATTGTAGATAGGCTGTAGTCAGAGGAGGTAGGAGGATGCCGGCACAGTGAAGCAGCCCCGCTCCTGTGGTCAGTGAGTCCTCTCCTGAGCACATACATTGCTGACAATGAATTGCATCGGCAGCTGCAGAGATCCGACCTCCTGGGACTGGAGGGAATGTGTCCCCGGAGCAGAGAGCTGCAGAGGAGCCGGCACATCGGTGCAGAGAAGAGATCCGTCCCTGCACACAGTGCACCAGCCACACGGACTCTGCGGGGAATCGACCACCTCTGTCTCATCCAATAAGGTTTATTGCGAAGCTTAGATAGCAAAGAAGACCAGAAGATCTGAAGAAGAGCAAGCACCGACCGGCCCCTGCCGGCACATGAAGCTGCAGCGGTACCGCTCCCCGGGTCCATCCGATCAATGAGAACTTGCAGTAAAAACCAACTTCTACCTCCGACCACAACCGCACAGAGAAGGCGATCTCTGCCTCTCGCTGGGATATTGCTATGTGCAGCCGGGACAGCAGAGTGACTGAAGCCATGGTCTCCGCTGGAGAGAGACGGCTGCCGGCAGACCGGCTTATATAACCTGCAGGAGCTGTGAGGTCAAAGGAGGGGCCGATTACAGCCGGCATTACAGGACTGCGTTCGTTAACGATTTTTTGCTGCTGGAGCAAAGAAGCCGAAACTGTGCCTGCAGTAGTATCACTGTCTCTGATGATGCAGCTGAGGACGCCGAAGTGGCCGGCAATGCGCCGGCACTGGAAAATCTGCCCGGCAATGATGTGAGGAGCCGACTACAGATCTAGCCGAAAATGCGGAGTCAATTACTCAGCACTGCGGTATAGTGGGAAGCCGGACACAATGCCGGCAGGGGTCCGGCACTCGGGGTCATCTCCTTACTCTGCTCAATACCTACAAATTCATCTGTGTTCATATATACCTTACAGTCTTTGTGCAAATCCTTCCAAATATGTTTTCTTTGTTGCCTTTTTGTGGGATAAAAATGTTTAATTTTGTTTTCGTGATATTTATTCTTTTATTTACACCTTTTGTAACTAACTTCGTCATTACAGGCGCAGTACTGGTTATTTCATTGTTTTCTTGTTTTTTCTTTTGTTCGGCGTTACGCAAGTGATTTTGGTTATGCAGATGTTTTAGGCTAATTAATTTGCGACATTTTAAAATGACAGAAAAAAAGGCAAAAAAATAAAATATATATATTATTGATGCCATTCTGACGAATTTGATGGGAAAAAAATTACAACAAAAATCAAAAGTCAGAAAAAGTCACCGAAAAAAAAAAACACAATAGATGAATCGGTGACGAGTATTTTCAACTTCATCCAATAAAATGCAGGATGGAAACCCAACTGGACCCTCTTAGGGGGCTTTCATACTGCGTTCAGGCACCAACTCAGTGGCTCTATCAAGGCTTATATCCGAACCCTCGCAAAATGGGATTCGGGTGAATGTGCCGACGGCGCCATAGAGTATAACGAGTGAACTTGTGCTTTGTCGTGCATCATTTTCGGCGTGTACAATTACTGGCGACGAACACCCAGACACAGTCTACTACTATAGACCCTTATAGGCACTGGGGTCGGAGAATTGACGCTGGGCTCTGGAGTTCAGGGGGTCCGGCACTTGCATTTTTTTTTGTGTTTTTGTTACTATAATGTGTGCTTCACCAGCTTCAGCCTCCAACATCCTCACTCCACGGAGACAACGAGGAAATGAGCTGGAAATATATAAATAATTCTAATATATATAGAGATGACATAGATGACTCCGCCCTCCGCTCCTCCCTCTAATCTCCACCACCAATAGGAGGCAGAGGGAATGTGCTATAAAAGTATTGACCAAACAAATGAGGTGTAACAGTCAGCGCCCGCCCCCCACACTCAGGACCCTGCACTCAGGACAGTTTCTCAGCTGCAGCACCAGGAGTAATGTCTGGAGGTTTATACTGGAAACATGAAATGTTCATCTGCAGAACTGATCTGGAGATTGTTACTGCTGGAGCGCCACATCCGGGTGTTGTCAGATCAGTGGTCGCCGCTCTCGCTGTATCATTGTCGTCTCTGTCACATCCTCTTGTATCTTTTACATTTTACTTCTCAGCTTCATTGAGGTTGTATGAGACTGATCTCTGTGTGATGGCGGAAAAAATCATCTGCGTCACTTAAAGTGGAGAAACATAAAGAGTTTTTTCCAAGCCTGGTAATGCGGCGCCTCTTATCTCCAATATGTTGAGCCAAGTGGAGAAGTAAAGAAGGAGCCACCTGTATAGTAATGTATCCAGTAGGGATTGTATCCATTGTTGCCATTCTCTTCGCACTCTCTATTCCTGCAGCGGTTGCTTGTTTTTCTGCTTTCCTCATTCTGCTTTTGACTTTCTTACTTAGTTTTGCTAAACAGCTTTTGGCTGCGTGCTCTGTGCTTTGTCGTCAGGGCCGGCTCCAGGTTTTTCTGGGCCCCGGGCGAAAGAATCTCAGTGGGCCCCTATAACACATACCACGATTCATGATGCACAGATACCCCAGAGAAATATATATATAGTACAATGCAAAGATTTCACTTCTTACATTACATGAGTGATATCTTTTGTAAATTCCACAATAGCTCAGAAACCGGCGAATAGCTCCACACAGTATACTGGCCCCCATATAACGCTTCATACACAATACTGGCCCCCATAAAATGCTCCATACAGAATACTGGCCCCCATATAACGCTTCATACAGAGTACTGGCCCCCATATAACACTGCGTACAGGATACTGGCCCCCATATAACTCTCCGTACAGGATACTGGCCCCCATATAGCACTCCTTACAGGATACTGGCTCCCATATAATGCTCCATATAGGATACTGTTCCCCATATAATGCTCCATGCAGGATATTCCCCCCAAATAATGCCCTATGCAGGCTGTTCCCCCTTATAATGCCCCATGCAAGCTGTTCCCCCCTTATAATGCCCCATGTAGGATGCCACCCCCCATATAATGCCCCATGCAGAATGTCACCCCCCATATAATGCCCCATACAGGATGTCACTTCTCCCCTCCATACAATGCCCCATGCAGGATGTCCCTTTCCCTCCCATATAATACCCCATGCAGTATGTCCCTTTTCCCGCCATATAATGCCCCATGCAGGATGTCCCTTTCCCCCACCACATAATGCCCCATGCAGGATGTCCCTTTCCCCCACCATATAATGCCCCATGCAGGATGTCCCTTTCCCCACCATATAATGCCCCATGCAGGATGTCCCTTTCCCCCACCATACAATGCCCCAAGCAGTATGTCACCCCCCATATAATGCCCCATGCAGGATGTCACTCCCCCATATTATGCCCCATGCAAGATGTCACTCCCCCATATAATGCCCCATGCAGGATGTCACTCCCCCACATTATGCCCCATGCAGGATGTCACTCCCTCATGTAATGCCCCATGCAGGTTATCACTCCCCCCATATAATGCCCCATGCAGGATGTCACTCCCACATATAATGCCCCATGCAGGATATCACCCTCCCCCCATATAAAGCCCCATGCCTCCATACATTAAAAAAAAAAAATCAATTACTCACCTCACTTCTCACCTGCTGCCGCTGATCAGGTCTGGACTCCAGCGTCGCCGGCGCTGTCCCGCTCTTTGATGCCTGTGATGGCTCAGGGGAGGGCGCGGTGGAAAGACGTCATTGCACTCTCTGACCTGAGACGTCACAGGGAGCGCACAGCAGGAAGACAGCCGATCTGTGGAGGCACGGGGAGAGGTAAGTATCCGGCTGCCGGGCCCTGAGCAAGCGGGGGAGAAGGGCGGACGCTAGCAACGCTCTCCTCTGCCCATAGCCCGGCGGGGTGCCCGACCACGAGTGGGCCCCCCGCCTACTCAGGGACCCGGCACTTGCCCGGGTGCTATCGCTGGCCCTGGTCGTTATGACTTCTTGCTGCAAACTTGTGACAGTATTGAAGGCGACGAGCGGTCACCAAATATTGATGGGATTTTGATTTCTCTTTTCTTCACTAAACTTGTGTTTTGTTAATTAATAAAAAATAAACTATTAAAACTTCTATTTGTGTAAACATTCTTACTTTACAGTCGCCGACGCGTTATTGGCTACTTGGGCGTCCTGGGCAGAATCATCATTGACAGTGACATTGTTGCAGATTCATGATGAACGAGCGTGCTTGGCACTGCTCAATACTCGATTGAGTATCGTGGGTGATCGAGTCCCCACATGTTTTGCGCCTGTTAGCCAATAAATGTGGCGATTTCCTACCATACATGGTAATGCCTAGCCATGTTGACTACCGACACTCTGTATAGTTGCATCTTGAGATATGTGGTGCATAACTCTCAGCGATGAGTCCAATGCCGCAGATCATCAGGCTTCATTGATGCCACTCGGTTATTCTGTAGAGCTGCATTGTGACATTCGTGGTGCGTGACTTTAGGCAATTAGTCAAATCCTGCAGAACATCAGGCTTCGTTGATGCCGCCCTTTTACTCTGGACAGCTGCGTTTTGACGGATTTGGTGCGTTACTCTCAATAATGAGTCAAATGTCGCAGTTTATCACACTCTGTTGATGCCGCCCGGTTACTTGGTAGAGCTGCGTTGTCACATATGTGGTGCGTGACTTTCGGTAATGAGAGAAATGCCGCAGATCATCAGGCTTCCTTGATGCCGTCCGGTTACTCTTGGGTGCTGCGTCATGACGTATGTGGTACGTGACTCTCAGCGATCAGTCGAATGCTGCAGGTTATCAGTTTCCACACAAGGGTCATGGGACGGTGATGGAGCACAAGCTCCAGACCCTTCTGTCCTGGTTGTTATTACCCAGCAGCGAAAAGAGAAAACAAAGGGAAAATACATGAAATAAAGTGGAAAAGAAAGTTGTCTGTGACTGAGGCAGAAGTCTACTTGTGTAAGTGCAGAATAAATCCAGACACACATGTAATGTATTCATAGCTTTTTATAAGTCTACAATCTGGAGGAGAGAGGGGCAGCAGCTGCCATGCTGTAAGAGCTTGTGCAGTGCCGGCTGGAGCCCGGTCACTGGAGAGCATCATGTTGCAGATGCCGGCTCTGTAGTTTTCCCTCTGATGCCGGCAGTCGCTGGAGATTGCATCTCTAGAGTTGTTGGTCGCTGTATCTTGTCAGATACAACTTGCTGGTTTCTGTAGAAGCCGCACAGGAGCCACCAGTGGCTGCAGACTCCACACTGCGCATCATAGCTGGTCTGCAGCAGCTGCCAATATGACTTCTATGAAGAAGCCTCCAGAAGATGTCACTTCCCAGACTTTAGCTGCCGGCAGCTGAGGATTTCTAGATTCAGCCGGACACCATTCTTATCTTCCAGCTGAATAAATCTCAATCTGAAATCATATCCTGGAATAGGAGGAGATGAGGCTGATGAGTGGAGCTTCTCCTGCAGTCAGTGCACTGCTGAGGAGTGATGCATCCGGAAGAGGCTTGAGAGTTTCCTGCCGGCAGCTCACTGACCATAGTGCAGCACACAGTGCAGATAAGACGATGCCGGCACACTAAACAGACCGGCTCCAGAGGTGAGTGCACAGGAGAACACTGCAGCATTCAGCAGGGGAATGACAATCTGCTGCCGGCATCTCATTGTAGATAGGCTGTAGTCAGAGGAGGTAGGAGGAGGCCGGCACAGTGAAGCAGCCCCGCTCCTGTGGTCAGTGAGTCCTCTCCTGAGCACATACATTGCTGACAATGAATTGCATCGGCAGCTGCAGAGATCCGACCTCCTGGGACTGGAGGGAATGTGTCCCCGGAGCAGAGAGCTGCAGAGGAGCCGGCACATCGGTGCAGAGAAGAGATCCGTCCCTGCACACAGTGCACCAGCCACACGGACTCTGCGGGGGAATCCACCACCTCTGTCTCATCCAATAAGGTTTATTGCGAAGCTTAGATAGCAAAGAAGACGAGAAGATCTGAAGAAGAGCAAGCACCGACCGGCCGCTGCCGGCACATGAAGCTGCAGCGGTACCGCTCCCCGGCTCCATCCGCTCAATGAGAACTTGCAGTAAAAATCAACTTCTACCTCCGACCACAACCGCACAGAGAAGGCGATCTCTGCCTCTCGCTGGGATATTGCTATGTGCAGCCGGGACAGCAGAGAGACTGAAGCCATGGTCTCCGCTGGAGAGAGACGGCTGCCGGCAGACCGGCTTATATAACCTGCAGGAGCTGTGACGTCATAGGAGGGGCCGACTACAGCCGGCATTACAGAACTGCGTTCATTAACGATTTTTCACTGGAGCAAAGAAGCCGAAATTGTGTCTGTGGTGTTCATTAACGATTTTTCACTGGAGCAAAGAAGCCGAAATTGTGTCTGTAGTGTTCGTTAACGATTTTTCGCAGGAGCAAAGAAGCCGAAATTGTGTCTGTAGTGTTCGTTAACGATTTTTCGCAGGAGCAAAGAAGCCGAAATTGTGTCTGTAGTGTTCGTTAACGATTTTTCGCTGGAGCAAAGAAGCCGAAATTGTGTCTGTAGTGTTCGTTAATGATTTTTTGCTGGAGCAAAGAAGCCGAAATTGTGTCTGTAGTGTTCGTTAATGATTTTTTGCTGGAGCAAAGAAGCCGAAATTGTGTCTGTAGTGTTCGTTAACGATTTTTCGCTGGAGCAAAGAAGCCGAAATTGTGTCTGTAGTGTTCGTTAACGATTTTTCGCTGGAGCTAAGATGCTGAAATTGTGTCTGTAGTGTTCGTTAACGATTTTTCGCTGAAGCAAAGAAGCCGAAATTGTGTCTGTAGTGTTCGTTAACGATTTTTTGCTGGAGCAAAGAAGCCGAAATTGTGTCTGTAGTGTTCGTTAACGATTTTTCGCTGGAGCAAAGAAGCCGAAATTGTGTCTGTAGTGTTCGTTAATGATTTTTTGCTGGAGCAAAGAAGCCGAAATTGTGTCTGTAGTGTTCGTTAATGATTTTTTGCTGGAGCAAAGAAGCCGAAATTGTGTCTGTAGTGTTCGTTAACGATTTTTCGCTGGAGCAAAGAAGCCGAAATTGTGTCTGTAGTGTTCGTTAACGATTTTTCGCTGGAGCTAAGATGCTGAAATTGTGTCTGTAGTGTTCGTTAACGATTTTTCGCTGAAGCAAAGAAGCCGAAATTGTGTCTGTAGTGTTCGTTAACGATTTTTTGCTGGAGCAAAGAAGCCGAAATTGTGTCTGTAGTGTTCGTTAACGATTTTTCGCTGGAGCAAAGAAGCCGAAATTGTGTCTGTAGTGTTCGTTAATGATTTTTTGCTGGAGCAAAGAAGCCGAAATTGTGTCTGTAGTGTTCGTTAATGATTTTTTGCTGGAGCAAAGAAGCCGAAATTGTGTCTGTAGTGTTCGTTAACGATTTTTCGCTGGAGCAAAGAAGCCGAAATTGTGTCTGTAGTGTTCGTTAATGATTTTTCGCTGGAGCTAAGATGCTGAAATTGTGTCTGTAGTGTTCGTTAACGATTTTTCGCTGGAGCAAAGAAGCCGAAATTGTGTCTGTAGTGTTCGTTAACGATTTTTCGCTGGAGCAAAGAAGCCGAAATTGTGTCTGTAGTGTTCGTTAACGATTTTTCGCTGGAGCAAAGAAGCCAAAATTGTGTCTGTAGTGTTCGTTAACGATTTTTCGCTGGAGCAAAGAAGCCGAAATTGTGTTTGTAGTAGTACCACTGTCTCTGATGATGCAGCTGAGGACACCGAAGTGGCCGGCACTAGAAAATTTGCCCGGCAACCACGGCTGCCTTCGGTCTGGCTTATATAAACTTTTACACAGTCATTACTTTCTAGCACATTCCCTCTGTCTCTTATTGGTGGTGGAGATTAGAGGGAGGAGTGGAGAGCGGAGTCATTTATGTCGTCTCTCTATATAATTATTTCTTTCCTGCTCATTTCCTCGTTGTCTCCGTGCAGTGAGCTCGTCGGTGGCTGCAGCCGGTGAAACGAAATCTGATATTTCATAATGTTAGTTTCATATTTCTGTTCCATTATTGTAACACAAATACAATAGTAATGTAAGTGCCGAATACAGCCGGCATTACAGGCATTATTCTTTTATTTACACCTTTTGTAACTAACTTCGTCATTACAGGCGCAGTACTGGTTATTTCATTGTTTTCTTGTTTTTTCTGTTGTTCGGCGTTACGCAAGTGATTTTGGTTATGCAGATGTTTTAGGCTAATTAATTTGCGACATTTTAAAATGACAGAAAAAAAGGCAAAAAAATAAAATATATATATTATTGATGACATTTTGACGAATTTGATGGAAAAAAAATTACAACAAAAATTAAAAGTCAGAAAAAGTCACCGAAACAAAAAACACAATAGATGAATCGGTGACGAGTATTTTCAGCTTCGTCCAATAAAATGCAGGATGGAAACCCAACTGGACCCTCTTAGGGGGCTTTCATACTGCGTTCAGCCTCCAGCTCAGTGGCTCTATCAAGGCTTATATCCGAACCCTCGCAAAATGAGATTCGGGCGAATGTGCCGACGGCGCCATAGACTATAACGAGTGAACATGTGCTCTGTCGTGCATATTTTCGGCATGTACGACTACTGGCAACGAACACCCAGACACAGTCTACTACTATAGACCCTTATAGGCAATGGGGTTTGACGTTGGGCTCTGGAGTTCAGGGGGTCCGGCACTTACATGATTTTTTAATTTTTTTACTATAATGGAACTGAAATATGAAAATAACATCAGAAAATATAAAGATTGTGCTTCACCAGCTTCAGCCTCCAACATCCTCACTGCACGGAGACAACGAAGAAATGACCTGGAACTAAATAAATAATTCTAATATATATAGAGACGACATAGATGACTCCGCCCTCTGCTCCTCCCTCTAATCTCCACCACCAATAGGAGGCAGAGGGAATGTGCTAGAAAGTAATGACCATGTGAATGAGGTGTAACAGTCAGCGCCCTCCCCCCACACTCAGGACCCTGCACTCAGGGCAGTTTCTCAGCTGCGGCACCAGGAGTAATGTCTGGAGGTTTATACAGGAAACATGAAATGTTCATCTGCAGAACTGATCTGGAGATTGTTACTGCTGGAGCGTCACATCCGGGTGTTGTCAGATCAGTGGTCGCCGCTCTCGCTGTATCATTGTCGTCTCTGTCACATCCTCTTGTATCTTTTACATTTTACTTCTCAGCTTTATTGAGGTTGTATGAGACTGATCTCTGTGTGATGGCGGAAAAAATCATCTGCGTCACTTAAAGTGGAGAAACAAAGAGTTTTTTCCAAGCCTGGTAATGCGGCGCCAGGGGCGGATTAAAAGTAACAAGGGCCCCGGGCAGTTTAAAAGGCGCGGCCCCGACCCCACACCTGATGTATCACATGTCACATGATCCCCTGTGATAGATCATGTGATAGTTCACGTGAAATTAATTTGCCACAATATTAATTATAATAATTTTTTTTCGGCTGTGTGCCCACTATGTGTTTTTTAAGCGCAATTCCATTGCAGAAACGCTTAAAAAATGCTTGGTAGAAGGTCTGCCATGTTCCCCAATGATAATCCGCATGTGCTGTGCACATGCGGAAATTTCCGCAGCGGAGAAGCATTGCGGAAAAATCCGCAGCACTACCAGTTATTTTGCGGAAGCCCTGCATTTTCGCTCCTCCAGAACCGGGTACCATAGGACCTGTAAAAAAAGAATAAAATAAAAAAAAATATTATACTTACCTTCTGATAGCCCCCGGTGTCTTTATCCGATGCGTCCTGGCTTGCCTGCCGCTCGCGATGGTCTGAAAAGGACCTCCCATGACGTCATTTAGTCATGTGACCGGTCACGCGACCGCTGACGTCGGCAGGCCATCAGAAGGTAATTATATATTTATTTTTTACCATTCTATTGGTCACACTATATAAATCAATGCCGGTTGCATGAATTTATATAGTGTGACCAAGTTGTCAAGCACTTTCCATATGATGCTAAAATCGCTTGGAAAGCGCTTGACAACCCACATGCAGAAATGCATGTGAAGAACGCTTCACTTCCGCTTGTCCCTGGCAGGAAAAACGCATGTAAAATCGACATGCGTTTTTTCTGCCAGGGAGATGCAGAAACGCTCAAAAAAAATCCGGAGCATTTCTGCATCGTGAGCACTTAGCCTTATAATAATTGTATGACTTAATATTGAGCATACGTAGTCATCTATACACAGCGGGAGGCCGCACGTAACCATCTATACACAGCAGGAGGCCGCACGTAGCCATCTATACACAGCGGGAGGCCGCATGTAGCCATCTATAAACAGCAGGAGGCTGCACAAAGCCATGTATACACAGTAGCAGGCCGCACGTAGCCATGTATACACAGCAGGAGGCCGCACGTAGCCATCGATATACAGCGGGAGGCCGCACGGTGCCATCTATACACAGCGGGAGGCCGCACGACACGGTTTATACAGAGCAGGAGGCCGCACGTAGCCATCTATACACAGCGGGAGGCCTCACGTAGCCATGTATACACAGCAGGAGGCCGCACGTAGCCATCTATACACAGCAGGAGGCCGCACGTAGCCATCTATACACAGCAGGAGGCCGCACGGTGCCATCAATACACCCCAGGAGGCCGCACGTTGCCATCTATACACAGCGGGAGGCCGCATGTAGCCATCTACACACAGCAGGAGGCCGCACGTAGCCATCTATACACAGCAGGAGGCCGCACGGTGCCATCAATATACAGGAGAAGGCCGCACGTTGCCATCTATACACAGCGGGAGGCCGCATGTAGCCATCTATACACAGCGGGAGGCCGCACATAGCCATCTATACACAGTAGGAGGCAGCACGTAGCCATCTATGCACAGCGGGAGGCCGCACGTAGCCATCTATACACAGCGGGAGGCCGCACATATCCATCTATACACAGCAGGAGGCAGCATGTAGCCATCTATACACAGCGGGAGGCCGCACGTAGCCATCTATACACAGCGGAAGGCCTCATGTAGCCATTTATGCACAGCGGGAGGCCACACGTAGCCATCTATACACAGCGGGAAGCCGCACGTAGCCATCTATACTCAGCATTAGGTGACACGATACCATCTATACATAGCAGTAGGCCGCACGTAGCCATCTATGCACAGCGGAAGGCCACATGTAGCCATCTATGCACAGCGGTAGGCCACATGTAGCCATCTATACATAGTGGGATGCCGCACGTAACCATCTATACACAGCGGGAGGCCACACGGCGCCCCCCCAGAAACAGTGGGAGGCCGCATGCAGTCACGCACACACACAAATATACAGTACAGACCAAAAGTTTGGACACACCTTCTCATTTAAAGATTTTTCTGTATTTTCATGACTATGAAAATTGTACATTCACACTGAAGGCATCAAAACTATGAATTAACACATGTGGAATTATATACTTAACAAAAAAGTGTGAAACAACTGAAAATATGTCTTATATTCTAGGTTCTTCAAAGTAGCCACCTTTTGCTTTGATGACTGCTTTGCACACTCTTGACATTCTCTTGATGAGCTTCAAGAGGTAGTCACCGGAAATGGTCTTCCAACAATCTTGAAGGAGTTCCCAGAGATGCTTAGCACTTGTTGGCCCTTTTGCCTTCACTCTGCGGTCCAACTCACCCCAAACCATCTCAATTGGGTTCAGGTCTGGTGACTGTGGAGGCCAGGTCATCTGGCGTAGCACCCCATCACTCTTCTTCTTGGTCAAATAGCCATTACACAGCCTGGAGGAGTGTTTGGGGTCATTGTCCTGTTGAAAAATAAATGATGGTCCAACTAAACGCAAACCGGATGGAATAGCATGCTGCTGCAAGATGCTGTGGTAGCCATGCTGGTTCAGTATGCCTTCAATTTTGAATAAATCCCCAACAGTGTCACCAGCAAAGCACCCCCACACTATCACACCTCCTCCTCCATGCTTCACGGTGGGAACCAGGCATGTAGAGTCCATCCGTTCACCTTTTCTACGTCGCACAAAGACACGGTGGTTGGAACCAAAGATCTCAAATTTGGACTCATCAGACCAAAGCACAGATTTCTACTGGTCTAATGTCCATTCCTTGTGTTCTTTGGCCCCAAGAAGTCTCTTCTGCTTGTTGCCTGTCCTTAGCAGTGGTTTCCTAGCAGCTATTTTACCATGAAGGCCTGCTGCACAAAGTCTCCTCTTAACAGTTGTTGAAGAGATGTGTCTGCTGCTTGAACTCTGTGTGGCATTGACCTGGTCTCTAATCTGAGCTGCTGTTAACCTGCGATTTCTGAGGCTGGTGACTCAGATAAACTTATCCTCAGAAGCAGAGGTGACTCTTGGTCTTCCTTTCCTGGGGCGGTCCTCATGTGAGACAGTTTCTTTGTAGCGCTTGATGCTTTTTGTAACTGCACTTGGGGACACTTTCAAAGTTTTCCCAATTTTTCGGACTGACTGACCTTAATTTCTTAAAGTAATGATGGCCACTCGTTTTTCTTTACTTAGCTGCTTTTTTCTTTCCATAATACAAATTCTAACAGTCTATTCAGTAGGACTATCAGCTGTGTATCCACCAGACTTCTGCACAACACAACTGATGGTCCCAACCCCATTTATAAGGCAAGAAATCCCACTTATTAAACCTGACAGGGCACACCTGTGAAGTGAAAACCATTTCCGGTGACTACCTCTTGAAGCTCATCAAGAGAATGCCAAGAGTGTGCAAAGCAGTCATCAAAGCAAAAGGTGGCTACTTTGAAGAACCTAGAATATAAGACATATTTTCAGTTGTTTCACACTTTTTTGTTAAGTATATAATTCCACATGTGTTAATTCATAGTTTTGATGCCTTCAGTGTGAATGTACAATTTTCATAGTCATGAAAATACAGAAAAATCTTTAAATGGGAAGGTGTGTCCAAACTTTTGGTCTGTACTGTATACAGACATATACATACACGTATAAACACATTTGAAACACAAAAATACATATAAACAGACATCACACAATGATATCTGCCTGCACACACACACACACACACACACACACACACACACACACACTCACGATCCTCCTGCTCGGCTCCAGTCCTCCTGCTCCTCTCCGGTGCAGCGCGCACTGCGTGACGTCACAGCTAGGAGACACGGCCGCACACAGGACCGTGTCTACTAGCTGTGACGCGGCTGGGCCAGCACAGGGGAGTTAAAAGCTGCAGTGCTGGCCCGGCCGAAGAAGTAGCGGCCGTGCGCTGCTGCTGGGAGAGCGGTCCGGGGGCTCCCGCGCCATTGTCTGCCGGTATGTGCCGTGGCGCCGCACATATTATAATGAGGGCAATCTGGCCCCGGGCCCCCGGGTGATAGCCCAGATTACCCTCATTATAATTCGCCTTTGTGCGGCGCCCCTTATATCCAATATGTTGGGCCAAGTGGAGAAGTAAAGAAGGAGCCACCTGTATAGTAATGTATCCAGAAAGGATTTTATCCTTTTTTGCCATTCTCTTCGCACTCTCTATTCCTGCAGCGGTTGCTTGTTTTTCTGCTTTCCTCATTCTGCTTTTGACTTTCTTACTTAGCTTTGCTAAACAGCTATTGGCTGCTTGCTCTGTGCTTTGTCGTCAGGGCCGGCTCCAGGTTTTTCTAGGCCCCGGGCGAAAGAGTCTCAGTGGCCCCTTTAACACATACCACGATTCATGATACACAGGTACCGCAGAGAAATATATATATATATATATATATATATATATAGTACAATGCAAAGATTTCACTTCTTACATTACATGAGTGATATCTTTTGTAAATTCCACAATAGCTCAGAAAGCAGCGAATCGCTCCACACAGTATACTGGCCTCCATATAACACTCCATACAGGACACTGACCCCCATAAAATGCTCCATACGAAAAACTGGCCCTTATATAAATCTCCATACAGAATACTGGCCCCGATATAACGCTCCATACAGAATACTGGCCCCCATAAAATGCTCCACACAGTATACTGGCCCCCATAGAATGCTCCATACTGAATACTGGCCCCAATAAAATGCTCCATACGGAATATTGGCCCCCATATAACACTCCATACAGAATACTGGCCCCCATATCACGCTCCATACAGAATACTGGCCCCCATGTAACGCTCCGTACAGGATACTGGCCATCATATAACGCTCTATTCAAGATACTGGCTTCCATATAAGGCTCCATATAGGATACTGTCCCCCATATAATGCTCCATACAGGCTATCCCCCCCACATAATGCCCTATGCAGGCTGTTCCCCCCTTATAATGCCCCATGCAGGCTGTTCCCCTCTTATAATGCCCCATGCAGGATATCACCCCCTTATAATGCCCCATGCAGGCTGTTCCCCTCTTATAATGCCCCGTGCAGGATGTCACTTTTCCCCCCCATATAATGCACCATGCAGGATGTCCCTTACCTTCCCATATAATGCCCCATGTAGGATGTCCCTTTCCCAGCCATATAATGCCCCATGCACGATGTCCCTTTCCCCCACCACATAATGCCCCATGCAGGATGTCCCTTTTCCCCCACCACATAATGCCATGGAGGATGTCACCTCTCCCCCATGTAATGCCCCATGCAGGATGTCCCTTTCCCCCGATATTATGCCCCATGCAGAATGTCACCCCCCCATATATTGCCCCATGCAGGATATCCCTTTCCCCCACCATATAATGCCCTATGCAGGATGTCACTCGCCCATATAATGCCCCATGCAGGATGTCACCCCCCCATATAATGCCCCATGCAGCATGTCACCCCCCATATACTACCCTATGCAGAATATCCCTGTCCCCCAAAATATATTGCCCCATGCAGGATGTCACCCCCCATATAATGCCCCATGCAGGATGTCACCCCACCCATATAATGCCCCATGCAGGATGTCAACCACCCATATAATGTCCCATGCGGGATGGCAGTCCCCCATATAATGCCCCATGCAGGATGTCACTCCCCCATATCATGCCCCATTCAGCATGTCACCCCCCCATATATTGCCCCATGCAGGATATCCCTTTCCCCCACGATATAATGCACCATGCAGGATGTAACCCCCCATATAATACCCCATGCAGGATGTTACTCCCCCATGTCATGCCCCATGCAGGATGTCACCCCCCCATATAATGCCCCATGCAGGATGTCACCCCCCCATATAATGCCGCATGCAGGATGTCACTTGCCCATATAATGACCCATGCAGGATGTCACCCTCCCCCCCATATAATGCCCCATGCCTCCATAACATTCCGCTCTGCGCTGCCTGTGATGGCTCAGGGGAGTGTGCGGTGGAAAGACGTCAAAGGGAGCACACAGCAGGAAGACAGCGGATCTGTGGAGGCACGGGGAGAGGTAAGTATCCGGCTGTCAGGGCCCTGAGCAAGCGGTAGAGAAGGGCAGGCGCTGGCAACGCTTTCTTCCGTCCATAGCCCGGCGGGGTGCCCGACCGCGAGTGGGCCCCCCGCCTGCTCAGAGCCCCTACACTTGCCCAGGTGCTAACACTGGCCCTGGTCGTTATGACTTCTTGCTGCAAACTTGTGACAGTATTGAAGGTGACGAGCGGTCACCAAATATTGATGGAATTTTGATTTCTCTTTTGTTCAATAAACTTGTGTTTTGTTAATTACTAAAAAATACACTATTAAAACTTCTATTTGTGTAAACATTCTTACTTTACAGTCACCGACGCGTTATTGGCCACTTTGGCGTCCTGGGCAGAATTATCAGTGACATTGTTGCAGATTCATGATGAGCGAGCGTGCTTGTCACTGCTCAATACTTGATTGAGTATCGTGGGTGCTCGACTCCCCACATGTTTTGCGCCTGTTAGCCAATAAATGTGGCGATTACCTGCCATACATGGTAATGCCTAGCCATGTTGACTACCGACACTCTGTATAGTTGCGTCTTGACATATGTGGTGCATAACTCTCAGCGATGAGTCCAATGCTACAGATCATCAGGCTTCATTGATGCCACTTGGTTATTCTGGAGAGCTGCGCTGTGACGTACGTGGTGCGGGATTCTCGGCAATCAGTTACATGCTGTAGGCAGAAGTCTACTTGTGTAAGTGCAGAATAAATCCAGACACACATGTAATGTATTCATAGCTTTTTATAAGTCTACAATCTGGAGGAGAGAGGGGCAGCAGCTGCCATGCTGTAAGAGCTGGTGCAGTGCCGGCTGGAGCCCGGTCACTGGAGAGCATCATGTTGCAGATGCCGGCTCTGTAGTTTTCCCTCTGATGCCGGCAGTCGCTGGAGATTGCATCTCTAGAGTTGTTGGTCGCTGTATCTTGTCAGATACAACTTGCTGGTTTCTGTAGAAGCCGCACAGGAGCCACCAGTGGCTGCAGACTCCACACTGCGCATCATAGCTGGTCTGCAGCAGCTGCCAATATGACTTCTATGAAAAAGCCTCCAGAAGATGTCACTTCCCAGACTTTAGCTGCCGGCAGCTGAGGATTTCTAGATTCAGCCGGACACCATTCTTATCTTCCAGCTGAATAAATCTCAATCCGAAATCATATCCTGGAATAGGAGGAGATGAGGCTGATGAGTGGAGCTTCTCCTGCAGTCAGTGCACTGCTGAGGACTGATGCATCCGGAAGAGGCTTGAGAGTTTCCTGCCGGCATCTCACTGACCATAGTGCAGCACACAGTGCAGATAAGACGATGCCGGCACACTAAACAGACCGGCTCCAGAGGTGAGTGCACAGGAGAACACTGCAGCATTCAGCAGGGGAATGACAATCTCCTGCCGGCATCTCATTGTAGATAGGCTGTAGTCAGAGGAGGTAGGAGGATGCCGGCACAGTGAAGCAGCCCCGCTCTTGTGGTCAGTGAGTCCTCTCCTGAGCACATACATTGCTGACAATGAATTGCATCGGCAGCTGCAGAGATCCGACCTCCTGGGACTGGAGGGAATGTGTCCCCGGAGCAGAGAGCTGCAGAGGAGCAGGCACATCGGTGCAGAGAAGAGATCCGTCCCTGCACACAGTGCACCAGCCACACGGACTCTGCGGGGGAATCCACCACCTCTGTCTCATCCAATAAGGTTTATTGCGAAGCTTAGATAGCAAAGAAGACGAGAGCATCTGAAGAAGAGCAAGCACCGACCGGCCCCTGCCGGCACATGAAGCTGCAGCGGTACCGCTCCCCGGGTCCATCCGATCAATGAGAACTTGCAGTAAAAACCAACTTCTACCTCCGACCACAACCGCACAGAGAAGGCGATCTCTGCCTCTCGCTGGGATATTGCTATGTGCAGCCGGGACAGCAGAGTGACTGAAGCCATGGTCTCCGCTGGAGAGAGACGGCAGCCGGCAGACCGGCTTATATAACCTGCAGGAGCTGTGACGTCATAGGAGGGGCCGACTACAGCCGGCATTACAGAACTGCGTTCATTAACGATTTTTCACTGGAGCAAAGAAACCGAAATTGTGTCTGTGGTGTTCATTAACGATTTTTCACTGGAGCAAAGAAGCCGAAATTGTGTCTGTAGTGTTCGTTAACGATTTTTCGCAGGAGCAAAGAAGCCGAAATTGTGTCTGTAGTGTTCGTTAACGATTTTTCGCTGGAGCAAAGAAGCCGAAATTGTGTCTGTAGAGTTCGTTAACGATTTTTAGCTGGAGCAAAGAAGCCGAAATTGTGTCTGTAGTGTTCGTTAACGATTTTTCGCTGGAGCAAAGAAGCCGAAATTGTGTCTGTAGTGTTCGTTAACGATTTTTCGCTGGAGCAAAGAAGCCGAAATTGTGTCTGTAGTGTTCGTTAACGATTTTTCGCTGGAGCAAAGAAGCCGAAATTGTGTCTGTAGTGTTCGTTAACGATTTTTTGCTGGAGCAAAGAAGCCGAAATTGTGTCTGTAGTAGTACCACTGTCTCTGATGATGCAGCTGAGGACACCGAAGTGGCCGGCAGTGCGCCGGCACTAGAAAATTTGCCCAGCAACCACGGCTGCCTTCGGTCTGGCTTATATAAACTTTTACACAGTCATTACTTTCTAGCACATTCCCTCTGTCTCTTATTGGTGGTGGAGATTAGAGGGAGGAGTGGAGAGCGGAGTCATCTATGTCGTCTCTATATAATTATTTCTTTCCTGCTCATTTCCTCGTTGTCTCCGTGCAGTGAGCTCGTCGGTGGCTGCAGCCGGTGAAGCGAAATCTGATATTTCCTGATGTTATTTTTATATTTCTGTTCCATTAGTGTAACACAAATACAATAGTAATGTATGTGCCGACTACAGCCGGCATTACAGGACTGCGGTTGTTACCTCCTTTTTCCTCTGCTGGAGCAAAGAAACCAAAACTGTGTCTGCAGTAGTATCACTGTCTGATGATGCAGCTGAGGACGCCGAAGTGGCCGGCAATGCGCCGGTACTGGAAAATCTGCCCGGCAATGATGTGAGGAGAGCCGACTACAGATCTAGCCGAAAATGCGGAGTCAATTACTCAGCACTGCGGTATAGTGGGAAGCCGGACACAATGCCGGCAGGGGTCCGGCACTCAGGGTCATCTCCTTACTCTGCTCAATACCTACAAATTCGTCTGTGTTCATATATACCTTACAGTCTTTGTGGCAAATCCTTCCAAATATGTTTTCTTTGTTGCCTTTTTGTGGGATAAAAATGTTTGATTTTGTTTTCGTCATATTTATTCTTTTATTTACACCTTTTGTAACTATCTTCATCATTACAGGCGCAGTACTGGTTATTTCATTGTTTTCTTGTTTTTTCTTTTGTTCGGCGTTACGCAAGTGATTTTGGTTATGCAGATGTTTTAGGCTAATTAATTTGCGACATTTTAAAATGACAGAAAAAAAGGCAAAAACATAATAAATATATATTATTGATGTCATTTTAACGAATTTGATGCACAAAAAATTACAACAAAAATCAAAAGTCAGAAAAAGTCACCGAAACAAAAAACACAATAGATGAATTATAAAGATTGTGCTTCACCAGCTTCAGCCTCCAACATCCTCACTGCACGGAGACAACGAGGAAATGAGCTGGAAATAAATAAATAATTCTAATATATATAGAGACGACATAGATGACTCCGCCCTCTGCTCCTCCTTCTAATCACCACCACCAATAGGAGGCAGAGGGAATGTGCTAGAAAGTAATGACCATGTGAATGAGGTGTAACAGTCAGCGCCCTCCCCCCACACTCAGGACCCTGCACTCAGGACAGTTTCTCAGCTGCAGCACCAGGAGTAATGTCTGGAGGTTTATACAGGAAACATGAAATGTTCATCTGCAGAACTGATCTGGAGATTGTTACTGCTGGAGCTTCACATCCGGGTGTTGACAGATCAGTGGTCTCCGCTCTCGCTGTATCATTGTCGTCTCTGTCACATCCTCTTGTATCTTTTACATTTTACTTCTCAGCTTTATTGAGGTTGTATGAGACTGATCTCTGTGTGATGGCGGAAAAAAAATCATCTGCGTCACTTAAAGTGGAAAAAAAGAGTTTTTTCCAAGCCTGGTAATGCGGCGCCCCTTATCTCCAATATGCAGGATGTCACTTCTCCCCCCCAAATAATGCCCCATGCAGGATGTCCCTTTCCCCCACCATATAATGCCCCATGCAGTATGTCCCTTTCCCCACCATATAATGCCCCATGCAGGATGCACCCCCCATATAATGCCCCATGCAGGATGCCCTTTCCCCCACCATATAATGCCCCATGCAGTATGTCCCTTTCCCCACCATATAATGCCCCATGCAGGATGCACCCCCCATATAATGCCCCATGCAGGATGCCCTTTCCCCCACCATATAATGCCCCATGCAGGATGCACTCCCCCCCCCATATAATGCCCCATGCAGGATGTCCCTTTCCCCCACCATATAATGCCCCATATAGGATGTCCCTTTCCCCCACCATATAATGCCCCATGCAGGATGTCACCCCCCATATAATGCCCCATACAGGATGTCACCCTCCCATATAAAGACCCTAGCAGGATGTCACTCCGCCATGTAATGCCCCATGCCTCCATACATTAACAAAAGAAAAAATCAAATACCTCACTTCTCACCTGCCGCTGCTCAGGTCTGGACTCCAGCGTCGCCGGCATCATCCCGCTCTGCGCTGCCTGTGATGGCTCAGGGGAGTGTGCGGTCGAAAGACGTCATTGCACCCTCTGACCTGAGACGTCACAGGGAGCGCACAGCAGGAACACAGCGGATCTGTGGAGGCACGGGGAGAGTTAAGTATCCGGCTGCCGGGGCCCTGAGCAAGCGGGGGAGAAGGGCGGGCGCTAGCACCGCTGTCCTCCGCCCATAGCCCGGCGGCATGCCCGACTGCGAGTGGGCCCCCTGCTTTGTCAGGGCCCCGGCACTTGCCCGGGTGCTAAGGCTGGCTCTGGTCGTAATGACTTATTGCTGCAAAAGTAAGACAGTATTGAAGGCGACGAGCGGTCACCAAATATTGATGGGATTTTGAGTTCTCTTTTGTTCGCTAAACTTGTGTTTTGTTAATTACTAACAAAAAAAAAATATTAAAACTTCTATTTGTGTAAACATTCTTACTTTACAGTCGCCGACACGTTAATGGCCACTTTGGCGTCTTGGGCAAAATCATCAGTGACAGTGACATTGTTGCAAATTCATGATGAGCGAGCGTGCTTGGCACTGCTCAATACTCGATTGAGTATTATGGGTGCTCAAGTCCCCACATATTTTGCGCCTGTTAGCCAATAAATGTGGCGATTTCCTACCATACATGGTAATGCCTAGCCATGTTGACTACCGACTAGTGTTGAGCCACCCCCGTAGTGTTCGGGTTCGGTTCGGTTCGTCGAACACCGGGATGTTCGAGGAACTGTTCGTCGAACTGTTCGTCGAACACCTTAGAACACCGTCGAACACCGTTAAAACCAATGGCAGGCAAACAAAAACATATAGAAACACATAGAAAACACCTTCAAAGGTGTCCAAAAGCTGACAAACTGCTCAGAAGACGCTCTCTTTAAAAAGCCGGCCGGCAATTCAGCAGCGGCATACACCGGTACCCGACAATTTAGACAAGAAGGAATAGAGCATCACACATAGATTAGATAGATAGAAACATGTCAGTCACACATATAAGAAGCACAGTGACAGTGTTGCTTACTGTACTTGTCATTTAGTGTAAAGAATTTATTAAAAAAATAATAGTGTTTTCGTGCACCGTCTCTTTAAAAAAGCCTGCCGGCAATTCAGCAGCGGTACCCGACAATTTATAACAGAAAGAATAGAGCATCACACATAGATAGATATAAACATGCCAATCACATATATAATAAGTACAGTGACAGTGTTGCTTACTGTACTTGTCATTTAGTGTAAAGGATTTATTTAAAAAAATAATAGTGTTTTCATGCACCGTCTCTTTAAAAAAGCCGGCCGGCAATTCAGCAGCGGTACCCGACAATTTAGAACAGAAAGATAGAGCATCACACATAGATTAGATAGATAGAAACATGTCAGTCACATATATAAGAAGTACAGTGATAGTGTTGATTACTGTACTTGTCATTTAGTGTTAAAATAAAGGATTTATTAAAAAAAAAATTGGCGTGGGGTTCCCCGTAATTTTAGTCTCTAGCGGAGGTTAAGCAGACGGCTGGGGCAGATGTTTGAAGCCTGGGAAGGGGGTAATACCCACGGAGCTTCCCAGGCTACTAATATAGCCCCCAGCTGAATACCTAGCTTTTACTAGCTATTAAAATGGGGGACCCCCCCAAAAAAATGACGTGGGGTCCCCCCTATTTTAATAGCTAGCAAAGGCTAAGCAGACAGCTGGGGGCTGATATTAATAGCCCAGGAAGGGTGCCATGAATATTGGCCCCCTCCCAGGCTAGAAACACCAGCCGTCAGCTGTCCCAGAAATGGCGCATCCGTAGGATGCGCCAAATCTGGCACTTAGCCTCGCTCTTCCCACTGCCCTGTAGCGGTGGCAGTGGGGTAATAGGGCTGAGGTTGATGTCAGCTTATAATGCCAGCTGACATCAAGCCCAGGTTAGTATTGGAGAGGCGTCTATAAGACACCCCCATTACTAACCCCATAGTCAAAGTTAAAAGAAAACACAAACACCCAGAATAAAGTCCTTTAATTGAAATAAACACACAATTCTTTATTGTTCTAAATTAAACCATACTTACCATCACGCCCATTCCAGCTGAAGCCAACGATCTCCTGCAATAAAAGTAAAATAATAAACCAACCTCATCCTTACCTTTCCATGGTTCCCACGACAGCTTCAGCTCTGCTACATCGAGATGACAGGCTGGACCGCAGCAGAACGCTGCCATCCAGCCTGTCATCCCGCAGACACTGAGAAGCGCAGGCATGCTTGCGCTCCTTAGTGTCTGGCTGTGACGGCATAAAGATGAGCCGAGGTCATGTCCAATGAACTCAGCTCACCTCATGCACGTCACTAACAGCGTGGGAGAATTCTCACGCTGAAGCGCTGAGTGCAGGAGAATTTTCCCACGCTGTCAGTGACGTGCATGAGGCTGATATTTAAATTTGGCGCACAAATCGGTGATTGGTCGTGGGCAGCGTCCGCGACCAATCAGCACAGTAGTGTTTAACTTTGGCGGCAAGATCAGTGATTGGTCGCGGTCAAGACGGCGACCAATCACCGATTTGTGCGGCACATTTAAATAGCGGCCGCGACCAATTGGATATCAGCGCCGCTCCCCGGTCCTCCCTTCACGCCCTAGCCGCATGGATGTCAGCGGCGCTGCCTGTGCGGATACTTCCGCTGCGAGAACCCGGGACATGAGCGGGCGCTCGGAGCAGAAGTATCCCGACCCGCAGCGCCGCTCCCCGGTCCTCCCTTCACACCCTAGCCGCTGATGTCCCCACAGTATCCGCATGGTGTTACAAAGGTCCGGACATTTGTGTTAAAAATCGCTGATTGGTCGCGGGCGCTGCCCGCGACCAATCACCGATTTGGGCGCCAAATTTAAATATCGGCCGCGACCAATCACCCATCTTGGCTCCACATTTAAACCCCGCTGTACTGATTGGTCGCGGACGCTATTTAAATGTGGCGCCAAAATCGGTGATTGGTCGCGCCCAGCGTCGGCGACCAATCAGCACAGCGGTGTTTAAATGTGGTGCCAAGATCGGTGATTGGTTGCGGCCGATATTTAAATTTGGCGCCCAAATCGGTGGTTGGTCGCGGGCAGCGCCAGCGACCAATCAGCGATTTTTAACACAAATGTCCGGACCTTAGTAACACCATGCGGATACTGTGGGGAGATCAGCGGCTAGGGTGTCAAGGGAGGACCGGGGAGCGGAGCTGCGGGTCGGGATACATCTGCTGCGAGCAGTCGCTCATCTCCCGGCTTCTCGCAGCGGAAGTATCCGACCAGGCAGCGGCGCTCCCCGGTCCTCACCAATACGATTCGCTGATTGGTCGCGCTCTCCGCACGCGACCAATCAGTGATCTTGGCACTAAAGTTAAACACCGCTCTGCTGATTGGTCGCGGAAACTGCCCGCGACCAATCACCGATTTGGGCGCCACATTTAAATAGCGGCCGCGACCAATCGGTGAGATTGGCGCCAAATTTAAACAACGCTCTGCTGATTGGTCGCGGACTCCAGCCGCGAGCAATCAGCGATATTGGCGCCAAATTTAAACCCCGCTCTGCTAATTGGTCGCGGATGCTGGCCGCGACTAATCAGCATTATTGGCGCCAAATTTAAACACCGCTCTGCTGATTGATCGCGGTCGCCGTCCGCAACCAATCAGCAGTATTGGCCCAAATTTAAACCCTGCTCGGCTGATTGGTCACGGTTGCCGGCCGCGACCAATCAGCAGTATTGGCGCCAAATTTAAACCCCGCTCTGCTGATGGGTCACGGTTGCCGGCCGCGACCAATCAGCGATTTTGGCGCCAAATTTAAACCCCGCTCTGCTGATTGGTCGCGACCGCCGGCTGCGACTAATCAACATTGTTGCCGCCAAATTTAAACACCGCCCTGCTGAATGGTCGCGGTCGTGACCAATCACCGTTATTGGCGCCAAATTTAAACACCGCTTTGCTGATTGGTCGCAACCGCAACCAATCAGCATTATTGGCGCAAAATTTAAACACCGCTTTGCTGATTGGTCGCATTCTGGGTGTTTGTGTTTTCTTTTAACTTTGACTATGGGGTTAGTAATGGGGGTGTCTTATAGACGCCTCTCCATTACTAACCTGGGCTTGATGTCAGCTGGCATTATAAGCTGACATCAACCCCAGCCCTATTACCCCACTGCCACCGCTACAGGGCAGTGGGAAGAGCGAGGCTAAGTGCCAGATTTGGCGCATCCTATGGATGCGCCAGTTCTGGGGCGGCTGATGGCTGGTGTTTCTAGCCTGGGAGGGGGCCAATATTCATGGCACCCTTCCTGAGCTATTAATATCAGCCCCCAGCTGTCTGCCTAGCCTTTGCTAGCTATTAAAATAGGGAGGACCCCACGTCATTTTTTTTGGGGGGGTCCCCCATTTTAATAGCTAGTAAAGGCTAGGTATTCAGCTGGGGGCTGATATTAGCAGCCTGGGAAGCTCCGTGGGTATTACCCCCTTCCCAGGCTTCAAACATCTGCCCCAGCCGTCTGCTTAACCTCCGCTAGAGCCTAAAATTATGGGGACCCCCACGCCAATTTTTTTTTAAATAAATCCTTTATTTTAACACTAAATGACAAGTACAGTAAGCAACACTATCACTGTACTTCATATATATGTGACTGACATGTTTCTATCTATCTAATCTATGTGTGATTCTCTATTCCTTCTATTCTAAATTGTCGGGTACCGCTGCTGAATTGCCGGCCGGCTTTTTTAAAGAGACGGTGCATGAAAACACTATTATTTTTTTTGATAAATCCTTTACACTAAATGACAAGTACAGTAAGCAACACTGTCACTGTACTTCATATATATGTGACTGACATGTTTCTATCTATCTAATCTATGTGTGAAGCTCTATTCTTTTTTGTTCTAAATTGTCGGGTACCGGTCTATGCCGCTGCTGAATTGCCGCTTTTCATGTTTCACTGTTGGCACTGTTCCCATCGATTTGGGCAATCACTGCAATGCCACAACCACCATGGCTGTGGCATTACAGTGAGTGGCAGACAATCCCTGCATGATTGGTGCTCAAAATAGCGCCAGACATGCAGGACACGCTTTTGGTGCACGAACAGTTATCGAACATAACCTCGAACAGCCGAATTTTTTGCAAACCGTTCGGGTTCGTCGAACAACTCGAACACCGCCCAAAACAGCTCGAATTTGAGATTGGCGAACAGTTCTAGTCGAACACCGCTCATCTCTACTACCGACACTCTGTATAGTTGCGTCTTGACATATGTGGTGCATAACTCTCAGCGATGAGTCCAATGCCGCAGATCATCAGGCTTCATTGATGCCACTCGGTTATTCTGGAGAGCTGCATCATGACGTATGTGGTGCGTGACTCTCAGAGATAAGCGAAATGCGACAGATCATCCGATTCGTTGATATCACCTGGTTATTCTGTAGAGCTGCATTGTGACATTCGTGGTGCGTGACTTTAGGCAATTAGTCAAATCCTGCAGAACATCAGGCTTCGTTGATGCCGCCCTTTTACTCTGGACAGCTGCGTTTTGACGGATTTGGTGCGTTACTCTCAATAATGAGTCAAATGCCGCAGATCATCACACTCTGTTGATGCCGCCCGGTTACTTGGTAGAGCTGCGTTGTCACATATGTGGTGCGTGACTTTCGGTGATGAGAGAAATGCCGCAGATCATCAGGCTTCGTTGATGCCGTCCGGTTACTCTTGGGTGCTGCGTCATGACGTATGTGGTGCGTGACTCTCAGCGATTAGTCGAATGCTGCAGGTTATCAGTTTCCACACAAGGGTCATGGGACGGTGATGGAACACAAGCTCCAGACCCTTCTGTCCTGGTTGTTATTACCCAGCAGCGAAAAGACAAAACAAAGGGAAAATACATGAAATAAAGTGGAAAAGAAAGTTGTCTGTGACTGAGGCAGAAGTCTACTTGTGTAAGTGCAGAATAAATCCAGACACACATGTAATGTATTCATAGCTTTTTATAAGTCTACAATCTGGAGGAGAGAGGGGCAGCAGCTGCCATGCTGTAAGAGCTGGTGCAGTGCCGGCTGGAGCCCGGTCACTGGAGAGCATCGTGTTGCAGATGCCGGCTCTGTAGTTTTCCCTCTGATGCCGGCAGTCGCTGGAGATTGCATCTCTAGAGTTGTTGGTCGCTGTATCTTGTCAGATACAACTTGCTGGTTTCTGTAGAAGCCGCACAGGAGCCACCAGTGGCTGCAGACTCCACACTGTGCATCATAGCTGGTCTGCAGCAGCTGCCAATATGACTTCTATGAAGAAGCCTCCAGAAGATGTCACTTCCCAGACTTTAGCTGCCGGCAGCTGAGGATTTCTAGATTCAGCCGGACACCATTCTTATCTTCCAGCTGAATAAATCTCAATCTGAAATCATATCCTGGAATAGGAGGAGATGAGGCTGATGAGTGGAGCTTCTCCTGCAGTCAGTGCACTGCTGAGGACTGATGCATCCGGAAGAGGGTTGAGAGTTTCCTGCCGGCATCTCACTGACCATAGTGCAGCACACAGTGCAGATAAGACGATGCCGGCACACTAAACAGACCGGCTCCAGAGGTGAGTGCACAGGAGAACACTGCAGCATTCAGCAGGGGGATGACAATCTCCTGCCGGCATCTCATTGTAGATAGGCTGTAGTCAGAGGAGGTAGGAGGAGGCCGGCACAGTGAAGCAGCCCCGCTCCTGTGGTCAGTGAGTCCTCTCCTGAGCACATACATTGCTGACAATGAAT
Organism: Phyllobates terribilis; assembly: GCF_046119375.1. Taxonomy (NCBI): domain Eukaryota; kingdom Metazoa; phylum Chordata; class Amphibia; order Anura; family Dendrobatidae; genus Phyllobates; species Phyllobates terribilis. Next base: position 372,082,611 of record NW_027362765.1, on the reverse strand, counting down.
TGCATCGGCAGCTGCAGAGATCCGACCTCCTGGGACTGGAGGGAATGTGTCCCCGGAGCAGAGAGCTGCAGAGGAGCCGGCACATCGGTGCAGAGAAGAGATCCGTCCCTGCACACAGTGCACCAGCCACACGGACTCTGCGGGGGAATCCACCACCTCTGTCTCATCCAATAAGGTTTATTGCGGAGCTTAGATAGCAAAGAAGACGAGAAGATCTGAAGGAGAGCAAGCACCGACCGGCCGCTGCCGGCACATGAAGCTGCAGCGGTACCGCTCCCCGGCTCCATCCGCTCAATGAGAACTTGCAGTAAAAATCAACTTCTACCTCCGACCACAACCGCACAGAGAAGGCGATCTCTGCCTCTCGCTGGGATATTGCTATGTGCAGCCGGGACAGCAGAGTGACTGCAGCCATGGTCTCCGCTGGAGAGAGACGGCTGCCGGCAGACCGGCTTATATAACCTGCAGGAGTTGTGACGTCATAGGAGGGGCCGATTACAGCCGGCATTACAGAACTGCGTTCGGTAACGATGTTTCGCTGGAGCAAAGAAGCCGAAATTGTGTCTGTAGTGTTCGTTAACAAATTTTTGCTGGAGTAAAGAAGCCGAAATTGTGTCTGTAGTGTTCGTTAACGATTTTTCGCTGGAGCAAAGAAGCCGAAATTGCGTCTGTAGTGTTCGTTAACGATTTTTCACTGGAGCAAAGAAGCCGAAATTGTGTCTGTAGTGTTCGTTAACGATTTTTCGCTGGAGCAAAGAAGCCGAAATTGTGTCTGTAGTGTTCGTTAACGATTTTTCACTGGAGCAAAGAAGCCGAAATTGTGTCTGTAGTGTTCGTTAACGATTTTTCGCTCGAGCAAACAAGCCGAAATTGTGTCTGTAGTGTTCGTTAATGAATTTTTGCTGGAGCAAAGAAGCCGAAATTGCGTCTGTAGTGTTCGTTAACGATTTTTCGCTGGAGCAAAGAAGCCGAAATTGCGTCTGTAGTGTTCGTTAACGATTTTTCGCTGGACCAAACAAGCCGAAATTGCGTCTGTAGTGTTCGTTAACGATTTTTCGCTGGAGCAAAGAAGCCGAAATTGCGTCTGTAGTGTTCGTTAACGATTTTTCGCTGGAGCAAAGAAGCCGAAATTGTGTCTGTAGTGTTTGTTAACGATATTTCGCAGGAGCAAAGAAGCCGAAATTGTGTCTGTAGTGTTCGTTAATGATTTTTCGCTGGAGCAAAGAAGCCGAAATTGTGTCTGTAGTGTTCGTTAATGAATTTTTGCTGGAGCAAAGAAGCCGAAATTGTGTCTGTAGTGTTCGTTAACGATTTTTCGCTGGAGCAAAGAAGCCGAAATTGTGTCTGTAGTGTTCGTTAACGATTTTTCGCTGGAGCAAAGAAGCCGAAATTGTGTCTGTAGTGTTCGTTAATGAATTTTTGCTGGAGCAAAGAAGCCGAAATTGCGTCTGTAGTGTTCGTTAACGATTTTTCGCTGGAGCAAAGAAGCCGAAATTGCGTCTGTAGTGTTCGTTAACGATTTTTAGCTGGACCAAACAAGCCGAAATTGCGTCTGTAGTGTTCGTTAACGATTTTTCGCTGGAGCAAAGAAGCCGAAATTGCGTCTGTAGTGTTCGTTAACGATTTTTCGCTGGAGCAAAGAAGCCGAAATTGTGTCTGTAGTGTTTGTTAACGATATTTCGCAGGAGCAAAGAAGCCGAAATTGTGTCTGTAGTGTTCGTTAATGATTTTTCGCTGGAGCAAAGAAGCCGAAATTGTGTCTGTAGTGTTCGTTAACGATTTTTCGCTGGAGCAAAGAAGCCGAAATTGTGTCTGTAGTGTTCGTTAACGATTTTTCGCTGGAACAAAGAAGCCGAAATTGTGTCTGTAGTGTTCGTTAATGATTTTTCGCTGGAGCAAAGAAGCCGAAATTGTGTCTGTAGTGTTCGTTAACGATTTTTCGCTGGAGCAAAGAAGCCGAAATTGTGTCTGTAGTAGTACCACTGTCTCTGATGATGCAGCTGAGGACGCCGAAGTGGCCGGCAATGCGCCGGCACTGGAAAATCTGCCCGGCAATGATGTGAGGAGCCGACTACAGATCTAGCCGAAAATGCGGAGTCAATTACTCAGCACTGCGGTATAGTGGGAAGCCGGACACAATGCCGGCAGGGGTCCGGCACTCAGGGTCATCTCCTTACTCTGCTCAATACCTACAAATTCGTCTGTGTTCATATATACCTTACAGTCTTTGTGGCAAATCCTTCCAAATATGTTTTCTTTGTTGCCTTTTTGTGGGATAAAAATGTTTAATTTTGTTTTCGTGATATTTATTCTTTTATTTACACCTTTTGTAACTATCTTCGTTATTACAGGCGCAGTACTGGTTATTTCATTGTTTTCTTGTTTTTTCTGTTGTTCGGCGTTACGCAAGTGATTTTGGTTATGCAGATGTTTTAGGCTAATTAATTTGCGACATTTTAAAATGACAGAAAAAGGCAAAAAAATAAAATATATATATTATTGATGCCATTTTGACGAATTTGATGGAAAAAAAATTACAACAAAAATCAAAAGTCAGAAAAAGTCACCGAAAAAAAAACACAATAGATGAATCGGTGACGAGTATTTTCAGCTTCGTCCAATAAAATGCAGGATGGAAACCCAACTGGACCCTCTTAGGGGGCTTTCATACTGCGTTCAGGCACCAGCTCAGTGGCTCTATCAAGACTTATATCCGAACCCTCGCAAAATGGGATTCGGGTGAATGTGCCGATGGCACCATAGAGTATAACGAGTGAACTTGTGTTTTGTCGTGCATCATTTTCGGCGTGTACAATTACTGGCGACGAACACCCAGACACAGTGTACTACTATAGACTATTAAATGCAATGGGGTCGGAGCATTAACGCTGGGCTCTGGAGTTCAGGGGGTCCGTCACTTGCATTTTTTTTGTGTTTTTGTTACTATAATGTGTGCTTCACCAGCTTCAGCCTCCAACATCCTCACTCCACGGAGACAACGAGGAAATGAGCTGGAAATAAATAAATAATTCTAATATATATAGAGACGACAAAGATGACTCCGCCCTCTGCTCCTCCTTCTAATCACCACCACCAATAGGAGGCAGAGGGAATGTGCTAGAAAGTAATGACCATGTGAATGAGGTGTAACAGTCAGCGCCCTCCCCCCACACTCAGGACCCTGCACTCAGGACAGTTTCTCAGCTGCAGCACCAGGAGTAATGTCTGGAGGTTTATACTGGAAACATGAAATGTTCATCTGCAGAACTGATCTGGAGATTGTTACTGCTGGAGCGTCACATCCGGGTGTTGTCAGATCAGTGGTCGCCGCTCTCGCTGTATCATTGTCGTCTCTGTCACATCCTCTTGTATCTTTTACATTTTACTTCTCAGCTTTATTGAGGTTGTATGAGACTGATCTCTGTGTGATGGCGGAAAAAAATCATCTGCGTCACTTAAAGTGGAAAAAAAGAGTTTTTTCCAAGCCTGGTAATGCGGCGCCTCTTATCTCCAATGCAGGATGTCACTTCTCCCCCCCAAATAATGCCCCATGCAGGATGTCCCTTTCCCCACCATATAATGCCCCATGCAGTATGTCCCTTTCCCCACCATATAATGCCCCATGCAGGATGTCGCTTTCCCCACCATATAATGCCCCATGCAGTATGTCCCTTTCCCCACCATATAATGCCCCATGCAGGATGCACCCCCCATATAATGCCCCATGCAGGATGTCCCTTTCCCCCAACATATAATGAACCATATAGGATGTCCCTTTCCCCCACCATATAATGCCCCATGCAGGATGTCACCCCCCATATAATGCGCCATGCAGGATGTCACCCCCCCAAATAAAGCCCCATGCAGGATGTCACTCCGCCATGTAATGCCCCATATAGGATGTCCCTTTCCCCCACCATATAATGCCCCATGCAGGAAGTCACCCCCCATATAATGCCCCATGCAGGATGTCACCCCCCCATATAAAGCCCCATGCAGGATGTCACTCCGCCATGTAATGCCCCATGCCTCCATACATTAACAAAAGAAAAAATCAAATACTCACCTCACTTCTCACCTGCTGCTGCTCAGGTCCGGAATCCAGCGTCGCCGGCATCGTTCCGCTCCGCGCTGCCTGTGATGGCTCAGGGGAGTGTGCGGTGGAAAGACGTCATTGCACCCTCTGACCTGAGACGTCACAGGGAGCGCACAGCAGGACGACAGCGGATCTGTGGAGGCACGGGGAGAGTGAAGTATCCGGCTGCCGGGGCCCTGATCAACGGGGAGAAGGGCGGGCACTAGCACCGCTGTCCTCCGCTCATAGCCCGGCGGCGTGCCCGACCGCGAGTGGGCCCCGTGCCTTGTCAGGGCCCCGGGACTTGCCCTGGTGCTAAGGCTGGCTCTGGTCGTAATGCCTTATTGCTGCAAAAGTAAGACAGTATTGAAGGCGACGAGCGGTCACCAAATATTGATGGGATTTTGATTTCTCTTTTGTTCGCTAAACTTGTGTTTTGTTGATTACTAACAAGAAAAAACTATTAAAACTTCTATTTGTGTAAACATTCTTACTTTACATTTGCCGACGCGTTAATGGCCACTTTGGCGTCCTGGGCTGAATCATCAGTGACAGTGACATTGTTGCAGATTCATGATGAGCGAGCGTGCTTGGCACTGCTCAATACTCGATTGAGTATCGTTTGTGCTTGAGTTCCCACATGTTTTGCGCCTGTTAGGCAATAAATGTGGCGAGTGCCTACCATACATGGTAATGCCTAGCCATGTTGACTACTGACAATCTGTATAGTTGTGTCTTGACATATGTGGTGCCTAACTCTCATCGATGTGTCAAATGCCGCAGATCATCAGGCTTCATTGATGCCACTTGGTTATTCTGGAGAGCTGCGCTGTGACGTATGTGGTGCGTGATTCTCGGCAATCAGTTACATGCTGTAGCTCCTCAAGCTCTGTTGATGCCGACCGGTTATTCTGGAGAGCTGCGTCATGACGTATGTGGTGCAAGACTCTCAGAGATAAGTGAAATGCGACAGAACATCCGATTTGTTGATATCACCTGGTTATTCTGTAGAGCTGCATTGTGACATTCGTGATGCGTGACTTTAGGCAATTAGTCAAATCCTGCAGAACATCAGGCTTCGTTGATGTCGCCCTTTTACTCTGGACAGGTGCGTTTTGACGGATTTGGTGCGTTACTCTCAGTAATGAGTCAAATGCCGCAGATCATCACACTCTGTTGATGCCGCCCTGTTACTTGGTAGAGCTGCGTTGTCACATATGTGGTGCGTGACTTTCGGTGATGAGAGAAATGCCGCAGATCATCAGGCTTCGTTGATGCCGTCCGGTTACTCTTGGGTGCTGCGTCATGACGTATGTGGTACGTGACTCTCAGCGATTAGTCGAATGCTGCAGGTTATCAGTTTCCACACAAGGGTCATGGGACGGTGATGGAACACGAGCTCCAGACCCTTCTGTCCTGGTTGTTATTACCCAGCAGCGAAAAGACAAAACAAAGGGAAAATACATGAAATAAAGTGGAAAAGAAAGTTGTCTGTGACTGAGGCAGAAGTCTACTTGTGTAAGTGCAGAATAAATCCAGACACACATGTAATGTATTCATAGCTTTTTATAAGTCTACAATCTGGAGGAGAGAGGGGCAGCAGCTGCCATGCTGTAAGAGCTGGTGCAGTGCAGGCTGGAGCCCGGTCACTGGAGAGCATCATGTTGCAGATGCCGGCTCTGTAGTTTTCCCTCTGATGCCGGCAGTCGCTGGAGATTGCATCTCTAGAGTTGTTGGTCGCTGTATCTTGTCAGATACAACTTGCTGGTTTCTGTAGAAGCCGCACAGGAGCCACCAGTGGCTGCAGACTCCACACTGCGCATCATAGCTGGTCTGCAGCAGCTGCCAATATGACTTCTATGAAGAAGCCTCCAGAAGATGTCACTTCCCAGACTTTAGCTGCCGGCAGCTGAGGATTTCTAGATTCAGCCGGACACCATTCTTATCTTCCAGCTGAATAAATCTCAATCTGAAATCATATCCTGGAATAGGAGGAGATGAGGCTGATCAGTGGAGCTTCTCCTGCAGTCAGTGCACTGCTGAGGACTGATGCATCCGGAAGAGGCTTGAAAGTTTCCTGCCGGCAGCTCACTGACCATAGTGCAGCACACAGTGCAGATAAGAAGATGCCGGCACACTAAACAGACCGGCTCCAGAGGTGAGTGCACAGGAGAACACTGCAGCATTCAGCAGGGGAATGACAATCTCCTGCAGGCATCTCATTGTAGATAGGCTGTAGTCAGAGGAGGTAGGAGGATGCCGGCACAGTGAAGCAGCCCCGCTCCTGTGGTCAGTGAGTCCTCTCCTGAGCACATACATTGCTGACAATGAATTGCATCGGCAGCTGCAGAGATCCGACCTCCTGGGACTGGAGGGAATGTGTCCCCGGAGCAGAGAGCTGCAGAGGAGCCGGCACATCGGTGCAGAGAAGAGATCCGTCCCTGCACACAGTGCACCAGCCACACGGACTCTGCGGGGGAATCGACCACCTCTGTCTCATCCAATAAGGTTTATTGCGAAGCTTAGATAGCAAAGAAGACGAGAAGATCTGAAGAAGAGCAAGCACCGACCGGCCGCTGCCGGCACATGAAGCTGCAGCGGTACCGCTCCCCGGGTCCATCCGATCAATGAGAACTTGCAGTAAAAATCAACTTCTACCTCCGACCACAACCGCACAGAGAAGGCGATCTCTGCCTCTCGCTGGGATATTGCTATGTGCAGCCGGGACTGCAGAGTGACTGAAGCCATGGTCTCCACTGGAGAGAGACGGCTGCCGGCAGACCGGCTTATATAACCTGCAGGAGCTGTGACGTCATAGGAGGGGCCGACTACTGCCGGCATTACAGGACTGCGTTCGTTACCGATTTTTCGTTGGAACAAAGAAGCCGAAATTGTGTCTGTAGAGTTCGTTAACGATTTTTCGCTGGAGCAAAGAAGCCGAAATTGTGTCTGTAGTGTTCGTTAACGATTTTTCGCTGGAGCAAAGAAGCCGAAATTGTGTCTGTAGAGTTCGTTAACGATTTTTCGCTGGAGCAAAGAAGCCGAAATTGTGTCTGTAGAGTTCGTTAACGATTTTTCGTTGGAGCAAAGAAGCCGAAATTGTGTCTGTAGTGTTCGTTAACGATTTTTCGCTGGAGCAAAGAAGCCGAAATTGTGTCTGTAGTGTTCGTTAACGATTTTTCGCTGGAGCAAAGAAGCCGAAATTGTGTCTGTAGTAGTACCACTGTCTCTGATGATGCAGCTGAGGACGCCGAAGTGGCCGGCAATGCGCCGGCACTGGAAAATCTGCCCGGCAATGATGTGAGGAGCCGACTACAGATCTAGCCGAAAATGCGGAGTCAATTACTCAGCACTGCGGTATAGTGGGAAGCCGGACACAATGCCGGCAGGGGTCCGGCACTCAGGGTCATCTCCTTACTCTGCTCAATACCTACAAATTCGTCTGTGTTCATATATACCTTACAGTCTTTGTGGCAAATCCTTCCAAATATGTTTTCTTTGTTGCCTTTTTGTGGGATAAAAATGTTTAATTTTGTTTTCGTGATATTTATTCTTTTATTTACACCTTTTGTAACTATCTTCGTTATTACAGGCGCAGTACTGGTTATTTCATTGTTTTCTTGTTTTTTCTGTTGTTCGGCGTTACGCAAGTGATTTTGGTTATGCAGATGTTTTAGGCTAATTAATTTGCGACATTTTAAAATGACAGAAAAAGGCAAAAAAATAAAATATATATATTATTGATGCCATTTTGACGAATTTGATGGAAAAAAAATTACAACAAAAATCAAAAGTCAGAAAAAGTCACCGAAAAAAAAACACAATAGATGAATCGGTGACGAGTATTTTCAGCTTCGTCCAATAAAATGCAGGATGGAAACCCAACTGGACCCTCTTAGGGGGCTTTCATACTGCGTTCAGGCACCAGCTCAGTGGCTCTATCAAGACTTATATCCGAACCCTCGCAAAATGGGATTCGGGTGAATGTGCCGATGGCACCATAGAGTATAACGAGTGAACTTGTGTTTTGTCGTGCATCATTTTCGGCGTGTACAATTACTGGCGACGAACACCCAGACACAGTGTACTACTATAGACTATTAAATGCAATGGGGTCGGAGCATTAACGCTGGGCTCTGGAGTTCAGGGGGTCCGTCACTTGCATTTTTTTTGTGTTTTTGTTACTATAATGTGTGCTTCACCAGCTTCAGCCTCCAACATCCTCACTCCACGGAGACAACGAGGAAATGAGCTGGAAATAAATAAATAATTCTAATATATATAGAGACGACATAGATGACTCCGCCCTCTGCTCCTCCTTCTAATCACCACCACCAATAGGAGGCAGAGGGAATGTGCTAGAAAGTAATGACCATGTGAATGAGGTGTAACAGTCAGCGCCCTCCCCCCACACTCAGGACCCTGCACTCAGGACAGTTTCTCAGCTGCAGCACCAGGAGTAATGTCTGGAGGTTTATACTGGAAACATGAAATGTTCATCTGCAGAACTGATCTGGAGATTGTTACTGCTGGAGCGTCACATCCGGGTGTTGTCAGATCAGTGGTCGCCGCTCTCGCTGTATCATTGTCGTCTCTGTCACATCCTCTTGTATCTTTTACATTTTACTTCTCAGCTTTATTGAGGTTGTATGAGACTGATCTCTGTGTGATGGCGGAAAAAAATCATCTGCGTCACTTAAAGTGGAAAAAAAGAGTTTTTTCCAAGCCTGGTAATGCGGCGCCTCTTATCTCCAATGCAGGATGTCACTTCTCCCCCCCAAATAATGCCCCATGCAGGATGTCCCTTTCCCCACCATATAATGCCCCATGCAGTATGTCCCTTTCCCCACCATATAATGCCCCATGCAGGATGTCGCTTTCCCCACCATATAATGCCCCATGCAGTATGTCCCTTTCCCCACCATATGATGCCCCATGCAGGATGCACCCCCCATATAATGCCCCATGCAGGATGTCCCTTTCCCCCAACATATAATGAACCATATAGGATGTCCCTTTCCCCCACCATATAATGCCCCATGCAGGATGTCACCCCCCATATAATGCGCCATGCAGGATGTCACCCCCCCAAATAAAGCCCCATGCAGGATGTCACTCCGCCATGTAATGCCCCATATAGGATGTCCCTTTCCCCCACCATATAATGCCCCATGCAGGAAGTCACCCCCCATATAATGCCCCATGCAGGATGTCACCCCCCCATATAAAGCCCCATGCAGGATGTCACTCCGCCATGTAATGCCCCATGCCTCCATACATTAACAAAAGAAAAAATCAAATACTCACCTCACTTCTCACCTGCTGCTGCTCAGGTCCGGAATCCAGCGTCGCCGGCATCGTTCCGCTCCGCGCTGCCTGTGATGGCTCAGGGGAGTGTGCGGTGGAAAGACGTCATTGCACCCTCTGACCTGAGACGTCACAGGGAGCGCACAGCAGGACGACAGCGGATCTGTGGAGGCACGGGGAGAGTGAAGTATCCGGCTGCCGGGGCCCTGATCAACGGGGAGAAGGGCGGGCACTAGCACCGCTGTCCTCCGCTCATAGCCCGGCGGCGTGCCCGACCGCGAGTGGGCCCCGTGCCTTGTCAGGGCCCCGGGACTTGCCCTGGTGCTAAGGCTGGCTCTGGTCGTAATGCCTTATTGCTGCAAAAGTAAGACAGTATTGAAGGCGACGAGCGGTCACCAAATATTGATGGGATTTTGATTTCTCTTTTGTTCGCTAAACTTGTGTTTTGTTGATTACTAACAAGAAAAAACTATTAAAACTTCTATTTGTGTAAACATTCTTACTTTACATTTGCCGACGCGTTAATGGCCACTTTGGCGTCCTGGGCTGAATCATCAGTGACAGTGACATTGTTGCAGATTCATGATGAGCGAGCGTGCTTGGCACTGCTCAATACTCGATTGAGTATCGTTTGTGCTTGAGTCCCCACATGTTTTGCGCCTGTTAGGCAATAAATGTGGCGAGTGCCTACCATACATGGTAATGCCTAGCCATGTTGACTACTGACAATCTGTATAGTTGTGTCTTGACATATGTGGTGCCTAACTCTCATCGATGTGTCAAATGCCGCAGATCATCAGGCTTCATTGATGCCACTTGGTTATTCTGGAGAGCTGCGCTGTGACGTATGTGGTGCGTGATTCTCGGCAATCAGTTACATGCTGTAGCTCCTCAAGCTCTGTTGATGCCGACCGGTTATTCTGGAGAGCTGCGTCATGACGTATGTGGTGCAAGACTCTCAGAGATAAGTGAAATGCGACAGAACATCCGATTTGTTGATATCACCTGGTTATTCTGTAGAGCTGCATTGTGACATTCGTGATGCGTGACTTTAGGCAATTAGTCAAATCCTGCAGAACATCAGGCTTCGTTGATGTCGCCCTTTTACTCTGGACAGGTGCGTTTTGACGGATTTGGTGCGTTACTCTCAGTAATGAGTCAAATGCCGCAGATCATCACATTCTGTTGATGCCGCCCGGTTACTTGGTAGAGCTGCGTTGTCACATATGTGGTGCGTGACTTTCGGTGATGAGAGAAATGCCGCAGATCATCAGGCTTCGTTGATGCCGTCCGGTTACTCTTGGGTGCTGCGTCATGACGTATGTGGTACGTGACTCTCAGCGATTAGTCGAATGCTGCAGGTTATCAGTTTCCACACAAGGGTCATGGGACGGTGATGGAACACGAGCTCCAGACCCTTCTGTCCTGGTTGTTATTACCCAGCAGCGAAAAGACAAAACAAAGGGAAAATACATGAAATAAAGTGGAAAAGAAAGTTGTCTGTGACTGAGGCAGAAGTCTACTTGTGTAAGTGCAGAATAAATCCAGACACACATGTAATGTATTCATAGCTTTTTATAAGTCTACAATCTGGAGGAGAGAGGGGCAGCAGCTGCCATGCTGTAAGAGCTGGTGCAGTGCAGGCTGGAGCCCGGTCACTGGAGAGCATCATGTTGCAGATGCCGGCTCTGTAGTTTTCCCTCTGATGCCGGCAGTCGCTGGAGATTGCATCTCTAGAGTTGTTGGTCGCTGTATCTTGTCAGATACAACTTGCTGGTTTCTGTAGAAGCCGCACAGGAGCCACCAGTGGCTGCAGACTCCACACTGCGCATCATAGCTGGTCTGCAGCAGCTGCCAATATGACTTCTATGAAGAAGCCTCCAGAAGATGTCACTTCCCAGACTTTAGCTGCCGGCAGCTGAGGATTTCTAGATTCAGCCGGACACCATTCTTATCTTCCAGCTGAATAAATCTCAATCTGAAATCATATCCTGGAATAGGAGGAGATGAGGCTGATCAGTGGAGCTTCTCCTGCAGTCAGTGCACTGCTGAGGACTGATGCATCCGGAAGAGGCTTGAAAGTTTCCTGCCGGCAGCTCACTGACCATAGTGCAGCACACAGTGCAGATAAGAAGATGCCGGCACACTAAACAGACCGGCTCCAGAGGTGAGTGCACAGGAGAACACTGCAGCATTCAGCAGGGGAATGACAATCTCCTGCAGGCATCTCATTGTAGATAGGCTGTAGTCAGAGGAGGTAGGAGGATGCCGGCACAGTGAAGCAGCCCCGCTCCTGTGGTCAGTGAGTCCTCTCCTGAGCACATACATTGCTGACAATGAATTGCATCGGCAGCTGCAGAGATCCGACCTCCTGGGACTGGAGGGAATGTGTCCCCGGAGCAGAGAGCTGCAGAGGAGCCGGCACATCGGTGCAGAGAAGAGATCCGTCCCTGCACACAGTGCACCAGCCACACGGACTCTGCGGGGGAATCGACCACCTCTGTCTCATCCAATAAGGTTTATTGCGAAGCTTAGATAGCAAAGAAGACGAGAAGATCTGAAGAAGAGCAAGCACCGACCGGCCGCTGCCGGCACATGAAGCTGCAGCGGTACCGCTCCCCGGGTCCATCCGATCAATGAGAACTTGCAGTAAAAATCAACTTCTACCTCCGACCACAACCGCACAGAGAAGGCGATCTCTGCCTCTCGCTGGGATATTGCTATGTGCAGCCGGGACTGCAGAGTGACTGAAGCCATGGTCTCCACTGGAGAGAGACGGCTGCCGGCAGACCGGCTTATATAACCTGCAGGAGCTGTGACGTCATAGGAGGGGCCGACTACTGCCGGCATTACAGGACTGCGTTCGTTACCGATTTTTCGTTGGAACAAAGAAGCCGAAATTGTGTCTGTAGAGTTCGTTAACGATTTTTCGCTGGAGCAAAGAAGCCGAAATTGTGTCTGTAGTGTTCGTTAACGATTTTTCGCTGGAGCAAAGAAGCCGAAATTGTGTCTGTAGAGTTCGTTAACGATTTTCCGCTGGAGCAAAGAAGCCGAAATTGTGTCTGTAGAGTTCGTTAACGATTTTTCGTTGGAGCAAAGAAGCCGAAATTGTGTCTGTAGTGTTCGTTAACGATTTTTCGCTGGAGCAAAGAAGCCGAAATTGTGTCTGTAGTGTTCGTTAACGATTTTTCGCTGGAGCAAAGAAGCCGAAATTGTGTCTGTAGAGTTCGTTAACGATTTTTCGCTGGAGCAAAGAAGCCGAAATTGTGTCTGTAGTGTTCGTTAACGATTTTTCGCTGGAGCAAAGAAGCCGAAATTGTGTCTGTAGTGTTCGTTAACGATTTTTCGCTGTAGCAAAAAAGCCGAAATTGTGTCTGTAGTGTTCGTTAACGATGTTTCGCTGGAGCAAAAAAGCCGAAATTGTGTCTGTAGTGTTCGTTAACGATGTTTCGCTGGAGCAAAGAAGCCGAAATTGTGTCTGTAGTGTTCGTTAACGATTTTTCGCTGGAGCAAAAAAGCCGAAATTGTGTCTGTAGTGTTCGTTAACGATGTTTCGCTGGAGCAAAGAAGCCGAAATTGTGTCTGTAGTGTTCGTTAACGATTTTTCGCTGGAGCAAAGAAGCCGAAATTGTGTCTGTAGTAGTACCACTGTCTCTGATGATGCAACTGAGGACGCCGAAGTGGCTGGCAGAGCGCCGGCACTAGAAAATTTGCCCGGCAACCAGGCTGCCTTCGGTCTGGCTTATATAAACTTTTACCCAGTCATTACTTTCTAGCACATTCCCTCTGTCTCTTATTGGTGGTGGAGATTAGAGGGAGGAGTGGAGAGCGGAGTCATCTATGTCGTCTCTCTATATAATTATTTCTTTCCTGCTCATTTCCTCGTTGTCTCCGTGCAGTGAGCTCGTCGGTGGCTGCAGCCGGTGAAACGAAATCTGATATTTCCTGATGTTATTTTCATATTTCTGTTCCATTATTGTAACACAAATACAATAGTAATGTAAGTGCCGAATACAGCCGGCATTACAGGACTGCGGTTCTTACCCACTTTTTGCTCTGCTGGAGCAAAGAAACCATATTTATTCTTTTATTTACACCTTTTGTAACTAACTTCGTCATTACAGGCGCAGTACTGGTTATTTCATTGTTTTCTTGTTTTTTCTGTTGTTCGGCGTTACGCAAGTGATTTTGGTTATGCAGATGTTTTAGGCTAATTAATTTGCGACATTTTAAAATGACAGAAAAAAAGGCAAAAAAATAAAATATATATATTATTGATGACATTTTGACGAATTTGATGGAAAAAAAATTACAACAAAAATTAAAAGTCAGAAAAAGTCACCGAACCAAAAAACACAATAGATGAATCGATGACGAGTATTTTCAGCTTCGTCCAATAAAATGCAGGATGGAAACCCAACTGGACCCTCTTAGGGGGCTTTCATACTGCGTTCAGCCTCCAGCTCAGTGGCTCTATCAAGGCTTATATCCGAACCCTCGCAAAATGAGATTCGGGCGAATGTGCCGACGGCGCCATAGACTATAACGAGTGAACATGTGCTCTGTCGTGCATATTTTCGGCATGTACGACTACTGGCAACGAACACCCAGACACAGTCTACTACTATAGACCCTTATAGGCAATGGGGTTTGACGTTGGGCTCTGGAGTTCAGGGGGTCCGTCACTTACATGAATTTTTAATTTTTTTACTATAATGGAACTGAAATATGAAAATAACATCAGAAAATATAAAGATTGTGCTTCACCAGCTTCAGCCTCCAACATCCTCACTCCACGGAGACAACGAGGAAATGATCTGGAACTAAATAATTCTAATATATATAGAGACGACATAGATGACTCCGCCCTCTGCTCCTCCCTCTAATCTCCACCACCAATAGGAGGCAGAGGGAATGTGCTAGAAAGTAATGACCAAATAAATGAGGTGTAACAGTCAGCGCCCTCCCCCCACACTCAGGACCCTGCACTCAGGACAGTTTCTCAGCTGCAGCACCAGGAGTAATGTCTGGAGGTTTATACAGGAAACATGAAATGTTCATCAGCAGAACTGATCTGGAGATTGTTACTGCTGGAGCGTCACATCCGGGTGTTGTCAGATCAGTGGTCGCCGCTCTCGCTGTATCATTGTCGTCTCTGTCACATCCTCTTGTATCTTTTACATTTTACTTCTCAGCTTTATTGAGGTTGTATGAGACTGATCTCTGTGTGATGGCGGAAAAAAATCATCTGCGTCACTTAAAGTGGAGAAACAAAGAGTTTTTTCCAAGCCTGGTAATGCGGCGCCAGGGGTGGATTAAAAGTAACAAGGGCCCCGGGCAGTTTAAAAGGCGCAGCCCCCCCCCCCACACACACAAACACCTGATGTATCACATGTCACATGATCCCCTGTGATAGATCATGTGATAGTTCACGTGAAATTAATTTGGCACAATATTAATTATAATAATTTTTTTTCGGCTGTGTGCCCACTATGTGTTTTTTAAGCGCAATTCCACTGCAGAAACGCTTAAAAAATGCTTGGTAGAAGGTCTGCCGTGTTCCCCAATGATAATCTGCATGTGCAGTGCACATGCGGAAATTTCCGCAGCGGAAAAGCATTGCGGAAAAATCCGCAGCACTACCAGTTATTTTGCGGAAGCGCTGCGTTTTCGCTCCTCCAGATCCGGGTACCATAGAACCTGTAAGAAAAGAATAAAATAAAAAAAAATATTATACTTACCTTCTGATACCCCCGGTGTCTTTATCCGATGCGTCCTGGCTTGCCCGCAGCTCGCGATGGTCTGAAAAGGACCTGCCATGACGTCATTTAGTCATGTGACAGTTCACGCGACCGCTGACGTCGGCAGGCCATCAGAAAGTAATTATATATTTATTTTTTACCATTCTATTGGTCACACTATATAAATCAATGCCGGTTGCATGGATTTATATAGTGTGACCAAGTTGTCAAGCACTTTCCATGTGATGCTAAAATCGCTTGGAAAGCGCTTGTCAACCCACATGCAGAAATGCATGTGAAGAACGCTTCACTTCCGCTTGTCCCTGGCAGGAAAAACGCATGTGAAATCCACATGCGTTTTTTCTGCCACGGAGATGCAGAAACGCTCAATAAAAATCCGCAGCATTTCTGCATCGTGAGCACTTAGCCTTATAATAATTGTATGACTTAATATTGAGCACACGTAGCCATCTATACACAGCGGGAGGCCGCACGTAACCATCTATACACAGCAGGAGGCCGCACGTAGCCATCTATACACAGCGGGAGGCCGCACGTAGCCATCTATAAACAGCAGGAGGCCGCACAAAGCCATGTATACACAG
Organism: Phyllobates terribilis; assembly: GCF_046119375.1. Lineage (NCBI taxonomy): Eukaryota > Metazoa > Chordata > Amphibia > Anura > Dendrobatidae > Phyllobates > Phyllobates terribilis. Next base: position 372,066,883 of record NW_027362765.1, on the reverse strand, counting down.
CAGCAGGCCGCACGTAGCATGTATACACAGCAGGAGGCCGCGCGTAGCCATCGATATACAGCGGGAGGCCGCACGGTGCCATCTATACACAGCGGGAGGCCGCACGACACCGTTTATACAGAGCGGGAGGCCGCACGTAGCCATCTATACACAGCGGGAGGCCTCACGTAGCCATGTATACACAGCAGGAGGCCGCACGTAGCCATCTATACACAGCAGGAGGCCGCACGTAGCCATCTATACACAGCAGGAGGCCGCACGGTGCCATCAATACACCCCAGGAGGCCGCACGTTGCCATCTATACACAGCGGGAGGCCGCATGTAGCCATCTATACACAGCAGCAGGCCGCACGTAGCCATCTGTACACAGCAGGAGGCCGCACGGTGCCATCAATATACAGGAGAAGGCCGCACGTTGCCATCTATACACAGCGGGAGGCCGCACGTAGCCATCTATACACAGCGGGAGGCCGCACATAGCCATGTATACACAGTAGGAGGCAGCACGTAGCCATCTATACACAGCAGGAGGCCGCACGTAGCCATCTATACACAGCAGGAGGGCGCACGGTGCCATCAATACACCCCAGGACGCCGCACGTTGTCATCTATACACAGCGGGAGGCCGTATGTAGCCATCTATACACAGCAGGAGGCCGCACGTAGCCATCAATACACAGCAGGAGGCCGCACGGTGCCATCAATATACAGGAGAAGGCCGCACGTTGCCATCTATACACAGCGGGAGGCCGCACGTAGCCATCTATACACAGCGGGAGGCCGCACATAGCCATGTATACACAGTAGGAGGCAGCACGTAGCCATCTATGCACAGCGGGAGGCCGCACGTAGCCATCTATACACAGCGGGAGGCCGCACATAGCCATCTATTCACAGCAGGAGGCAGCATGTAGCCATCTATACACAGCGGGAGGCCGCACGTAGCCATCTATACACAGCGGAAGGCCTCATGTAGCCATTTATGCACAGCGGGAGGCCACACGTAGCCATCTATACACAGCGGGAAGCCGCACGTAGCCATCTATACTCAGCATTAGGCGACACGATACCATCTATACATAGCAGTAGGCCGCACGTAGCCATCTATACACAGCGGAAGGCCACATGTAGCCATCTATGCACAGCGGTAGGCCACATGTAGCCATCTATACATAGTGGGAGGCCGCACGTAACCATCTATACACAGCGGGAGGCCACACGGCGCCCCCCCCAGAAACAGTGGGAGGCCGCATGCAGTCACGCACACACACAAATATACAGTACAGACCAAAAGTTTGGACACACCTTCTCATTTAAAGATTTTTCTGTATTTTCATGACTATGAAAATTGTACATTCACACTGAAGGCATCAAAACTATGAATTAACATATGTGGAATTATATACTTAACAAAAAAGTGTGAAACAGCTGAAAATATGTCTTATATTCTAGGTTCTTCAAAGTAGCCACCTTTTGCTTTAATGACTGCTTTGCACACTCTTGGCATTCTCTTGATGATCTTCAAGAGGTAGTCACCGGAAATGGTCTTCCAACAATCTTGAAGGAGTTCCCAGAGATGCTTAGCACTTGTTGGCCCTTTTGCCTTCACTCTGCGGTCCAGCTCACCCCAAACCATCTCGATTGGGTTCAGGTCTGGTGACTGTGGAGGCCAGGTCATCTGGCGTAGCACCCCATCACTCTTCTTCTTGGTCAAATAGCCATTACACAGCCTGGAGGATTGTTTGGGGTCATTGTCCTGTTGAAAAAGAAATGATGGTCCAACTAAACGCAAACCGGATGGAATAGCATGCTGCTGCAAGATGCTGTGGTAGCCATGCTGGTTCAGTATGCCTTCAATTTTGAATAAATCCCCAACAGTGTCACCAGCAAAGCACCCCCACACCATCACACCTCCTCCTCCATGCTTCACGGTGGGAACCAGGCATGTAGAGTCCATCCGTTCACCTTTTCTACGTCGCACAAAGACACGGTGGTTGGAACCAAAGATCTCAAATTTGAACTCATCAGACCAAAGCACAGATTTCCACTGGTCTAATGTCCATTCCTTGTGTTCTTTGGCCCCAAGAAGTCTCTTCTGCTTGTTGCCTGTCCTTAGCAGTGGTTTCCTAGCTGCTATTTTACCATGAAGGCCTGCTGCACAAAGTCTCCTCTTAACAGTTGTTGAAGAGATGTGTCTGCTGCTTGAACTCTGTGTGGCATTGACCTGGTCTCTAATCTGAGCTGCTGTTAACCTGCGATTTCTGAGGCTGGTGACTCAGATAAACTTATCCTCAGAAGCAGAGGTGACTCTTGGTCTTCCTTTCCTGGGGCGGTCCTCATGTGAGACAGTTTTTTTGTAGCGCTTGATGCTTTTTGTAACTGCACTTGGGGACACTTTCAAAGTTTTCCCAATTTTTCGGACTGACTGACCTTCATTTCTTAAAGTAATGATGGCCACTCGTTTTTCTTTACTTAGCTGCTTTTTTCTTTCCATAATACAAATTCTAACAGTCTATTCAGTAGGACTATCAGCTGTGTATCCACCAGACTTCTGCACAACACAACTGATGGTCCCAACCCCATTTATAAGGCAAGAAATCCCACTTATTAAACCTGACAGGGCACACCTGTGAAGTGAAAACCATTTCCGGTGACTACCTCTTGAAGCTCATCAAGAGAATGCCAAGAGTGTGCAAAGCAGTCATCAAAGCAAAAGGTGGCTACTTTGAAGAACCTAGAATATAAGACATATTTTCAGTTGTTTCACACTTTTTTGTTAAGTATATAATTCCACATGTGTTAATTCATAGATTTGATGCCTTCAGTGTGAATGTACAATTTTCATAGTCATGAAAATACAGAAAAATCTTTAAATGGGAAGGTGTGTCCAAACTTTTGGTCTGTACTGTATACAGACATATACATACACGTATAAACACATTTGAAACACAAAAATACATATAAACAGACATCACACAATGATATCTGCCTGCACACACACACACACACACACACACACACTCACGATCCTCCTGCTCGGCTCCAGTCCTCCTGCTCCTCTCCGGTGCAGCGCGCACTGCGTGACGTCACAGCTAGGAGACACGGCCGCACACAGGACCGTGTCTACTAGCTGTGACGCGGCTGGGCCAGCACAGGGGAGTTAAAAGCTGCAGTGCTGGCCCGGCCGAAGAAGTAGCGGCCGTGCGCTGCTGCTGGGGGAGCGGTCCGAGGGCTCCCCCGCCATTGTCTGCCGGTATGTGCCGTGGCGCCGCACATATTATAATGAGGGCAATCTGGCCCCGGTCCCCCGGGTGATAGCCCAGTTTACCCTCATTATAATCCGCCTTTGTGCGGCGCCCCTTATATCCAATATGTTGGGCCAAGTGGAGAAGTAAAGAAGGAGCCACCTGTATAGTAATGTATCCAGAAAGGATTTTATCCTTTTTTGCCATTCTCTTCCCACTCACTATTCCTGCAGCGGTTGCTTGTTTTTCTGCCTTCCTGACTCTGCTTTTGACTTTCTTACTTAGCTTTGCTAAACAGCTATTGGCTGCGTGCTCTGTGCTTTGTCCTCAGGGCCGGCTCCAGGTTTTTCTAGGCCCCGGGCGAAAGAGTCTCAGTGGCCCCTTTAACACATACCACGATTCATGATACACAGATACCGCAGATAAATATATATATATATATATATATATATATAGTACAATGCAAAGATTTCACTTCTTACATTACATGAGTGATATCTTTTGTAAATTCCACAATAGCTCAGAAACCAGCGAATCGCTCCACACAGTATACTGGCCTCCATATAACACTCCATACAGGACACTGACCCCCATAAAATGCTCCATACGAAAAACTGGCCCTCATATAAATCTCCATACAGAATACTGGCCCCGATATAACGCTCCATACAGAATACTGGCCCCCATAAAATGCTCCACACAGTATACTGGCCCCCATAGAATGCTCCATACTGAATACTGGCCCCAATAAAATGCTCCATACGGAATATTGGCCCCCATATAACACTCCATACAGAATACTGGCCCCCATATAACGCTCCATACAGAATACTGGCCCCCATGTAACGCTCCGTACAGGATACTGGCCCTCATATAACGCTCTATTCAAGATACTGGCTCCCATATAAGGCTCCATATAGGATACTGTCCCCCATATAATGCTCCATACAGGCTATCCCCCCCACATAATGCCCTATGCAGGCTGTTCCCCCCTTATAATGCCCATGCAGGCTGTTCCCCTCTTATAATGCCCCATGCAGGATATCACCCCCTTATAACGCCCCATGCAGGCTGTTCCCCTCTTATAATGCCCCGTGCAGGATGTCACTTTTCCCCCCCATATAATGCACCATGCAGGATGTCCCTTACCTTCCCATATAATGCCCCATGTAGGATGTCCCTTTCCCAGCCAAATAATGCCCCATGCACGATGTCCCTTTCCCCCACCACATAATGCCCCACGCAGGATGTCCCTTTTCCCCCACCACATAATGCCATGGAGGATGTCACCTCTCCCCCATGTAATGCCCCATGCAGGATGTCCCTTTCCCCCGATATTATGCCCCATGCAGAATGTCACCCCCCCATGTATTGCCCCATGCAGGATATCCCTTTCCACCACCATATAATGCCCTATGCAGGATATCACCCCCCATATAATGCCCCATGCAGGATGTCACCCCCACCCATATAATGCCCCATGCAGGATGTCACTCCCTCATATCATGCCCCATGCAGCATGTCACCCCCCATATATTACCCTATGCAGAATATCCCTGTCCCCCAAAATATAATGCCCCATGCAGGATGTCACCCACCCATATAATGTCCCATGCAGGATGGCAGTCCCCCATATAATGCCCCATGCAGGATGTCACTCCCCCATATCATGCCCCATTCAGCATGTCACCCCCCCATATATTGCCCCATGCAGGATATCCCTTTCCCCCACGATATAATGCCCCATGCAGGATGTAACCCCCCATATAATACCCCATGCAGGATGTCACTCCCCCATGTTATGCCCCATGCAGGATGTCACCCCCCCATATAATGCCCCATGCAGGATGTCACCCCCCCATATAATGCCGCATGCAGGATGTCACTTGCCCATATAATGACCCATGCAGGATGTCACCCTCCCCCCCATATAATGCCCCATGCCTCCATAACATTCCGCTCTGCGCTGCCTGTGATGGCTCAGGGGAGTGTGCGGTGGAAAGACGTCAAAGGGAGCACACAGCAGGAAGACAGCGGATCTGTGGAGGCACGTGGAGAGGTAATATCCGGCTGCCAGGGCCCTGAGCAAGCGGGAGAGAAGGGCAGGCGCTGGCAACGCTCTCCTCCGTCCATAGCCCGGCGGGGTGCCCGACCGCGAGTGGGCCCCCCGCCTGCTCAGGGCCCCTGCACTTGCCCAGGTGCTAACGCTGGCCCTGGTCGTTATGACTTCTTGCTGCAAACTTGTGACAGTATTGAAGGTGACGAGCGGTCACCAAATATTGATGGAATTTTGATTTCTCTTTTGTTCAATAAACTTGTGTTTTGTTAATTACTAAAAAATACACTATTAAAACTTCTATTTGTGTAAACATTCTTACTTTACAGTCACCGACGCGTTATTGGCCACTTTGGCATCCTGGGCAGAATTATCAGTGATATTGTTGCAGATTCATGATGAGCGAGCGTGCTTGGCACTGCTCAATACTTGATTGAGTATCGTGGGTGCTCGAGTCCCCACATGTTTTGCGCCTGTTAGCCAATAAATGTGGCGATTACCTGCCATACATGGTAATGCCTAGCCATGTTGACTACCGACACTCTGTATAGTTGCGTCTTGCCTTATGTGGTGCATAACTCTCAGCGATAAATCAAATGCCGCAGAACATCAGGCTTCATTGATGCCACTCGGTTATTCTGGAGAGCTGCGCTGTGACGTACGTGGTGCGGGATTCTCGGCAATCAGTTACATGCTGTAGGCAGAAGTCTACTTGTGTAAGTGCAGAATAAATGCAGACACACATGTAATGTATTCATAGCTTTTTATAAGTCTACAATCTGGAGAAGAGAGGGGCAGCAGCTGCCATGCTGTAAGAGCTGGTGCAGTGCAGGCTGGAGCCCGGTCACTGGAGATCATCATGTTGCAGATGCCGACTCTGTAGTTTTCCCTCTGATGCCGGCAGTCGCTGGAGATTGCATCTCTAGAGTTGTTGGTCGCTGTATCTTGTCAGATACAACTTTCTGGTTTCTGTTGAAGCCGCACAGGAGCCACAAGCGGCTGCAGACACCGCACTGCGCATCATAGCTGGTCTGCAGCAGCTGCCAATATGACTTCTATGAAGATGTAGCACCCTGAGGATTCGGCTGCTACAGGGGTATTACACCTCAAGCCAGAGGTGTGGTATTCCACTCCCGGGTAAGGATGGAGTGTGGAACTGAGCTTAGTAGGCTGCATGCACTACATACATCCCATTTCCGGGGGACAGAACAACGGTACTCCCACCAGTATATGTGCAGGTACGACAGCGTCTGTCCCTGGCTGGAGTGGGAGGGGGGTGGAACATCCCAGTAGTGTAGGGGCAGATAGGGGGAGTAGTCTGGGTAAAGCTAGGAGCTCATTGGGTGCTGGTCACCTGGGCTCACACATAGAGGGAGTATATAAGGTGGGCACCATCTTAGGTCAGGGTTCGGTTCAGTTCAGGCAGGAGGAGAAGAGCAGAGGAGCTCAGCCAGGAGGGCTGACAGGGAGCTGTGGCTCCGGCTGGGCCCAGCTCCAGAGCAAGGCCTGCAGAGAGAGGGAGAGAGAGAGGATTCAGAAGGACCCAGAGAGAATGACAGAAGGAACCCCAAGAACCCAGAAACAGACCAGAAAGGGTGAGGGGTTGGCGGACACGGGTACCGGAACCCAAGCTGGCAGAGGCAGAAGTAACCCTTAGCCAGGAACTGGAGGTCGTGGTCAAGATTTGCCACGACCCTCACCAAATCCACCAGAAAGGCACACCATGCATAGGGTCAGGGAACCCAGAGGAGGTTTGACCACCAAGAGACCCGAGGGAGCCGGCCAAAGGTGGATCCCTGGTGGGAACGGCCAGGAGGAAGAGAGAGAGACAGGGAAGCTCAGGACCACGCTCCGGACTGCCTGGGGGTTGGCCGAGTCCAGGACCTGGTGGACGCAGCACGGCTCGGGTGGTCACTCAAGGCCAGAGTGACTAAAGCAACATCAGTGAGTAAAAACCCTGAAACTGCGTCTCCTGACTCTGCCTCTCCTTCCTGCATCATCACAACCCCCATCATCCACACCTGCTGCCCTGAGGCCATACCCCTCCCGTTGGGGGTTATACCATCACTGCTGCACATATACCACCGGCCTCAGCGGACTGCTCTGCAGCGGCGGCTTCAAAGCCGCACTCAACGGGTGGCGTAGTCGACACTTAACAACATCTACAAAGACTGCCACACACTTAGTTTGACACCCTGGGCACGGACCGGGTCACCGCCACAAGGACTACTACCCCCATACAGATCCGGCTCCGGGTATCCCCTGAACATGGCCCAGGGGGCGCGTCAACTTTGGCGTAGTCGGCAGGATTTCGTGCCCGCAACCACCGGGTACTGCGTGCCTGAAGAAAAGTTCATATTTACCGTAAAAAGAAGTCTCCCGCCAATTCCGGAGGGTCCCCGCCATCGGACGCCATCTCGGATCATTTCCCGCCGTTTGCCCGTCATCTGCAGTCTTTTCCCGCCATCCACAGAGTTTCCCGCCATTGGGAAGCGGTTCCCGCCATCTGAGAAGATTTCCCGCCCTGGCAGAGCGGACGCCATTATGGGCGTGCCAGAGGGTGACAAGAGACCACCTCCCATCGTGGGCCAGGACCAAGAATGGCGCCAAAAACGAAGACCGCCCCCACCAGCAGAGACTGCGATGCTTGAGATGTCCATCAGCGTGGGGGGTCTGCCCCTGGAACTGACAATCACCAAGTTGCCCGAGGACCGCCCTCAATGGGGGCGGAGAGAGAACAAACGAGAGAAGATGGGAGCAGCTTGGAGGAGTCGTACCCGGAGATGGAGGGAGAGGCAGGCAGCACCGACCCAGCGGTCAGGAGCCTGTTGCAAGCGACAACCCCAGAAGGCCTGGTGGAGATCCTGGCGCAGCTCCCCAGAGATCGGGAGCATGCACGGACCGCACTGGAGGGCTTGGCTCAGAGGATGGCCCGAGTGCAGCGAGACGTACTGGCCACATGGAGCAGAGAGATGGCCCTGCAGGCAGGAACCCGCCAACGGAGCACGCCACCCGAGACGAGGAGTCAGACCGCCTCTGAGGATGGCGCAGGAGGAATCAAGGCCGGAGACGACGCCGAGGAAGGAGCTAAAGAAACGGAGGCAGGTAAAGGGGACATCACTACCCCGAGCCGAGAAGCCGTGAGCCTGCCCCAGCTCCCCGTCGCAGAGCCCGAAATTTCCCCTGCCGTGCCCGTCGTTGCACCGTCACCGCTCCCGACTAGGCCTCAAGCGTCAGGAGCCGCGGCCGCGCTCCCCGTGACGTCACGTGCCTCAAATCAGAGTGCGACCAAACAGGAAGCGCCACCGGCCTGGTCGCAAGGCCGAGTACCCCCGGGCGCCGCAGTGCCAACAGCGCCCTCTACCTCCACTGAGCCACCGGCCTGGTCGCTGGGCCAAGTACCCCCGGGCGCAGCCGTCTCCACAGTGCCCTTCACATTCAGAGTGCCCCCGGGCGCCGCGGCAATCATCGCGCCCGCAACCTCCATCATGCTACCCCTGGGAGAAGACTTGTTTACCCAGCATACTTGCCCGGATGGGCAGCCCTTTGTGTGGCCGCCGGAGTTCGTCAATCCCCGACTCCGGAGGGAACGGCCTCTGGATGAGCCCCTGATCCCGGCTCCGGCGCCCGCCAAGATCACCCCACTCTCGTTGGAGGAGGCGCAGTTTGCGTGGGATCCCACTGGAGGAGACCTCATCGGGTTCACACAAGAGGACCCGGACGGGTCTGAAGCCTACCCTCAGGAAGGAGCAGGAGGGCATCGTCACCATTAAGAGGTGAACTGAAACTGTAAAATAGTTACCCGTAAGGGTATATGCCATGCTGCTTAATTAAAATGAGTTCCCCGTTGGGACAAGTGTGAACTGTTCCAGTGTGTCCCATCTCCCCACAGGCTGAGGACTGTGAACAGCCATCCCTATTCCCCACTGGCCGAGGACTGAGAGCGGCCATATCCATTGTATATAGTTGCGCTTCCTAAAGCGCCCCCTACTGGTTCTATAGGAAACTGTGTTTTTTTTCAGAAGAGACTGTTGCACTTTATCCGGTCACAAGTTGCACCGTGGCTGAAGGAACAAGAATGTTTATAATGAAAAGTTTTATATGAAGAGTTTATTGCTGCTGATAATGTTTATAATGTTTAATATGTTTATGATGTTTTGAAAAAAAATTGGATGTTTTGGAATGTTTATTCTTTTACAGCCCGAGGACGTGCTGTGATTTACCAGGGGGGAATGTAGCACCCTGAGGATTCGGCTGCTACAGGGGTATTACACCTCAAGCCAGAGGTGTGGTATTCTACTCCCGGGTAAGGATGGAGTGTGGAACTGAGCTTAGTAGGCTGCATGCACTACATACATCCCATTTCCGGGGGACAGAACAACGGTACTCCCACCAGTATATGTGCAGGTACGACAGCGTCTGTCCCTGGCTGGAGTGGGAGGGGGGTGGAACATCCCAGTAGTGTAGGGGCAGATAGGGGGAGTAGTCTGGGTAAAGCTAGGAGCTCATTGGGTGCTGGTCACCTGGGCTCACACATAGAGGGAGTATATAAGGTGGGCACCATCTTAGGTCAGGGTTCGGTTCAGTTCAGGCAGGAGGAGAAGAGCAGAGGAGCTCAGCCAGGAGGGCTGACAGGGAGCTGTGGCTCCGGCTGGGCCCAGCTCCAGAGCAAGGCCTGCAGAGAGAGGGAGAGAGAGAGGAGTCAGAAGGACCCAGAGAGAAAGACAGAAGGAACCCCAAGAACCCAGAAACAGACCAGAAAGGGTGAGGGGTTGGCGGACACGGGTACCGGAACCCAAGCTGGCAGAGGCAGAAGTAACCCTTAGCCAGGAACCGGAGGTCGTGGTCAAGATTTGCCACGACCCTCACCAAATCCACCAGAAAGGCACACCAAGCATAGGGTCAGGGAACCCAGAGGAGGTTTGACCACCAAGAGACCCGAGGGAGCCGGTCAAAGGTGGATCCCTGGTGGGAACGGCCAGGAGGAAGAGAGAGAGACAGGGAAGCTCAGGACCACGCTCCGGACTGCCTGGGGGTTGGCCGAGTCCAGGACCTGGTGGACGCAGCACGGCTCGGGTGGTCACTCAAGGCCAGAGTGACTAAAGCAACATCAGTGAGTAAAAACCCTGAAACTGCGTCTCCTGACTCTGCCTCTCCTTCCTGCATCATCACAACCCCCATCATCCACACCTGCTGCCCTGAGGCCATACCCCTCCCGTTGGGGGTTATACCATCACTGCTGCACATATACCACCGGCCTCAGCGGACTGCTCAGCAGCAGCGGCTTCAAAGCCGCACTCAACGGGTGGCGTAGTCGACACTTAACAACATCTACAAAGACTGCCACACACTTAGTTTGACACCCTGGGCACGGACCGGGTCACCGCCACAAGGACTACTACCCCCATACAGATCCGGCTCCGGGTATCCCCTGAACATGGCCCAGGGGGCACGTCAAAGAAGCCTCCAGAAGATGTCACTTCCCAGACTTTAGCTGCCGGCAGCTGAGGATTTCTAGATTCAGCCGGACACCATTCTTATCTTCCAGCTGAATAAATCTCAATCTGAAATCATATCCTGGAATAGGAGGAGATGAGGCTGATGAGTGGAGCTTCTCCTGCAGTCAGTGCACTGCTGAGGACTGATGCATCCGGAAGCGGCTTGAGAGTTTCCTGCCGGCATCTCACTGACCATAGTGCAGCACACAATGCAGATAAGACGATGCTGGCACACTAAACAGACCGGCTCCAGAGGTGAGTGCACAGGAGAACACTGCAGCATTCAGCAGGGGAATGACAATCTGCTGCCGGCATCTCGTTGTAGATTGGCTGTAGTCAGAGGAGGTAGGAGGATGCCGGCACAGTGAAGCAGCCCCGCTCCTGTGGTCAGTGAGTCCTCTCCTGAGCACATACATTGCTGACAATGAATTGCATCGGCAGCTGCAGAGATCCGACCTCCTGGGACTGGAGGGAATGTGTCCCCGGAGCAGAGAGCTGCAGAGGAGCCGGCACATCGGTGCAGAGAAGAGATCCGTCCCTGCACACAGTGCACCAGCCACACGGACTCTGCGGGGAATCGACCACCTCTGTCTCATCCAATAAGGTTTATTGCGAAGCTTAGATAGCAAAGAAGACGAGAAGATCTGAAGAAGAGCAAGCACCGACCGGCCGCTGCCGGCACATGAAGCTGCTGCGGTACCGCTCCCCGGCTCCATCCGCTCAATGAGAACTTGCAGTAAAAATCAACTTCTACCTCCGACCACAACCGCACAGAGAAGGCGATCTCTGCCTCTCGCTGGGATATTGCTATGTGCAGCCGGGACTGCAGAGTGACTGCAGCCATGGTCTCCGCTGGAGAGAGACGGCTGCCGGCAGACCGGCTTATATAACCTGCAGGAGCTGTGATGTCATAGGAAGGGCCGAGTACAGCCGGCATTACAGAACTGCGTTCGTTAACGATTTTTCGCTGGAGCAAAGAAGCCGAAATTGTGTCTGTAGTGTTCGTTAACAATTTTTCGCTGGAGTAAAGAAGCCGAAATTGTGTCCGAAATTGTGTCTGTAGTGTTCTGTAACGATTTTTCGCTGGAGCAAAGAAGCCGAAATTGTGTCTGTAGTGTTCGTTAATGAATTTTCGCTGGAGCAAAGAAGCCGAAATTGTGTCCGAAATTGTGTCTGTAGTGTTCGTTAGCGATTTTTTGCTGGAGCAAAGAAGCCGAAATTGTGTCTGTAGTGTTCGTTAACGAATTTTCGCTGGAGCAAAGAAGCCGAAATTGTGTCTGTAGTGTTCGTTAACGATTTTTCGCTGGAGCAAAGAAGCCGAAATTGTGTCCGAAATTGTGTCTGTAGTGTTCGTTAGCGATTTTTTGCTGGAGCAAAGAAGCCGAAATTGTGTCTGTAGTGTTCGTTAACGAATTTTCGCTGGAGCAAAGAAGCCGAAATTGTGTCTGTAGTGTTCGTTAATGAATTTTCGCTGGAGCAAAGAAGCCGAAATTGTGTCCGAAATTGTGTCTGTAGTGTTCGTTAGCGATTTTTTGCTGGAGCAAAGAAGCCGAAATTGTGTCTGTAGTGTTCGTTAACGAATTTTCGCTGGAGCAAAGAAGCCGAAATTGTGTCTGTAGTGTTCGTTAATGAATTTTCGCTGGAGCAAAGAAGCCGAAATTGTGTCTGTAGTGTTCGTTAACGAATTTTCGCTGGAGCAAAGAAGCCGAAATTGTGTCTGTAGTGTTCGTTAATGAATTTTCGCTGGAGCAAAGAAGCCGAAATTGTGTCTGTAGTGTTCGTTAACGATTTTTCGCTGGAGCAAAGAAGCCGAAATTGTGTCCGAAATTGTGTCTGTAGTGTTCGTTAGCGATTTTTTGCAGGAGCAAAGAAGCCGAAATTGTGTCTGTAGTGTTCGTTAACGAATTTTCGCTGGAGCAAAGAAGCCGAAATTGTGTCTGTAGTGTTCATTAATGATTTTTCGCTGGAGCAAAGAAGCCGAAATTGTGTTTGTAGTAGTACCACTGTCTCTGATGATGCAGCTGAGGACACCGAAGTGGCCGGCACTAGAAAATTTGCCCGGCAACCACGGCTGCCTTCGGTCTGGCTTATATAAACTTTTACACAGTCATTACTTTCTAGCACATTCCCTCTGTCTCTTATTGGTGGTGGAGATTAGAGGGAGGAGTGGAGAGCGGAGTCATCTATGTCGTCTCTATATAATTATTTCTTTCCTGCTCATTTCCTCGTTGTCTCCGTGCAGTGAGCTCGTCGGTGGCTGCAGCCGGTGAAGCGAAATCTGATATTTCCTGATGTTATTTTCATATTTCTGTTCCATTATTGTAACACAAATACAATAGTAATGTAAGTGCCGACTACAGCCGGCATTACAGGACTGCGGTTCTTACCCCCTTTTTGCTGCTGGAGCGAAGAAACCATATTTATTCTTTTATTTACACCTTTTGTAACTATCTTCGTCATTACAGGCGCAGTACTGGTTATTTCATTGTTTTCTTGTTTTTTCTGTTGTTCGGCTTTACGCAAGTGATTTTGGTTATGCAGATGTTTTAGGCTAATTAATTTGCGACATTTTAAAATGACAGAAAAAGGCAAAAAAAATAAAAAATATATATTATTGATGCCATTTTGACGAATTTGATGCAAAAAAAAAATACACAAAAATATATATTATTAATGCCATTTTGACGAATTTAATGCAAAAAAAAAATACAACAAAAATTAAAAGTCAGAAAAAGTCACCGAAACAAAAAACACAATAGATGAATCTGTGACGAGTATTTTCAGCTTTGTCCAATAAAATGCGGATGGAAACCCAACTGGACCCTCTTAGGGGTCTTTCATACTGCGTTCAGGCACCAGCTCAGTGGCTCTATCAAGGCTTATATCCGAACCCTCGCAAAATGGGATTCGGGCGAATGTGCCGACGGCGCCATAGAGTATAACGAGTGTACATGTGCTCTGTCCTGCATCATTTTCGGCGTGTACAATTACTAGCGATGAACACCCAGACACAGTCTACTACTTTAGACCCTTATAGGCAATGGGGTCGGAGCATTGACGCTGGGCTCTGGAGTTCAGGGGGTCCGGCACTTAAATTATTTTTGTTACTATAATGGAACTGAAATATGAAAATAACATCAGAAAATATAAAGATTGTGCTTCACCAGCTTCAGCCTCCAACATCCTCACTGCACGGAGACAACGAGGAAATGAGCTGGAAATAAATAAATAATTCTAATATATATAGAGACGACATAGATGACTCCACCCTCTGCTCCTACCTCTAATCTCCACCACCAATAGGAGGCAGAGGGAATGTGCTAGTGTAGCGGTCTGGGGGTTCGGTTGCTACAGAGGTATTGCATCTCATCCAGATGTGCGATATCTCACTCTCAGGTAAGGATGGAGTGTGGATCAGGACCCCGACTCCTGCATGCATTACACCACATGTCCGGGGGGCAGGGCGACCGATATGCTCCAAGTAGAGCATGACAGTCCCTGTCCCTGGCTGGAGTGGGGGGAGGGAACACCTAGGAAAGGGGGAACCCGGTAGTGCAGGAGCAGGGAGGAAGCAGTTCCTGGGTGCACCTAGAGGGAGGTACAAAAGATGGGCACCATCTTAGTTCAGAAAGAAGTCTGTTCAGTGGAGTCAGAGAGAAGATGTGACAGAGCAGGACACTGTGGAGCTCTGCTCCGGACGCGGGTCTAGCCTGTGAGGTCCAGTCAGCACTGAAAGGAGAGAGAGAGTAGGGGAGAAGAGATGAAGAAGAGCGGAGGAGAGAAGGGACCCCAGGGGTGTGGACCGGCTGGTAGCCACCATACGCCCTCATCTACCTGAGTAGTGGGGTCAGGCCAAGGGAGAGACCGGTCCCCGAAACTAGTGGAGGCGGGGAACTACCCTCAACTAGAAACCGGAGGCTGTGACATTTTATATGGTGCAGCCCCTCGCTACGTCCGCTAGGAAGGCACCACATAGGGTCAGGGAAACTGGCGCCAAAGTTTACCCAGAGAAGGCCCGAGGCAGCCGGACAGAAGCGTGGTCACTGGTGGGGTATGACAGGCCAGAGGAAGGACACGAGAAGGGGGTCCTGCGAAGCGCTCCAAAATTATCTGAGAGTTGGCCGAGCCCCCTCACCTGGTGAACATGGTGCGACGCGGGAAGTTACAGCCGGCCGGAGTAACGTGGAGTAATGAACTGTGAGTAAAAGATCCTGGACTGCATTACAGAGACTCTGAGTTATTATTCCCGTGCACCATCACCCCCATCATTCTCTTACACTGCCCTGGGGCTACACTCTTCCCATGGGGAGTTATACCATCCCTGTGCTGCTCACCAACACCGGCCCCAGCGGTCTCCCCTGCAGCGGCGGTTCATCCTGACCGCAATCCACGGGTGGCGTAGTCGGACAATAATGAAAACCATATCAATAGACTGCCACTGGTTTGACCACCCTGAGCCACGGGACCGGGTCATCGCCACGGTGACTACAACCCCCAGCATCCCACCAAAGGCCGGGTTCCGGGTTCCCCACGCGGCCCAGGGGGCGAGTCACTAGAAAGTAATGACCATGTGAATGAGGTGTAACAGTCAGCGCCCTCCCCCCACACTCAGGACCCTGCACTCAGGACAGTTTCTCAGCTGCAGCACCAGGAGTAATGTCTGGAGGTTTATACAGGAAACATGAAATGTTCATCTGCAGAACTGATCTGGAGATTGTTACTGCTGGAGCGTCACATCCGGGTGTTGTCAGATCAGTGGTCGCCGCTCTTGCTGTATCATTGTCGTCTCTGTCACATCCTCTTGTATCTTTTACATTTTACTTCTCAGCTTTATTGAGGTTGTATGAGACTGATCTCTGTGTGATGGCGGAAAAAAATCATCTGCGTCACTTAAAGTGGAGAAACATATAGAGTTTTTTCCAAGCCTGGTAATGCGGCGCCCCTTATCTCCAATATGTTGAGCCAAGTGGAGAAGTAAAGAAGGAGCCACCTGTATAGTAATGTATCCAGAAGGGATTGTATCCATTGTTGCCATTCTCTTCGCACTCTCTATTCCTGCAGCGGTTGCTTGTTTTTCTGTCTTCCTGACTCTGCTTTTGACTTTCTTACTTAGTTTTGCTAAACAGCTATTGGCTGCGTGCTCTGTGCTTTGTAGTCAGGGCCGGCTCCAGGTTTTTCTGGGCCCCGGGCGAAAGAGTCTCCGTGGGCCCCTTTAACACATACCACGATTCATGATGCACAGATACCGCAGAGAAATATATATATATAGTACAATGCAAAGATTTCACTTCTTACATTACATGAGCGATATCTATTGTAAATTCCAAAATAGCTCAGAAACCGGCTAATCGCTCCACACAGTATACTGGCCCCCATAAAATGCTCCATGCAGAACACTGGCCCCCATAAAATGCTCCATACAGAATACTGGCCCCCTTAAAATGGGGGGCAGGGCACTGGCACTTGCCCGGGTGCTAACGCTGGCCCTGGTCGTTATGACTTCTTGCTGCAAACTTGTGACAGTATTGAAGGCGATGAGCGGTCACCAAATATTGATGGGATTTTGATTTCTCTTTTCTTCACTAAACTTGTGTTTTGTTAATTAATAAAAAATAAACTATTAAAACTTCTATTTGTGTAAACATTCTTACTTTACAGTCGCCGACGCGTTATTGGCTACTTTGGCGTCCTGGGCAGAATCATCAGTGACAGTGACATTGTTGCAGATTCATGATGAGCGAGCGTGCTTGGCACTGCTCAATACTCGATTGAGTATCGTGGTTGATCGGGTCCCCACATGTTTTGCGCCTGTTAGCCAATAAATGTGGCGATTTCCTACCATACATGGTAATGCCTAGCCATGTTGACTACCGACACTCTGTATAGTTGCGTCTTGACATATGTGGTGCATAACTCTCAGCGATGAGTCCAATGCCGCAGATCATCAAGCTTCATTGATGCCACTTGGTTATTCTGTAGAGCTGCGCTGTGACATTCGTGGTGCGTGACTTTAGGCAATTAGTCAAATCCTGCAGAACATCAGGCTTCGTTGATGCCGCCCTTTTACTCTGGACAGCTGCGTTTTGACGGATTTGGTGCGTTACTCTCAATAATGAGTCATATACCGCAGATCATCACACTCTGTTGATGCCGCCCGGTTACTTGGTAGAGCTGTGTTGTCACATATGTGGTGCGTGACTTTCGGTGATGAGAGAAATGCCGCAGATCATCAGGCTTTGTTGATGCCGTCCGGTTACTCTTGGGTGCTGCGTCATGACGTATGTGGTGCGTGACTCTCAGCGATTAGTCGAATGCTGCAGGTTATCAGTTTCCACACAAGGGTCATGGGACGGTGATGGAACACAAGCTCCAGACCCTTCTGTCCTGGTTGTTATTACCCAGCAGCGAAAAGACAAAACAAAGGGAAAATACATGAAATAAAGTGGAAAAGAAAGTTGTCTGTGACTGAGGCAGAAGTCTACTTGTGTAAGTGCAGAATAAATCCAGACACACATGTAATGTATTCATAGCTTTTTATAAGTCTACAATCTGGAGGAGAGAGGGGCAGCAGCTGCCATGCTGTAAGAGCTGGTGCAGTGCCGGCTGGAGCCCGGTCACTGGAGAGCATCATGTTGCAGATGCCGGCTCTGTAGTTTTCCCTCTGATGCCGGCAGTCGCTGGAGATTGCATCTCTAGAGTTGTTGGTCGCTGTATCTTGTCAGATACAACTTGCTGGTTTCTGTAGAAGCCGCACAGGAGCCACCAGTGGCTGCAGACTCCACACTGTGCATCATAGCTGGTCTGCAGCAGCTGCCAATATGACTTCTATGAAGAAGCCTCCAGAAGATGTCACTTCCCAGACTTTAGCTGCCGGCAGCTGAGGATTTCTAGATTCAGCCGGACACCATTCTTATCTTCCAGCTGAATAAATCTCAATCCGAAATCATATCCTGGAATAGGAGGAGATGAGGCTGATGAGTGGAGCTTCTCCTGCAGTCAGTGCACTGCTGAGGACTGATGCATCCGGAAGAGGCTTGAGAGTTTCCTGCCGGCATCTCACTGACCATAGTGCAGCACACAGTGCAGATAAGACGATGCCGGCACACTAAACAGACCGGCTCCAGAGGTGAGTGCACAGGAGAACACTGCAGCATTCAGCAGGGGAATGACAATCTCCTGCCGGCATCTCATTGTAGAGAAGCTGTAGTCAGAGGAGGTAGGAGGGCGCCGGCACAGTGAAGCAGCCCCGCTCCTGTGGTCAGTGAGTCCTCTCCTGAGCACATACATTGCTGACAATGAATTGTATCGGCAGCTGCAGAGATCCGACCTCCTGGGACTGGAGGGAATGTGTCCCCGGAGCAGAGAGCTGCAGAGGAGCCGGCACATCGGTGCAGAGAAGAGATCCGTCCCTGCACACAGTGCACCAGCCACACGGACTCTGCGGGGAATCCACCACCTCTGTCTCATCCAATAAGGTTTATTGCGAAGCTTAGATAGCAAAGAAGACGAGAAGATCTGAAGAAGAGCAAGCACCGACCGGCCGCTGCCGGCACATGAAGCTGCAGCGGTACCGCTCCCCGGGTCCATCCGCTCAATGAGAACCTGCAGTAAAAATCAACTTCTACCTCCGACCACAACCGCACAGAGAAGGCGATCTCTGCCTCTCGCTGGGATATTGCTATGTGCAGCCGGGACAGCAGAGGGACTGAAGCCATGGTCTCCGCTGGAGAGAGACGGCTGCCGGCAGACCGGCTTATATAACCTGCAGGAGCTGTGATGTCATAGGAGGGGCCGACTACAGCCGGCATTACAGAACTGCGTTCATTAACGATGTTTTGCTGGAGCAAAGATGCCGAAATTGTGTCTGTAGTGTTCGTTAATGATTTTTCGCTGGAGCAAAGAAGCCGAAATTGTGTCTGTAGTGTTCGTTAACGATTTTTCGCTGGAGCAAAGAAGCCGAAATTGTGTCTGTAGTGTTCGTTAATGATTTTTCGCTGGAGCAAAGAAGCCGAAATTGTGTCTGTAGTGTTCGTTAATGATTTTTCGCTGGAGCAAAGAAGCCGAAATTGTGTCTGTAGTGTTCGTTAACGAATTTTCGCTGGAGCAAAGAAGCCGAAATTGTGTCTGTAGTGTTCGTTAACGATTTTTCGCTGGAGCAAAGAAGCCGAAATTGCGTCTGTAGTGTTCGTTAACGAATTTTCGCTGGAGCAAAGAAGCCGAAATTGTGTCTGTAGTGTTCGTTAACGATTTTTCGCTGGAGCAAAGAAGCCGAAATTGTGTCTGTAGTGTTCGTTAACGATTTTTCGCTGGAGCAAAGAAGCCGAAATTGTGTCTGTAGTGTTCGTTAACGAATTTTCGCTGGAGCAAAGAAGCCGAAATTGTGTCTGTAGTGTTCGTTAACGATTTTTCGCTGGAGCAAAGAAGCCGAAATTGCGTCTGTAGTGTTCGTTAACGAATTTTCGCTGGAGCAAAGAAGCCGAAATTGTGTCTGTAGTGTTCGTTAACGATTTTTCGCTGGAGCAAAGAAGCCGAAATTGTGTCTGTAGTGTTCGTTAACGATTTTTCGCTGGAGCAAAGAAGTAGAAATTGTGTCTGTAGTGTTCCTTAACGATTTTTCGCTGGAGCTAAGATGCTGAAATTGTGTCTGTAGTGTTCGTTAACGATTTTTCGCTGGAGCAAAGAAGCCGAAATTGTGTCTGTAGTAGTACCACTGTCTCTGATGATGCAGCTGAGGACACCGAAGTGGCTGGCAGAGCGCCGGCACTAGAAAATTTGCCCGGCAGCCACGGCTGCCTTCTGTCTGGCTTATATAAACTTTTACACAGTCATTACTTTCTAGCACATTCCCTCTGTCTCTTATTGGTGGTGGAGATTAGAGGGAGGAGTGGAGAGCGGAGTCATCTATGTCGTCTCTATATAATTATTTCTTTCCTGCTCATTTCCTCGTTGTCTCCGTGCAGTGAGCTCGTCAGTGGCTGCAGCCGGTGAAGCGAAATCTGATATTTCCTGATGTTATTTTCATATTTCTGTTCCATTATTGTAACACAAATACAATAGTAATGTAAGTGCCAAATACAGCCGTCATTACAGGACTGCGGTTCTTACCCACTTTTTGCTCTGCTGGAGCAAAGAAACCATATTTATTCTTTTATTTACACCTTTTGTAACTAGCTTCGTCATTACAGGCGCAGTACTGGTTATTTCATTGTTTTCTTGTTTTTTCTGTTGTTCAGCATTACGCAAGTGATTTTGGTTATGCAGAAAAAAGGCAAAAGAATAAAATATATATATTATTGATGCCATTTTGACGAATTTGATTAAAAAAAAATTACAACAAAAATTAAAAGTCAGAAAAAGTCACCGAAACAAAAAACACAATAGATGAATCGATGACGAGTATTTTCAGCTTCGTCCAATAAAATGCAGGATGGAAACCCAACTGGACCCTCTTAGGGGGCTTTCATACTGCGTTCAGGCACCAGCTCAGTGGCTCTATCAAGACTTATATCCGAACCCTCGCAAAATGAGATTCGGGCGAATGTGCCGACGGCGCCATAGAGTATAACGAGTGAACTTGTGCTTTGTCGTGCATCATTTTCGGCGTGTACAATTACTGGCGACGAACACCCAGACACAGTCTACTACTATAGACCCTTATAGGCAGTGGGGTTTGACGTTGGGCTCTGGAGTTCAGGGGGTCCGTCACTTACATGATTTTTTAATTTTTTTACTATAATGGAACTGAAATATGAAAATAACATCAGAAAATATAAAGATTGTGTTTCACCAGCTTCAGCCTCCAACATCCTCACTCCACGGAGACAACGAGGAAATGAGCTGGAAATAAATAAATAATTCTAATATATATAGAGACGACATAGATGACTCTGCCCTCTGCTCCTCCCTCTAATCACCACCACCAATAGGAGGCAGAGGGAATGTGCTAGAAAGTAATGACCAAATAAATGAGGTGTAACAGTCAGCGCCCTCCCCCCACACTCAGGACCCTGCACTCAGGACAGTTTCTCAGCTGCAGCACCAGGAGTAATGTCTGGAGGTTTATACAGGAAACATGAAATGTTCATCAGCAGAACTGATCTGGAGATTGTTACTGCTGGAGCGTCACATCCGGGTGTTGTCAGATCAGTGGTCGCCGCTCTCGCTGTATCATTGTCGTCTCTGTCACATCCTCTTGTATCTTTTACATTTTACTTCTCAGCTTTATTGAGGTTGTATGAGACTGATCTCTGTGTGATGGCGGAAAAAAATCATCTGCGTCACTTAAAGTGGAGAAACAAAGAGTTTTTTCCAAGCCTGGTAATGCGGCGCCAGGGGTGGATTAAAAGTAACAAGGGCCCCGGGCAGTTTAAAAGGCGCAGCCCCCCCCCCCCCGCACACACACACAAACACCTGATGTATCACATGTCACATGATCCCCTGTGATAGATCATGTGATAGTTCACGTGAAATTAATTTGGCACAATATTATAATAATTTTTTTTCGGCTGTGTGCCCACTATGTGTTTTTTAAGCGCAATTCCACTGCAGAAACGCTTAAAAAATGCTTGGTAGAAGGTCTGCCGTGTTCCCCAATGATAATCTGCATGTGCTGTGCACATGCGGAAATTTCCGCAGCGGAAAAGCATTGCGGAAAAATCCGCAGCACTACCAGTTATTTTGCGGAAGCGCTGCGTTTTCGCTCCTCCAGATCCGGGTACCATAGGACCTGTAAAAAAAGAATAAAATAAAAAAAAATATTATACTTACCTTCTGATACCCCCGGTGTCTTTATCCGATGCGTCCTGGCTTGCCCGCAGCTCGCGATGGTCTGAAAAGGACCTGCCATGACGTCATTTAGTCATGTGACAGGTCACGCGACCGCTGACGTCGGCAGGCCATCAGAAAGTAATTATATATTTATTTTTTACCATTCTATTGGTCACACTATATATGCCGGTTGCATGGATTTATATAGTGTGACCAAGTTGTCAAGCACTTTCCATGTGATGCTAAAATCGCTTGGAAAGCGCTTGTCAACCCACATGCAGAAATGCATGTGAAGAACGCTTCACTTCCGCTTGTCCCTGGCAGGAAAAACG
The DNA here is from genome assembly GCF_046119375.1 of Phyllobates terribilis. Taxonomy (NCBI): domain Eukaryota; kingdom Metazoa; phylum Chordata; class Amphibia; order Anura; family Dendrobatidae; genus Phyllobates; species Phyllobates terribilis. The sequence continues at coordinate 372,044,984 of NW_027362765.1, read as the reverse complement.
CATGTGAAATCCACATGCGTTTTTTCTGACACGGAGATGCAGAAACGCTCAAAAAAAATCCGCAGCATTTCTGCATCGTGAGCACTTAGCCTTATAATAATTGTATGACTTAATATTGAGCACACGTAGCCATCTATACACAGCGGGAGGCCGCACATAACCATCTATACACAGCAGGAGGCCGCACGTAGCCATCTATACACAGCGGGAGGCCGCACGTAGCCATCTATAAACAGCAGGAGGCCGCACAAAGCCATGTATACACAGCAGCAGGCCGCACGTAGCATGTATACACAGCAGGAGGCCGCGCGTAGCCATCGATATACAGCGGGAGGCCGCACGGTGCCATCTATACACAGCGGGAGGCCGCACGACACCGTTTATACAAAGCGGGAGGCCGCACGTAGCCATCTATACACAGCGGGAGGCCTCACGTAGCCATGTATACACAGCAGGAGGCCGCACGTAGCCATCTATACACAGCAGGAGGCCGCACGTAGCCATCTATACACAGCAGGAGGCCGCACGGTGCCATCAATACACCCCAGGAGGCCGCACGTTGCCATCTATACACAGCGGGAGGCCGCATGTAGCCATCTATACACAGCAGGAGGCCGCACGTAGCCATCTATACACAGCAGGAGGCCGCACGGTGCCATCAATATACAGGAGAAGGCCGCACGTTGCCATCTATACACAGCGGGAGGCCGCACGTAGCCATCTATACACAGCGGGAGGCCGCACATAGCCATGTATACACAGTAGGAGGCAGCACGTAGCCATCTATACACAGCAGGAGGCCGCACGTAGCCATCTATACACAGCAGGAGGCCGCACGGTGCCATCAATACACCCCAGGAGGCCGCACGTTGCCATCTATACACAGCAGGAGGCCGCACGGTGCCATCAATATACAGGAGAAGGCCGCACGTTGCCATCTATACACAGCGGGAGGCCGCACGTAGCCATCTATACACAGCGGGAGGCCGCATGTAGCCATCTATACACAGCAGGAGGCCGCACGTAGCCATCTATACACAGCAGGAGGCCGCACGGTGCCATCAATATACAGGAGAAGGCCGCACGTTGCCATCTATACACAGCGGGAGGCCGCACGTAGCCATCTATACACAGCGGGAGGCCGCACATAGCCATGTATACACAGTAGGAGGCAGCACGTAGCCATCTATACACAGCAGGAGGCCGCACGTAGCCATCTATACACAGCAGGAGGCCGCACGGTGCCATCAATACACCCCAGGAGGCCGCACGTTGCCATCTATACACAGCGGGAGGCCGCATGTAGCCATCTATACACAGCAGGAGGCCGCACGTAGCCATCTATACACAGCAGGAGGCCGCACGGTGCCATCAATATACAGGAGAAGGCCGCACGTTGCCATCTATACACAGCGGGAGGCCGCACGTAGCCATCTATACACAGCGGGAGGCCGCACATAGCCATGTATACACAGTAGGAGGCAGCACGTAGCCATCTATGCACAGCGGGAGGCCGCACGTAGCCATCTATACACAGCGGGAGGCCGCACATAGCCATCTATTCACAGCAGGAGGCAGCATGTAGCCATCTATACACAGCGGGAGGCCGCACGTAGCCATCTATACACAGCGGAAGGCCTCATGTAGCCATTTATGCACAGCGGGAGGCCACACGTAGCCATCTATACACAGCGGGAAGCCGCACGTAGCCATCTATACTCAGCATTAGGCGACACGATACCATCTATACATAGCAGTAGGCCGCACGTAGCCATCTATACACAGCGGAAGGCCACATGTAGCCATCTATGCACAGCGGTAGGCCACATGTAGCCATCTATACATAGTGGGAGGCCGCACGTAACCATCTATACACAGCGGGAGGCCACACGGCGCCCCCCCCAGAAACAGTGGGAGGCCGCATGCAGTCACGCACACACACAAATATACAGTACAGACCAAAAGTTTGGACACACCTTCTCATTTAAAGATTTTTCTGTATTTTCATGACTATGAAAATTGTACATTCACACTGAAGGCATCAAAACTATGAATTAACATATGTGGAATTATATACTTAACAAAAAAGTGTGAAACAGGTGAAAATATGTCTTATATTCTAGGTTCTTCAAAGTAGCCACCTTTTGCTTTAATGACTGCTTTGCACACTCTTGGCATTCTCTTGATGATCTTCAAGAGGTAGTCACCGGAAATGGTCTTCCAACAATCTTGAAGGAGTTCCCAGAGATGCTTAGCACTTGTTGGCCCTTTTGCCTTCACTCTGCGGTCCAGCTCACCCCAAACCATCTCGATTGGGTTCAGGTCTGGTGACTGTGGAGGCCAGGTCATCTGGCGTAGCACCCCATCACTCTTCTTCTTGGTCAAATAGCCATTACACAGCCTGGAGGATTGTTTGGGGTCATTGTCCTGTTGAAAAATAAATGATGGTCCAACTAAACGCAAACCGGATAGAATAGCATGCTGCTGCAAGATGCTGTGGTAGCCATGCTGGTTCAGTATGCCTTCAATTTTGAATAAATCCCCAACAGTGTCACCAGCAAAGCACCCCCACACCATCACACCTCCTCCTCCATGCTTCACGGTGGGAACCAGGCATGTAGAGTCCATCCGTTCACCTTTTCTACGTCGCACAAAGACAGGGTGGTTGGAACCAAAGATCTCAAATTTGAACTCATCAGACCAAAGCACAGATTTCCACTGGTCTAATGTCCATTCCTTGTGTTCTTTGGCCCCAAGAAGTCTCTTCTGCTTGTTGCCTGTCCTTAGCAGTGGTTTCCTAGCAGCTATTTTACCATGAAGGCCTGCTGCACAAAGTCTCCTCTTAACAGTTGTTGAAGAGATGTGTCTGCTGCTTGAACTCTGTGTGGCATGGACCTGGTCTCTAATCTGAGCTGCTGTTAACCTGCGATTTCTGAGGCTGGTGACTCAGATAAACTTATCCTCAGAAGCAGAGGTGACTCTTGGTCTTCCTTTCCTGGGGCGGTCCTCATGTGAGACAGTTTTTTTGCAGCGCTTGATGCTTTTTGTAACTGCACTTGGGGACACTTTCAAAGTTTTCCCAATTTTTCGGACTGACTGACCTTCATTTCTTAAAGTAATGATGGCCACTCGTTTTTCTTTACTTAGCTGCTTTTTTCTTTCCATAATACAAATTCTAACAGTCTATTCAGTAGGACTATCAGCTGTGTATCCACCAGACTTCTGCACAACACAACTGATGGTCCCAACCCCATTTATAAGGCAAGAAATCCCACTTATTAAACCTGACAGGGCACACCTGTGAAGTGAAAACCATTTCCGGTGACTACCTCTTGAAGCTCATCAAGAGAATGCCAAGAGTGTGCAAAGCAGTCATCAAAGCAAAAGGTGGCTACTTTGAAGAACCTAGAATATAAGACATATTTTCAGTTGTTTCACACTTTTTTGTTAAGTATATAATTCCACATGTGTTAATTCATAGTTTTGATGCCTTCAGTGTGAATGTACAATTTTCATAGTCATGAAAATACAGAAAAATCTTTAAATGGGAAGGTGTGTCCAAACTTTTGGTCTGTACTGTATACAGACATATACATACACGTATAAACACATTTGAAACACAAAAATACATATAAACAGACATCACACAATGATATCTGCCTGCACACACACACACACACACACACACACACTCACGATCCTCCTGCTCGGCTCCAGTCCTCCTGCTCCTCTCCGGTGCAGCGGGCACTGCGTGACGTCACAGCTAGGTGACACGGCCGCACACAGCACCGTGTCTACTAGCTGTGACGCGGCTGGGCCAGCACAGGGGAGTTAAAAGCTGCAGTGCTGGCCCGGCCGAAGAAGTAGCGGCCGTGCGCTGCTGCTGGGGGAGCGGTCCGGGGGCTCCCGCGCCATTGTCTGCCGGTATGTGCCGTGGCGCCGCACATATTATAATGAGGGCAATCTGGCCCCGGTCCCCCGGGTGATAGCCCAGATTACCCTCATTATAATCCGCCTTTGTGCGGCGCCCCTTATATCCAATATGTTGGGCCAAGTGGAGAAGTAAAGAAGGAGCCACATGTATAGTAATGTATCCAGAAAGGATTTTATCCTTTTTTGCCATTCTCTTCGCACTCTCTATTCCTGCAGCGGTTGCTTGTTTTTCTGCCTTCCTCACTCTGCTTTTGACTTTTTCACTTAGCTTTGCTAAACAGCTATTGGCTGCGTGCTCTGTGCTTTGTCCTCAGGGCCGGCTCCAGGTTTTTCTAGGCCCTGGGCGAAAGAGTCTCAGTGGCCCCTTTAACACATACCACGATTCATGATACACAGATACCGCAGAGAAATATATATATAGTACAATGCAAAGATTTCACTTCTTACATTACATGAGTGATATCTTTTGTAAATTCCACAATAGCTCAGAAACCAGCGAATCGCTCCACACAGTATACTGGCCTCCATATAACACTCCATACAGGACACTGACCCCCATAAAATGCTCCATACGAAAAACTGGCCCTTATATAAATCTCCATACAGAATACTGGCCCCGATATAACGCTCCATACAGAATACTGGCCCCCATAAAATGCTCCACACAGTATACTGGCCCCCATAGAATGCTCCATACTGAATACTGGCTCCAATAAAATGCTCCATACGGAATATTGGCCCCCATATAACACTCCATACAGAATACTGGCCCCCATATAACGCTCCATACAGAATACTGGCCCCCATGTAACGCTCCGTACAGGATACTGGCCATCATATAACGCTCTATTCAATATACTGGCTTCCATATAAGGCTCCATATAGGATACTGTCCCCCATATAATGCTCCATACAGGCTATCCCCCCCACATAATGCCCTATGCAGGCTGTTCCCCCCTTATAATGCCCCATGCAGGCTGTTCCCCTCTTATAATGCCCCATGCAGGATATCACCCCCTTATAATGCCCCATGCAGGCTGTTCCCCTCTTATAATGCCCCGTGCAGGATGTCACTTTTCCCCCCCATATAATGCACCATGCAGGATGTCCCTTACCTTCCCATATAATGCCCCATGTAGGATGTCCCTTTCCCAGCCATATAATGCCCCATGCACGATGTCCCTTTCCCCCACCACATAATGCCCCATGCAGGATGTCCCTTTTCCCCCACCACATAATGCCATGGAGGATGTCACCTCTCCCCCATGTAATGCCCCATGCAGGATGTCCCTTTCCCCCGATATTATGCCCCATGCAGAATGTCACCCCCCCATATATTGCCCCATGCAGGATATCCCTTTCCCCCACCATATAATGCCCTATGCAGGATGTCACCCCCCCATATAATGCCCCATGCAGGATGTCACCCCCCCATATAATGCCCCATGCAGCATGTCACCCCCCATATATTACCCTATGCAGAATATCCCTGTCCCCCAAAATATAATGCCCCATGCAGGATGTCACCCCCCATATAATGCCCCATGCAGGATGTCACCCTACCCATATAATGCCCCATGCAGGATGTCAACCACCCATATAATGTCCCATGCGGGATGGCAGTCCCCCATATAATGCCCCATGCAGGATGTCACTCCCCCATATCATGCCCCATTCAGCATGTCACCCCCCCATATATTGCCCCATGCAGGATATCCCTTTCCCCCACGATATAATGCACCATGCAGGATGTAACCCCCCATATAATACCCCATGCAGGATGTCACTCCCCCATGTCATGCCCCATGCAGGATGTCACCCCCCCATATAATGCCCCATGCAGGATGTCACCCCCCCATATAATGCCGCATGCAGGATGTCACTTGCCCATATAATGACCCATGCAGGATGTCACCCTCCCCCCCATATAATGCCCCATGCCTCCATAACATTCCGCTCTGCGCTGCCTGTGATGGCTCAGGGGAGTGTGCGGTGGAAAGACGTCAAAGGGAGCACACAGCAGGAAGACAGCGGATCTGTGGAGGCACGGGGAGAGGTAAGTATCCGGCTGTCAGGGCCCTGAGCAAGCGGGAGAGAAGGGCAGGCGCTGGCAACGCTTTCCTCCGTCTATAGCCCGGCGGGGTGCCCGACCGCGAGTGGGCCCCCCGCCTGCTCAGAGCCCCTGCACTTGCCCAGGTGCTAACGCTGGCCCTGGTCGTTATGACTTCTTGCTGCAAACTTGTGACAGTATTGAAGGTGACGAGCGGTCACCAAATATTGATGGAATTTTGATTTCTCTTTTGTTCAATAAACTTGTGTTTTGTTAATTACTAAAAAGTACACTATTAAAACTTCTATTTGTGTAAACATTCTTACTTTACAGTCACCGACGCGTTATTGGCCACTTTGGCGTCCTGGGCAGAATTATCAGTGACATTGCTGCAGATTCATGATGAGCGAGCGTGCTTGGCACTGCTCAATACTTGATTGAGTATCGTGGGTGCTCAAGTCCCCACATGTTTTGCGCCTGTTAGCCAATAAATGTGGCGATTACCTACCATACATGGTAATGCCTAGCCATGTTGACTACCGACACTCTGTATAGTTGCGTCTTGAGATATGTGGTGCATAACTCTCAGCGATGAGTCCAATGCTACAGATCATCAGGCTTCATTGATGCCACTTGGTTATTCTGGAGAGCTGCGCTGTGACGTACGTGGTGCGGGATTCTCGGCAATCAGTTACATGCTGTAGGCAGAAGTCTACTTGTGTAAGTGCAGAATAAATCCAGACACACATGTAATGTATTCATAGCTTTTTATAAGTCTACAATCTGGAGGAGAGAGGGGCAGCAGCTGCCATGCTGTAAGAGCTGGTGCAGTGCCGGCTGGAGCCCGGTCACTGGAGATCATCGTGTTGCAGATGCCGGCTCTGTAGTTTTCCCTCTGATGCCGGCAGTCGCTGGAGATTGCATCTCTAGAGTTGTTGGTCGCTGTATCTTGTCAGATACAACTTGCTGGTTTCTGTAGAAGCCGCACAGGAGCCACCAGTGGCTGCAGACTCCACACTGCGCATCATAGCTGGTCTGCAGCAGCTGCCAATATGACTTCTATGAAGAAGCCTCCAGAAGATGTCACTTCCCAGACTTTAGCTGCCGGCAGCTGAGGATTTCTAGATTCAGCCGGACACCATTCTTATCTTCCAGCTGAATAAATCTCAATCTAAAATCATATCCTGGAATAGGAGGAGATGAGGCTGATGAGTGGAGCTTCTCCTGCAGTCAGTGCACTGCTGAGGACTGATGCATCCGGAAGAGGCTTGAGAGTTTCCTGCCGGCATCTCACTGACCATAGTGCAGCACACAGTGCAGATAAGACGATGCCGGCACACTAAACAGACCGGCTCCAGAGGTGAGTGCACAGGAGAACACTGCAGCATTCAGCAGGGGAATGACAATCTGCTGCCGGCATCTCATTGTAGATAGGCTGTAATCAGAGGAGTTAGGAGGACGCCGGCACAGTGAAGCAGCCCCGCTCCTGTGGTCAGTGAGTCCTCTCCTGAGCACATACATTGCTGACAATGAATTGTATCGGCAGCTGCAGAGATCCGACCTCCTGGGACTGGAGGGAATGTGTCCCCGGAGCAGAGAGCTGCAGAGGAGCCGGCACATCGGTGCAGAGAAGAGATCCGTCCCTGCACACAGTGCACCAGCCACACGGACTCTGCGGGGGAATCCACCACCTCTGTCTCATCCAATAAGGTTTATTGCGAAGCTTAGATAGCAAAGAAGACGAGAGCATCTGAAGAAGAGCAAGCACCGACCGGCCCCTGCCGGCACATGAAGCTGCAGCGGTACCGCTCCCCGGGTCCATCCGATCAATGAGAACTTGCAGTAAAAATCAACTTCTACCTCCGACCACAACCGCGCAGAGAAGGCGATCTCTGCCTCTCGCTGGGATATTGCTATGTGCAGCCGGGACAGCAGAGTGACTGAAGCCATGGTCTCCGCTGGAGAGAGACGGCTGCCGGCAGACCGGCTTATATAACCTGCAGGAGCTGTGATGTCATAGGAGGGGTCGATTACAGCCGGCATTACAGAACTGCGTTCGTTAACGATTTTTCGCTGGAGCAAAGAAGCCGAAATTGTGTCTGTAGTGTTCGTTAACAATTTTTCGATGGAGCAAAGAAGCCGAAATTGTGTCTGTAGTGTTCGTTAACAATTTTTCGATGGAGCAAAGAAGCCGAAATTGTGTCTGTAGTGTTCGTTAACAATTTTTCGCTGGAGTAAAGAAGCCGAAATTGTGTCTGTAGTGTTCGTTAATGATTTTTCGCTGGAGCAAAGAAGCCGAAATTGTGTCCGAAATTGTGTCTGTAGTGTTCGTTAACGATTTTTCGCTTGAGCAAAGAAGCTGAAATTGTGTCTGTAGTGTTCGTTAACGATTTTTTGCTGGAGCAAAGAAGCCGAAATTGTGTCTGTAGTGTTCGTTAACGATTTTTCGCTGGAGCAAAGAAGCCGAAATTGCGTCTGTAGTGTTCGTTAACGATTTTTCGCTGGAGCAAAGAAGCCGAAATTGTGTCCGAAATTGTGTCTGTAGTCTTCGTTAACGATTTTTCGCTGGAGCAAAGAAGCCGAAATTGTGTCTGTAGTAGTACCACTGTCTCTGATGATGCAGCTGAGGACACCGAAGTGGCCGGCACTAGAAAATTTGCCCGGCAGCCACGGCTGCCTTCGGTCTGGCTTATATAAACTTTTACACAGTCATTACTTTCTAGCACATTCCCTCTGTCTCTTATTGGTGGTGGAGATTAGAGGGAGGAGTGGAGAGCGGAGTCATCTATGTCGTCTCTATATAATTATTTCTTTCCTGCTCATTTCCTCGTTGTCTCCGTGCAGTGAGCTCGTCGGTGGCTGCAGCCGGTGAAGCGAAATCTGATATTTCCTGATGTTATTTTCATATTTCTGTTCCATTATTGTAACACAATTACAATAGTAATGTATGTGCCGACTACAGCCGGCATTACAGGACTGCGGTTGTTACCTCCTTTTTCCTCTGCTGGAGCAAAGAAACCAAAACTGTGTCTGCAGTAGTATCACTGTCTCTGATGATGCAGCTGAGGACGCCGAAGAAGCCGGCAATGCGCCGGCACTGGAAAATCTGCCCGGCAATGATGTGAGGAGAGCCGACTACAGATCTAGCCGAAAATGCGGAGTCAATTACTCAGCACTGCGGTATAGTGGGAAGCCGGACTCAATGCCGGCAGGGGTCCGGCACTCAGGGTCATCTCCTTACTCTGCTCAATACCTACAAATTCGTCTGTGTTCATATATACCTTACAGTCTTTGTGGCAAATCCTTCCAAATATGTTTTCTTTGTTGCCTTTTTGTGGGATAAAAATGTTTGATTTTGTTTTCGTCATATTTATTCTTTTATTTACACCTTTTGTAACTATCTTCGTCATTACAGGCGCAGTACTGGTTATTTCATTGTTTTCTTGTTTTTTCTTTTGTTCGGCGTTACGCAAGTGATTTTGGTTATGCAGATGTTTTAGGCTAATTAATTTGCGACATTTTAAAATGACAGAAAAAAAGGCAAAAACATAATAAATATATATTATTGATGTCATTTTAACGAATTTGATGCACAAAAAATTACAACAAAAATCAAAAGTCAGAAAAAGTCACCGAAACAAAAAAGACAATAGATGAATTATAAAGATTGTGCTTCACCAGCTTCAGCCTCCAACATCCTCACTGCACGGAGACAACGAGGAAATGAGCTGGAAATAAATAAATAATTCTAATATATATAGAGACGACATAGATGACTCCGCCCTCTGCTCCTCCTTCTAATCACCACCACCAATAGGAGGCAGAGGGAATGTGCTAGAAAGTAATGACCAAATAAATGAGGTGTAACAGTCAGCGCCCTCCCCCCACACTCAGGACCCTGCACTCAGGACAGTTTCTCAGCTGCGGCACCAGGAGTAATGTCTGGAGGTTTATACAGGAAACATGAAATGTTCATCTGCAGAACTGATCTGGAGATTGTTACTGCTGGAGCGTCACATCCGGGTGTTGTCAGATCAGTGGTCGCCGCTCTCGCTGTATCATTGTCGTCTCTGTCACATCCTCTTGTATCTTTTACATTTTACTTCTCAGCTTTATTGAAGTTGTATGAGACTGATCTCTGTGTGATGGCGGAAAAAAAATCATCTGCGTCACTTAAAGTGGAAAAAAAGAGTTTTTTCCAAGCCTGGTAATGCGGCGCCCCTTATCTCCAATATGCAGGATGTCACTTCTCCCCCCCAAATAATGCCCCATGCAGGATGTCCCTTTCCCCCACCATATAATGCCCCATGCAGTATGTCCCTTTCCCCACCATATAATGCCCCATGCAGGATGCACCCCCCATATAATGCCCCATGCAGGATGCCCTTTCCCCCACCATATAATGCCCCATGCAGTATGTCCCTTTCCCCACCATATAATGCCCCATGCAGGATGCACCCCCCATATAATGCCCCATGCAGGATGCCCTTTCCCCCACCATATAATGCCCCATGCAGGATGCACTCCCCCCCCATATAATGCCCCATGCAGGATGTCCCTTTCCCCCACCATATAATGCCCCATATAGGATGTCCCTTTCCCCCACCATATAATGCCCCATGCAGGATGTCACCCCCCATATAATGCCCCATACAGGATGTCACCCTCCCATATAAAGACCCTAGCAGGATGTCACTCCGCCATGTAATGCCCCATGCCTCCATACATTAACAAAAGAAAAAATCAAATACCTCACTTCTCACCTGCCGCTGCTCAGGTCTGGACTCCAGCGTCGCCGGCATCATCCCGCTCTGCGCTGCCTGTGATGGCTCAGGGGAGTGTGCGGTCGAAAGACGTCATTGCACCCTCTGACCTGAGACGTCACAGGGAGCGCACAGCAGGAACACAGCGGATCTGTGGAGGCACGGGGAGAGTTAAGTATCCGGCTGCCGGGGCCCTGAGCAAGCGGGGGAGAAGGGCGGGCGCTAGCACCGCTGTCCTCCGCCCATAGCCCGGCGGCATGCCCGACTGCGAGTGGGCCCCCTGCTTTGTCAGGGCCCCGGCACTTGCCCGGGTGCTAAGGCTGGCTCTGGTCGTAATGACTTATTGCTGCAAAAGTAAGACAGTATTGAAGGCGTCGAGCGGTCACCAAATATTGATGGGATTTTGATTTCTCTTTTGTTCGCTAAACTTGTGTTTTGTTAATTACTAGCAAAAAAAAAATATTAAAACTTCTATTTGTGTAAACATTCTTACTTTACAGTCGCCGACACGTTAATGGCCACTTTGGCGTCTTGGGCAAAATCATCAGTGACAGTGACATTGTTGCAGATTCATGATGAGCGAGCGTGCTTGGCACTGCTCAATACTCGATTGAGTATTATGGGTGCTCAAGTCCCCACATATTTTGCGCCTGTTAGCCAATAAATGTGGCGATTTCCTACCATACATGGTAATGCCTAGCCATGTTGACTACCGACTAGTGTTGAGCCACCCCCGTAGTGTTCGGGTTCGGTTCGGTTCGTCGAACACCGGGATGTTCGAGGAACTGTTCGTCGAACTGTTCGTCGAACACCTTAGAACACCGTCGAACACCGTTAAAACCATTGGCAGGCAAACAAAAACATATAGAAACACATAGAAAACACCTTCAAAGGTGTCCAAAAGCTGACAAACTGCTCAGAAGACGCTCTCTTTAAAAAAGCCGGCCGGCAATTCAGCAGCGGCATACACCGGTACCCGACAATTTAGACAAGAAGGAATAGAGCATCACACATAGATTAGATAGATAGAAACATGTCAGTCACACATATAAGAAGCACAGTGACAGTGTTGCTTACTGTACTTGTCATTTAGTGTAAAGGATTTATTAAAAAAAATAATAGTGTTTTCGTGCACCGTCTCTTTAAAAAAGCCGGCCGGCAATTCAGCAGCGGTACCCGACAATTTATAACAGAAAGAATAGAGCATCACACATAGATAGATATAAACATGCCAATCACATATATAATAAGTACAGTGACAGTGTTGCTTACTGTACTTGTCATTTAGTGTAAAGGATTTATTTAAAAAAATAATAGTGTTTTCATGCACCGTCTCTTTAAAAAAGCCGGCCGGCAATTCAGCCTCAGTACCCGACAATTTAGAACAGAAAGATAGAGCATCACACATAGATTAGATAGATAGAAACATGTCAGTCACATATATAAGAAGTACAGTGATAGTGTTGATTACTGTACTTGTCATTTAGTGTTAAAATAAAGGATTTATTAAAAAAAAAATTGGCGTGGGGTTCCCCGTAATTTTAGTCTCTAGCGGAGGTTAAGCAGACGGCTGGGGCAGATGTTTGAAGCCTGGGAAGGGGGTAATACCCACGGAGCTTCCCAGGCTACTAATATCAGCCCCCAGCTGAATACCTAGCTTTTACTAGCTATTAAAATGGGGGACCCCCCCAAAAAAATGACGTGGGGTCCCCCCTATTTTAATAGCTAGCAAAGGCTAAGCAGACAGCTGGGGGCTGATATTAATAGCCCAGGAAGGGTGCCATGAATATTGGCCCCCTCCCAGGCTAGAAACACCAGCCGTCAGCTGTCCCAGAAATGGCGCATCCGTAGGATGCGCCAAATCTGGCACTTAGCCTCGCTCTTCCCACTGCCCTGTAGCGGTGGCAGTGGGGTAATAGGGTTGGGGTTGATGTCAGCTTATAATGCCAGCTGACATCAAGCCCAGGTTAGTAATGGAGAGGCGTCTATAAGACACCCCCATTACTAACCCCATAGTCAAAGTTAAAAGAAAACACAAACACCCAGAATAAAGTCCTTTAATTGAAATAAACACACAATTCTTTATTGTTCTAAATTAAACCATACTTGCCATCACGCCCATTCCAGCTGAAGCCAACGATCTCCTGCAATAAAAGTAAAATAATAAACCAACCTCATCCTTACCTTTCCATGGTTCCCACGACAGCTTCAGCTCTGCTACATCGAGATGACAGGCTGGACCGCAGCAGAACGCTGCCATCCAGCCTGTCATCCCGCAGACACTGAGAAGCGCAGGCATGCTTGCGCTCCTCAGTGTCTGGCTGTGACGGCATAAAGATGAGCCGAGGTCATGTCCAATGAACTCAGCTCACCTCATGCACGTCACTAACAGCGTGGGAGAATTCTCACGCTGAAGCGCTGAGTGCAGGAGAATTTTCCCACGCTGTCAGTGACGTGCATGAGGCTGATATTTAAATTTGGCGCACAAATCGGTGATTGGTCGCGGGCAGCGTCCGCGACCAATCAGCACAGTAGTGTTTAACTTTGGCGGCAAGATCAGTGATTGGTCGCGGTCAAGACGGCGACCAATCACCGATTTGTGCGGCACATTTAAATAGCGGCCGCGACCAATTGGATATCAGCGCCGCTCCCCGGTCCTCCCTACACGCCCTAGCCGCATGGATGTCAGCGGCGCTGCGTGTGCGGATACTTCCGCTGCGAGAACCCGGGACATGAGCGGGCGCTCGGAGCAGAAGTATCCCGACCCGCAGCGCCGCTCCCCGGTCCTCCCTTCACACCCTAGCCGCTGATGTCCCCACAGTATCCGCATGGTGTTACAAAGGTCCGGACATTTGTGTTAAAAATCGCTGATTGGTCGCGGGCGCGACCAATCACCGATTTGGGCGCCAAATTTAAATATCGGCCGCGACCAATCACCCATCTTGGCTCCACATTTAAACCCCGCTGTACTGATTGGTCGCGGACGCTATTTAAATGTGGCGCCAAAATCGGTGATTGGTCGCGCCCAGCGTCGGCGACCAATCAGCACAGCGGTGTTTAAATGTGGTGCCAAGATCGGTGATTGGTTGCGGCCGATATTTAAATTTGGCGCCCAAATCGGTGGTTGGTCGCGGGCAGCGCCAGCGACCAATCAGCGATTTTTAACACAAATGTCCGGACCTTAGTAACACCATGCGGATACTGTGGGGAGATCAGCGGCTAGGGTGTCAAGGGAGGACCGGGGAGCGGAGCTGCGGGTCGGGATACATCTGCTGCGAGCAGTCGCTCATCTCCCGGCTTCTCGCAGCGGAAGTATCCGACCAGGCAGCGGCGCTCCCCGGTCCTCACCAATACGATTCGCTGATTGGTTGCGCTCTCCGCACGCGACCAATCAGTGATCTTGGCGCTAAAGTTAAACACCGCTCTGCTGATTGGTCGCGGAAACTGCCCGCGACCAATCACCGATTTGGGCGCCACATTTAAATAGCGGCCGCGACCAATCGGTGAGATTGGCGCCAAATTTAAACAACGCTCTGCTGATTGGTCGCGGGCTCCAGCCGCGAGCAATCAGCGATATTGGCGCCAAATTTAAACCCCGCTCTGCTAATTGGTCGCGGATGCTGGCCGCGACTAATCAGCATTATTGGCGCCAAATTTAAACACCGCTCTGCTGATTGATCGCGGTCGCCGTCCGCAACCATTCAGCAGTATTGGCCCAAATTTAAACCCTGCTCGGCTGATTGGTCACGGTTGCCGGCCGCGACCAATCAGCAGTATTGGCGCCAAATTTAAACCCCGCTCTGCTGATGGGTCACGGTTGCCGGCCGCGACCAATCAGCGATTTTGGCGCCAAAATTAAACCCCGCTCTGCTGATTGGTCGCGACCGCCGGCCGCGACTAATCAACATTGTTGCCGCCAAATTTAAACACCGCCCTGCTGAATGGTCGCGGTCGTGACCAATCACCGTTATTGGCGCCAAATTTAAACACCGCTTTGCTGATTGGTCGCAACCGCAACCAATCAGCATTATTGGCGCAAAATTTAAACACCGCTTTGCTGATTGGTCGCGACCGCGACCAATCAGCATCATTGGCGCAAAATTTAAACCCCGCTCTGCTGATTAGTCGCAACCGCCGGCCGTGACCAATCAGCGATATAGTCGCCAAATTTCAACACCGCTTTGCTGATTGGTCGCGGTTGCTGGCCGCGACCAGTCAGCAATTTTGGCGCCAAATTTAAACACCGCTCTGCTGATTGCGCCGGGTCTGCCGCATACATATTCTAGAATACCCGATGCGTTAGAATCGGGCCACCATCTAGTTTCATGAAATAATTAAAAAAAAAATTGACGTGGGGCTTCGCACTATATTTGTGTCCAGCCAGGTACAGCAGGCAGGAACGGGCTGCCCCCAACCACCAGCTGCCTATTTGTGCGCTTCTCAGTGTCTGCGGGATGACAGGCTGGATGGCAGCGTTCTGTTGTGGTCCAGCCTGTCATCTCGATGTAGCAGAGCTGAAGCTGTCGTGGGAACCATGGAAAGGTAAGGATGATGTTGCTTTATTATTTTACTTTTATTGCAGGAGATCGTTGGCTTCAGCTGGAATGGGCGTGACGGTAAGTATGGTTTAATTTAGAACAATAAAGGAATGTGTCTTTATTTCAATTAAAGGAGTTTATTCTGGGTGTTTGTGTTTTCTTTTAACTTTGACTATGGGGTTAGTAATGGGGGTGTCTTATAGACGCCTCTCCATTACTAACCTGGGCTTGATGTCAGCTGGCATTATAAGCTGACATCAACCCCAGCCCTATTACCCCACTGCCACCGCTACAGGGCAGTGGGAAGAGCGAGGCTAAGTGCCAGATTTGGCGCATCCTATGGATGCGACAGTTCTGGGGCGGCTGATGGCTGGTGTTTCTAGCCTGGGAGGGGGCCAATATTCATGGCACCCTTCCTGAGCTATTAATATCAGCCCCCAGCTGTCTGCCTAGCCTTTGCTAGCTATTAAAATAGGGGGGACCCCACGTCATTTTTTTTGGGGGGGTCCCCCATTTTAATAGCTAGTAAAGGCTAGGTATTCAGCTGGGGGCTGATATTAGCAGCCTGGGAAGCTCCTTGGGTATTACCCCCTTCCCAGGCTTCAAACATCTGCCCCAGCCGTCTGCTTAACCTCCGCTAGAGCCTAAAATTATGGGGACCCCCACGCCAATTTTTTTTAAAATAAATCCTTTATTTTAACACTAAATGACAAGTACAGTAAGCAACACTGTCACTGTACTTATTATATATGTGACTGACATGTTTCTATCTATCTAATCTATGTGTGATTCTCTATTCCTTCTATTCTAAATTGTCGGGTACCGCTGCTGAATTGCCGGCCGGCTTTTTTAAAGAGGCAGTGCATGAAAACACTATTATTTTTTTTAATAAATCCTTTACACTAAATGACAAGTACAGTAAGCAACACTGTCACTGTACTTCATATATATGTGACTGACATGTTTCTATCTAATCTATGTGTGAAGCTCTATTCTTTCTGTTCTAAATTGTCGGGTACCGGTCTATGCCGCTGCTGAATTGCCGCTTTTCATGTTTCACTGTTGGCACTGTTCCCATCGATTTGGGCAATCACTGCAATGCCACAACCACCATGGCTGTGGCATTACAGTGAGTGGCAGACAATCCCTGCATGATTGGTGCTCAAAATAGCGCCAGACATGCAGGACACGCTTTTGGTGCACGAACAGTTATCGAACATAACCTCGAACAGCCGAATTTTTTGCAAACCGTTCGGGTTCGTCAAACAACTCGAACACCGCCCAAAACAGCTCGAATTTGAGATTGGCGAACAGTTCTAGTCGAAGACCGCTC
This sequence comes from Phyllobates terribilis, assembly GCF_046119375.1. NCBI lineage: Eukaryota > Metazoa > Chordata > Amphibia > Anura > Dendrobatidae > Phyllobates > Phyllobates terribilis. The sequence goes on along the minus strand of NW_027362765.1, from coordinate 372,028,367 downwards.
ATCTCTACTACCGACACTCTGTATAGTTGCGTCTTGACATATGTGGTGCATAACTCTCAGCGATAAGTCCAATGCCGCAGATCATCAGGCTTCATTGATAGCACTCGGTTATTCTGGAGAGCTGCATCATGACGTATGTGGTGCATGACTCTCAGAGATAAGCGAAATGCGACAGATCATCCGATTCGTTGATATCACCTGGTTATTCCGTAGAGCTGCATTGTGACATTCGTGGTGCGTGACTTTAGGCAAGTAGTCAAATCCTGCAGAACATCAGGCTTCGTTGATGCCGCCCTTTTACTCTGGACAGCTGCGTTTTGACGGATTTGGTGCGTTACTCTCAATAATGAGTCAAATGCCGCAGACCATCACACTCTGTTGATGCCGCCCGGTTACTTGGTAGAGCTGCGTTGTCACATATGTGGTGCGTGACTTTCGGTGATGAGAGAAATGCCGCAGATCATCAGGCTTCGTTGATGCCGTCCGGTTACTCTTGGGTGCTGCGTCATGACGTATGTGGTGCGTGACTCTCAGCGATTAGTCGAATGCTGCAGGTTATCAGTTTCCACACAAGGGTCATGGGACGGTGATGGAACACAAGCTCCAGACCCTTCTGTCCTGGTTGTTATTACCCAGCAGCGAAAAGACAAAACAAAGGGAAAATACATGAAATAAAGTGGAAAAGAAAGTTGTCTGTGACTGAGGCAGAAGTCTACTTGTGTAAGTGCAGAATAAATCCAGACACACATGTAATGTATTCATAGCTTTTTATAAGTCTACAATCTGGAGGAGAGAGGGGCAGCAGCTGCCATGCTGTAAGAGCTGGTGCAGTGCCGGCTGGAGCCCGGTCACTGGAGATCATCGTGTTGCAGATGCCGGCTCTGTAGTTTTCCCTCTGATGCCGGCAGTCGCTGGAGATTGCATCTCTAGAGTTGTTGGTCGCTGTATCTTGTCAGATACAACTTGCTGGTTTCTGTAGAAGCCGCACAGGAGCCACCAGTGGCTGCAGACTCCACACTGCGCATCATAGCTGGTCTGCAGCAGCTGCCAATATGACTTCTATGAAGAAGCCTCCAGAAGATGTCACTTCCCAGACTTTAGCTGCCGGCAGCTGAGGATTTCTAGATTCAGCCGGACACCATTCTTATCTTCCAGCTGAATAAATCTAAATCTGAAATCATATCCTGGAATAGGAGGAGATGAGGCTGATGAGTGGAGCTTCTCCTGCAGTCAGTGCACTGCTGAGGACTGATGCATCCGGAAGAGGCTTGAGAGTTTCCTGCCGGCATCTCACTGACCATAGTGCAGCACACAGTGCAGATAAGACGATGCCGGCACACTAAACAGACCGGCTCCAGAGGTGAGTGCACAGGAGAACACTGCAGCATTCAGCAGGGGGATGACAATCTCCTGCCGGCATCTCATTGTAGATAGGCTGTAGTCAGAGGAGTTAGGAGGTCGCCGGCACAGTGAAGCAGCCCCGCTCCTGTGGTCAGTGAGTCCTCTCCTGAGCACATACATTTCTGACAATGAATTGCATCGGCAGCTGCAGAGATCCGACCTCCTGGGACTGGAGGGAATGTGTCCCCGGAGCAGAGAGCTGCAGAGGAGCCGGCACATCGGTGCAGAGAAGAGATCCGTCCCTGCACACAGTGCACCAGCCACACGGACTCTGCGGGGGAATCGACCACCTCTGTCTCATCCAATAAGGTTTATTGCGAAGCTTAGATAGCAAAGAAGACGAGAAGATCTGAAGTAGAGCAAGCACCGACCGGCCCCTGCCGGCACATGAAGCTGCAGCGGTACCGCTCCCCGGGTCCATCCGATCAATGAGAACTTGCAGTAAAAATCAACTTCTACCTCCGACCACAACCGCACAGAGAAGGCGATCTCTGCCTCTCGCTGGGATATTGCTATGTGCAGCCGGGACAGCAGAGTGACTGAAGCCATGGTCTCCGCTGGAGAGAGACGGCTGCCGGCAGACCGGCTTATATAACCTGCAGGAGCTGTGACGTCATAGGAGGGGCCGAATACAGCCGGCATTACAGATCTGCGTTCGGTAACGATGTTTCGCTGGAGCAAAGAAGCCGAAATTGTGTCTGTAGTGTTCGTTAACAAATTTTCACTGGAGCAAAGAAGCCGAAACTGTATCTGTAGTGTTCGTTAACGATTTTTCGCTGGAGCAAAGAAGCCGAAATTGTGTCTGTAGTGTTCGTTAACAAATTTTCACTGGAGCAAAGAAGCCGAAACTGTATCTGTAGTGTTCGTTAACGATTTTTCGCTGGAGCAAAGAAGCCGAAATTGTGTCTGTAGTGTTCGTTAACGATTTTTCGCTGGAGCAAAGAAGCCGAAATTGTGTCTGTAGTGTTCGTTAACGATTTTTCGCTGGAGCAAAGAAGCCGAAATTGTGTCTGTAGTGTTCCTTAACGATTTTTCGCTGGAGCAAAGAAGCCGAAATTGTGTCTGTAGTGTTCGTTAACGATTTTTCGCTGGAGCAAAGAAGCCGAAATTGTGTCTGTAGTGTTCGTTAACGATTTTTCGCTGGAGCAAAGAAGCCGAAACTGTATCTGTAGTGTTCGTTAACGATTTTTCGCTGGAGCAAAGAAGCCGAAATTGTGTCTGTAGTGTTCCTTAACGATTTTTCGCTGGAGCAAAGAAGCCGAAATTGCGTCTGTAGTGTTCGTTAACGAATTTTCGCTGGAGCAAAGAAGCCGAAATTGCGTCTGTAGTGTTCGTTAACGATTTTTCGCTGGAGCAAAGAAGCCGAAATTGCGTCTGTAGTGTTCGTTAACGAATTTTCGCTGGAGCAAAGAAGCCGAAATTGCGTCTGTAGTGTTCGTTAACGATTTTTCGCTGGAGCAAAGAAGCCGAAATTGCGTCTGTAGTGTTCGTTAACGATTTTTAGCTGGAGCAAAGAAGCCGAAATTGTGTCTGTAGTGTTCGTTAACGATTTTTCGCTGGAACAAAGAAGCCGAAATTGCGTCTGTAGTGTTCGTTAACGATTTTTCGCTGGAGCACAGTAGCCGAAATTGTGTCTGTAGTGTTCGTTAACGAATTTTCGCTGGAACAAAGAAGCCGAAATTGTGTCTGTAGTGTTCGTTAACGATTTTTCGCTGGAGCACAGTAGCCGAAATTGTGTCTGTAGTGTTCGTTAACGATTTTTCGCTGGAGCAAAGAAGCCGAAATTGTGTCTGTAGTGTTCGTTAATGATTTTTCGCTGGAGCAAAGAAGCCGAAATTGTGTCTGTAGTGTTCGTTAATGAATTTTCGCTGGAGCAAAGAAGCCGAAATTGCGTCTGTAGTGTTCATTAACGATTTTTCGCTGGAGCAAAGAAGCCGAAATTGTGTCTGTAGTGTTCGTTAATGATTTTTCGCTGGAGCAAAGAAGCCGAAATTGCGTCTGTAGTGTTCGTTAACGATTTTTCGTTGGAGCAAAGAAGACGAAATTGTGTCTGTAGTGTTCGTTAACGATTTTTCGTTGGAGCAAAGAAGACGAAATTGTGTCTGTAGTGTTCGTTAACGATTTTTCGTTGGAGCAAAGAAGACGAAATTGCGTCTGTAGTGTTCGTTAACGATTTTTCGCTGGAGCAAAGAAGCCGAAATTGCATCTGTAGTGTTCGTTAATGAATTTTCGCTGGAGCAAAGAAGCCGAAATTGTGTCTGTAGTGTTCGTTAACGATTTTTCGCTGGAGCAAAGAAGCCGAAATTGCGTCTGTAGTGTTCGTTAACGAATTTTCGCTGGAACAAAGAAGCCGAAATTGCGTCTGTAGTGTTCGTTAATGAATTTTCGCTGGAGCAAAGAAGCCGAAATTGTGTCTGTAGTGTTCGTTAACGATTTTTCGCTGGAGCACAGTAGCCGAAATTGCGTCTGTAGTGTTCGTTAACGAATTTTCGCTGGAACAAAGAAGCCGAAATTGTGTCTGTAGTGTTCGTTAACGATTTTTCGCTGGAGCACAGTAGCCGAAATTGCGTCTGTAGTGTTCGTTAACGAATTTTCGCTGGAACAAAGAAGCCGAAATTGCGTCTGTAGTGTTCGTTAATGAATTTTCGCTGGAGCAAAGAAGCCGAAATTGCGTCTGTAGTGTTCGTTAACGATTTTTCGCTGGAGCAAAGAAGCCGAAATTGTGTCTGTAGTGTTCGTTAATGAATTTTCGCTGGAGCAAAGAAGCCGAAATTGCGTCTGTAGTGTTCGTTAACGATTTTTCGCTGGAGCAAAGAAGATGAAATTGCGTCTGTAGTGTTCGTTAATGATTTTTCACTGGAGCAAAGAAGCCGAAATTGCATCTGTAGTGTTCGTTAATGAATTTTCGCTGGAGCAAAGAAGCCGAAATTGTGTCTGTAGTGTTCGTTAACGATTTTTCGCTGGAGCAAAGAAGTCGAAATTGCATCTGTAGTGTTCGTTAATGAATTTTCGCTGGAGCAAAGAAGCCGAAATTGCATCTGTAGTGTTCGTTAATGAATTTTCGCTGGAGCAAAGAAGCCGAAATTGCGTCTGTAGTGTTCGTTAACGATTTGTCGCTGGAGCAAAGAAGCCGAAATTGTGTCTGTAGTGTTCGTTAACGATTTTTCACTGGAGCAAAGAAGCCGAAATTGCGTCTGTAGTGTTCGTTAACGATTTTTCGCTGGAGCAAAGAAGCCGAAATTGTGTCTGTAGTGTTCGTTAACGATTTTTCGCTGGAGCAAAGAAGACGAAATTGCGTCTGTAGTGTTCGTTAACGATTTTTCGCTGGAGCAAAGAAGCCGAAATTGCATCTGTAGTGTTCGTTAATGAATTTTCGCTGGAGCAAAGAAGCCGAAATTGTGTCTGTAGTGTTCTTTAACGATTTTTCGCTGGAGCAAAGAAGCCAAAATTGCGTCTGTAGTGTTCGTTAATGAATTTTCGCTGGAGCAAAGAAGCCGAATTTGCCCGGCAACCACGGCTGCAGTCAGACCGGCTTATATAAACTTTTACACAGTCATTACTTTCTAGCACATTCCCTCTGTCTCTTATTGGTGGTGGAGATTAGAGGGAGGAGTGGAGAGCGGAGTCATCTATGTCGTCTCTATATAATTATTTCTTTCCTGCTCATTTCCTCGTTGTCTCCGTGCAGTGAGCTCGTCGGTGGCTGCAGCCGGTGAAGCGAAATCTGATATTTCCTGATGTTATTTTCATATTTCTGTTCCATTATTGTAACACAAATACAATAGTAATGTAAGTGCGGACTACAGCCGGCATTACAGGACTGCGGTTGTTACCTCCTTTTTCCTCTGTTGGAGCAAAGAAACCAAAACTGTATCACTGTCTCTGATGATGCAGCTGAGGTCGCCGAAGTGGCCGGCAATGCGCCGGCACTGGAAAATCTGCCCGGCAATGATGTGAGGAGCCGACTACAGATCTAGCCGAAAATTCGGAGTCAATTACTCAGCACTGCGGTATAGTGGGAAGCCGGACACAATGCCGGCAGGGGTCCGGCACTCAGGGTCATCTCCTTACTCTGCTCAATACCTACAAATTCGTCTGTGTTCATATATACCTTACAGTCTTTGTGGCAAATCCTTCCAAATATGTTTTCTTTGTTGCCTTTTTGTGGGATAAAAATGTTTGATTTAGTTTTCGTCATATTTATTCTTTTATTTACATCTTTTGTAACTATCTTCGTCATTACAGGCGCAGTACTGGTTATTTCATTGTTTTCTTGTTTTTTCTGTTGTTCGGCGTTACGCAAGTGATTTTGGTTATGCAGGTGTTTTAGGCTAATTAATTTGCGACATTTTAAAATGACAGAAAAAAAGGCAAAAAAATAAAAAATATATATTATTGATGACATTCTGACGAATTTTATGCAAAAAAAAATTACAACAAAAAGTCAGAAAAAGTCACCGAAACAAAAAACACAATATATGAATCGGTGACGAGTACTTTCAGCTTCGTCCAATAAAATGCAGGATGGAAACCCAACTGGACCCTCTTAGGGGGCTTTCATACTGCGTTCAGGCACCAGCTCAGTGGCTCTATCAAGGCTTATATCCGAACCCTCGCAAAATGGGATTCGGGCGAATGTGCCGACGGCGCCATAGAGTATAATGAGTGAACATGTGCTCTGTCCTGCATCATTTTCGGCGTGTACAATTACTAGCGACGAACACCCAGACACAGTCTACTACTATAGACGCTTATAGGCAATGGGGTCGGAGCATTGACGCTGGGCTCTGGAGTTCAGGGGGTCCGGCACTTACATTGTTTTTGTATTTTTGTTACTATAATGGAACTGAAATATGAAAATAACATCAGGAAATATAAAGATTGTGCTTCACCAGCTTCAGTCTCCAACATCCTCACTGCACGGAGACAATGAGGAAATGAGCTGGAAATAAATAAATAATTCTAATATATATAGAGACGACATAGATGACTCCGCTCTCTGCTCCTCCCTCTAATCTCCACCACCAATAGGAGGCAGAGGGAATGTGCTAGAAAGTAATGACCATGTGAATGAGGTGTAACAGTCAGCGCCCTCCCCCCACACTCAGGACCCTGCACTCAGGACAGTTTCTCAGCTGCAGCACCAGGAGTAATGTCTGGAGGTTTATACAGGAAACATGAAATGTTCATCTGCAGAACTGATCTGGAGATTGTTACTGCTGGAGCGTCACATCCGGGTGTTGTCAGATCAGTGGTCGCCGCTCTCGCTGTATCATTGTCGTCTCTGTCACATCCTCTTGTATCTTTTACATTTTACTTCTCAGCTTTATTGAGGTTGTATGAGACTGATCTCTGTGTGATGGCGGAAAAAAATCATCTGCGTCACTTAAAGTGGAGAAACATAAAGAGTTTATTCCAAGCCTGGTAATGCGGCGCCAGGGGCGGATTAAAAGTAGCAAGTGCCCCGGGCAGTTTAAAAGGCGCGGCCCCCCCCCCACACCTGATGTATCACATGTCACATGCTCCCCTGTGATAGATCATGTGATAGTTCACGTGAAATTAATTTGGCACAATAATAATTATAATATTTTTTTTTTAGGCTGTGTGCCCACTATGTGTTTTTAAGCACAATTCCACTGCAGAAACGCTTAAAAAACACTTGGTAGAAGGCCTGCCATGTTCCCCAATGATAATCCGCATGTGCTGTGCACATGCTGCGAAAATTTCCACTGCGGAAAAGCATTGCGGAAAAATCCGCAGCACTACCAATTATTTTGCGGCAGCGCTGCGTTTTCGCAGCCATTGACTTGCATTGGAACGCATGGAATCCGCATCACTGCATCTGTGTGACACTCGAAAGCCCTACCCTGGGAGATGGGGGACTCGGAGCCGGGTCCTGTGCGGTAGATGGGGTGCAGCCGTGGCCCGGACCCGCTCCGTGCACAGGGCCGTCGCACTAAAAAGGATGGTATTGGCTTATCCGGGTTGAGTGGCCGATCTCGACTACGCCACTTGTGGCACCTGGTGAAGGCCACCAGCACCGCTGCAGTCCGCTGAGGCCTGGTGTTATTGCATCCGACGTTGTTACTACTCCCCACAGGCGGAGCAGGGCCTCAGGGCAGAGGGACAGGATGGAGGGAGTAGTAGTCTAGAAGGTCTGGTGCTGCGTAGTGCGGTGTAATGCAGAATAAAGAGTCCGGAGGCCATAGGGTTTAACTTCCAAGGTTTTTACTCACGGTGGAGATTGAAGTTGAAAGGCTTCTCCCTGCTCCTCGCGGAGTTCTGCGGTCACCAGAGACGGGGGGGGTCCGACAACCTCCGAGTAAGTCCAGTGTTCAATCAGGACCCCGCACCAGAGTGTTCCTAGACTTCAGACCGGGTCCTTTCCTGTCTGTGTGTGTGTAGATAGGCCGGGGCTCCCTCTGAACTTCACTCAGAAAAAGGGTACGGGTGGCAGCTCCGCTCCTTCCGTTACCCGGTGGGATCCTCAGGGCCTACCGGGCTTCCCTGACCAGGACGTAGAGTAGCAGGGTCAGGTGTCGGGGGCCGGTACCCCTCTTGCAGCCGGAATCCCCCTGAATAGATCAGCTTGACGAGGACAGGTGGCGTAAACCGCTCCGTCTGCATCCCCCTGGGATCCATTTGCGGTGGAGCTACACTCCTAAGCTTCGGGCCTTCTTGGTCATAGTCCTTGACCGGGCTGAGACATACATTGTCTGCAGCCTGCCCCTCGACCCAAGGCCGGGGTACGAGGGCCGTGTCTCCGTCCTCTACAGGTCCACACAGGATCCACGCTCAGGGAGGAAGGTCACGGACTCCGAACGATCAAAGAACCAAGAACCAAAATGGCTCAGGATTAAATATGAAATTTACAGTGTCACTAAAATGTGAATCCTCCGCCCTCACCCACTAATTGGTTCCCCTATCTCTTGGTTCCCCAGTCTCCCGATTCCAGTAGGGGCAGCACCTGGTGCCTTCTAGCCCCCTCTGGTGGGAGAAGTGTGGTGTTGGATGTGGAGGTGGGGTCCTGACTATCACACTGTTCTTACCTCAGAGGAGGAACACTACACTCCATTGGAGAAGTGCAGCATCCCTGTGGCGGTCGAAGCCTCAGGGGCGCCACACATCTGTACATGCAGAATCCAAACTTTTCAATGTGCGGTTTTGGAGAAGAGGAGACTCTCCTCCAGATCCGGGTACCATAGAACCTGTAAAAAAAGAATAAAATAAAAAAAAATATTATACTTACCTTCTGATAACCCCCGGTGCCTTTATCCGATGCGTCCTGGCTCGACGGCAGCTCGCGATGTTCTGAAAAGGACCTGCCATGACGTCATTTAGTCATGCGACAGGTCACGCGACCGCTGACGTCGGCAGGCCATCAGAAGGTAATTATATATTTATTTTTTACCATTCTATCGGTCACACTATATAAATCAATGCCGGTTGCATGGATTTATATAGTGTGATCAAGTTGTCAAGCACTTTCCATGTGATGCTAAAATCGCTTGGAAAGCACTTTTCAACCCACATGCAGAAATGCATGTGAAGAACGCTGCACTTCCGCTTGTCCCTGGCAGGAAAAACGCATGTAAATCCGCATGTGTTTTTTTTTGCCAGGGAGATGCAGAAACGCTCAAAAAAAAATCCGGAGCATTTCTGCATCGTGAGCACTTAGCCTTATATTAATTGTATGACCACACGTAGCCATCTATACACAGCAGGAGGCCGCACGTAGCCATCTATACACAGCAGGAGGCCGCACATAGCCATGTATACACAGCAGGAGGTCGCACGTAGCCATCGATACACAGCGTGAGGCTGCACGTAGCCATCTATGCACAGCAGGAGGCCGCACAGTGCCATCTATACACAGCAGGAGGCCGCACGCCACCATCTATACACAGCGGGAGGCCGCACGTAGCCATCTATACACAGCGGGAGGCCGCACGTAGCCATCTATACACAGCAGGAGGCCGCACGGTGCCATCAATACACAGCAGGAGGCCGCATGTTGCCATCTATACACAGCGGGAGGCCGCACGTAGCCATCTATACACAGCGGGAGGCCGCATGTAGCCATCTATACACAGCAGGAGGCTGCACGTAGCCATCTATACACATGGGAGGCCGCACGTAGCGATCTAAACACAGCAGCAGGCCGCATGTAGTCATCTATACACAGCAGGAGGCCGCATGTAGCCATCAATACACAGTAGGAGGCCGCACGTAACCATCTATACACAGCGGGAAGCCACAGGTAGCCATCTATACACAGCAGGGGGCCACACAACGCCATCTGTACACAGCAGTAGGCCGCACGTAGCCATCTATACACAGCGGGAGGCCGCATGTAGGCATATATGCACAGCGGGAGGCCGCACATAGCCATCTATACACAGCGGGAGGCCGCATGTAGGCATCTATGCACAGCGGGAGGCCGCACATAGCCATCTATACACAGCAGGAGGCCGCATGTAGCCATCAATACACAGCAGGAGGCCACACAACGCCATCTATACACAGCAGTAGGCCACACGTACCCATCTATAAACAGCGGGAGGCCGCACATAGCCATCTATACACAGTGGGAGGCCGCATGGCACCCCCCCCAGAGACAGTGGGAGGCCACATGCAGTCACGCACACACAAACATATACAGACATATACAGTAGAGATCAAAAGTTTGGACACACCTCATTTAAAGATTTTTCTGTATTTTCATGACTTTGAAAATTGTACATTCACACTGAAGGCATCAAAACTATGAATTCACGCATGTGGATTTATATTCTTAACAAAAACGTGTGAAACAACTGAAAATATGTCTTATATTCTAGGTTCTTCAAGGTAGCCACCTTTTGCTTTGATGACTGCTTTGCACACTCTTGGCATTCTCTTGATGAGCTTCAAGAGGTAGTCACCGGAAATGGTCTTCCAGCAATCTTGAATGAGTTCCCAGAGATGCTTAGCACTTGTTGGCCCCTTTGCCTTCACTCTGCGGTCCAGCTCACCCCAAACCATCTCGATTGGGTTCAGGTCTGGTGACTGTGGAGGCCAGGTCATCTGGTGTAGCACCCCATCACTCTCCTCCTTGGTCAAATAGCCCTTACACAGCCTGGAGGTGTGTTAGGGGTCATTGTCCTGTTGAAAAATAAATGATGGTCCAACTAAACGCAAACTGGATGGAATAGCAAGCCGCTGCAAGATGCTGTGGTAGCCATGCTGGTTCAGTATGCCTTCAATTTTGAATAAATCCCCAACAGTGTTACCAGCAAAGCACCCCCACACATCACACCTCCTCCTCCATGCTTCACGGTGGGAACCAGGCATGTAGAGTCCATCCATTCACCTTTTCTGCGTCGCATAAAGACACTGTGGTTGGAACCAAAGATCTCAAATTTGGACTCATCAGACCAAAGGACAGATTTCCACTGCTCTAATGTCCATTCCTTGTGTTCTTTAGCCCAAACAAGTCTCTTCTGCTTATTTCCTGTCCTTAGCAGTGGTTTCCTAGCAGCTATTTTACCATGAAGGCCTGCTGCACAAAGTCTCCTCTTAACAGTTGTTGAAGAGATGTGTCTGCTGCTAGAACTCTGTGTGGCATTTTCCTGGTCACTAATCTGAGCTGCTGTTAACCTGCGATTTCTGAGGCTGGTGACTCGGATAAACTTATCCTCAGAAGCAGAGGTGACTCTTGGTCTTCCTTTCCTGGGGCAGTCCTCATGTGAGCCAGTTTCTTTGTAGCGCTTGATGGTTTTTGCAACTGCACTTTGGGACACTTTCAAAGTTTTCCCAATTTTTCGCACTGACTGACCTTAATTTCTTAAAGTAATGATGCCCACTCGTTTTTCTTTACTTAGCTGCTTTTTTCTTGCCATAATACAAATTCTAACAGTCTATTCAGTAGGACTATCAGCTGTGTATCCACCAGACTTATGCACAACACAACTGATGGTCCCAACCCCATTTATAAGGCAAGAAATCCCACTTATTAAACCTGACAGGGCACACCTGTGAAGTGAAAACCATTTCCGGTGACTACCTCTTGAAGCTCATCAACAGAATGCCAAGAGTGTGCAAATCAGTCATCAAAGCAAAAGGTGGCTACTTTGAAGAACCTAGAATATAAGACATATTTTCAGTTGTTTCACACTTTTTTGTTAAGTATATAATTCCACATGTGGTAATTCATAGCTTTGATGCCTTCAGTGTGAATGTACAATTTTCAAAGTCATGAAAATACAGAAAAACACAAACACACTCACACTCACACACTCACTCACACACACACACACTCACTCACCATCCTCCTGCTCGGCTCCAGTCCTCCTGCTCCTCTCCGTTGCAGCGCGCACTGCGTGACGTCACAGCTAGGACACACGGCCCCGCACAGGACCGTGTCTCTTAGCTGTGACATGGCTGGGCCAGCACAGGGGAGTTAAAAGCTGCAGTGCTGGCCCGGCCGAAGAAGTAGCGGCCGTGCGCTGCTGTTGGGGGCTGCGGTCTGGGGGCTCCCCCGCCATTGTCGGCCGGTTTGTGCCGTGGCGCCGCACATATTATAATGAGGGCAATCTGGCCCCGGGCCCCCGGGCGATAGCCCAGATTACCCTCATTATAATCCGCCTTTGTGCGGCGCCCCTTATATCCAATATGTTGGACCAAGTGGAGAAGTAAAGAAGGAATCACCTGTATAGTAATGTATCCAGAAAGGATTTTATCCATTTTTGCCATTTTATTCCCACTCTCTATTCCTGCAGCGGTTGCTTGTTTTTCTGCCTTCCTCATTCTGCTTTTGACTTTCTTACTTAGTTTTGCTAAACAGCTATTGGCTGCGTGCTCTGTGCTTTGTCGTCAGGGCCGGCTCCAGGTTTTTCTAGGCCCCGGGCAAAAGAGTCTCAGTGGGTCCCTTTAACACATACCACGATTCATGATACACAGATACCCCAGAGAAATATATATATAGTACAATGCAAAGATTTCACTTCTTACATTACATGAGTGATATCTATTGTAAATTCCACAATAGCTCAGAAACCAGCAAATCGCTCCACACAGTATACAGGCCCCCATATAACACTCCATACAGGATACAGGCCCCCATAAAATGCTCCACACAGTATACTGGCCCCCATAGAATGCTCCATACTGAATACTGGCCCCAATAAAATGCTCCATACGGAATATTGGCCCCCATATAACACTCCATACAGAATACTGGCCCCCATAAAACGCTCCATACAGAATACTGGCCCCCATGTAACGCTCCGTACAGGATACTGGCCCTCATATAACGCTCCTTACAAGATTCTGGCTCCCATATAACGCTCCATATAGGATACTGTCCCCCATATAATGCTCCATACAGCCTATTCCACATAATGCCCTATGCAGGCTGTTCCCCTCTTATAATGCCCCATGCAGGCTGTTCTCCTCTTATAATAAATACCCCATGCAGGATGTCTCCCCCCATATAATGCCCCATGCAGGATGTCACCTCTCCCCTATATAATTCCCCATGCAGGATGTCCCTTTCCCCCGATATTATGCCCCATGCAGAATGTCACCCCCCCCCATATATTGCCCTATGCAGGATATCCCTTTCCCCCACCATATAATGCCCTATGCAGGATGTCACCCCCCATATAATGCCCCATGCAGGATGTCACCCCCCCATATAATGCCCCATGCAGGATGTCATTCCCCCATATTATGCCCCATGCAGCATGTCACCCCCCATATATTGCCCCATGCAGGATATACCTTTCCCCACCATATAATGCCCCATGCAGGATGTCACCCCCCCCATATAATGGTCTATGCAGGATGTCACACCACCCATATAATGCCCCATGCAGGATGGCAGTCCCCCATATAATGCCCCATGCAGCATGTCCCTTTCCCCACCATATAATGCCCCATGCAGGATGGCAGTCACCCATATAATGCCGCATGCAGGATTTCACTCCCCCATATCATGCCCCATTCAGCATGTCACCCCCCCATATATTGCCCCATGCTGTATATCCCTTTCCCCCATGATATAATGCCCCATGCAGGATGTCACCCCCCATATAATACCCCATGCAGGATGTCATTCCTCCATATCATGCCCCATGCAGGATGTCACCCCCCCAAATAATGCTGCATGCAGTATGTCACCCCCCCATATTATGCCCCATGCAGGATGTCACTCCCCCATATAATGCCCCATGCAGGATGTCACTCCCGCATATAATGACCGATGCAGGATGTCACCCTCCCCCCCATATAATGCCCCATGCTTCCATAACGTTCCGCTCTGCGCTGCCTGTGATGGCTCAGGGGCGTGTGAGGTGGAAAGACGTCAAAGTGAGCGCACAGCAGGAAGACAGCGGATCTGTGGAGGCACGGGGAGAGGTAAGTATCCGGTTGCCAGGGCCCTGAGCAAGCGGGGGAGAAGGGCAGGCGCTGGCAACGCTCTCCTCTGCCCATAGCCCGGCGGGGTGCCCGACCGTGAGTGGGCCCCCCGCGTGCTCAGGGCCCCTGCACTTGCCCGGGTGCTAACGCTGGCCTTGGTTGTTATGACTTCTTGCTGCAAACTTGTGACAGTATTGAAGGCGACGAGCGGTCACCAAATATTGATGGGATTTTGATTTCCTCTTTTGTTCAATAAACTTGTGTTTTGTTAATTACTAAAAAACACACTATTAAAACTTCTATTTGTGTGAACATTCTTACTTTACAGTCGGCGACGCGTTATTGGCCACTTTTGCGTCCTGGGCTGAATTATCAGTGACAGCGACATTGTTGCAGATATATGATGAGCGAGCGTGCTTGGCACTGCTCAATACTCGATTGAGTATCGTGGGTGCTCGAGTCCCTGCATGTTTTGCGCCTGTTAGCCAATAAATGTGGCGAGTGCCTGCCACACATGGTAATGCCTAGCCATGTTGAGTACCGACACTCTGTATAGTTGTGTCTTGAGATATGTGGTGCATAACTCTCAGCGATGAGTCAAATGGCGCAGATCATCAGGCTTCATTGATGCCACTTGGTTATTCTGGAGAGCTGCGCTGTAACGTACGTGGTGCGTGATTCTCGGCAATCAGTTACATGCTGCAGCTCCTCAAGCTCTGTTGATGCCGACCGGTTATTCTGGAGAGCTGCGTCATGACGTATGTGGTGCATGACTCTCAGAGATAAGCGAAATGCGACAGATCATCCGATTCGTTGATATCACCTGGTTATTCTGTAGAGCTGCATTGTGACATTCGTGGTGCGTGACTTTAGGCAATTAGTCAAATCCTGCAGAACATCAGGCTTCGTTGATGCCGCCCTTTTACTCTGGACAGGTGCGTTTTGACGGATTTGGTGCGTTACTCTCAATAATGAGTCAAATGCCGCAGATCATCACACTCTGTTGATGCCGCCCGGTTACTTGGTAGAGCTGCGTTGTCACATATGTGGTGCGTGACTTTCGGTGATGAGAGAAATGCCGCAGATCATCAGGCTTCGTTGATGCCGTCTGGTTACTCTTGGGTGCTGCGTCATGACGTATGTGGTACGTGACTCTCAGCGATTAGTCGAATGCTGCAGGTCATCAGTTTCCACACAAGGGTCATGGGACGGTGATGGAACACAAGCTCCAGACCCTTCTGTCCTGGTTTAAATACGCATAATTGAACAATCAGACTCATTTCAAGTATAAAACTCTATTTCAAAGTGGTAATGAGGATAACCAGAGTAATTTAAAACAATTCTCATTCCTCATTCAGAGATACTAAAGAAAATTCAAGTATTATCAAAATTTATAAATTTTATTACATCAAAAAATTACAATACACAAGAACGGACTCCCTTATTTGTAAAAATTGCCCCTAAAAGAGAAACCCATTAATAAGAGACGAGGACCGTGTGGTTCAAGATGACAGTATATTATGGCAACATGATTAGCTCATATAGCATAGATCAATATGATAGAGATGTGATACATATAGTATGGTTACATAAATAGCATATATTGTGACATATTCTACAGCTTGAAAGATAACATTCAATGACAATTGGTCATAGAAGTAATATAATTAAGGAAATTTGTATAAAAATCACAGGTATACAATATAAAGCATCATATATTATTATTATCTCAAAGGGATACTAAGTAATTTAATAATCTAGATAATATAGATAATATACCCTGAGATAAAGCACCACAGGCTTTGATCATAAATGTATTCAGTATAGAACATCATATGTTATTATCTCAAAGGGATATTGAATAATTTGATACTAAAGATAATAATATACCCAGAGATTAAACATCACAGAGTTTTGATCATAGATATATCAACCAATTGGATAAATGTACATGCTATGACCCCCACAGCTTAATGAAAATCTGAGCCACCAAAATAACCATACAGACCATGTGCCATTGTAAAGAACGTATGTGGTGACATTCGTGGTGCGTGACTTTAGGCAATTAGTCAAATCCTGCAGAACATCAGGCTTCATTGATGCCGACCTTTTACTCTGGACAGCTGCGTTTTGACGGATTTGGTGCGTTACTCTCAATAATGAGTCAAATGTCGCAGTTAATCACACTCTGTTGATGCCGCCCGGTTACTTGGTAGAGCTGCGTTGTCACATATGTGGTGCTTGACTTTCGGTGATGAGAGAAATGCCGCAGATCATCAGGCTGCGTTGATGCCGTCCGGTTACTCTTGGGTGCTGCGTCATGACGTATGTGGTACGTGACTCTCAGCAATTAGTCGAATGCTGCAGGTTATCAGTTTCCACACAAGGGTCATGGGACGGTGATGGAACACGAGCTCCAGACCCTTCTGTCCTGGTTGTTATTACCCAACAGCGAAAAGAGAAGAGATCCGTCCCTGCACACAGTGTACCAGCCACACGGACTCTGCGGGGGAATCGACCACCTCTGTCTCATCCAATAAGGTTTATTGCGAAGCTTAGATAGCAAAGAAGATGAGAGCATCTGAAGAAGAGCAAGCACCGACCGGCCCCTGCCGGCACATGAAGCTGCCGCGGTACCGCTCCCCGGGTCCATCCGATCAATGAGAACCTGCAGTAAAAATCAACTTCTACCTCCGACCACAACCGCACAGAGAAGGCGATCTCTGCCTCTCGCTGGGATATTGATATGTGCAGCCGGGACAGCAGACGGACTGAAGCCATGGTCTCCGCTGGAGAGAGACGGCTGCCGGCAGACCGGCTTATATAACCTGCAGGAGCTGTGAAGTCAAAGGAGGGGCCGACTACAGCCGGCATTACAGAACTGCGTTCGTTAACGATGGCAAAGGAGCCGAAATTGTGTCTGTAGTGTTCGTTAACGATGGCAAAGAAGCCGAAATTGTGTCTGTAGTGTTCGTTAACGATGGCAAAGAAGCTGAAATTGTGTCTGTAGTGTTCGTTAACAATTTTTCGCTGGAGCAAAGAAGCCGAATTTGCCCGGCAACCATGTATAAACTTTTACCCAGTCATTACTTTCTAGCACATTCCCTCTGTCTCTTATTGGTGGTGGAGATTAGAGGGAGGAGTGGAGAGCGGAGTCATCTATGTCGTCTCTATATAATTATTTCTTTCCTGCTCATTTCCTCGTTGTCTCCGTGCAGTGAGCTCGTCGGTGGCTGCAGCCGGTGAAGCGAAATCTGATATTTCCCGATGTTATTTTCATATTTCTGTTCCATTATTGTAACACAGGCATGTCCAAAGTCCGGCCCGCGGGCCATTTGCGGCCCGCGGTCCGGACTAATAAGGCCCCCAGGTATCCAGCAGCATGTACCTTGCGGCCGCTGCCGCTCTCGTCGCCACCGCCGCTCTCGTCGCCACCGCCGCTCAGTACTCCGGCGCAGGGAGAAGAGCCGAAATCTCGGACATCGCGAGATTTCGGCTTTCCTTCTCCCTGCGCCGGAGTACTGAGCGGCGGCAACCGGCCAGCCAAGATCTCGCGATGTGCGAGATCTCCAGCCCCCAGGGGTTGTAAGACGTTCAGAGGTCAGATAGGCTGAAGACCTCAGCTTAGTTGTGTAAAATTATATAAATAATATATATATTAAGTTATATATAAGTCCCTGCGCCACTTTACACCTCCAGAAAGGTTAGGCCAGCAGGGCTCTCACACAAGCTTGTGGTAGCAAGCTGTCATACCCTTCATTAACCCCTGACTGCCTGTCACTGTGCTATAATTCCATTATCTGATGTGCGACTGTTGCACAGCTTGCTATTCTCTGCCTGTGTTATAAAGCATATAGCAGTATCTTATTTTTGCTGTTCCACCCTCTGCGCCTTTTAATCTCTCCCCTTCTGGCCAATTTTTATAATGGCAACTACAAATAAGAAACGAAAAGTTGACAGTGAGGGCCGCCGCTTCCAGGACAAGTGGAAAGTAGAATATTTTTTCACTGAAATAAAGAATCACTGTGTTTGTCTGATATGCCAAGAGACCGTTGCTGTTTATAAAGAATTTAAT
Organism: Phyllobates terribilis; assembly: GCF_046119375.1. Taxonomy (NCBI): domain Eukaryota; kingdom Metazoa; phylum Chordata; class Amphibia; order Anura; family Dendrobatidae; genus Phyllobates; species Phyllobates terribilis. Next base: position 372,010,492 of record NW_027362765.1, on the reverse strand, counting down.
GTCAAGCGACACTATCAGACGAGACATAGCACATACGACAAGCTAACAGGGCACGACCGAAGTGAAAAGTATAAGCAACTTGAAGCTGTTTTATTGTCACAACAGCGATTTTTTACAAGAGCCCGTGAGTCAAATGAAAATGCCACAAAGGCGAGCTATGAGGTGGCAGCGTTAATTGCTAAAAATTGCAAATCTTTTGCAGAGGGTGACTTTATCAAAGAATGTGTTATGAAAATGGTAGAGAATGTCTGTCCCGAGAAGAAGCAAGAGTTTTCCAACATTTGCCTGGCTCGTAACACTGTAGCACGGAGAATTGAAGAAATTTCATCGGATATTAAGAGACAGTTAATGTCAAAAGGAGCTGATTTTGACTTCTTTTCAATAGCCTGTGATGAAAGCACGGACCTATCTGACACGGCTCAGTTGCTGATTTTTTTAAGAGGGGTGGACGATGAAATGAATGTGACTGAAGAGCTACTTGACCTCCAGAGCCTCAAGGATCAAACAAGAGGGAAAGATTTATTTGATTCTGTTAGTTCTGCCATAGATGACATGAAACTGCCTTGGAACAAAGTTACTGGGATTATTACTGATGGGGCACCTGCCATGACTGGTGAACGAAGTGGATTATCAACCCTAATCTGTAACAAGGTGAGCGAAGAAGGAGGCAAAGCTATTAAACTTCATTGCATCATTCATCAACAAGTTCTCTGTGCTAAACATCTCCAATATGATCATGTTATGAAACCGGTACTAAAGACCATTAATTTTATCCGCTCTAAAGCCCTGTGCCACCGCCAGTTTAAACAGTTTCTACTGGATATCCAGGCTGAATATGAAGATGTTTCATATCATAACGATGTAAGATGGCTCAGTCGGGGGTCTGCACTGCAACGTTTCTACTCTCTCAGAAAGGAAATAGGAGAATTCTTGGAAACAAAGGGACAAACGATGCGAGAACTATCTGATCCAATTTGGCTGGCTGATTTGGGGTTTCTAGTCGACCTAACAAAGCATCTGAATGTACTGAACATGAATCTTCAGGGCAAAGATGCAGCGGTGAACCAACTTTATTCACACCTCAAAGCCTTTGGAACAAAGCTGCAACTTTTCCTAAGGCAGTTGTCACAAACACCGCCCAATACCATCCATTTTTCAGCGCTACAGGAAATAATTAACAGTTTTCCACAGGATGATATCCATGCGCAAATAAGCAGGTATGCAGCAGACATCACATCTCTGGCTGGGGAGTTTCAACGGCGCTTTCAAGATTTTGCAGCTATTGAAAAGGAGATCAGCATTTTCTCCTCTCCATTCTCTGTTGACCCCGACAATGCTCCTGATCAGTTGCAGCTCGAGCTCATTGAGCTACATTGTGACAGCGAGTTACGCAGTCGTCATCAACAGCTCTCTCTTGTTAACTTTTACCGCCAACTGGATAAGAGCCGGTTTCAAGAGATTCGAACATTGGCTAAGAAAACCCTGAGCTTGTTTGGCTCAACATATTTGTGTGAGAAGACATTCTCTGTTATGAACTTTAACAAGAACCGCGTGAGGACAAGACTAAGTGACTCTCACCTGCGTGACATTTTGCGCATCAAAACCACGGCCATTGAACCAGACCTAGTCTATGTGCTACAGTCCAGATCCCAGTTTCACCCTTCACATTAGTGCAGGCTAGTTTCTTTTTTTTAATTGAGATTAATATGTTGTAAAATCTCAATTAATGTCAGTTGGATAGACAGTTATATATTTGAACACATGTATACTTGCTGTTATGTTCCTGTTCACATTTTTTGAACTTATAAGTTGACAGACAACCTTACATTACTTTGTGTAATGTACTTTAAAATGTTCCTGAGATATCTCAGTTTCCTGTTTTTATTATATTAAAGGGGTTGTCCAAGTTCAGAACCCAGACATACCCCCTTTTTCACCCAGGCAGCCCCCCTGCCATGGGCATCAAAGCATCTCATGCTCCGATGTGCTCCCTTGCCCTGTGCTATTTACAATGACACACTGCCGGTAGGAGGCTTCACCGGCTCTAATGTGCAGGCTTTAGCGCTGCTCTAGCTGGTTTACTGGTGATAAAGCCCGCCCATCAGTGCCGGTGACGTCACTGGGCTTTCTGCCAGCCCCGTGGAGAGCCGGGTATGTCACTAGAACTCCAGAAAATGCCTTTCCTCTGTGCAATTTAGTGCAGGGCAAAAGTAGGACATTGGAGCATAAACTGCTTCGATGCTCAAGTCGGGGAGGGGCTTCCTGGGTGAGAATGGGGGTATGTCTGGGTTAACCCCTTTAAGGCAGATTGATTAAACACCTGTTTAGATTTGTCATCCAAGTCACAAAATAAAAAGTATGCCGTTTTCAATAAACTTTGCAAAAAAAGTTTATTTGCATTCATTTTAATGGTCCAAAGAATGTCAAGCAAAATGATCGGCCCTCGCACATGTTCACTTCATCAAATTTGGCACTCTTAGAAAAAAGTTTGGACACCCCTGTTGTAACACAAATACAATAGTAATGTAAGTGCCGACTACAGCTGGCATTACAGGACTGCGGTTGTTACCTCCTTTTTCCTCTGCTGGAGCAAAGAAACCAAAACTGTGTCTGCAGTAGTATCACTGTCTCTGATGATGCAGCTGAGGACGCCGAAGTGGCCGGCAATGCGCCGGCACTGGAAAATCTGCCCGGCAATGATGTGAGGAGAGCCGACTACAGATCTAGCCAAAAATGCGGAGTCAATTACTCAGCACTGCGGTATAGTGGGAAGCCGGACACAATGCCGGCAGGAGTCCGGCACTCAGGGTCATCTCCTTATTCTGCTCAATACCTACAAATTCGTCTGTGTTCATATATACCTTACAGTCTTTGTGGCAAATCCTTCCAAATATGTTTTCTTTGTTGCCTTTTTGTGGGATAAAAATGTTTGACTTTGTTTTCGTCATATTTATTCTTTTATTTACACCTTTTGTAACTATCTTCGTCATTACAGGCGCAGTACTGGTTATTTCATTGTTTTCTTGTTTTTTTCTGTTGTTCGGCGTTACGCAAGTGATTTTGGTTATGCAGATGTTTTAGGCTAATTAATTTGCGAGATTTTAAAATGATAGAAAAAAAGGCAAAAAAATAAAATATATATATTATGTGATGCCATTTTGACGAATTTGATGGTAAAAAAATTACAACAAAAATCAAAAGTCAGAAAAAGTCACCGAAACAAAAAACACAATAGATAAATCGGTGACGAGTATTTTCAGCTTCGTCCAATAAAATGCAGGATGGAAACCCAACTGGACCCTCTTAGGGGGCTTTCATACTGCGTTCAGGCACCAGCTCAGTGGCTCTATCAAGACTTATATCCAAACCCTCGCAAAATGGGATTCGGGTGACTGTGCCAATGGCGCCATAGACTAGAATGAGTGAACTACTGCTCTGTCGTGCATCATTTTCGGCGTGTACAATTACTGGCAACGAACACCCAGACACAGTCTACTACTATAGACCCTTATAGGCAATGGGGTCGGAGCATTGACGCTGAGCTCTGGAGTTCAGAGGGTCTGGCTCTTGCATTTTTTTGTGTTTTTGTTACTATAATGGAACTGAAATATGAAAATAACATCAGAAAATATAAAGATTGTGCTTCACCAGCTTCAGCCTCCAACATCCTCACTGCACGGAGACAACGAGGAAATGAGCTGGAAATAAATAATTCTAATATATATAGAGACGACATAGATGACTCCGCCCTCTGCTCCTCCCTCTAATCTCCACCACCAATAGGAGGCAGAGGGAATGTGCTAGAAAGTAATGACCAAATAAATGAGGTGTAACAGTCAGCGCCCTCCCCCCACACTCAGGACCCTGCACTCAGGACAGTTTCTCAGCTGCAGCACCAGGAGTAATGTCTGGAGGTTTATACAGGAAACATGAAATGTTCATCTGCAGAACTGATCTGGAGATTGTTACTGCTGGAGCGTCACATCCGGGTGTTGTCAGATCAGTGGTCGCCGCTCTCGCTGTATCATTGTCGTCTCTGTCACATCCTCTTGTATCTTTTACATTTTACTTCTCAGCTTTATTGAGGTTGTGTGAGACTGATCTCTGTGTGATGGCGAAAAAAATCATCTGCGTCACTTAAAGTGGAGAAACATAATGAGTTTTTTCCAAGCCTGGTAATGCGGCGCCAGGGGTGGATTAAAAGTAGCAAGTGCCCCGGGCAGTTTAAAAGGCGCGCCCCCCCCCCCCACACACCTGATGTATCACATGTCACATGCTCCCCTGTGATCGATCATGTGATAGTTCACATGAAATTAATTTGGCACAATAATAATTATAATAATTTTTTTTAGGCTGTGTGCCCACTATGCGTTTTTTAAGCGCAATTCCGCTGCAGAAACGCTTAAAAAACACTTGGTAGAAGGTCTGCCGTGTTCCCTAATGATAATCCGCATGTGCTGTGCACATGCTGCGAAAATTTCCGCTGCGGAAAAGCATTGCGGAAAAATCCTTAGCACTACCAATTATTTTGCGGAAGCGCTGCGTTTTCGCAGCCATTGACTTGCATAGAAACCCATGGAATCACTGCATCTGTACATGCGGAATCCAAGTGTTTCAATGTGCGGGTTTGGAGAAGAGGAGACTCTACTCCAGACCCGGGTACCATAGAAACTGTAAAAAAAGAATAAAATAAAAAATAATATTATACTCTCCTTCTGATAGCTCCCGGTGTCTTTATCCGATGCGTCCTGGCTTGCCGGCAGCTCGCGATGGTCTGAAAAGGACCTGCCATGACGTCATCTTGTCATGTGACGGGTCACGCGACGCCTGACGTCGGCAGGCCATCAGAAGGTAATTATATATTTATTTTTTACCATTCTATCGGTCACACTATATAAATCAATTCCGGTTGCATGGATTTATATAGTGTGACCAAGTTGTTAAGCACTTTCCATGTGATGCTAAAATCGCTTGGAAAGCGCTTGTCAACCCACATGCAGAAATGCATGTGAAGAACGCTTCACTTCTGCTTGTCCCTGGCAGGAAAAACGCATGTACAATCCGCATGCGTTTTTTCTGTCAGGGAGATGCAGAAACGCTCAAAAACTATCCGGAGCATTTCTGCATCATGGGCACTTAGCCTTATATTAATTGTATGACTTAATATTGAGCACATGTAGTCATCTATACACAGCGGGAGGCCGCACGTAGCCATCTATACACAGCTGGAGGCCGCACGTAGCCATGTAAACACAGCAGGAGGCCGCACGTAGCCATGTAAACACAGCAGGAGGAAGCACGTAGCCATGTAAACACAGCAGGAGGAAGCACGTAGCCATCGATACACAGCGTGAGGCCGCACATAGCCATCTATACACAGCAGGAGGCCACACGGTGCCATCTATACACAGCAGGAGGCCGCACGGCACCATCTATACACAGCGGGAGGACGCACGTAGCCATGTATACACTGCGGGAGGCCGCACGTAGCCGTCTATACACAGCAGGAGGCCGTACGTAGCCATCTATACACAGCAGGAGGCCGCACGGTGCCATCAGTACACAGCAGGAGGCCGCACGTTGCCATCTATACACAGCGGGAAGTCGCACGGCGCCATCTATACACAGCGGGAGGCCGCATGTAGCCATCTATACACAATGGGTGGCCACACATAGCGATCTATACACAGCAGGAGGCCGCACGTGGCCATCTATACACAGGAGGAGGTCGCACGTAGCCATCTATACACAGCAGGAGGTAGCACGTAGTCATCTATACACAGCAGGAGGTTGCATGTAGACATCAATACACAGCAGGAGGCCGCACGTAGCCATCTTGTCACGCTGTCTCAGCGTGCAGGAGGTCAGGGGCCTGAGCTGACCCTAAACGGGGGCCCTGACTAATCCCTCTACCTGGAGGTGCTGTTAATGGTACAGAGGTCCAGGCCGCCAGCGTAACCCTATCTCCTGGAAATCCCTGAACCTAAGTAATCTAGCCCTGAGAAGGACCCCGATCACAACAATAGGGGACAGAATAGAAAAAGCCCAAAACACAGTACTAGACAAACGAGTCAGTACAAGGGGAAAACCAAGAACCACCTTGCATACAAAAACTCACACCACAACTACAGAGGGAACACCAACAGGTTAGGAGATAAATGATAAAGCAAGGAAGGGAAAAAAACACACCGCATACACTTCGCACCGAACTCCTCCAAACAACGATCCGCTCTGAAGGTCTGCAAGAAATGCTTTCACCGACAACTTCCCTATCAGACCGGCAGGTATTTGAAGGAATCCCAATACTGAAGTATTAACTGCAGCTGGGCGAGGCTGAGCCTCGTCAAGCACAGAGAGAGAGAATTAATTCCCTCACTACCAAAAAACGCAAAGCACCAAAAACTCAGCTGCGAGAAGTCAGGCTGTGTAGTCGCGACGATCTTCGCGGCGACACACCCGTGACACATCTATACACAGCGGGAAGCCGCACGTAGCCATCTATACACAGCAGGAGGCCACACAACGCCATCTATACACAGCAGGAGGCCGCACGTAGCCATCTATACACAGCGGGAGGCCGCATGTAGCCATCTATGCACAGCAGGAGGCCACACGTAGCCATCTATACACAGCGGGAGGCCGCACTAGCCATCTATACACAGCGGGAAGCCGCACGGCGCCCCCCCAGAGACAGTGGGAAGCCGCATGCAGTCACGCACACACACAAACATATACAGACATATACATACACGTATAAACACATTTTAAACACAAAAATACATATAAATAGACATCACACAATATTATCTGCCTGCTCACACACACACACTCACTCAATCACACACACACTCACACACACACTCACACACACTCACTCACCATCCTCCTGCTCGGCTCCAGTCCTCCTGCTCCTCTCCGGTGCAGCGCGCACTGTGTGACGTCACAGCTAGGAGACATGGACGCGCACAGGACCGTGTCTCCTAGCTGTGACGCGGCTGGGCCAGCACAGGGGAGTTAAAAGCTGCAGTGCAGGCCCCGGCGAAGTAGCGGCCGTGCGCTGCTGCTGGGGGGAGTGATCTAGGGGCTCCCCCGCCATTGTCTGCCGGTATGTGCCGCAGCGCCGCACATATTATAATGAGGGCCCTGATTGCCCTCATTATAATCCGCCTATGTGCGGCTCCCCTTATATCCAATATGTTTTGCCAAGTGGAGAAGTAAAGAAGGAACCACCTGTATAGTAATGTATCCAGAAAGGATTTTTTCCATTTTTGCCATTCTATTCCCACTCACTATTCCTGCAATGGTTGCTTGTTTTTCTGCCTTCCTGACTCTGCTTTTGACTTTCTTACTTAGCTTTGCTAAACAGCTATTCGCTGCATGCTCTGTGCTTTGTCATCAGGGCCGACTCCAGGTTTTTCTGGGCCCAGGCCGAAAGAGTCTCAGTGGGCCTCTTTAACACATACCACGATTCATGATGCAGAGATACCCCAGAGAAATATATATATAGCACAATGCAAAGATTTCACTTCTTACATTACATGAGTGATATCTTTTGTAAATTCCACAATAGCTCAGAAACCAGCGAATCGCTCCACACAGTATACTGGCCCCCATATAACACTCCATACAGGATACTGGCCCCCATATAATGCTCCATACGAAAAACTGGCCCTCATATAATGCTCCATACAGAATACTGACCCCCATATAACGCTCCATACAGAATACTGGCCCCCATAAAATGCTTCACACAGTATACTGACCCCCATAGAATGCTCCATACTGAATGCTGGCCCCAATAAAATGCTCCATATGGAATATTGGCCCCCGTATAACACTCCATACGGAATACTGGCCCCCATATAACACTCCATACAGAATACTGGCCCCCATGTAACGCTCCGTACAGGATACTGGTCCCCATATAACGCTCCATACAGGATGCTGGCCCTCATATTACGCTCCTTACAAGATACTGGCTCCAATATAACGCTCCATATAGGATTCTGTCCCCCATATAATGCTCCATATAGGCTGTTCCCCCCACATAATGGCCTATGCAGGCTGTTCCCCCCTTATAAAGCCCCATGCAGGCTGATCCTCCCTTATAATGCCCCATGCAGGATGTCACCCCTATATAATGCCCCATGCAGGATGTCACCCCCCATATAATGCCCCGTGCAAGATGTCACTTCTCTCCCACATATAATGCCCCATGCAGGATGTCCCTTTCCCTCCCATATAATGCCCCATGTAGGATGTCCCTTTTCCCCACCATATAATGCCATGCAGAATGTCACCTCTCCCCCATATAATGCCCCATGCAGGATGTCCCTTTCCCCCCATATAATGCCCCATGCAGAATGTCAACCCCAATATATTGCCCCATTCAGGATGTCCCTTTCCCCCACCATATAATGCCCCATGCAGGATGTCACCCCCATTTAATGCCCCATGCAGGATGTCCCTTTCTCCACCATATAATGCTCCATGCAGGATGTCACCCCCCATATAAAGCCCCATGCAGGATGTCACTCCCCCTTATAATGCCCCATGCAGGATGTTACCCCCCATATAATGCCCCATGCAGGATGTCACCTCCCCATATAATGCCCCATGCAGGATGTCACTCCACCATATAATGACTCATGCAGGATGTCCCCCTTCCCCCCATATAATGCTCCATGCCTCCATATATTAAAAAAAAATCAAACACTCACCTCCCTTCTCACCTGCTGCCGCTGCTCAGGTCCGGACTCCAGCGTCACCGGCATTCTCTCACTCTGCGCTGCCTGTGATGGCTCAGGGGAGTGTGCGGTGGAAAGACGTCACAGCACCCTCTGACCTGAGGCGTCAAAGGGAGCGCACAGCAGGAAGACAGCGGATCTCTGGAGGCATGGGGAGAGGTAAGTATCCGGCTGCCAGGGCGCTGGCAATGCTCTCCTCCGCCCATAGCCCGGCGGGGTGCCCGACCGCGAGTGGGCCCCCCGTCTGCTCAGGGCCCCTGCACTTGCCCGGGTGCTAACGCTGGCCCTGGTCGTTATGACTTCTTGCTGCAAACTAGTGACAGTATTGAAGGCGACGAGCGGTCACCAAATATTGATGGGATTTTGATTTCTCTTTTATTCAATAAACTTGTGTTTTGTTAATTCCTAAAAAATAAACTATTAAAACTTCTATTTGTGTAAACATTCTTGCTTTACAGTCGCCGACGCGTTATTGGCCACTTTGGCGTCCTGGGCAGAATTATCAGTGACAGTGATATTGTTGCAGATTCATGATGAGTGAGCGTGCTTGGCACTGCTCAATACTCGATTGATTATCGTGGGTGCTCGAGTCCCCACATGTTTTGCGCCTGTTAGCCAATAAATGTGGCGAGTGCCTGCCATACATGGTAATGCCTAGCCATGTTGAGTACCGACACTCTGTATAGTTGCGTCTTGACATATGTGGTGCATAACTCTCAGCGATAAGTCAAATGCTACAGATCATCAGGCTTCATTGATGCCACTCGGTTATTCTGGAGAGCTGCGCTGTGACGTATGTGGTGCGGGATTCTCGGCAATCAGTTACATGCTGCAGCTCCTCAAGCTCTGTTAATGCCGACCGGCTATTCTGGAGAGCTGCATCATGACGTATGTGGTGCAAGACTCTCAGAAATAAGCGAAATGCGACAGATCATCCGATTCGTTGATATCACCTGGTTATTCTGTAGAGCTGCATTGTGACATTCGTGGTGCGTGACCTTAGGCAATTAGTCAAATCCTGCAGAACACTCAGGGTCATCTCCTTACTCTGCTCAATACCTTACAGTCTTTGTGGCAAATCCTTCCAAATATGTTTTCTTTGTTGTCTTTTTGTGGGATAAAAATGTTTGATTTTGTTTTCATCATATTTATTCTTTTATTTACATCTTTTGTAACTATCTTCGTCATTACAGGCGCAGTACTGGTTATTTCATTGTTTTATTGTTTTTTCTGTTGTTCGGCGTTACGCAAGTGATTTTGGTTATGCCGGTGTTTTAGGCTAATTAACTTGCGACATTTTAAAATGACAGAAAAAAAGGCAAAAACATAATAAATATATATTATTGATGCCATTCTGACGAATTTGATGCACAAAAAAATTACAACAAAAATCAAAAGTCAGAAAAAGTCACCGAAACAAAAAAGACAATAGATGAATTATAAAGATTGTGCTTCACCAGCTTCAGCCTCCAACATCCTCACTGCACGGAGACAACGAGGAAATGAGCTGGAAATAAATAAATAATTCTAATATATATAGAGACGACATAGATGACTCCGCCCTCCGCTCCTCCCTCTAATCACCACCACCAATAGGAGGCAGAGGGAATGTGCTAGAAAGTAATGACGATGTGAATGAGGTGTAACAGTCAGCGCCCTCCCCCCACACTCAGGACCCTGCACTCAGGACAGTTTCTCAGCTGCAGCACCAGGAGTAATGTCTGGAGGTTTATACTGGAAACATGAAATGTTCATCTGCAGAACTGATCTGGAGATTGTTACTGCTGGAGCGTCACATCCGGGTGTTGTCAGATCAGTGGTCGCCGCTCTCGCTGTATCATTGTCTCTCTGTCACATCCTCTTGTATCTTTTACATTTTACTTCTCAGCTTTATTGAGGTTGTATGAGACTGATCTCTGTGTGATGGCGGAAAAAAAATCATCTGCGTCACTTAAAGTGGAAAAAAAGAGTTTTTTCCAAGCCTGGTAATGCGGCGCCCCTTATCTCCAATGCAGGATGTCACTTCTCCCCCCCAAATAATGCCCCATGCAGGATGTCCCTTTCCCCACCATATAATGCCCCATGCAGGATGTCCCTTTCCCCCAACATATAATGCCCCATATAGGATGTCCCTTTCCCCCCCATATAAAGCCCCATGCAGGATGTCACTCCGCCATGTAATGCCCCATGCCTCCATACATTAACAAAAGAAAAAATCAAATACTCACCTCACTTCTCACCTGCTGCTGCTCAGGTCCGGATTCCAGCGTCGCCGGCATCGTCCCGCTCTGCGCTGCCTGTGATGGCTCAGGGGAGTGTGCGGTGGAAAGACGTCATTGCACCCTCTGACCTGAAACGTCACAGGGAGCACACAGCAGGACGACAGCGGATCTGTGGAGGCACGGGGAGAGTTAAGTATCTGGCTGCCGGGGCCCTGAGCAACGGGGAGAAGGGCGGGCACTAGCACCGCTGTCCTCCGCCCATAGCCCGGCGGCGTGCCCGACCGCGAGTGGGCCCCCTGCCTTGTCAGGGCCCCGGGACTTGCCCTGGTGCTAAGGCTGGCTCTGGTCGTAATGACTTATTGCTGCAAAAGTAAGACAGTATTGAAGGCGACGAGCGGTCACCAAATATTGATGGGATTTTGATTTCTCTTTTGTTCGCTAAACTTGTGTTTTGTTAATTACTAACAAGAAAAAACTATTAAAACTTCTATTTGTGTAAACATTCTTACTTTACAGTCGCCGACGCGTTAATGGCCACTTTGGCGTCCTGGGCTGAATCATCAGTGACAGTGACATTGTTGCAGATTCATGATGAGCGAGCGTGCTTGGCACTGCTCAATACTCGATTGAGTATCGTTTGTGCTCGAGTCCCCACATGTTTTGCGCCTGTTAGGCAATAAATGTGGCGAGTGCCTGCCCTACATGGTAATGCCTAGCCATGTTGACTACCGACACTCTGTATAGTTGCGTCTTGACATATGTGGTGCATAACTCTCATCGATGTGTCAAATGCCGCAGATCATCAGGCTTCATTGATGCCACTCGGTTATCCTGGAGAGCTGCGCTGTGACGTACGTGGTGCGTGATTCTCGGCAATCAGTTACATGCTGTAGTTCCTCAAGCTCTGTTGATGCCGACCGGTTATTCTGGAGAGCTGCGTCATGACGTATGTGGTGCAAGACTCTCAGAGATAAGTGAAATGCGACAGAACATCCGATTCGTTGATATCACCTGTTTATTCTGTAGAGCTGCATTGTGACATTCGTGGTGCGTGACTTTAGGCAATTAGTCAAATCCTGCAGAACATCAGGCTTCGTTGATGCCGCCCTTTTACTCTGGACAGGTGTGTTTTGACGGATTTGGTGCGTTACTCTCAGTAATGAGTCAAATGCTGCAGATCATCACACTCTGTTGATGCCGCCCGGTTACTTGGTAGAGCTGCGTTGTCACATATGTGGTGCGTGACTTTTGGTGATGAGAGAAATGCCGCAGATCATCAGGCTTCGTTGATGCCGTCCGGTTACTCTTGGATGCTGCGTCATGACGTATGTGGTACGTGACTCTCAGCGATCAGTCGAATGCTGCCGGTTATCAGTTTCCACACAAGGGTCATGGGACGGTGATGGAACACAAGCTCCAGACCCTTCTGTCCTGGTTGTTATTACCCAGCAGCGAAAAGACAAAACAAAGGGAAAATACATGAAATAAAGTGGAAAAGAAAGTTGTCTGTGACTGAGGCAGAAGTCTACTTGTGTAAGTGCAGAATAAATCCAGACACACATGTAATGTATTCATAGCTTTTTATAAGTCTACAATCCGGAGGAGAGAGGGGCAGCAGCTGCCATGCTGTAAGAGCTGGTGCAGTGCCGGCTGGAGCCCGGTCACTGGAGATCATCGTGTTGCAGATGCCGGCTCTGTAGTTTTCCCTCTGATGCCGGCAGTCGCTGGAGATTGCATCTCTAGAGTTGTTGGTCGCTGTATCTTGTCAGATACAACTTGCTGGTTTCTGTAGAAGCCGCACAGGAGCCACCAGTGGCTGCAGACTCCACACTGTGCATCATAGCTGGTCTGCAGCAGCTGCCAATATGACTTCTATGAAGAAGCCTCCAGAAGATGTCACTTCCCAGACTTTAGCTGCCGGCAGCTGAGGATTTCTAGATTCAGCCGGACACCATTCTTATCTTCCAGCTGAATAAATCTCAATCTGAAATCATATCCTGGAATAGGAGGAGATGAGGCTGATGAGTGGAGCTTCTCCTGCAGTCAGTGCACTGCTGAGGACTGATGCATCCGGAAGAGGCTTGAGCGTTTCCTGCCGGCAGCTCACTGACCATAGTGCAGCACACAGTGCAGATAAGACGATGCCGGCACACTAAACAGACCGGCTCCAGAGGTGAGTGCACAGGAGAACACTGCAGCATTCAGCAGGGGGATGACAATCTGCTGCCGGCATCTCATTGTAGATAGGCTGTAGTCAGAGGAGGTAGGAGGATGCCGGCACAGTGAAGCAGCCCCGCTCCTGTGGTCAGTGAGTCCTCTCCTGAGCACATACATTGCTGACAATGAATTGCATCGGCAGCTGCAGAGATCCGACCTCCTGGGACTGGAGGGAATGTGTCCCCGGAGCAGAGAGCTGCAGAGGAGCCGGCACATCGGTGCAGAGAAGAGATGCGTCCCTGCACACAGTGCACCAGCCACACGGACTCTGCGGGGGAATCGACCACCTCTGTCTCATCCAATAAGGTTTATTGCGAAGCTTAGATAGCAAAGAAGACCAGAAGATCTGAAGAAGAGCAAGCACCGACCGGCCCCTGCCGGCACATGAAGCTGCAGCGGTACCGCTCCCTGGGTCCATCCGATCAATGAGAACTTGCAGTAAAAATCAACTTCTACCTCCGACCACAACCGCACAGAGAAGGCGATCTCTGCCTCTCGCTGGGATATTGCTATGTGCAGCCGGGACAGCAGAGTGACTGAAGCCATGGTCTCCGCTGGAGAGAGACGGCTGCCGGCAGACCGGCTTATATAACCTGCAGGAGCTGTGACGTCATAGGAGGGGCCGAGTACAGCCGGCATTACAGAACTGCGTTCGTTAACGATGTTTCACTGGAGCAAAGAAGCCAAAATTGTGTCTGTAGTGTTCGTTAACGATTTTTCGCTGGAGCAAAGAAGCCGAAATTGTGTCTGTAGTGTTCGTTAACGATTTTTCGCTGGAGCAAAGAAGCCGAAATTGTGTCTGTAGTGTTCGTTAACGATTTTTCGCTGGAGCAAAGAAGCCGAAATTGTGTCTGTAGTGTTCGTTAACGATTTTTCGCTGGAGTAAAGAAGCCGAAATTGTGTCTGTAGTGTTCGTTAACGATTTTTTGCTGGAGCAAAGAAGCCGAAATTGTGTCTGTAGTGTTCGTTAACGATTTTTCGCTGGAGCAAAGAAGCCGAAATTGTGTCTGTAGTGTTCGTTAACGATTTTTCGCTGGAGCAAAGAAGCCGAAATTGTGTCTGTAGTGTTTGTTAACGATTTTTTGCTGGAGCAAAGAAGCCGAAATTGTGTCTGTAGTGTTTGTTAACGATTTTTCGCTGGAGCAAAGAAGCCGAAATTGCGTCTGTAGTGTTCGTTAACGATTTTTCGCTGGAGCAAAGAAGCCGAAATTGTGTCTGTAGTGTTTGTTAACGATTTTTTGCTGGAGCAAAGAAGCCGAAATTGTGTCTGTAGTGTTCGTTAACGATTTTTCGCTGTAGCAAAGAAGCCGAAATTGTGTCTGTAGTGTTCGTTAACGAATTTTTGCTGGAGGAAAGAAGACGAAATTGTGTCTGTAGTGTTCGTTAACGATTTTTCGCTGGAGCAAAGAAGCCGAAATTGTGTCTGTAGTGTTCGTTAACGATTTTTGCTGGAGCAAAGAAGCCGAAATTGTGTCTGTAGTGTTCGTTAACGATTTTTGCTGGAGCAAAGAAGCCGAAATTGCGTCTGTAGTGTTCGTTAACGATTTTTCGCTGTAGCAAAGAAGCCGAAATTGTGTCTGTAGTGTTCGTTAACGAATTTTTGCTGGAGCAAAGAAGCCGAAATTGTGTCTGTAGTGTTCGTTAACGAATTTTTGCTGGAGCAAAGAAGCCGAAATTGTGTCTGTAGTGTTCGTTAATGATTTTTTGCTGGAGCAAAGAAGCCGAAATTGTGTCTGTAGTGTTCGTTAACGATTTTTCGCTGGAGCAAAGAAGCCAAAATTGTGTCTGTAGTGTTCGTTAACGATTTTTGCTGGAGCAAAGAAGCCGAAATTGTGTCTGTAGTAGTACCACTGTCTCTGATGATGCAGCTGAGGACACCGAAGTGGCCGGCAGTGCGTCGGCACGAGAAAATTTGCCCGGCAACCACGGCTGCCTTCGGTCTGGCTTATATAAACTTTTACACAGTCATTACTTTCTAGCACATTCCCTCTGTCTCTTATTGGTGGTGGAGATTAGAGGGAGGAGTGGAGAGCGGAGTCATCTATGTCGTCTCTATATAATTATTTCTTTCCTGCTCATTTCCTCGTTGTCTCCGTGCAGTGAGCTCGTCGGTGGCTGCAGCCGGTGAAACGAAATCTGATATTTCCTGATGTTATTTTCATATTTCTGTTCCATTATTGTAACACAAATACAATAGTAATGTAAGTGCCGAATACAGCCGGCATTACAGGACTGCGGTTCTTACCCACTTTTTGCTCTGCTGGAGCAAAGAAACCATATTTATTCTTTTATTTACACCTTTTGTAACTATCTTCGTCATTACAGGCGCAGTACTGGTTATTTCATTGTTTTCTTGTTTTTTCTGTTGTTCGGCGTTACGCAAGTGATTTTGGTTATGCAGATGTTTTAGGCTAATTAATTTGCGACATTTTAAAATGACAGAAAAAAAGGCAAAAAAATAAAATATATATATTATTGATGACATTTTGACGAATTTGATGGAAAAAAAATTACAACAAAAATTAAAAGTCAGAAAAAGTCACCGAACCAAAAAACACAATAGATGAATCGGTGACGAGTATTTTCAGCTTCGTCCAATAAAATGCAGGATGGAAACCCAACTGGACCCTCTTAGGGGGCTTTCATACTGCGTTCAGCCTCCAGCTCAGTGGCTCTATCAAGGCTTATATCCGAACCCTCGCAAAATGAGAATCGGGTGAATGTGCCGACGGCACCATAGACTATAACGAGTGAACATGTGCTCTGTCGTGCATATTTTCGGCATGTACGACTACTGGCAACGAACACCCAGACATAGTCTACTACTATAGACCCTTATAGGCAATGGGGTTTGACGTTGGGCTCTGGAGTTCAGGGGGTCCGTCACTTACATGATTTTTTAATTTTTTTACTATAATGGAACTGAAATATGAAAATAACATCTGGAAATATAAAGATTGTGCTTCACCAGCTTCAGCCTCCAACATCCTCACTGCACGGAGACAACGAGGAAATGATCTGGAACTAAATAAATAATTCTAATATATATAGAGACGACATAGATGACTCCGCCCTCTGCTCCTCCCTCTAATCACCACCACCAATAGGAGGCAGAGGGAATGTGCTAGAAAGTAATGACCAAATAAATGAGGTGTAACAGTCAGCGCCCTCCCCCCACACTCAGGACCCTGCACTCAGGACAGTTTCTCAGCTGCAGCACCAGGAGTAATGTCTGGAGGTTTATACAGGAAACATGAAATGTTTATCAGCAGAACTGATCTGGAGATTGTTACTGCTGGAGCGTCACATCCGGGTGTTGTCAGATCAGTGGTCGCCGCTCTCGCTGTATCTTTGTCGTCTCTGTCACATCCTCTTGTATCTTTTACATTTTACTTCTCAGCTTTATTGAGGTTGTATGAGACTGATCTCTGTGTGATGGCGGAAAAAAATCATCTGCGTCACTTAAAGTGGAGAAACAAAGAGTTTTTTCCAAGCCTGGTAATGCGGCGCCAGGGGTGGATTAAAAGTAACAAGGGCCCCGGGCAGTTTAAAAGGCGCGGCCCCCCCCCACACACACACCTGATGTATCACATGTCACATGATCCCCTGTGATAGATCATGTGATAGTTCACGTGAAATTAATTTGGCACAATATTAATTATAATAATTTTTTTTAGGCTGTGTGCCCACTATGTGTTTTTTAAGCGCAATTCCATTGCAGAAACGCTTAAAAAATGCTTGGTAGAAGGTCTGCCATGTACCCCAATGATAATCCGCCTGTGCTGTGCACAAGCGGAAATTTCCGCAGCGGAAAAGCATTGCGGAAAAATCCGCAGCACTACCAGTTATTTTGCGGAAGCGCTGCGTTTTCGCTCCTCCAGATCCGGGTACCATAGAACCTGTAAGAAAAGAATAAAATAAAAAAAAATATTATACTTACCTTCTGATACCCCCGGTGTCTTTATCCGATGCGTCCTGGCTTGCCCGCAGCTCGCGATGGTCTGAAAAGGACCTGCCATGACGTCATTTAGTCATGCGACAGGTCACGCGACCGCTGACGTCGGCAGGCCATCAGAAGGTAATTATATATTTATTTTTTACCATTCTATCGGTCACACTATATAAATCAATGCCGGTTGCATGGATTTATATAGTGTGACCAAGTTGTCAAGCACTTTCCATGTGATGCTAAAATCGCTTGGAAAGCGCTTGTCAACCCACATGCAGAAATGCATGTGAAGAATGCTTCACTTCCGCTTGTCCCTGGCAGGAAAAACGCATGTAAAATCCACATGCGTTTTTTCTGCCAGGGAGATGCAGAAACGCTCAAAAAAAATCCAGAGCATTTCTGCATCGTGAGCACTTAGCCTTATAATAATTGTATGACTTAATATTGAGCACACGTAGCCATCTATACACAGCGGGAGGCCGCACGTAACCATCTATACACAGCAGGAGGCCGCATGTAGCCATCTATACACAGCGGGAGGCCGCACGTAGCCATCTATAAACAGCAGGAGGCCGCACAAAGCCATGTATACACAGCAGCAGGCCACACGTAGCCATGTATACACAGCAGGAGGCCGCAGGTAGCCATCGATATACAGCGGGAGGTCGCACGGTGCCATCTATACACAGCGGGAGGCCGCACAACACCGTTTATACACAGCGGGAGGCCGCACATAGCCATCTATACACAGCGGGAGGCCGCACGTAGCCATCTATACACAGCAGGAGGCCGCACGTAGCCATCTATACACAGCAGGAGGCCGCACGGTGCCATCAATACGCCCCAGGAGGCCGCACGTTGCCATCTATACACAGCGGGAGGCCGCATGTAGCCATGTATACACAGCAGGAGGCCGCACGTAGCCATCTATACACAGCAGGAGGCCGCACGGTGCCATCAATATACAGGAGAAGACCGCACGTTGCCATCTATACACAGCGGGAGGCCGCACATAGCCATCTATACACAGTAGGAGGCAGCACGTAGCCATCTATGCACAGCGGGAGGCCGCACGTAGCCATCTATACACAGCGGGAGGCCGCACATAGCCATCTATACACAGCAGGAGGCAGCATGTAGCCATCTATACACAGCGGGAGGCCGCACGTAGCCATCTATACACAGCGGAAGGCCTCATGTAGCCATTTATGCACAGCGGTAGGCCACACGTAGCCATCTATACACAGCGGGAAGCCGCACGTAGCCATCTATACTCAGCATTAGGCGACACGATACCATCTATACATAGCAGTAGGCCGCACGTAGCCATCTATACACAGCGGAAGGCCACATGTAGCCATCTATGCACAGCGGTAGGCCACATGTAGCCATCTATACATAGTGGGAGGCCACACGTAACCATCTATACACAGCGGGAGGCCACACGGCGCCCCCCCCAGAAACAGTGGGATGCCGCATGCAGTCACGCACACACACAAATATATACAGACATATACATACACGTATAAACACATTTGAAACACAAAAATACATATAAACAGACATCACACAATGATATCTGCCTGCACACACACACACACACACACACTCACCAACACACACACACACTCACTCACGATCCTCCTGCTCGGCTCCAGTCCTCCTGCTCCTCTCCGGTGCA
Organism: Phyllobates terribilis; assembly: GCF_046119375.1. Taxonomy (NCBI): domain Eukaryota; kingdom Metazoa; phylum Chordata; class Amphibia; order Anura; family Dendrobatidae; genus Phyllobates; species Phyllobates terribilis. The sequence goes on along the minus strand of NW_027362765.1, from coordinate 371,991,676 downwards.
GCGCGCACTGCGTGACGTCACAGCAAGGAGACACGGCCGCACACAAGACCGTGTCTACTAGCTGTGACGCGGCTGGGCCAGCACAGGGGAGTTAAAAGCTGCAGTGCTGGCCCGGCCGAAGAAGTAGCGGCCGTGCGCTGCTGCTGGGGGAGCGGTCCGGGGGCTCCCCCGCCATTGCCGGTATGTGCCGTGGCGCCGCACATATTATAATGAGGGCAATCTGGCCCCGGGCCCCCGGGCGATAGCCCAGATTACCCTCATTATAATCCGCCTTTGTGCGGCGCCCCTTATATCCAATATGTTGGGCCAAGTGGAGAAGTAAAGAAGAAACCACCTGTATAGTAATGTGTCCAGAAAGGATTTTATCCTTTTTTGCCATTCTATTCCTACTCTCTATCCCTGCAGCGGTTGCTTGTTTTTCTGCCTTCCTGACTCTGCTTTTGACTTTTTTACTTAGCTTTGCTAAACAGCTATTGGCTGCGTGCTCTGTGCTTTGTCGTCAGGGCCGGCTCCAGGTTTTTCTAGGCCCCGGGCGAAAGAGTCTCAGTGGCCCCTTTAACACATACCACGATTCATGATACACAGATACCGCAGAGAAATATATATATATATATATATATATATATATATATATATATATATAGTACAATGCAAAGATTTCACTACTTACATTACATGAGTGATATCTTTTGTAAATTCCACAATAGCTCAGAAACCTGCGAATCGTTCCACACAGTATACTGGCCCCCATATAACACTCCATACAGGATACTGACCCCCATAAAATGCTCCATACGAAAAACTGGCCCTCATATAAATCTCCATACAGAATACTGGCCACGATATAACGCTCCATACAGAATACTGGCCCCCATAAAATGCTCCACACAGTATACTGGCCCCCATAGAATGCTCCATACTGAATATTGGCCCCAATAAAATGCTCCATACGGAATATTGGCCCCCATATAACACTCCATACAGAATACTGGCCCCCATATAACGCTCCATACAGAATACTGGCCCCCATGTAACGCTCCGTACAGGATACTGGCCCTCATATAACGCTCCATTCAAGATACTGGCTCCCATATAAGGCTCCATATAGGATACTGTCCCCCATATAATGCTCCATACAGGCTATTCCCCCCACATAATGCCCTATGCAGGCTGTTCCCCCCTTATAATGCCACATGCAGGCTGTTCCCCTCTTATAATGCCCCATGCAGGATATCACCCCCTTATAATGCCCCATGCAGGCTGTTCCCCTCTTATAATGCCCCGTGCAGGATGTCACTCCCCCCCCCCCATATAATGCACCATGCAGGATGTTCCTTACCTTCCCATATAATGCCCCATGTAGGATGTCCCTTTCCCAGCCATATAATGCCCCATGCACGATTTCCCTTTCCCCCACCACATAATGCCCCATGCAGGATGTCCCTTTTCCCCCACCACATAATGCCATGGAGGATGTCACCTCTCCCCCATGTAATGCCCCATGCAGAATGTCCCTTTTCCCCGATATTATGCCCCATGCAGAATGTCACCCCCCCATATATTGCCCCATGCAGGATATCCCTTTCCCCCACCATATAATGCCCTATGCAGGATGTCACCCCCCCATATAATGTCCCATGCAGGATGTCACCCCCCCATATAATGCCTCATGCAGGATGTCACTCCCCCATATCATGCCCCATGCAGCATGTCACCCCCCATATATTACCCTATGCAGAATATCCCTGTCCCCCAAAATATAATGCCCCATGCAGGATGTCACCCCCCATATAATGCCCCATGCAGGATGTCACCCCACCCATATAATGCCCCATGCAGGATGTCACCCACCCATATATTGTCCCATGCGGGATGGCAGTCCCCCATATAATGCCCCATGCAGGATGTCACTCCCACATATCATGCCCCATTCAGCATGTCACCCCTCCATATATTGCCCCATGCAGGATATCCCTTTCCCCCACGATATAATGCCCCATGCAGGATGTAACCCCCCATATAATACCCCATGCAGGATGTCACTCCCCCATGTTATGCCCCATGCAGGATGTCACCCCCCCATATAATGCCCCATGCAGGATGTCACCCCCCCATATAATGCCGCATACAGGATGTCACTTGCCCATATAATGACCCATGCAGGATGTCACCCTCCCCCCCATATAATGCCCCATGCCTCCATAACGTTCCGCTCTGCGCTGCCTGTGATGGCTCAGGGGAGTGTGCGGTGGAAAGACGTCAAAGGGAGCACACAGCAGGAAGACAGCGGATCTGTGGAGGCACGTGGAGAGGTAATATCCGGCTGCCAGGGCCCTGAGCAAGCGGGAGAGAAGGGCAGGCGCTGGCAACGCTCTCCTCCGTCCACGCGAGTGGGCCCCCCGCCTGCTCAGGGCCCCTGCACTTGCCCAGGTGCTAACGCTGGCCCTGGTCGTTATGACTTCTTGCTGCAAACTTGTGACAGTATTGAAGGTGATGAGCGGTCACCAAATATTGATGGAATTTTGATTTCTCTTTTGTTCAATAAACTTGTGTTTTGTTAATTACAAAAAATACACTATTAAAACTTCTATTTGTGCAAACATTCTTACTTTACAGTCACCGATGCGTTATTGACCACTTTGGCGTCCGGGGCGGAATTATCAGTGACATTGTTGCAGATTCATGATGAGCGAGCGTGCTTGGCACTGCTCAATACTTGATTGAGTATCGTGGGTGCTCAAGTCCCCACATGTTTTGCGCCTGTTAGCCAATAAATGTGGCGATTATCTGCCATACATGGTAATGCCTAGCCATGTTGACTACCGACACTCTGTATAGTTGCGTCTTGACATATGTGGTGCATAACTCTCAGCGATAAGTCAAATGCCGCAGATCATCAGGCTTCATTGATGCCACTTGGTTATTCTGGAGAGCTGCGCTGTGATGTACGTGGTGCGGGATTCTCGGCAATCAGTTACATGCTGTAGGCAGAAGTCTACTTGTGTAAGTGCAGAATAAATCCAGACACACATGTAATGTATTCATAGCTTTTTATAAGTCTACAATCTGGAGGAGAGAGGGGCAGCAGCTGCCATGCTGTAAGAGATGGTGCAGTGCCGGCTGGAGCCCGGTCACTGGAGAGCATCATGTTGCAGATGCCGGCTCTGTAGTTTTCCCTCTGATGCCGGCAGTCGCTGGAGATTGCATCTCTAGAGTTGTTGGTCGCTGTATCTTGTCAGATACAACTTGCTGGTTTCTGTAGAAGCCGCACAGGAGCCACCAGTGGCTGCAGACTCCACACTGTGCATCATAGCTGGTCTGCAGCAGCTGCCAATATGACTTCTATGAAGAAGCCTCCAGAAGATGTCACTTCCCAGACTTTAGCTGCCGGCAGCTGAGGATTTCTAGATTCAGCCGGACACCATTCTTATCTTCCAGCTGAATAAATCTAAATCTGAAATCATATCCTGGAATAGGAGGAGATGAGGCTGATGAGTGGAGCTTCTCCTGCAGTCAGTGCACTGCTGAGGACTGATGCATCCGGAAGAGGCTTGAGCGTTTCCTGCCGGCATCTCACTGACCATAGTGCAGCACACAGTGCAGATAAGACGATGCCGGCACACTAAACAGACCGGCTCCAGAGGTGAGTGCACAGGAGAACACTGCAGCATTCAGCAGGGGGATGACAATCTCCTGCCGGCATCTCATTGTAGATAGGCTGTAGTCAGAGGAGGTAGGAGGATGCCGGCACAGTGAAGCAGCCCCGCTCCTGTGGTCAGTGAGTCCTCTCCTGAGCACATACATTGCTGACAATGAATTGCATCGGCATCTGCAGAGATCCGACCTCCTGGGACTGGAGGGAATGTGTCCCCGGAGCAGAGAGCTGCAGAGGAGCCGGCACATCGGTGCAGAGAAGAGATCCGTCCCTGCACACAGTGCACCAGCCACACGGACTCTGCGGGGGAATCCACCACCTCTGTCTCATCCAATAAGGTTTATTGCGAAGCTTAGATAGCAAAGAAGACGAGAAGATCTGAAGAAGAGCAAGCACCGACCGGCCGCTGCCGGCACATGAAGCTGCAGCGGTACCGCTCCCCGGGTCCATCCGCTCAATGAGAACCTGCAGTAAAAATCAACTTCTACCTCCGACCACAACCGCACAGAGAAGGCGATCTCTGCCTCTGGCTGGGATATTGCTATGTGCAGCCGGGACTGCAGAGTGACTGAAGCCATGGTCTCCGCTGGAGAGAGACGGCTGCCGGCAGACCGGCTTATATAACCTGCAGGAGCTGTGATGTCATAGGAGGGGCCGACTACAGCCGGCATTACAGAACTGCGTTCATTAACGATGTTTTGCTGGAGCAAAGAAGCCGAAATTGTGTCTGTAGTGTTCGTTAACGATTTTTCGCTGGAGCAAAGAAGCCGAAATTGTGTCTGTAGTGTTCGTTAACGATTTTTCGCTGGAGCAAAGAAGCCGAAATTGTGTCTGTAGTGTTCGTTAACGATTTTTCGCTGGAGCAAAGAAGCCGAAATTGTGTCTGTAGTGTTCGTTAACGATTTTTCGCTGGAGCAAAGAAGCCGAAATTGTGTCTGTAGTGTTCGTTAACGATTTTTCGCTGGAGCAAAGAAGCCGAAATTGTGTCTGTAGTGTTCGTTAACGATTTTTCGCTGGAGCAAAGAAGCCGAAATTTTGTCTGTAGTGTTCGTTAACGAATTTTCGCTGGAGCAAAGAAGCCGAAATTGTGTCTGTAGTGTTCGTTAACGATTTTTCGCTGGAGCAAAGAAGCCGAAATTGTGTCTGTAGTGTTCGTTAACGAATTTTCGCTGGAGCAAAGAAGCCGAAATTGTGTCTGTAGTGTTCGTTAACGATTTTTCGCTGGAGCAAAGAAGCCGAAATTGTGTCTGTAGTGTTCGTTAACGATTTTTCGCTGGAGCAAAGAAGCCGAAATTGTGTCTGTAGTGTTCGTTAACGATTTTTCACTGAAGCAAAGAAGCCGAAATTGTGTCTGTAGTGTTCGATAACGATTTTTCGCTGGAGCAAAGAAGCCGAAATTGTGAATGTAGTGTTCGTTAACGATTTTTCGCTGCAGTAAAGAAGCCGAAATTCTGTCTGTAGTGTTCGTTAACGATTTTTCGCTGGAGCAAAGAAGCCGAAATTGTGTCTGTAGTGTTCGATAACGATTTTTCGCTGGAGCAAAGAAGCCGAAATTGTGTCTGTAGTGTTCGTTAACGATTTTTCGCTGGAGCAAAGAAGCCGAATTGTGTCTGTATTGTTCGTTAACGATTTTTCGCTGGAGCAAAGAAGCCGAAATTGTGTCTGTAGTGTTCGTTAACGATTTTTCGCTGGAGCAAAGAAGCCGAATTGTGTCTGTATTGTTCGTTAACGATTTTTCGCTGGAGCAAAGAAGCCGAAATTGTGTCTGTAGTGTTCGTTAACGATTTTTCGCTGGAGCAAAGAAGCCGAATTGTGTCTGTAGTGTTCGTTAACGATTTTTCGCTGGAGCAAAGAAGCCGAAATTGTGTCTGTAGTGTTCGTTAACGATGTTTCGCTGGAGCAAAGAAGCCGAATTGTGTCTGTAGTGTTCGTTAACGATTTTTCGCTGAAGCAAAGAAGCCGAAATTGTGTCTGTAGTGTTCGTTAACGATTTTTGCTGGAGCAAAGAAGCCAAAATTGTGTCTGTAGTGTTCGTTACTGATTTTTCGCTGGAGCAAAGTAGCCGAAATTGTGTCTGTAGTGTTCGTTAACGATTTTTTGCTGGAGCAAAGAAGCCGAAATTGTGTCTGTAGTGTTCGTTAACGATTTTTTGCTGTAGCAAAGAAGCCGAAATTGTGTCTGTAGTGTTCGTTAACGATTTTTTGCTGGAGCAAAGAAGCCAAAATTGTGTCTGTAGTGTTCGTTAACGATTTTTGCTGGAGCAAAGAAGCCAAAATTGTGTCTGTAGTGTTCGTTAACGATTTTTTGCTGGAACAAAGAAGCCGAAATTGTGTCTGTAGTGTTCGTTAACGATTTTTCGCTGGAGCAAAGAAGCCGAAATTGTGTCTGTAGTGTTCGTTAACGATTTTTCGCTGGAGCAAAGAAGTAGAAATTGTGTCTGTAGTGTTCGTTAACGATTTTTCGCTGGAGCTAAGATGCTGAAATTGTGTCTGTAGTGTTCGTTAACGATTTTTCGCTGGAGCTAAGATGCTGAAATTGTGTCTGTAGTGTTCGTTAACGATTTTTCGCTGGAGCAAAGAAGCCGAAATTGTGTTTGTAGTAGTACCACTGTCTCTGATGATGCAGCTGAGGACACCGAAGTGGCCGGCAGTGCGTCGGCACGAGAAAATTTGCCCGGCAACCACGGCTGCCTTCGGTCTGGCTTATATAAACTTTTACACAGTCATTACTTTCTAGCACATTCCCTCTGTCTCTTATTGGTGGTGGAGATTAGAGGGAGGAGTGGAGAGCGGAGTCATCTATGTCGTCGCTATATAATTATTTCTTTCCTGCTCATTTCCTCGTTGTCTCCGTGTAGTGAGCTCGTCGGTGGCTGCAGCCGGTGAAGCGAAATCTGATATTTCCTGATGTTATTTTCATATTTCTGTTCCATTATTGTAACACAAATACAATAGTAATGTAAGTGCCGACTACAGCCGGCATTACAGGACTGCGGTTCTTACCCACTTTTTGCTCTGCTGGAGCAAAGAAACCATATTTATTCTTTTATTTACACCTTTTGTAAGTAACTTGGTCATTACAGGCGCAGTACTGGTTATTTCATTGTTTTCTTGTTTTTTCTGTTGTTCGGCGTTACGCAAGTGATTTTGGTTATGCAGGTGTTTTAGGCTAATTAATTTGCGACATTTTAAAATGACAGAAAAAAAGGCAAAAAAATAAAATATATATATTATTGATGACATTTTGACGAATTTGATGGAAAACAAATTACAACAAAAATTAAAAGTCAGAAAAAGTCACCGAAACAAAAAACACAATAGATGAATCGGTGACGAGTATTTTCAGCTTCGTCCAATAAAATGCAGGATGGAAACCCAACTGGACCCTCTTAGGGGGCTTTCATACTGCGTTCAGCCTCCAGCTCAGTGGCTCTATCAAGGCTTATATCCGAACCCTCGCAAAATGAGATTCGGGCGAATGTGCCGACGGCACCATAGAGTATAATGAGTGAACATGTGCTCTGTCGTGCATATTTTCGGCATGTACGACTACTGGCAACGAACACCCAGACACAGTCTACTACTATAGACCCTTATAGGCAATGGGGTTTGACGTTGGGCTCTGGAGTTCAGGGGGTCCGTCACTTACATGATTTTTTAATTTTTTTACTATAATGGAACTGAAATATGAAAATAACATCTGGAAATATAAAGATTGTGCTTCACCAGCTTCAGCCTTCAACACCCTCACTGCACGGAGACAACGAGGAAATGATCTGGAACTAAATAAATAATTCTAATATATATAGAGACGACATAGATGACTCCGCCCTCTGCTCCTCCCTCTAATCTCCACCACCAATAGGAGGCAGAGGGAATGTGCTAGAAAGTAATGACCAAATAAATGAGGTGTAACAGTCAGCGCCCTCCCCCCACACTCAGGACCCTGCACTCAGGACAGTTTCTCAGCTGCAGCACCAGGAGTAATGTCTGGAGGTTTATACAGGAAACATGAAATGTTCATCTGCAGAACTGATCTGGAGATTGTTACTGCTGGAGCGTCACATCCGGGTGTTGTCAGATCAGTGGTCGCCGCTCTCGCTGTATCATTGTCGTCTCTGTCACATCCTCTTGTATCTTTTACATTTTACTTCTCAGCTTTATTGAGGTTGTATGAGACTGATCTCTGTGTGATGGCGGAAAAAAATCATCTGCGTCACTTAAAGTGGAGAAACAAAGAGTTTTTTCCAAGCCTGGTAATGCGGCGCCAGGGGCGGATTAAAAGTAACAAGGGCCCCGGGCAGTTTAAAAGGCGCAGCCCCCCCCCCCACACACACCTGATGTATCACATGTCACATGATCCCCTGTGATAGATCATGTGATAGTTCACGTGAAATTAATTTGGCACAATATTAATTATAATAATTTTTTTTAGGCTGTGTGCCCACTATGTGTTTTTTAAGCGCAATTCCATTGCAGAAACGCTTAAAAAATGCTTGGTAGAAGGTCTGCCGTGTTCCCCAATGATAATCCGCCTGTGCTGTGCACATGCAGAAATTTCCGCAGCGGAAAAGCATTGCGGAAAAATCCGCAGCACTACCAGTTATTTTGCGGAAGCGCTGCGTTTTCGCTCCTCCAGATCCGGGTACCATAGAACCTGTAAGAAAAGAATAAAATAAAAATAAATATTATACTTACCTTCTGATACCCCCGGTGTCTTTATCCGATGCGTCCTGGCTTGCCCGCAGCTCGCGATGGTCTGAAAAGGACCTGCCATGACGTCATTTAGTCATGCGACAGGTCACGCGACCGCTGACGTCGGCAGGCCATCAGAAGGTAATTATATATTTATTTTTTACCATTCTATTGGTCACACTATATAAATCAACGCCGGTTGCATGGATTTATATAGTGTGACCAAGTTGTTAAGCACTTTCCATGTGATGCTAAAATCGCTTGGAAAGCGCTTGTCAACCCACATGCAGAAATGCATGTGAAGAATGCTTCACTTCCGCTTGTCCCTGGCAGGAAAAACGCATGTAAAATCCACATGCGTTTTTTCTGCCAGGGAGATGCAGAAACGCTCAAAAAAAATCCGGAGCATTTCTGCATCGTGAGCACTTAGCCTTATAATAATTGTATGACTTAATATTGAGCACACGTAGCCATCTATACACAGTGGGAGGCCGCACGTAACCATCTATACACAGCAGGAGGCCGCATGTAGCCATCTATACACAGCGGGAGGCCGCACGTAGCCATCTATAAACAGCAGGAGGCCGCACAAAGCCATGTATACACAGCAGCAGGCCACACGTAGCCATGTATACACAGCAGGAGGCCGCAGGTAGCCATCGATATACAGCGGGAGGTCTCACGGTGCCATCTATACACAGCGGGAGGCCGCACGACACCGTTTATACACAGCGGGAGGCCGCACATAGCCATCTATACACAGCGGGAGGCCGCACGTAGCCATCTATACACAGCAGGAGGCCGCACGTAGCCATCTATACACAGCAGGAGGCCGCACGGTGCCATCAATACGCCCCAGGAGGCCGCACGTTGCCATCTATACACAGCGGGAGGCCGCATGTAGCCATGTATACACAGCAGGAGGCCGCACGTAGCCATCTATACACAGCAGGAGGCTGCACGGTGCCATCAATATACAGGAGAAGACCGCACGTTGCCATCTATACACAGCGGGAGGCCGCACGTAGCCATCTATACACAGCGGGAGGCCGCACATAGCCATCTATACACAGTAGGAGGCAGCACGTAGCCATCTATGCACAGCGGGAGGCCGCACGTAGCCATCTATACACAGCGGGAGGCCGCACATAGCCATCTATACACAGCAGGAGGCAGCATGTAGCCATCTATACACAGCGGGAGGCCGCACGTAGCCATCTATACACAGCGGAAGGCCTCATGTAGCCATTTATGCACAGCGGGAGGCCACACGTAGCCATCTATGCACAGCAGGAGGCCGCACGTAGCCATCTATACACAGCAGGAGGCCGCACGGTGCCATCAATACGCCCCAGGAGGCCGCACGTTGCCATCTATACACAGCGGGAGGCCGCATGTCGCCATGTATACACAGCAGGAGGCCGCACGTAGCCATCTATACACAGCAGGAGGCCGCACGTAGCCATCTATACACAGCAGGAGGCCGCACGGTGCCATCAATTCGCCCCAGGAGGCCGCACGTTGCCATCTATACACAGCGGGAGGCCGCATGTCGCCATGTATACACAGCAGGAGGCCGCACGTAGCCATCTATATACAGCAGGAGGCCGCACGGTGCCATCAATATACAGGAGAAGACCGCACGTTGCCATCTATACACAGCGGGAGGCCGCACGTAGCCATCTATACACAGCGGGAGGCCGCACATAGCCATCTATACACAGTAGGAGGCAGCACGTAGCCATCTATGCACAGCGGGAGGCCGCACGTAGCCATCTATACACAGCGGGAGGCCGCACATAGCCATCTATACACAGCAGGAGGCAGCATGTAGCCATCTATACACAGCGGGAGGCCGCACGTAGCCATCTATACACAGCGGGAAGCCGCACGTAGCCATCTATACTCAGCATTAGGCGACACGTTACCATCTATACATAGCAGTAGGCCGCACGTAGCCATCTATACACAGCGGAAGGCCACATGTAGCCATCTATGCACAGCGGTAGGCCACATGTAGCCATCTATACATAGTGGGAGGCCGCACGTAACCATCTATACACAGCGGGAGGCCACACGGCGCCCCCCCAGAAACAGTGGGAGGCCGCATGCAGTCACGCACACACACAAATATATACAGACATATACATACACGTATAAACACATTTGAAACACAAAAATACATATAAACAGACATCACACAATGATATCTGCCTGCACACACACACACACACACACTCACCAACACACACACACACTCACTCACTCACGATCCTCCTGCTCGGCTCCAGTCCTCCTGCTCCTCTCCGGTGCAGCGCGCACTGCGTGACGTCACAGCTAGGAGACACGGCTGCACACAGGACCGTGTCTACTAGCTGTGACGTGGCTGGGCCAGCACAGGGGAGTTAAAAGCTGCAGTGCTGGCCCGGCCGAAGAAGTAGCGGCCGTGCGCTGCTGCTGGGGGAGCGGTCCGGGGGCTCCCGCGCCATTGTCTGCCGGTATGTGCCGTGGCGCCGCACATATTATAATGAGGGCAATCTGGCCCCGGGCCCCCGGGCGATAGCCCAGATTACCCTTATTATAATCCGCCTTTGTGCGGCGCCCCTTATATCCAATATGTTGGGCCAAGTGGAGAAGTAAAGAAGAAACCACCTGTATAGTAATGTGTCCAGAAAGGATTTTATCCTTTTTTGCCATTCTATTTCTACTCTCTATCCCTGCAGCGGTTGCTTGTTTTTCTGCCTTCCTGACTCTGCTTTTGACTTTTTTACTTAGCTTTGCTAAACAGCTATTGGCTGCGTGCTCTGTGCTTTGTCCTCAGGGCCGGCTCCAGGTTTTTCTAGGCCCCGGGCGAAAGAGTCTCAGTGGCCCCTTTAACACATACCACGATTCATGATGCACAGAAACCGCAGAGAAATATATATATATATATATATATATATATATAGTACAATGCAAAGATTTCACTACTTACATTACATGAGTGATATCTTTTGTAAATTCCACAATAGCTCAGAAACCAGCGAATCGCTCCACACAGTATACTGGCCCCCATATAACACTCCATACAGGATACTGACCCCCATAAAATGCTCCATACGAAAAACTGGCCCTCATATAAATCTCCATACAGAATACTGGCCCCGATATAACGCTCCATACAGAATACTGGCCCCCATAAAATGCTCCACACAGTATACTGGCCCCCATAGAATGCTCCATACTGAATATTGGCCCCAATAAAATGCTCCATACGGAATATTGTCCCCCATATAACAATCCATACAGAATACTGGCCCCCATATAACGCTCCATACAGAATACTGGCCCCCATGTAACGCTCCGTACAGGATACTGGCCCTCATATAACGCTCCATTCAAGATACTGGCTCCCATATAAGGCTCCATATAGGATACTGTCCCCCATATAATGCTCCATACAGGCTATTCCCCCCACATAATGCCCTATGCAGGCTGTTCCCCCCTTATAATGCCCCATGCAGGCTGTTCCCCTCTTATAATGCCCCATGCAGGATATCACCCCCTTATAATGCCCCATGCAGGCTGTTCCCCTCTTATAATGCCCCGTGCAGGATGTCACTTTCCCCCCCCATATAATGCACCATGCAGGATGTTCCTTACCTTACCATATAATGCCCCATGTAGGATGTCCCTTTCCCAGCCATATAATGCCCCATGCACGATTTCCCTTTCCCCCACCACATAATGCCCCATGCAGGATGTCCCTTTTCCCCCACCACATAATGCCATGGAGGATGTCACCTCTCCCCCATGTAATGCCCCATGCAGAATGTCCCTTTTCCCCGATATTATGCCCCATGCAGAATGTCACCCCCCCCATATATTGCCCCATGCAGGATATCCCTTTCCCCCACCATATAATGCCCTATGCAGGATGTCACCCCCCCATATAATGTCCCATGCAGGATGTCACCCCCCCATATAATGCCTCATGCAGGATGTCACTCCCCCATATCATGCCCCATGCAGCATGTCATCCCCCATATATTACCCTATGCAGAATATCCCTGTCCCCCAAAATATAATGCCCCATGCAGGATGTCACCCCCCATATAATGCCCCATGCAGGATGTCACCCCACCCATATAATGCACCATGCAGGATGTCACCCACCCATATATTGTCCCATGCGGGATGGCAGTCCCCCATATAATGCCCCATGCAGGATGTCACTGCCCCATATCATGCCCCATTCAGCATGTCACCCCTCCATATATTGCCCCATGCAGGATATTCCTTTCCCCCACGATATAATGCCCCATGCAGGATGTAACCCCCCATATAATACCCCATGCAGGATGTCACTCCCCCATGTCATGCCCCATGCAGGATGTCACCCCCCCATATAATGCCCCATGCAGGATGTCACCCCCCCATATAATGCCGCATACAGGATGTCACTTGCCCATATAATGACCCATGCAGGATGTCACCCCCCCCCCCATATAATGCCCCATGCCTCCATAAAGTTCCGCTCTGCGCTGCCTGTAATGGCTCAGGGGAGTGTGCGGTGGAAAGACGTCAAAGGGAGCACACAGCAGGAAGACAGCGGATCTGTGGAGGCACGTGGAGAGGTAATATCCGGCTGCCAGGGCCCTGAGCAAGCGGGAGAGAAGGGCAGGCGCTGGCAACGCTCTCCTCCGTCCACGCGAGTGGGCCCCCCGCCTGCTCAGGGCCCCTGCACTTGCCCAGGTGCTAACGCTGGCCCTGGTCGTTATGACTTCTTGCTGCAAACTTGTGACAGTATTGAAGGTGACGAGCGGTCACCAAATATTGATGGAATTTTGATTTCTCTTTTGTTCACTAAACTTGTGTTTTGTTAATTACAAAAAATACACTATTAAAACTTCTATTTGTGCAAACATTCTTACTTTACAGTCACCGATGCGTTATTGGCCACTTTGGCGTCCGGGGCGGAATTATCAGTGACATTGTTGCAAATTCATGATGAGCGAGCGTGCTTGGCACTGCTCAATACTTGATTGAGTATCGTGGGTGCTCAAATCCCCACATGTTTTGCGCCTGTTAGCCAATAAATGTGGCGATTACCTGCCATACATGGTAATGCCTAGCCATGTTGAGTACCGACATTCTGTATAGTTGCGTCTTGACATATGTGGTGCATAACTCTCAGCGATAAGTCAAATGCCGCAGATCATCAGGCTTCATTGATGCCACTCGGTTATTCTGGAGAGCTGCGCTGTGACGTACGTGGTGCGGGATTCTCGGCAATCAGTTACATGCTGCAGCTCCTCAAGCTCTGTTGATGCCGACCGGTTATTCTGGAGAGCTGCGTCATGAAGTATCTGGTGCATGACTCTCAGAAATAAGTGAAATGCGACAGATCATCCGATTCGTTGATATCACCTGGTTATTCTGTAGAGCTGCATTGTGACATTCGTGGTGCGTGACTTTAGGCAATTAGTCAAATCCTGCAGAACATCAGGCTTCATTGATGCCACTTGGTTATTCTGGAGAGCTGCGCTGTGACGTACGTGGTGCGGGATTCTCGGCAATCAGTTACATGCTGTAGGCAGAAGTCTACTTGTGTAAGTGCAGAATAAATCCAGACACACATGTAATGTATTCATAGCTTTTTATAAGTCTACAATCTGGAGGAGAGAGGGGCAGCAGCTGCCATGCTGTAAGAGCTGGTGCAGTGCCGGCTGGAGCCCGCTCACTGGAGATCATCATGTTGCAGATGCCGGCTCTGTAGTTTTCCCTCTGATGCCGGCAGTCGCTGGAGATTGCATCTCTAGAGTTGTTGGTCGCTGTATCTTGTCAGATACAACTTGCTGGTTTCTGTAGAAGCCGCACAGGAGCCACCAGTGGCTGCAGACTCCACACTGTGCATCATAGCTGGTCTGCAGCAGCTGCCAATATGACTTCTATGAAGAAGCCTCCAGAAGATGTCACTTCCCAGACTTTAGCTGCCGGCAGCTGAGGATTTCTAGATTCAGCCGGACACCATTCTTATCTTCCAGCTGAATAAATCTCAATCTGAAATCATATCCTGGAATAGGAGGAGATGAGGCTGATGAGTGGAGCTTCTCCTGCAGTCAGTGCACTGCTGATGACTGATGCATCCGGAAGAGGCTTGAGAGTTTCCTGCCGGCAGCTCACTGACCATAGTGCAGCACACAGTGCAGATAAGACGATGCCGGCACACTAAACAGACCGGCTCCAGAGGTGAGTGCACAGGAGAACACTGCAGCATTCAGCAGGGGGATGACAATCTCCTGCCGGCATCTCATTGTAGATAGGCTGTAGTCAGAGGAGTTAGGAGGATGCCGGCACAGTGAAGCAGCCCCGCTCCTGTGGTCAGTGAGTCCTCTCCTGAGCACATACATTGCTGACAATGAATTGCATCGGCAGCTGCAGAGATCCGACCTCCTGGGACTGGAGGGAATGTGTCCCCGGAGCAGAGAGCTGCAGAGGAGCCGGCACATCGGTGCAGAGAAGAGATCCGTCCCTGCACACAGTGCACCAGCCACACGGACTCTGCGGGGGAATCGACCACCTCTGTCTCATCCAATAAGGTTTATTGCGAAGCTTAGAGAGCAAAGAAGACGAGAGCATCTGAAGAAGAGCAAGCACCGACCGGCCCCTGCCGGCACATGAAGCTGCAGCGGTACCGCTCCCCAGGTCCATCCGCTCAATGAGAACCTGCTGTAAAAACCAACTTCTACCTCCGACCACAACCGCACAGAGAAGGCGATCTCTGAGTCTCGCTGGGATATTGCTATGTGCAGCCGGGACAGCAGAGGGACTGAAGCCATGGTCTCCGCTGGAGAGAGACGGCTGCCGGCAGACCGGCTTATATAACTTGCAGGAGCTGTGACGTCATAGGAGGGGCCGATTACAGCCGGCATTACAGAACTGCGTTCGTTAACGATGTTTCGCTGGAGCAAACAAGCCGAAATTGTGTCTGTAGTGTTCGTTAACGATTTTTCGCTGGAGCAAAGAAGCCAAAATTGTGTCTGTAGTGTTCGTTAACGATGTTTCGCTGGAGCAAAGAAGCCGAAATTGTGTCTGTAGTGTTCGTTAACGATTTTTCGCTGGAGCAAAGAAGCCGAAATTGTGTCTGTAGTGTTCGTTAACGATTTTTTGCTGGAGCAAAGAAGCCAAAATTGTGTCTGTAGTGTTCGTTAACGATTTTTCGCTGGAGGAAAGAAGCCGAAATTGTGTCTGTAGTGTTCGTTAACGATGTTTCGCTGGAGCAAACAAGCCGAAATTGTGTCTGTAGTGTTCGTTAACGATTTTTCGCTGGAACAAAGAAGCCGAAATTGTGTCTGTAGTGTTCGTTAACGATGTTTCGCTGGAACAAAGAAGCCGAAATTGTGTATGTAGTGTTCGTTAACGATGTTTCGCTGGAGCAAAGAAGCCAAAATTGCGTCTGTAGTGTTCGTTAACGATTTTTTGCTGGAGCAAAGAAGCCGAAATTGCATCTGTAGTGTTCGTTAACGATTTTTCGCTGGAGGAAAGAAGCCGAAATTATGTCTGTAGTGTTCGTTAACGATTTTTCGCTGGAGCAAAGAAGCCAAAATTGTGTCTGTAGTGTTCGTTAACGATTTTTTGCTGGAGCAAAGAAGCCAAAATTGTGTCTGTAGTGTTCGTTAACGATGTTTCGCTGGAGCAAAGAAGCCGAAATTGTGTCTGTAGTGTTCGTTAACGATTTTTCGCTGGAGGAAAGAAGCCGAAATTGTGTCTGTAGTGTTCGTTAACGATGTTTCGCTGGAACAAAGAAGCCGAAATTGTGTCTGTAGTGTTCGTTAACGATGTTTCGCTGGATCAAAGAAGCCAAAATTGCGTCTGTAGTGTTCGTTAACGATTTTTTGCTGGAGCAAAGAAGCCGAAATTGCATCTGTAGTGTTCGTTAACGATTTTTCGCTGGAGGAAAGAAGCCGAAATTGTGTCTGTAGTGTTCGTTAACGATTTTTTGCTGGAGCAAAGAAGCCAAAATTGTGTCTGTAGTGTTCGTTAACGATTTTTCGCTGGAGGAAAGAAGCCGAAATTGTGTCTGTAGTGTTCGTTAACGATTTTTCGCTGGAACAAAGAAGCCGAAATTGTGTCTGTAGTGTTCGTTAACTATGTTTCGCTGGAGCAAAGAAGCCAAAATTGCGTCTGTAGTGTTCGTTAACGATTTTTTGCTGGAGCAAAGAAGCCGAAATTGCATCTGTAGTGTTCGTTAACGATTTTTCGCTGGAGGAAAGAAGCCGAAATTGTGTCTGTAGTGTTCGTTAACGATGTTTCGCTGGAGCAAAGAAGCCGAAATTGTGTCTGTAGTGTTCGTTAACGATTTTTCGCTGGAACAAAGAAGCCGAAATTGTGTCTGTAGTGTTCGTTAATGATTTTTCGCTGGAGCAAAGAAGCCGAAATTGTGTCTGTGGTGTTCGTTAACGATTTTTCGCTGGAGGAAAGAAGCCGAAATTGTGTCTGTAGTGTTCGTTAACGATTTCTTGCTGGAGCAAAGAAGCCAAAATTGTGTCTGTAGTGTTCGTTAACGATTTTTCGCTGGAGGAAAGAAGCCGAAATTGTGTCTGTAGTGTTCGTTAACGATTTTTTGCTGGAGCAAGAAGCCAAAATTGTGTCTGTAGTGTTCGTTAACGATTTCTTGCTGGAGCAAAGAAGCCGAAATTGCATCTGTATTGTTCGTTAATGATTTTTCGCTGGAGCAAAGAAGCCGAAATTGTGTCTGTGGTGTTCGTTAACGATTTTTCGCTGGAGGAAAGAAGCCGAAATTGTGTCTGTAGTGTTCGTTAACGATTTCTTGCTGGAGCAAAGAAGCCAAAATTGTGTCTGTAGTGTTCGTTAACGATTTTTCGCTGGAACAAAGAAGCCGAAATTGTGTCTGTAGTGTTCGTTAACGATTTTTCGCTGGAGCAAAGAAGCCAAAATTGCATCTGTAGTGTTCGTTAACGATTTTTCGCTGGAACAAAGAAGCCGAAATTGTGTCTGTAGTGTTCGTTAACGATGTTTCGCTGGAGCAAAGAAGCCAAAATTGCGTCTGTAGTGTTAGTTAACGATTTTTCGCTGGAGCAAAGAAGCCGAAATTGCATCTGTAGTGTTCGTTAACGATTTTTCGCTGGAGGAAAGAAGCCGAAATTGTGTCTGTAGTGTTCGTTAACGATTTTTTGCTGGAGCAAAGAAGCCAAAATTGTGTCTGTAGTGTTCGTTAACGATTTTTCGCTGGAGGAAAGAAGCCGAAATTGTGTCTGTAGTGTTCGTTAACGATTTTTCGCTGGAACAAAGAAGCCGAAATTGTGTCTGTAGTGTTCGTTAACGATGTTTCGCTGGAGCAAAGAAGCCAAAATTGCGTCTGTAGTGTTCGTTAACGATTTTTTGCTGGAGCAAAGAAGCCAAAATTGTGTCTGTAGTGTTCGTTAACGATTTTTCGCTGGAGGAAAGAAGCCGAAATTGTGTCTGTAGTGTTCGTTAACGATTTTTCGCTGGAGCAAAGAAGCCAAAATTGTGTCTGTAGTGTTCGTTAACGATTTTTTGCTGGAGCAAAGAAGCCAAAATTGTGTCTGTAGTGTTCGTTAACGATGTTTCGCTGGAGCAAAGAAGCCGAAATTGTGTCTGTAGTGTTCGTTAACGATTTTTCGCTGGAGGAAAGAAGCCGAAATTGTGTCTGTAGTGTTCGTTAACGATTTTTCGCTGGAACAAAGAAGCCGAAATTGTGTCTGTAGTGTTCGTTAACGATGTTTCGCTGGAGCAAAGAAGCCAAAATTGCGTCTGTAGTGTTCGTTAACGATTTTTTGCTGGAGCAAAGAAGCCGAAATTGCATCTGTAGTGTTCGTTAACGATTTTTCGCTGGAGGAAAGAAGCCGAAATTGTGTCTGTATTGTTCGTTAACGATTTTTTGCTGGAGCAAAGAAGCCAAAATTGTGTCTGTAGTGTTCGTTAACGATTTTTCGCTGGAGGAAAGAAGCCGAAATTGTGTCTGTAGTGTTCGTTAACGATTTTTCGCTGGAACAAAGAAGCCGAAATTGTGTCTGTAGTGTTCGTTAACGATGTTTCGCTGGAGCAAAGAAGCCAAAATTGCGTCTGTAGTGTTCGTTAACGATTTTTTGCTGGAGCAAAGAAGCCGAAATTGCATCTGTAGTGTTCGTTAACGATTTTTCGCTGGAGGAAAGAAGCCGAAATTGTGTCTGTAGTGTTCGTTAACGATGTTTTTCGCTGGAGCAAAGAAGCCGAAATTGTGTCTGTAGTGTTCGTTAACGATTTTTCGCTGGAACAAAGAAGCCGAAATTGTGTCTGTAGTGTTCGTTAATGATTTTTCGCTGGAGCAAAGAAGCCGAAATTGTGTCTGTAGTGTTCGTTAACGATTTTTCGCTGGAGGAAAGAAGCCGAAATTGTGTCTGTAGTGTTCGTTAACGATTTTTTGCTGGAGCAAGAAGCCAAAATTGTGTCTGTAGTGTTCGTTAACGATTTTTCGCTGGAACAAAGAAGCCGAAATTGTGTCTGTAGTGTTCGTTAACGATGTTTCGCTGGAGCAAAGAAGCCAAAATTGCGTCTGTAGTGTTCGTTAACGATTTTTTGCTGGAGCAAAGAAGCCGAAATTGCATCTGTAGTGTTCGTTAACGATTTTTCGCTGGAGGAAAGAAGCCGAAATTGTGTCTGTAGTGTTCGTTAACGATTTTTTGCTGGAGCAAAGAAGCCAAAATTGTGTCTGTAGTGTTCGTTAACGATTTTTCGCTGGAGGAAAGAAGCCGAAATTGTGTCTGTAGTGTTCGTTAACGATTTTTCGCTGGAACAAAGAAGCCGAAATTGTGTCTGTAGTGTTCGTTAACGATGTTTCGCTGGAGCAAAGAAGCCAAAATTGCGTCTGTAGTGTTCGTTAACGATTTTTTGCTGGAGCAAAGAATCCAAAATTGCATCTGTAGTGTTCGTTAACGATTTTTCGCTGGAGGAAAGAAGCCGAAATTGTCTCTGTAGTGTTCGTTAACGATGTTTCGCTGGAGCAAAGAAGCCGAAATTGTGTCTGTAGTGTTCGTTAACGATTTTTCGCTGGAACAAAGAAGCCGAAATTGCGTCTGTAGTGTTCGTTAATGATTTTTCGCTGGAGCAAAGAAGCCGAAATTGCGTCTGTAATGTTCGTTAACGATTTTTCGCTGGAGCAAAGAAGCCGAAATTGTGTCTGTAGTAGTACCACTGTCTCTGATGATGCAGCTGAGGACACCGAAGTGGCCGGCAGTGTGCCGGCACTAGAAAATTTGACCGGCAACCACGGCTGCCGTCGGACTGGCTTATATAAACTTTTACACAGTCATTACTTTCTAGCACATTCCCTCTGTCTCTTATTGGTGGTGGAGATTAGAGGGAGGAGTGGAGAGCGGAGTCATCTATGTCGTCTCTATATAATTATTTCTTTCCTGCTCATTTCCTCGTTGTCTCCGTGTAGTGAGCTCGTCGGTGGCTGCAGCCGGTGAAACGAAATCTGATATTTCCTGATGTTATTTTCATATTTCTGTTCCATTATTGTAACACAAATACAATAGTAATGTAAGTGCCGAATACAGCCGGCATTACAGGACTGCGGTTCTTACCCCCTTTTTGCTCTGCTGGAGCAAAGAAACCATATTTATTCTTTTATTTACACCTTTTGTAACTATCTTCGTCATTACAGGCGCAGTACTGGTTATTTCATTGTTTTCTTGTTTTTTCTGTTGTTCGGCGTTACGCAAGTGATTTTGGTTATGCAGATATTTTAGGCTAATTAATTTGCGACATTTTAAAATGACAGAAAAAAGGCAAAAGAATAAAAAATATATATATTATTGATGCCATTTTGACGAATTTGATGCAAAAAAAATTACAACAAAAATCAAAAGTCAGAAAAAGTCACCGAAACAAAAAACACAATAGATGAATCGGTGACGAGTATTTTCAGCTTCGTCCAATAAAATGCAGAATGGAAACCCAACTGGACCCTCTTAGGGGGCTTTCCAGGGCCGGCGTCAGCACCCGGCGCACCCGGGCAAATGCCGGGGCCCTGAGCAGGCAGAGGGGGCCCACTGGCGGTCGCGCACCCCGCTGGGCTATGGGCGGAGGAGAGCGGTGTCAGCGCCCGCCCTTCTCCGCCGCTTGCTCAGGGCCCCGGCAGGCGGATACTTACCTCTCCCCGTGCCTCCGCAGATCAGCTGTCTTCCTGCTCTCCGCTCCCTGAGCCGTCACAGGGAGCGCTGAGCGGGAAGACGCCGACAACGCTGGAGTCCGGACCCGAGCAGCGGGCAGCAGGTAGCAGGTGAGGAGAAGGGAGGTGAGTATTTGATTTTTTTTTTTAATGTATGGAGGCATGGGGCATTATAAAGAGGGGGGGGCATCCTGCATGGGGCTTTATAAAGAGGGGGGGGTACATCCTGTATGGGGCATTATAAAGAGAGGGGGGGTACATCCTGCATGGGGCATTATAAAGAGGGGGGGCATCCTGCATGGGGCATTATAAAGAGGGGGGGGTACATCCTGTATGGGGCATTATAAAGAGAGGGGGGGTACATCCTGCATGGGGCATTATAAAGAGGGGGGGCATCCTGCATGGGGCATTATAAAGAGGGGGGGGTACATCCTGTATGGGGCATTATAAAGAGAGGGGGGGTACATCCTGCATGGGGCATTATAAAGAGGGGGGGGTACATCCTGCATGGGGCATTATAAAGAGAGGGGGGGGTACATCCTGTATGGGGCATTATAAAGAGAGGGGGGGGTACATCCTGCATGGGGCATTATAAAGAGAGGGGGGGGTACATCCTGTATGGGGCATTATAAAGAGAGGGGGGGTACATCCTGTATGGGGCATTATAAAGAGGGGGGGCATCCTGCATGGGGCATTATAAAGAGGGGGGGGCATCCTGCATGGGGCATTATAAAGAGGGGGGGGTACATCCTGCATGGGGCATTATAAAGAGAGGGGGGGCATCCTGCATGGGGCATTATAAAGAGGGGGGGCACATCCTGCATGGGGCATTATAAAGAGGGGGGGCATCCTGCATGGGGCATTATAAAGAGGGGGGGTACATCCTGTATGGGGCATTATAAAGAGAGGGGGGGTACATCCTGCATGGGGCATTATAAAGAGGGGGGGTACATCCTGCATGGGGCATTATAAAGAGGGGGGGCATCCTGCATGGGGCATTATAAAGAGGGGGGGTACATCCTGTATGGGGCATTATAAAGAGAGGGGGGGTACATCCTGTATGGGGCATTATAAAGAGGGGGGGTACATCCTGCATGGGGCATTATAAAGAGGGGGGGCATCCTGCATGGGGCATTATAAAGAGAGGGGGGGTACATCCTGCATGGGGAATTATAAAGAGGGGGGGTGACATCCTGCATGGGGCATTATAAGGTGGGGAACAGCCTGCATGGGGCATTATAAAGGGGGGGCCTGTATGGGGCATTATGTGGGGGGTAACAGCCTGCATGGAGCATTATAATGGGGGACAGCCTGTATGGGGCATTATGTGGGGGGTAACAGCCTGCATGGAGCATTATAAGGGGGCACAGCCTGCATGCAGCATTATATGGGGGCCAGTATCCTGTATGGAGTTTTATAAGGGGACCAGTATCCTGTATGGAGCGTTATATGGGGGCCAGTATCCTGTATGGAGCTTTATAAGGGGACCAGTATTCAGTATGGAGCGTTATATGGGGGCCAGTATTCTGTATGGAACCTTATATGGGGGCCAGTATTCCGTATGGAGCCTTATATGGAGGCCAGTATTCCGTATGGAGCCTTATATGGGGGCCAGTATTCCGTATGGGGGCCAGTATTCCGTATGGAGCCTTATATGGGGGCCAGTATTCCGTATGGAGCCTTATATGGGGGCCAGTATTCCGTATGGAGCCTTATATGGGGGCCAGTATTCCGTATGGAGCCTTATATGGGGGCCAGTATTCCGTATGGGGCCTTATATGGGGGCCAGTATTCCGTATGGAGCCTTATATGGGGGCCAGTATTCCGTATGGAGCCTTATATGGGGGCCAGTATTCCGTATGTAGCCTTATATGGGGGCCAGTATTCCGCATGGAGCCTTATATGGGGGTCAGTATTCCGCATAGAGCCTTATATGGGGGTCAGTATTCCGCATGGAGCCTTATATGGGGGCCAGTATTCCGTATGGGGCCTTATATGGGGGCCAGTATTCCGTATGGGGCCTTATATGGGGGCCAGTATTCCTTATGGGGCCTTATATGGGGGCCAGTATTCCTTATGGAGCCTTATATGGGGGCCAGTATTCCGTATGGGGGCCAGTATTCCTTATGGGGCCTTATATGGGGGCCAGTATTCCTTATGGGGCCTTATATGGGGGCCAGTATTCCGTATGAAGCGTTATATGGGGGCCAGTATTCCGTATGGAGCCTTATATGGGGGCCACTATTCTGTGTGGAGCGATTCACCGGTTTCTGAGCTATTGTGGAATTTACAATAGATATCACTCATGTAATGTAAGAAGTGAAATCTTTGCATTGTACTATATATATATTTCTCTGCGGTATCTGTGCATCATGAATCGTGGTATGTGTTAAAGGGGCCACTGAGACTCTTTCGCCCGGGGCCCAGAAAAACCTGGAGCCGGCCCTGGGGCTTTCATACTGCGTTCAGGCACCAGCTCAGTGGCTCTATCAAGGCTTATATCCGAACCCTCGCAAAATGGGATTCGGGCGAATGTGCCGACGGCGCCAAAGACTATAAGGAGTGAACATGTGCTCTGTCGTGCGTCATTTTCGGCATGTACAATTAATGGCAACGAACACCCAGACACAGTCTACTACTATAGACCCTTATAGGCAATGGGGTCGGAGCATTGACGCTGGGCTCTGGAGTTCAGGGGGTTCGGCACTTGCATTTTTTTTGTGTTT
Organism: Phyllobates terribilis; assembly: GCF_046119375.1. Taxonomy (NCBI): domain Eukaryota; kingdom Metazoa; phylum Chordata; class Amphibia; order Anura; family Dendrobatidae; genus Phyllobates; species Phyllobates terribilis. Next base: position 371,968,423 of record NW_027362765.1, on the reverse strand, counting down.
TTGTTACTATAATGGAACTGAAATATGAAAATAACATCACAAAATATATAGATTGTGCTTCACCAGCTTCAGCCTCCAACATCCTCACTGCACGGAGACAACGAGGAAATGAGCTGGAAATAAATAAATAATTCAAATATATATAGAGACGACATAGATGACTCCGCCCTCCGCTCCTCCCTCTAATCTCCACCACCAATAAGAGACAGAGGGAATGTGCTAGAAAGTAATGACCAAATAAATGAGGTGTAACAGTCAGCGCCCTCCCCCCACACTCAGGACCCTGCACTCAGGACAGTTTCTCAGCTGCAGCACCAGGAGTAATGTCTGGAGGTTTATACAGGAAACATGAAATGTTCATCTGCAGAACTGATCTGGAGATTGTTACTGCTGGAGCGTCACATCCGGGTGTTGTCAGATCAGTGGTCGCCGCTCTCGCTGTATCATTGTCGTCTCTGTCACATCCTCTTGTATCTTTTACATTTTACTTCTCAGCTTTATTGAGGTTGTATGAGACTGATCTCTGTGTGATGGCGGAAAAAAATCATCTGCGTCACTTAAAGTGGAGAAACATAAAGAGTTTTTTCCAAGCCTGGTAATGCGGCGCCCCTTATCTCCAATATGTTGAGCCAAGTGGAGAAGTAAAGAAGGAGCCACCTGTACAGTAATGTATCCAGTAGGGATTGTATCCATTGTTGCCATTCTCTTCGCACTCTCTATTCCTGCAGCGGTTGCTTGTTTTTCTGCCTTCCTCATTCTGCTTTTGACTTTCTTACTTAGTTTTGCTAAACAGCTTTTGTCTGCGTGCTCTGTGCTTTGTCGTCAGGGCGGCTCCAGGTTTTTCTAGGCCCCGGGCGAAAGAGTCTCAGTGGGTTCCTTTACCACATACCACGATTCATTATCCACAGATACCGCAGAGAAATATATATATAGTACAATGCAAATGACGCGCCCCTGGGCCTGTGTCGCGCTGCGTTGCGCACGCGGGAGCTTACCCGGAGCCGGATCTCTTGAGGGTTGTAGTCTCGTGGCGGCGACCCGGTCCGTGCCCAGGGAGTCAAACTGAGCGGCGATGTACTAGCAGTAGATGGTTGGTGACTACGCCACCCGTTGAATGCAGCTATGGAGCTGCCGCTGCAGGGCAGACCGCTGAGGCCGGTGGAAGGATGGTGCAGCGTGGATGGTATAACCCCCAACGGGAGGGGTATGGCCTCAGGGCAGCCGACGTGGATGATGGGGGTAGCAGGAACCACTCAGAGACGGTGCGGTGTAGTTCAGGGTCTTTACTGGTGACAAAGATAGACCCTCCCGGAGTACTTGCTAGTGATAGGGGCCTGGTCAGTCCTTGAGCAGATGGGATCTCCCCTGGCCAGGCGGAGTTGTAGGCCTTCCCAACTAACTGTACTCTTCTGGCTACCTTGCTAGAGGCGGGAATAAGTAGCCCACGTCCCTGAGTGTACCGTGTGGTGCTCACCCGTATGGCCGGTGACTCGGGGCCTTCTAATGGCTTCCGCTCCACGATGGCGGTGCTGGTCCCACGCGTGTGACCGTGCCTTCGGGCTTCTGGGCCAGAGGACCTGAAATCCTCTGCCGGACGGTTTCTGCTGCTGGGTAGGAGTTAGTCCCCACAGCCTCGGACTCCGGGTCCGGTAAGAAATCTTCTCAGTCAGGGCGAGCTCTACAGCTGCCAGCCCCTGACTCGTTGTAACACTGCTCCCCACAGAGCTCCTGATGTTTCTTGCTATGCTGCTTCTCTTCTCTACTCTTGTTCTGTCTTCTTTCTCACTAACCCTGCCTCAGCCCCGGGTTTATATAGGGGAAGTCCTTCCCCTCCCAAGACTGGGCAGGAGGTGTGGCATGCACAGGATCCCTGACCAAAGGACCTCCCACCTGCTCTCAGACGTAATATCTCTATCACTGTGGCAACCAGACCCCTGGGGTGTCACATTCCCCCCTAGTGAAATTTAGTACTCCGGGACTAAACATATATTGTTTTTTTTTTTAGAAAAACATAACAAGGTATAACAATAACAATACAATAAGAAAAACACATAAGATGGTTACGGCGTGTCCGCAACCGGGTGCAGTTTTGAAAAGCAAGGTGTCCATTTCACCAAAACAGGGAGACGTAACCAGGTAGGGGCCTGTCCTGCCCCGAGTCCTTAACAGTCTTTAGTCCATCCTGGGTTACGCTCCAACTATGTACAAGGATTCCCGGTAAATCCACCAAGGACTCCTAAAAAGAACTAGAAACACAAAATTATACACAAGCAACTATAAACAAGTAAACATTATAAGATAGCTTAAACATTTAGATCCTCCAACGTGCGGGTAGCTGGCCTCTAGTGGCCCTAGTGGACCTACGGAGCTGACTGTCTGGCCCTGAACTACAGGGTGTAGGAGCTGTCAAGGGTAAACTGGGCAGCTGTCTATGGGCCCTCTGGCTCACTAGGGGTATGGCAGGCTCACTATAAGCAGAGGGTTGATTTTCCGGGTCTGCTTGTGTAGAGTCTTCTGCCTCCTGGACCGGCTGTTCTTCCAGCTCTACCGGTTGCTCCGTAGGTTCTTGGGATGATGGTCGGAGGAAGGTGAGTACGGGTACCACAACTGCACCATTGACTTGAGTCCAAGACCGAGGGAAGTCCCCGAGCACGGTACTAACCATATCTTCCCTTTCCTCTACGGGTCGATGGTCTTCTTGTTCCTCTTCAGGGTTCCTCAGTTGTTCGGGACACTTCTTCAGGTGGTCCCGGGATACAATGGCTGTGGTTTCCCCTCCGTCTTTACTGATGGTACAGACCTTCGGGTTTTCGTGGCTTGAGGGCAGTACGGTGTACGGATCCTTCTCCCACTGGTCGTCCAACTTGTGGAGCCGTCTCTTCCTCTTCAAGACCTGCTCTCCGGGTACCAGGGGAACAGCGGGAGCATACTGGTTGTAAGTTTTCTCTTGTCTTTCCGTAGCCTGACAGAGACTTCGCTCCACGCTCTCCTGTACTCTCCGGTACTGCTGCTGCCTCTCTGTGTCCCAGTCTGTTTCTGGTGAAGTGTCCTCGGGTGTCAGGACTCCCATTTCCAGGTCAACAGGTAACTTACCAGGTCTTGCCCTCATTAGGTAAGCCGGGGTACAGTTGGTGGAACCTACCGGGATGTGGTTGTATAGGTCCACCAGATCGGGCAACTTTTCAGGCCACAGACTGCGTTCTTCCAGGGGCAAAGTTTTTAGAAGATCCATTACCACCTGGTTCATTTTTTCACAAAGTCCATTAGTCTGCGGATGGTAGGGTGTCGTCCTTATCTTCCGGCAGCCATACAGATTGCAGAATTCCTGGAAGACCTCCGCTTCAAAGGCAGGTCCCTGGTCCGTCAGCACTTGGTCCGGGTACCCGTGTGGACGGCAAAAGTGCTGCTGGAAGGCTCTAGCTGCTGTTTGAGCCGTTAAGTCCTTGACGGGGACGACAACCAGAAACCGGGAGTAATGATCCACGATGGTTAACGCGTAGACGTAGCCACTTCTGCTTGGGGTCAGTTTTACATGATCCAAGGCTACCAGTTCCAACGGTTGCCGGGTGACGATGGACTGCAGGGGAGTCTTCTGGCTGGCGCGGTCCTTCCTTCTCAGGTTGCACGGGCCACAGTCTCTGCACCACTTCTCAATGGTTCCCCTCATGCCTACCCAGTGGAATCGCTCGCGCAGCAGGAACTCCAGCTTCTTCCACCCGAAGTGTCCAGCTCCGTCGTGGTATGCCTCCATCACCATGGCTGCGTCTCTTCGTGGCACCACTACTTGCCAGAGTAATTCATGCGTCCGGGGGTTAACCATTCTGCGGCACAACTTCCCTTTGTAAAGGAACAGTCGACTCTTCTCTGCCCATAGTTGTTTGGCTTCCTCCGGAGCGTCTGGTTCAAGGAGAGCCTCCGGCCGAGTCAGCATCTCCTTCACCAGTCGGACGGCAGGGTCGCTGTCTTGCGTTTCCGCCCAGTTGTAGTGAGGTAAGGGGTTCAACGTAGCAGCCTGCTTACTCCTTACCCGGTGGGAATACTGGATAGTCCCATGACGGTGGAACGCAGGGAGTTCAATCTCTTCCAGTCCCTCCGGATCTTCTCCTTCGTCCGGCAGGTTGGGCATCCTGGACAGGGCGTCCGCGTTAGTATTGGAGCTCCCTGCCCGGTATTTGATTATGAACTCGTAGTTGGACAGACGGGCCATCCATCTCTGCTCCAGGGCACCGAGTCTTGCCGTGTCCAGGTGTGTCAACGGGTTGTTATCCGTGTACACGGTGAACCGGGAAGAAGCAAGGTAATGCTTAAAGCGCTCAGTGACTGCCCATACCACGGCCAGGAACTCTAGCTTAAATGAGCTATAATTCTCGGGGTTCCTTTCGGTGGGTCGCAGTTTTCGGCTGGCGTAGGCGATTACTCGTTCTTTCCCCTGCTGGATCTGGGACAGTACGGCTCCTAGCCCGATGTTACTGGCGTCGGTGTAGAGGATGAAGGGCTGGCTATAATCCGGGTACGCCAAGATTTCATCCCCCGTGAGGGCCATCTTCAGCTGGCGGAAGGACTCTTCTTCTAGCTCTTCCCATTTGAAGGGCGGCTTCTGGTTCTTGGCCTTCCGGGACTGGCCTATCAGGAGGTCCTGCATAGGCGCTGCCTTTTTGGTGAAACCGGGAATAAACCTTCGGTAGTAGCCTACCAACCCGAGGAACTGCCGCACTTCTTTTACGCTGGAGGGGCTTGGCCATCCCTTAATTGCGGTGATCTTATCGGGGTCGGGAGCCACTCCGTCAGCGCTCACCACGTGTCCCAGGTACTGCACCTTTGGTTTCAGGAGGTGACACTTGGAGGGTTTCACCTTTAGGCCGTAACTCGCCAGAGCTTCGAACACCTCCGCCAGGTGTTTCAGGTGGTCCTCATAAGTTTTGGAGTATACGATGACATCGTCCAGGTACAACAGGACGTCTCGAAGTTTCTGTGGCCCAGACAGCACTCCATTAATCGTTGGAAGGTTCCTGGGGCGTTGCAGAGTCCGAACGGCATGCAGGTGAACTCGCTAAGTCCCATCGGGGTGGTGAATGCGGTCTTCTCCCGGTCCGCCTCTGCTACAGGAACCTGCCAGTACCCGCTAGTGAGATCCAAGGTAGAGAAGAAGTTAGCAGACCTTAAAGCAGCCAATGACTCCTCTATCCTTGGTAAGGGGTACGCATCCTTGTGTGTGATACGGTTGATTTTCCGGTAATCTACACACATCCTCATGGTGTTGTCTTTCTTTTTGACTAAAACTAGCGGGGCTGCCCAGGGGCTACAGCTATCCCGGATTACCCCAGCCTCCTTCATGTCTCTAAGCATCCCCTTGGCGTGTTGGTAATGTGCAGGGGGTACGGGTCGATACCTCTCTTTTATGGGAGGATGATCTCCCGTGGGGATGCGGTGTTCTACCCCCTTGACTCGCCCGAAGTCTAACGGGTGTTTACTAAACACTCTCTCATACTCTTGAACCACCCGGTAGACTCCCTGTTTCTGGTGGGAGGGAGTGGAGTCAGTTCCCAAGTGTAGTTGCTGACACCAATCCTCCATTACTTTCTTAGAGCCGTTACCTTCCTCCGGGTGAGATGGAGGCAAGGGTTCCATAGACTGTATAGAGTTTTGGTTGATGGTATATAATTTTGCTAGCGTGGCATACCGGGGCAGGTACACTTCCCTCTCCCCGATATTGATTATGCGAACGGGCACCCTCCCATGGCGTACATTGACCACCCCCCGTGCTGTCAAAATGGTGGGCCTACTGTCTGAGTAAACTGGTTCTACCATTGCCTGGTAATCTCTACCTCTCAGACCAATAGCTGCCCGGCACCAAATCATCATTTCACTTTTTGGGGGCATGGCAATAGGGAAAGGGTCACACATTCTTACGCTACCAATCTCACCGCCGGAGTGTTCCACCTGTTGCCGTCGCATCAGTGCCCGGATCTCTTTCTGGAGCACTCGCTGCTCGCCGGAGCTGGCGTTCTTGGCAACCTGCTGTAGAAGGAAAATCACCTCTGCAAGACAATTTTCAATTACATTAGTTCCTAGAGTTATTTTTGGGTGGCTCTCATGTTTGTCAATGTCTACAATGATCAGTCCCTGTGCTGCCAGTTCGACTCTACCGATTTTGATGGTCACCTCTTTAAATCCGATCTGTGGCACGGGCTGGCCATTGCTGGCGATGATACTCAAGTCGTCGTCAGGGTAGCGGGTAATATCCGAGTCATTCCAGTACTGCTTAAAGAGCACGTACGGGATGGTGGTGACCTGTGACCCGGTGTCCAGTAGGGCACTCATGGGAATGCCATCCAGTACCACAGGCAAGACTGGACGTCCTCCTACATATCTGTCGCGCCAGTTCGATGGGCCTGGTGATCTTTTTCCTGGGGGTTGGCCCTCTACCCCAGGTTGTGCCCGTTTAAAGAACAGTACCTTCCCATATGTCCGGGTTGATTGCAGCAGCGGCAGATGGGTCGTCCGTCCTCGCTGTATCGGTCACTGGGTCTTCCTCTGGCCGGTGGGGTCCTCCTTGGTCGACGCCACGGGATGTCCTCCGGTCCGGATGCCAGCTGGATCTTCCCTGGGGTGGAAACCTGTAAAGACTGCACAGTTCGGGTTAGCGCAGCAACGCTCTTAGCTAGCTCTTGGACCTGATGGCGTAGGTCTGGAGCCGGGTCATTGTCCAAAGCCTGCGCATCAGCTCCCACAGGCCCTGCCGACAAGGGCGCCGCCTCCTGGTGGTAAGTGATAGCTGGGTGCCTGTGGGTCACAACGCCACCCGGTGCCGGTTCTCGGAGCACCCGGATGGCTCTGTCCTTGAACTGTGCAAAGTCCAGATGGGGATCCTGTAAGGCCATTGCCCGCAACTGGGTTCGGTGGGCATTGCAATATAAACCCTCTATAAATTGTTCAGTCAACAGCCTGTCCTCGTTTCCCACCCCATCAGGGTCGGTCTGCTTTATGGCCCTCAGGGCCTCTTGTAGGTTTAGTGCATAGTCCCTTATACTCTCATGCGCTCGCTGCTTGCACCCGTAGAATCTAAGCTTAATCTCGGCTGAGGTGCGGGTATCAAAGGTGTCCTTCAGCCGGGTTAGTATCCCTGCGACAGTCTTCCTCCCAGGTGGCCAGGATTTTACTTCCCTTTTGGCTGCCCCAGTTAGTTGGGCCACCAGGATGCTCACTTTTTGCTCTTCTGTGAGGGGGTACACCTGGAAGAGGCTACCCAGCTTTTCTCTAAAGTCATGCAGGGTATGTGACTCCCCTGAGTACTGGGGTAGCCAAGCTGCTCCCGGGATATAGGGCATGGTGAAGGGCATAACTGCAGCAGCGGTGGCGCTGGCGGGGGTTGAGGCAGTGAAGCTCTCCTCCGTATCCGACATCTTCCTCCCCCCTAGTGGACCGTGGCCTACCTTGCGATGATCCTGTTCCGTAGGCCGCGGCTCCGCAGTGGATCGTCAGGGTTGAGGACCTTCCGTCGCGCTCCGGTGACGTCGGCGTCTGCTGGGCTCCTTCCAGGACCTTACGCAACGTCCGGACGTGAGGCGGGGCTTCAGTTCTCGCGCGCTTTCGGAGTCCACGCCCCTCTTCTTCCCGCGCGGCGTCCTCAAGATGGCGTCCAATGGCGGGAAAACTCCACGGATGGCGGGAAGAAGGTCGAAGATGGCGCCGGATGGCGGGAAAACTTCGCGGATGGCGGGAAGAAGGTAGAAGATGGCGCCGGATGGCGGGAAACCTCCACGGATAGCGGGAATCTTCACCACTGGTAAGTTTGAACAGTCTTTGCTTTTCAGGCACGCAGTACCCGGTGGTTGCGGGCACGAAATCCTGCCGACTACGCCAAAGTGACGCGCCCCTGGGCCTGTGTCGCGCTGCGTTGCGCACGCGGGAGCTTACCCGGAGCCGGATCTCTTGAGGGTTGTAGTCTCGTGGCGGCGACCCGGTCCGTGCCCAGGGAGTCAAACTGAGCGGCGATGTACTAGCAGTAGATGGTTGGTGACTACGCCACCCGTTGAATGCAGCTATGGAGCTGCCGCTGCAGGGCAGACCGCTGAGGCCGGTGGAAGGATGGTGCAGCGTGGATGGTATAACCCCCAACGGGAGGGGTATGGCCTCAGGGCAGCCGACGTGGATGATGGGGGTAGCAGGAACCACTCAGAGACGGTGCGGTGTAGTTCAGGGTCTTTACTGGTGACAAAGATAGACCCTCCCGGAGTACTTGCTAGTGATAGGGGCCTGGTCAGTCCTTGAGCAGATGGGATCTCCCCTGGCCAGGCGGAGTTGTAGGCCTTCCCAACTAACTGTACTCTTCTGGCTACCTTGCTAGAGGCGGGAATAAGTAGCCCACGTCCCTGAGTGTACCGTGTGGTGCTCACCCGTATGGCCGGTGACTCGGGGCCTTCTAATGGCTTCCGCTCCACGATGGCGGTGCTGGTCCCACGCGTGTGACCGTGCCTTCGGGCTTCTGGGCCAGAGGACCTGAAATCCTCTGCCGGACGGTTTCTGCTGCTGGGTAGGAGTTAGTCCCCACAGCCTCGGACTCCGGGTCCGGTAAGAAATCTTCTCAGTCAGGGCGAGCTCTACAGCTGCCAGCCCCTGACTCGTTGTAACACTGCTCCCCACAGAGCTCCTGATGTTTCTTGCTATGCTGCTTCTCTTCTCTACTCTTGTTCTGTCTTCTTTCTCACTAACCCTGCCTCAGCCCCGGGTTTATATAGGGGAAGTCCTTCCCCTCCCAAGACTGGGCAGGAGGTGTGGCATGCACAGGATCCCTGACCAAAGGACCTCCCACCTGCTCTCAGACGTAATATCTCTATCACTGTGGCAACCAGACCCCTGGGGTGTCACACAAAGATTTCACTTCTTACATTACATGAGTGATATCTTTTGTAAATTCCACAATAGCTCAGAAACCGGCGAATCGCTCCACACAGTATACTGGCCCCCATAAATGCTCCATACAGGTTACTGGCCCCCATATAACACTCCATACAGTATGCTGGCCCCCATAAAATGCTCCATACAGAATACTGGCCCCCATAAAATGCTCCATACAGAATACTGGCCCCCATAAAATGCTCCATACGGAATACTGGCCTCCATAAAACGCTCCATACGGAATACTGGCCCCCATATAACGCTCCATACAGAATACTGGCCCCCATGTAACACTCCGTACAGGATACTGGCCCCCATATAATGCTCCGTACAGGATACTGGCCCCCATATAGCACTCCTTACGAGATACTGGCTCCCATATAACACTCCATATAGGATACTGTTTCCCATATAATGCTCCATGCAGGCTATTCCCCCCAAATAATGCCCTATGCAGGATGTTCCCCCCTTATAATGCCCCATGCAAGCTGTTCCCCCCTTATAATGCCCCATGTAGGATGTCACCCCCCATATAATGCCCCATGCAGGATGTCACCCCCCCCATATAATGCCCCATGCAGGATGTCCCTTTCCCTCCCATATAATACCCCATGCAGGATGTCCCTTTCCCCACCATATAATGGCCCATGCAGGATGTCCCTTTCCCCCACCATATAATGCCCCATGCAGGATGTCCCTTTCCCCCACCATATAATGCCCAATGCTGGATGTCACCGCCCACCACATATGATGCCCCATGTAGGATCTCCCTTACCCCCATATAATGCCCCATGCAGGATGTCCCTTTCCCCCCACCACATAATGCCCCATGCAGGATGTCCCTTTCCCCCACCATATAATGCCCCAAGCAGGATGTCACCCCCCATATAATGCCCCATGCAGGATGTCACTCCCCCATATTATGCCCCATGCAGGGTGTCACTCCCCCATATAATGCCACATGCAGGATGTCACTCCCCCATATAATGCCCCATGCAGGATATCACCCCCCCATATAATGCCACATAAAGGATGTCACTCCACCATATAATGCCCCATGCAGGATGTCACCCTCCCCCCATATAAAGCCCCATGCCTCCATACATTTAAAAAAAAAATCAAATACTCACCTCACTTCTCACCTGCTGCCGCTGATCAGGTCCGGACTCCAGCGTCGCCGGTGCTGTCCCGCTCTGCGCTGCCTGTGATGGCTCAGGGGAGGGCGCGGTGGAAAGACATCATTGCACTCTCTGACCTGAGACGTCACAGGGAGCGCACAGCAAGAAGACAGCGGATCTGTGGAGGCACGGGGAGAGGTAAGTATCCGGCTGCCGGGGCCCTGAGCAAGCGGGGGAGAAGGGCGGCCGCTGGCACCACTCTCATAGCCCAGCGGGGTGCCTGACCACGAGTGGGCCCCCCGCCTACTCAGGGCCCCGGCACTTGCCCGGGTGCTAACGCTGGCCCTGGTCATTATGACTTCTTGCTGCAAACTTGTGACAGTATTGAAGGCGACGAGCGGTCACCAAATATTGATGGGATTTTGATTTCTCTTTTCTTCATTAAACTTGTGTTTTGTTAATTACTAAAAAATAAACTATTAAAACTTCTATTTGTGTAAACATTCTTACTTTACAGTCGCCGACGCGTTATTGGCTACTTTAGCGTCCTGGGCCGAATCATCAGTGACATTGTTGTAGATTCATGATGAGCGAGCGTGCTTGGCACTGCTCAATACTCGATTGAGTATCGTTTGTGCTCGAGTCCCCACATGGTTTGCGCCTGTTAGCCAATAAATGTGGCGATTTCCTACCATACATGGTAATGCCTAGCCATGTTGACTACTGACACTCTGTATAGTTGCGCCTTGACATATATGGTGCATAACTCTCAGCGATGAGTCCAATGCCGCAGATCATCAGGCTTCATTGATGCCACTCGGTTATTCTGTAGAGCTGCGCTGTGACGTACGTGGTGCGTGACTTTAGGCAATTAGTCAAATCCTGCAGAACATCAGGCTTCGTTGATGCCGTCCGGTTACTCTGGACAGCTGCGTTTTGACGGATTTGGTGCGTTACTCTCAATAATGAGTCACATGCTGCAGATCATCACACTGTGTTGATGCCGCCCGGTTACTTGGTAGAGCCGCGTTGTCACATATGTGGTGCGTGACTTTCGGTGATGAGAGAAATGCCGCAGATCATCAGATTCGTTGATGCCGTCCGGTTACTCTTGGGTGCTGCGTCATGACGTATGTGGTACGTGACTCTCAGCGATTAGTCGAATGCTGCAGGTTATCAGTTTCCACACAAGGGTCATGGGACGGTGATGGAACACAAGCTCCAGACCCTTCTGTCCTGGTTGTTATTACCCAGCAGCGAAAAGAGAAGAGATCCGTCCCTGCACACAGTGCACCAGCCACACGGACTCTGCGGGGGAATCGACCACCTCTGTCTCATCCAATAAGGTTTATTGCGAAGCTTAGATAGCAAAGAAGATGAGAGCATCTGAAGAAGAGCAAGCACCGACCGGCCCCTGCCGGCACATGAAGCTGCCGCGGTACCGCTCCCCGGGTCCATCCGATCAATGAGAACCTGCAGTAAAAATCAACTTCTACCTCCGACCACAACCGCACAGAGAAGGCGATCTCTGCCTCTCGCTGGGATATTGCTATGTGCAGCCGGGACAGCAGAGTGACTGAAGCCATGGTCTCCGCTGGAGAGAGACGGCTGCCGGCAGACCGGCTTATATAACCTGCAGGAGCTGTGACGTCATAGGAGGGGCCGACTACAGCCGGCATTACAGAACTGCGTTCGTTAACGATTTTTCGCTGGAGCAAAGAAGCCGAAATTGCGTCTGTAGTGTTCGTTAACAATTTTTCGCTGGAGCAAAGAAGCCGAAATTGTGTCTGTAGTGTTCGTCAACAATTTTTCGCTGGAGCCAAGAAGCCGAAATTGTGTCTGTAGTGTTCGTTAACGATATTTCGCAGGAGCAAAGAAGTCGAAATTGTGTCTGTAGTGTTCGTTAACGATTTTTCGCTGGAGCAAAGAAGCCGAAATTGTGTCTGTAGTGTTCGTTAACGATTTTTCGCTAGAGCAAAGAAGTCAAAATTGTGTCTGTAGTGTTCGTTAACGATTTTTCGCTGGAGCAAAGAAGCCGAATTTGCCCGGCAACCACGGCTGCAGTCGGACTGGCTTATATAAACTTTTACACAGTCATTACTTTCTAGCACATTCCCTCTGTCTCTTATTGGTGGTGGAGATTAGAGGGAGGAGTGGAGAGCGGAGTCATCTATGTCGTCTCTCTATATAATTATTTCTTTCCTGCTCATTTCCTCGTTGTCTCCGTGCAGTGAGCTCGTCGGTGGCTGCAGCTGGTGAAGCTGTTATGTTCTGCTACCAGAGCTAAGGAAAGAGAGGAGATCTGTCCCTACGATAGAACTCAGCTTAATCCCTACGATGTAACAGGGGACCTGATCCTGCGATCAGACCTGCTAAAGTCCTAAGCTAGTCTGTACGGAGACCTATAGATGTGGGGAAGGAATCCCTACAAGTACTAAGGACTGGGAGGAATATGGGACACCTCCTAACAGAAATAGTAGCAGACAGACGAACAAACAAAATATATAGAACATAGAGGTCCGTAGACCAAGCAAACTAACAGAGTTAGATACAGAGCACAGGCTAGCTAGAAAGTAGATATACAATGAAGTCCAGCAAAGCCAGAAGGGCGGAACAGGATTAAATAGGCCAACAAGGTCATGTGACCAGCAAAGGAAAAAAACCTAAGAGCAAGGTTCTAACAGTACCCCCCCTTCTAAGAGGATCCTCCGGATCCCCTAGGACCAGGCTTATCAGGAAATCTCCTGTGAAACGCTCTGATAAGTCTGGACGCGGAAACATCATCCGACCTCACCCAAGAGTTATCCTCGGGTCCGAAACCTTTCCAGGCCACAAGATACTGCAAACTACCTCTATACTGTCTAGAGTTAAGGATGCGAGAAATTTCATATTCCCCGTCCTCCACCACCGGAGGAACAGAGGCAGAGGCGTCACAATCCGATACAACAGCTTTTTTCAACAGAGAGACATGAAATACCGGATTAATTCTCCAGGAGGTAGGAACCTCCAACCTAACAGCAGATTGGTTGACAACCTGAAGCACCTTAAAGGGCCCTACAAACTTGGGACCCAATTTCTTAGAAGGAATCCTCAACCGCAGATTCCTAGAGGACAACCAAACCATGTCACCAACAGCGAACAAAACCTCCTGTCGTTTCCTATCAAAATAGTCTTTAGATTTTCTGTTGGCCTCCTGAAGATTACCACGCACATCCGTCCAAACTCTCTCCAAATCACCGGAAAAATTCTCCTCCTCAGGCACGGCAGATCCCAACTTGGAGAGCGACCCAAACGATGGATGTCTCCCAGAACAACAAAAAAAAGGCGAACAACCAGCAGAAGAAGATGTATGATTGTTCAGAGCAAATTCAGCAAGTGGCAGAAACTCAGACCACCCCTCTTGATTGTCTGCCACAAAACAACGCAAGAACTACTCAACATCCTGGTTTTTCCTTTCTGTCTGGCCATTAGATTCAGGATGATATCCTGACGAGAACGACAAATGAACTCCCAACCTGTCACAAAAGGCACGCCAAAAACGAGCCACGAACTGAGGACCTCTATCAGAAACAATGTCAGTAGGAACGCCATGAAGTCTGACAATTTCCTTGACAAAGGCCTTAGCGAGAGTTTTAGCGCAGGGCAGTTTGACGAAGGGAACCAAGTGACACATCTTGCTAAAACGGTCCACGACCACCCAGATGACAGTAAAACCCTCAGAGGGGGGAAGGTCAGTTATAAAGTCCATAGCCAAATGTGTCCAAGGAGCACTGGGAACCTCCAAAGGACAAAGCAACCCCGCAGCAGGAGTATGTGAGGACTTAGATCTAGCACATATAGTACACTGGCGCACCCACTTAATGACTTCCTTCTGCCATCCAGGCCACCAAAAACTGCGACCCACCAGTCTCTTGGTCTCAGAGATTCCGGGATGACCTGCCAACCGAGATTCGTGACACTCAACAAACAAATCTCTCCTAAAGGTCCCAGGCACAAACAACCTCCCATGAGGAGTGTTAGATGGGGCATTCTCCTGTGCTTTAAGAATCTCATCTTCCAAAACGGAGTCCAAAGCAGCTATCACAACACCTTCTTGTAAAATGTTCTCCTCTTTCTCAGCACCGACTATGGGAGAAAAACTGCGAGACAAGGCATCCGCCTTAACATTCTTAGTACCAGGGATGTAAGTAACGGAGAAATTAAACCGCGAGAAAAACAGTGCCCACCTAGCCTGACGGGCATTCAGGCGCTTGGCAGCATCAAGATATATCAGATTTTTATGATCCGTAAGAACCTGAACGGGAAATTCCGCACCTTCCAAGAAGTGGCGCCAGTGTTCAAATGCGAGTTTAATAGCCAATAATTCCCGATTACCAATATCGTAATTCAGTTCAGTCTCCGAAAAATTTTTTGAAAAAAAGGCACAGGGATGTAATCCATCCCCGTTATCCTGAGACAACACTGCGCCAACCCCCACAGAGGAAGCATCAACCTCAACCAAAAACGGCTTAGTCACATCAGGCTGCATAAGGATGGGAGCAGAGGTGAACCTCTCCTTGAGATACACAAAAGCTTCAATGGCCTCAGAAGACCACTGAACCTCATCAGCACCTTTCCTGGTGAGATCGGTCAGAGGTTTGACAATACTAGAAAAATTTTTTATGAATTTTCTGTAATAATTGGCGAAACCCAAAAACCTCTGTATCGATTTCAAACCAATAGGCCTAGGCCATTCCTGTACAGCTTGAACTTTAACCGGGTCCATCTCAAAACCTTCGCTGGAGATAATGTAACCCAAAAAACTAATTCTCTGTACAGCGAACTCACATTTCTCCAGCTTAGCAAAAAGCGAATTGTCCATTAATAACTGTAATACCTCACGTACGCTCCGCCAATGAGACTCCAGATCAGGCGAATAAATCAGAATGTCATCCAAATACACAACCACATTTTTGCCGATCAAAGGTCTAAGGATGTCATTAATAAGATTCTGAAAAAATGCAGGAGCATTAGTAAGACCAAAAGGCATAACCAGATTCTCAAAATGACCCACAGGAGTGTTAAAAGCAGTCTTCCATTCGTCACCCTCCTTCATGCGCAACAGATTGTATGCCCCCTTAAGGTCGATTTTAGAGAACCACTTGGCCCCCATTAACTGGTTAAACAGATCAGGAATCAATGGCAGTGGGTAAGGATTGCGTACAGTAATTTTGTTAATCTCACGAAAATCCAGACAAGGACGTAAACCGCCGTCCTTTTTTTTTACAAAAAAAAATCCAACCGCCACAGGAGACTTAGAGGGCCTAATGTGACCGGCGGCCAAACTTGTCTGTATGTATTCCTCCAAAGCCTTTCTCTCAGGAATAGTAAGGTTAAATAAACGACTTTTAGGAAGTCGCTCCAGGGACAAATTCAATAGAACAATCATAGTCTCTATGGGGAGACAAAACCTGCGATTCCTTCTCAGAAAAAACTCTCCAAAAATCCTGAATAGGAACAGGCAATTCTCCCCTATTCAAAGCTGCAATACGCCCGTTACAACACTTGTCATAACATTTATGGCTCCAGGATTTAATTTCACTGGTAGACCAATCCAGTACAGGATTGTGAAATTTTAACCAGGGCAATCCCAATATTACTGGAGAAGGCAAGTTATTCAACACTACCAAATCCAATTTCTCATGGTGAACACCATTAATAGTGAGAGGAAATTCACAGACCTTGAGAGTAATATTCTTCAAAGGGGAACCATCCACCGAAACCACAGCAATGGGGGATGATAAAGGTTCGGGTTTTAAATTGAGTCTTTCCAAGAATCCCCCATCAATTACATTCAGAGTAGACCCACAATCAACAAACACCCGAAATTCCATTAATTTTTCCTGAGCAATCGAGGAAGCAGCTAAAAATACACCCTTGGAATTTAAACAGGCAATACGGGCATGACTGACCATTTTTTTTTCTTTCTTGATACGAAGCTCACAGTCTTTAATTAAATGACCAGATTTTCCGCAATAGAAACACAAGCCTTCAAAAAATCTACGGTCTTTTTCTTGAGAGCGAGGTGCCATCGCTCCAATCTCCATCGGTTCACCACTGTTAGTACACACATTCTCATAACCAGAAACTGACATAGCAGAGGATTTGCTCTCATTAACCCTTGCACGAAGTCTCCTATCCACCCGTATAGCTAATTGCATAGCCTGTTGCAAATCTTCAGGTGTAGGATAAGCAATTAGCAGGTCTTTAACCCTTTCACTGAGCCCAGCAAGAAATAGACTTTTCAGAGCAGAATCGTTCCACCCTGTTTGAGTAGACCATCGACGGAAATGAGTACAATATTTTTCCACATTACCTGATCCCTGTCTCAAACGTCTTAACTCAGTCTCAGCTGATGAGACACGGTCAGGATCATCATATAATAGTCCCAAAGCAGAAAAAAAAACTATCCACTGAACTGAAGCATGTATCACTAAGTTGCAAAGAAAAGGCCCACTCCTGAGGCTCTTTGCGCAAAAGTGACATTATAAACCCTATGCGCTGGGAATCATCCCCAGAGGACTTGGGTCTCAAACGAAAATACAATAAGCAAGTGTGGCACCCAAGGGGTCTGGTTTCCACAGTAACAGCAATGTTATGTCTGAGAGCAGGTGGGAGGTCTCTTGGTCAGGGATCCTGTGCATGCCACACCTCCTGCCCAGTCCTGGGAGGGGAAGAACTTCCCCTATATAAACCTAGGGCTGAGGCAGGGTTAGGGAGTAGAGAAGAAGTAGAGACAGAGAAGAGAAGCAGATCTAGAAAAAGAACATCAGGAGCTCTGTGGGAGCAGTGCTATAAGGAGTCAGGGGCTGGCAGCTGCAGAGCTCGCCCTGACTGAGAAGCTATCACCGGACCCGGAGTCCGAGGCTGTGGGAACTAATCTTTACCTAGCAGCAGAAACCGCCCGGCAGAGGATTTCAGGTCCTCTGGCCAAGAAACCCGAAGGCACGGTCACACGCGTGGGACCAGCACCGCCGTCGTGGAGCGGACTCCACTAGAAGGCCCCGAGTCACCGGCCATATGGGTGAGCACCACACGGTACACTCAGGGACGTTGGCTACTTATACCCGCCTCTAGCAAGGTAGCCAGAAGAGTACAGTCAGTTTGGGAGGCCTACAACTCCGCCTGGCCAGGGGAGATCCCATCTGCTCAAGGACTGACCAGGCCCCGATCGCTAGCCAGTACTCCGGGAGGGTCTATCTTTATCACCAGTAAAGACCCTGAATTACACCGCATCGTCTCTGAGTGATTCCTGCTACCCCCATCATCCACGCCGGCTGCCCTGAGGCCATACCCCTCCCGTTGGGGGTGATACTATCACGCTGCACACTCCTACCACCGGCCTCAGAGGTCTGCCCTGCAGCGGCAGCTCCTTCGCTGCATTCAACGGGTGGCGTAGTCGTCCAACATCTACCGCTAATACATCGCCGCTCAGTTTGACTCCCTGGGCACGGACCGGGTCACCGCCACGAGACTACAACCCTCAACAGATCCGGCTCCGGGTAAGCTCCCGTGCGCGCGATGCCGCGCGACGAAGGCCCAGGGGTGCGTCAACTTTTGGCGTAGTCGGCAGGATTTCGTGCCCGCAACCACCGGGTACTGCGTGCCTGAAAAAGAGACTTTCAAACTTACCAGTGGTGAAGTTTCCCGCCATCCGGCGCCATCTTTTGCCTTCTTCCCGCCATCCGCGAAGTTTTCCCGCCATCCGGCGCCATCTTCTGCCTTCTTCCCGCCATCCGTGGAGTTTTCCCGCCGTTGGACGCCATCTTGAAGACGCCGCGCGGGAAGAAGAGGGGCGTGGACTCCGAAAGCGCGCGAGAACTGAAGCCCCGCCTCACGTCCGGATGTTGCGTAAGGTCCTGGAAGGAGCCCAGCAGACGCCGACGTCACAGGAGCGCGACGGAAGGTCCTCAACCCTGACGATCCACTGCGGAGCCGCGGCCTACGGAAGAGGATCATCGCAAGGTAGGCCACGGTCCACTAGGGGGGAGGAAGATGTCGGATACGGAGGAGAGCTTCACTGCCTCAACCCCCGCCAGCGCCACCGCTGCTGCAGTCATGCCTTTCACCATGCCCTATATCCCGGGAGCGGCCTGGCTACCCCAGTACTCAGGGGAGTCACATACCCTGCATGACTTTAGAGAAAAGCTGGATAGCCTCTTCCAGGTGTATCCCCTCACAGAAGAGCAAAAAGTGAGCATCCTGGTGGCCCAATTAACCGGGGCAGCCCAAAGGGAGGTAAAGTCCTGGCCACCTGGGGGAAGGACTGTTGCAGGGATACTAACCCGGCTGAGGGACACCTTTGATACCCGCACCTCAGCCGAGATCAAGCTTGGATTCTACGGGTGCAAGCAGCGAGCACACGAGAGTATAAGGGACTATGCCCTGAACCTACAAGAGGCCCTGAGAGCCATTAAGCAGACCGACCCTGACGGCGTGGGAGACGAGGACAGGCTGTTGACTGAACAATTTATAGAGGGTTTATATTGCAATGCCCACCGAACCCAGTTGCGGGCAATGGCCTTACAGGACCCTCATCTGGGATTTGCACAGTTCAAGGACAGAGCCATCCGGGTGCTCCGAGAACCGGCACCAGGTGGCGTTGTGACCCACAGACGCCCCACTACCACTTACCACCAGGAGGCGGCACCCTTGTCGGCAGGGCCTGTGGGAGCTGATGCGCAGGCTTTGAACAATGACCCGGCTCCAGACCTGCACCATCAGGTCCAAGAGCTAGCTAAAAGCGTTGCCGCGCTAACCCGAACTGTGCAGTCTTTACAGGTTTCTACTCCAGGGAAGATCCAGCTGGCATCCGGACCGGAGGACATCCCGTGGCGTCGACCAAGGAGGACCCCACCGGCCAGAGGAAGACCCAGCGACCGATACAACGAGGACGGACAACCCATCTGCCGCCGCTGCAATCAACCCGGACATATGGCAAGGTACTGTCCTTTAAACTGGCACAACCTGGGGTAGAGGGCCAAACCCCAGGAAAAAGATCATCAGGCCCATCGAACTGGCGCGACAAATATGTGGGAGGACGTCCAGTCTTGCCCGTGGTACTGGATGGCATCCCCATGAGTGCCCTACTGGACACCGGGTCACAGGTTACCACTATCCCGTACGTGCTCTTCAAGCAGTACTGGAATGACTCGGATATCACCCGCTACCCTGACGACGACTTGAGTATCATCGCCAGCAATGGTCAGCCTGTGCCACAGATTGGATTTAAAGAGGTGACCATTAAAATCGGTAGAGTCGAATTGGCGGCACAGGGACTGATCATTGTAGACATTGACAAGCGCGAGAGTCACCCAAAGATAACTCTAGGAACTAATGTAATTGAAAATTGTCTTGCAGAGGTGATTTTCCTTTTACAGCAGGTTGCCAAGAACGCCAGCTCCGGCCAGCAGCGAGTGCTCCAGAAAGAGATCCGGGCACTGATGCGACGGCAACAGATAGAACTCTCCGGTGGTGAGATTGGTAGCGTAAGAATGTGTGACCCTTTTCCTATTGCCATGCCCCCAAAAAGTGAAATGATGATTTGGTGCCGGGCAGCTATTGGTCTGAGAGGTAGAGATTACCAGGCAATGGTAGAACCAGTTTACTCAGACAGTAGGCCCACCATTTTGACAGCACGGGGGGTGGTTAATGTACGCCATGGGAGGGTGCCCGTTCGCATAATAAATATCGGGAAGAGGGAAGTGTACCTGCCCCGGTATGCCACGCTAGCCAAATTGTATACCATCAATCAAAATTCCATACAGTCCGTAGAACCCTTGCCTCCATCTTCCCCGGAGGAAAGTAACGGCTCTAAGGAAACAATGGAGGACTGGTGTCAGCAACTACATTTGGGTACTGACTCCACTCCCTCACACCAGAGACAGGGAGTCTATCGGGTGGTTCAAGAGTACGAGAGAGTGTTTAGTAAACACCCGTTAGACTTCGGGCGAGTCAAGGGGGTAGAACACCACATCCCCACGGGAGACCATCTTCCCATAAAAGAGAGGTATTGACCCGTACCCCCTGCACACTACCAACACGCCAAGGGGATGCTTAGGGACATGAAAGAGGCTGGGGTGATCAGGGATAGCTGTAGCCCCTGGGCAGCTCCACTAGTCTTAGTCAAAAAGAAAGACAACACCATGAGGATGTGTGTAGATTACCGGAAAATCAACCGTATCACACACAAGGATGCGTACCCCTTACCAAGGATAGAGGAGTCTTTGGCTGCTTTAAGATCTGCTAACTTCTTCTCTACCTTGGATCTCACTAGCGGGTACTGGCAGGTTCCTGTAGCAGAGGCGGACCGGGAGAAGACCGCATTCACCACCCCGATGGGACTTAGCGAGTTTACCTGCATGCCGTTCGGACTCTGTAACGCACCAGGAACCTTTCAACGATTAATGGAGTGCTGTCTGGGCCACAGAAACTTCGAGACGGTCCTGTTGTACCTGGACGATGTCATCGTATATTCCAAGACTTATGAGGACCACCTGAAACACCTGGCGGAAGTGTTCGAAGCTCTGGCAAACTACGGCCTAAAGGTAAAACCCTCCAAGTGTCACCTCCTAAAACCAAAGGTGCAGTACCTGGGACACGTGGTGAGCGCTGACGGAGTGGCTCCCGACCCTGATAAGATCACCGCAATTAAGGAATGGCCAAGTCCCTCCAGTGTAAAGGAAGTGCGGCAGTTCCTCGGGTTGGTAGGCTACTACCGAAGGTTCATACCCGGTTTCACCAAGAAGGCAGCTCCTATGCAGGACCTCCTGATAGGCCAGTCCAGGAAGGCCAAGAACCAGAAGCCACCCTTCAGATGGGAGAAGCCGGAAGAAGAGTCCTTCCGCCAGCTGAAGATGGCCCTCACGGGGGATGAAATCCTGGCGTACCCGGATTACAGCCAGCCCTTTATCCTCTACACCGACGCCAGTAACATCGGGCTAGGAGCCGTACTGTCCCAGATCCAGCAGGGGAAAGAACGGGTAATTGCTTACGCCAGCCGAAAACTGCGACCCACCGAAAGAAACCCTGAGAATTACAGCTCATTTAAGCTAGAGTTCCTGGCAGTGGTGTGGGCAGTCACCGAACGCTTTAAGCACTACCTCGCTTCTTCCCGGTTCACCGTGTACACGGATAACAACCCGTTGACACACCTGGACACGGCAAGTCTCGGTGCCCTAGAGCAGAGATGGATGGCCCGTCTGTCCAACTACGAGTTCACAATCAAATACCGGGCAGGACGCTCCAATACCAACGCGGACGCCCTGTCCAGGATGCCAAACCTACCGGACGTAGGAGAAGATCCAGAGGGATTGGAAGAAGTCGAACTCCCCGCGTTCCACCGTCATGGGACTATCCAGTATTCCCATCGGGTAAGGAGTAAGCAAGCCGCTACGTTTAACCCCTTGCCTCACTACAACTGGGAGGAAACGCAAGACAGTGACCCTGCCGTCCGACTGGTGAAGGAGATGCTCACTCAGCCAGATGCCCGCCTTGACCCAGACGCTCCGGAGGAAGCCAAACAACTGTGGGCTGAGAAGAGTCGACTGTTCCTTTACAAGGGGAAGTTGTGCCGCAGAATGGTTAACTCCCGGACGCATGAACTAATCTGGCAAGTAGTGGTGCCACGAAGAGACGCAGCCATGGTGATGGAGGCATACCACGACGGGGCTGGACACTTCGGATGGAAGAAGCTGGAGTTCCTGCTGCGCGGGCGGTTCCACTGGGTAGGCATCAGGGGAACCATCGAGAGGTGGTGCAGAGACTGTGGCCCGTGCAACCTAAGAAGGAAGGACCGTGCCAGCCAGAGGACCCCCCTTCAGTCCATTGTCACCAAGCAGCCGTTGGAACTGGTAGCCTTGGATCATGTAAAACTGACCCCAAGCAGAAGTGGCTACGTCTACGCGTTAACCATTGTGGATCATTACTCCCGGTTCTTGGTTGTCGTCCCCGTTAAGGACTTAACAGCTCAAACAGCAGCTAGAGCCTTCCAGCAGCACTTCTGCCGTCCACACGGGTACCCGGACCAAGTGCTGACGGACCAGGGACCTGCCTTTGAAGTGGAGGTCTTCCAGGAATTCTGCAATCTGTATGGCTGCCGGAAGATAAGGACGACACCCTATCATCCGCAAACTAATGGACTTTGTGAGAAAATGAACCAGGTGGTAATGGATCTTCTGAAAACGTTGCCCCTGGAAGAACGCAGTCTGTGGCCTGAGAAGCTGCCCGACCTGGTGGACCTATATAACTACATCCCTGTAGGTTCCACCAACTGTACCCCGGCTTACCTAATGAGGGCAAGGCCTGGTAAGCTACCTGTTGACCTGGAGATGGGAGTCCTGACACCCGAGGACACTTCACCGGAAGCAGACTGGGACACAGAGAGGCAGCAGCAGTACCGGAAAGTACAGGAGAGCGTGGAGCGAAGTCTCTGTCTCGCTAGGGAAAGACAAGAGAAAAATTACAACCAGTATGCTCCCGCTGTTCCCCTGGTACCCGGAGAGCAGGTCTTGAAGAGGAAGAGACGGCTCCACAAGTTGGACGACCAGTGGGAGAAGGACCCGTACACCGTACTGCCCTCAAGCCACGACAACCCAAAGGTTTGTACCATCAGTAAAGACGGAGGGGAAACCACAGCCATTGTATCCCGGGATCACCTGAAGAAGTGTCCCGAACAGCTACGAAACCCAGAAGGAGAGCAAGAAGACCCTCGACCCGTAGAGGAAAGGGAAGATATGGTTAGTACTGTGCTCGGAGACTTCCCTCGATCCTGGACTCAAGTCAATGGTGCAGTTGTGGTACCCGTCCTCACGTTCCTCCAACCAGCATCCCAAGTGCCTACGGAGCAACAGGTAGAGCTGGAAGAGCAGCCGGTCCAGGAGGCAGCGGACTCCACACAAGCAGAACAGGAGGATCAACCCTCTGCTCATAGTGAGCCTGCCGTACCCCTAGTGAGCCAAAGAGCCCGTAGACAGCTGCCCAGTTTACCCTTGACAGCTCCTACACCCTGTAGTTCAGGGCCAGACAGTCAACTCCGTAGGTCCACTAGGGCCACTAGAGGCCAGTTACCCGCTCGTTGGAGGATTTGAAGTGTTTAAATTGTTTTATTTGTGGTCACCTGTCTGTTACTTGTAAATAATTATGTGTTTCTAGTTATTTTTAGGAGTCCTTGGTAGATTTACCGGGAATCCTTGTACAATTGGTTGGAGCGTAACCCAGGAATGGACTAAAAGACTGTTAAGGACTCGGGGCAGGACAGACCCCTACCTGGTTACGTCTCCCTGTTTTGGTGAAATGGACACCTTTGTTTTCTTCAAAGACTGCACCCGGTTGCGGACACGCCGTAACCATCTTTATGTGTTTTTCTTATTGTATTATTATTGTTTATACCTTGTTATGTTTTTCTAAAAATATGTTTAGTCCCGGAGTACTAAATTTCACTAGGGGGGAATGTGGCACCCCAGGGGTCTGGTTTCCACAGTAACAGCAATGTTATGTCTGAGAGCAGGTGGTAGGTCTCTTGGTCAGGGATCCTGTGCATGCCACACCTCCTGCCCAGTCCTGGGAGGGGAAGAACTTCCCCTATATAAACCTAGGGCTGAGGCAGGGTTAGGGAGTAGAGAAGAAGTAGAGACAGAGAAGAGAAGCAGATCTAGTAAAAGAACATCAGGAGCTCTGTGGGAGCAGTGCTATAAGGAGTCAGGGGCTGGCAGCTGCAGAGCTCGCCCTGACTGAGAAGCTATCACCGGACCCGGAGTCCGAGGCTGTGGGGACTAATCTTTACCCAGCAGCAGAAACCGCCCGGCAGGGGATTTCAGGTCCTCTGGCCAAGAAACCCGAAGGCACGGTCACACGCGTGGGACCAGCACCGCCGTCGTGGAGCGGACTCCACTAGAAGGCCCCGAGTCACCGGCCATACGGGTGAGCACCACACGGTACACTCAGGGACGTGGGCTACTTATACCCGCCTCTAGCAAGGTAGCCAGAAGAGTACAGTCAGTTTGGGAGGCCTACAACTCCGCCTGGCCAGGGGAGATCCCATCTGCTCAAGGACTGACCAGGCCCCGATCGCTAGCCAGTACTCCGGGAGGGTCTATCTTTATCACCAGTAAAGACCCTGAATTACACCGCATCGTCTCTGAGTGATTCCTGCTACCCCCATCATCCACGCCGGCTGCCCTGAGGCCATACCCCTCCCGTTGGGGGTGATACTATCACGCTGCACACTCCTACCACCGGCCTCAGCAGCGGCAGCTCCTTCGCTGCATTCAACGGGTGGCGTAGTCGTCCAACATCTACCGCTAATACATCGCCGCTCAGTTTGACTCCCTGGGCACGGACCGGGTCACCGCCACGAGACTACAACCCTCAACAGATCCGGCTCCGGGTAAGCTCCCGTGCGTGCGATGCCGCGCGACGAAGGCCCAGGGGTGCGTCACAAGCATTTTTAAATGAAAAAAATTCTCGGTGTTCACCAAAAAATAAATCCGGCAAACGTGCCTTAGGCTCCAAGAAATGTGCTCCAGGACAGTTACTCACGTGTTGACGGAGCTCAGTCACCTCCAAAGAGAGTCCCTGCAGGTGTTTAGCCAAATCCAGAACCGACACCATGATGGAACAGAAAAAATCTTTCCTTAGAGCATTTGCTGGGCTGGACTTACTGTTATGTTCTGCTACCAGAGCTAAGGAAAGAGAGGAGATCTGTCCCTACGATAGAACTCAGCTTAATCCCTACGATGTAACAGGGGACCTGATCCTGCGATCAGACCTGCTAAAGTCCTAAGCTAGTCTGTACGGAGACCTATAGATGTGGGGAAGGAATCCCTACAAGTACTAAGGACTGGGAGGAATATGGGACACCTCCTAACAGAAATAGTAGCAGACAGACGAACAAACAAAATATATAGAAAATAGAGGTCCGTAGACCAAGCAAACTAACAGAGTTAGATACAGAGCACAGGCTAGCTAGAAAGTAGATATACAATGAAGTCCAGCAAAGCCAGAAGGGCGGAGCAGGATTAAATAGGCCAACAAGGTCATGTGACCAGCAAAGGAAAAAACCTAAGAGCAAGATTCTAACAGAAGCGAAATCTGATATTTCCTGATGTTATTTTCATATTTCTGTTCCATTATTGTAAGACAAATACAATAGTAATGTATGTGCCGACTACAGCCGGCATTACAGGACTGCGGTTGTTACCTCCTTTTTCCTCTGCTGGAGCAAAGAAACCAAAACTGTGTCTGCAGTAGTATCACTGTCTGTGATGATGCAGCTGAGGACGCCGAAGTGGCCGGCAATGCGCCGGCACTGGAAAATCTGCCCGGCAATGATGTGAGGAGCCGACTACAGATCTAGCCGAAAATGCGGAGTCAATTACTCAGCACTGCGGTATAGTGGGAAGCCGGACACAATGCCGGCAGGGGTCCGGCACTCAGGGTCATCTCCTTACTCTGCTCAATACCTGCAGTCTTTGCGGCAAATCCTTCCAAATATGTTTTCTTTGTTGCCTTTTTGTGGGATAAAAATATTTGATTTTGTTTTCGTCATATTTATTCTTTTATTTACACCTTTTGTAACTATCTTCGTCATTACAGGCGCAGTACTGGTTATTTCATTGTTTTCTTGTTTTTTCTGTTGTTCGGCGTTACGCAAGTGATTTTGGTTATGCAGGTGTTTTAGGCTAATTAATTTGCGACATTTTAAAATGACAGAAAAAAAGGCAAAAAAATAAAAAATATATATTATTGATGCCATTTTGACGAATTTTATGCAAAAAAAATTACAACAAAAATCAAAAGTCAGAAAAAGTCACCGAAACAAAAAACACAATAGATGAATCGGTGACGAGTATTTTCAGCTTCGTCCAATAAAATGCAGGATGGAAACCCAACTGTCCCCTCTTAGGGGCTTTCATACTGCGTTCAGGCACCAGCTCAGTGGCTCTATCAAGGCTTATATCCGAACCCTCGCAAAATGGGAATCGGGCGAATGTGCCGACGGCGCCATAGAGTATAACGAGTGAACATGTGCTCTGTCGTGCATCATTTTCGGCGTGTACAATTACTGGCGATGAACACCCGGACACAGTCTACTACTATAGACGCTTATAGCTAATGGGGTCGGAGCATTGAGACTGGGCTCTGGAGTTCAGGGGGTCCGGCACTTACATTGTTTTTGTATTTTTGTTACTATAATGGAACTGAAATATGAAAATAATATCACAAAATATAAAGATTGTGTTTCACCAGCTTCAGTCTCCAACATCCTCACTGCACGGAGACAACGAGGAAATGAGCTGGAAATAAATAAATAATTCTAATATATATAGAGATGACATAGATGACTCCGCCCTCTGCTCCTCCCTCTAATCTCCACCACCAATAGGAGGCAGAGGGAATGTGCTAGAAAGTAATGACCATGTGAATGAGGTGTAACAGTCAGCGCCCTCCCCCCACACTCAGGACCCTGCACTCAGGACAGTTTCTCAGCTGCAGCACCAGGAGTAATGTCTGGAGGTTTATACAGGAAACATGAAATGTTCATCTGCAGAACTGATCTGGAGATTGTTACTGCTGGAGCGTCACATCCGGGTGTTGTCAGATCAGTGGTCGCCGCTCTCGCTGTATCATTGTCGTCTCTGTCACATCCTCTTGTATCTTTTACATTTTACTTCTCAGCTTTATTGAGGTTGTATGAGACTGATCTCTGTGTGATGGCGAAAAAAAATCATCTGCGTCACTTAAAGTGGAGAAACAAAGAGTTTTTTCCAAGCCTGGTAATGCGGCGCCAGGGGTGGATTAAAAGTAACAAGGGCCCCGGGCAGTTTAAAAGGCGCGGCCCCACCACACACACAGACCTGATGTATCACATGTCACATGATCCCCTGTGATCGATCATGTGATAGTTCACGTTAAATTAATTTGGCACAATAATAATCGTAATAATTTTTTTTAGGCTGTGTGCCCACTATGTGTTTTTTAAGCGCAATTCTGCTGCAGAAACGCTTAAAAAACACTTGGTAGAAGGTCTGCCATGTACCCCAATGATAATCCGCATGTGCTGTGCACATGCTGCGAAAATTTCCGCTGCGGAAAAGCATTGCGGAAAAATCCGCAGCACTACCAATTATTTTGCAGAAGTGCTGCGTTTTCGCCGCCATTGACTTGCATTGGAACGCATGGAATCCGCATCACTGCATCTGCACATGCAGAATCCAAACGTTTCAATGTGCGGGTTTGGAGAAGAGGAGACTCTCCTCCAGACCCAGGTACCATAGAACCTGTAAAAAAAGAATAAAATAAAAAAAAATATTATACTTACCTTCTGATGGCCCCCGGTGTCTTTATCCGATGCGTCCTGGCTTGCCGGCAACTCACGATGGTCTGAAAAGGACCTGCCATGACGTCATTTAGTCATCTGACAGGTCACGCGACCGCTGACGTCGGCAGGCCATCAGAATGTAATTATATATTTATTTTTTACCATTCTATCAGTCACATGGATTTATATACACTGTGTTCCAAATTATTATGCAAATAATATTTTCTCAGATTTTCCCAAATTACCTATATGAATTGCAGTCATTGTAATTTTCCAGTCAAATAACTATTAGAGTACAATTGAAAGGTTTTTGTATAAACTGCCTATGATAACAGGATATTTTTTAAAAAATAAAACACTCAAACTGCACTCAAAATGCATGTTCCAAATTATTATGCACAGCAGAGTTTTCAACCTTTTCATTTTAATAAAGAACAAAAAAATGGTCATTTTTGAAATTATAAGCATTAGCAGGTTATTACAAACTGAAATCAAACAGTTTTCAACTCAAAACTTTATTCTAGGTGATGTCACATTTGCACATAGGACCCCTTGTTCGAAAGGAGCTTCTGAACTCTCTCGTTCGGAATGCATGGTTCTTCTTCTTGAACCATGGAAGGAAGTGCTGTTTGAGAAACTCAACATACATTATGGAGTTCATCTTTACCCCTTCAGGGATCCTAAAAGGGCCGACAATCTCTCTCCCCATGATTCCAACCCAAAACATTACTCCACCTCCTCCTTGTTAGCGCCGTAGCCGTGTTTGCATGGGGTGTCCATCAACCAGCCATCCTCCACTCCATCCATCTGGACCATTGAGATCATTTCATGCATGATAATTTGGAACACAGTGTAGTGTGACCAAGTTGTCAAGCACTTTCCAAGTGATGCTAAAATCGCTTGGAAACCGCTTGTCAACCCACATGCAGAAATGCATGTGAAGAACGCTTCACTTCCGCATGTCCCTGGCAGGAAAAACTCATGTAAAATCCACATGCGTTTTTTCTGCCAGGGAGATGCAGAAACGCTCAAAAAAAATCCGGAGCATTTCTGCATTGTGGGCACTTAGCCTTATATTAATTGTATGACTTAATACTGAGCACACGTAGCCATCTATACACAGCGGGAGGCCGCACGTAGCCATCTATACACAGCAGGAGGCCGCACGTAGCCATGTATATGACTCACCCAGGGTGGATAGGGACGACTCGGTACCCGGGCCTATTTGCCTGACCTTGGGGATGTCGCGGTGGTCGGCTCCTGGGCCCGTACTCTGGGGTACTCTTTAAAAATAGGCGTTTTAGTTGTTTACTAGTTTTATTAAAGTTCGTGATGCCACCCGTGGTTTCTGGTGAGATTTACCAGCGCTGCATCAGTCCACTGAGGCCGGTGATAAGGCAGCTTAGATGGTATCGCTCCCCACAGGTGAAGCTAGGCCTCAGGGCAGTGTATGAAGATGGGATGCAGGACAGGCTAGGCCCAGCCTGGTCAGAGCAAGAACAGGGACAGACACGATAGTCACTTCAGTACCTTTTACTGGTGGAAATTCAGGCACATCCCGGAGCACTGTAGGGTGAAGGGTGAATGTCAGGATCCTCCCCAATGAGCGGGCGTAGGGCCTCCTGTTTCTTGCCTCTGTGTGGTAAGTTTCTGACCTGCCTGGAGCTAGGCCTAACTTTGTCTCTGTCCTGCGCTGGCTGACCTTGTGGTTAGGCCTTTTCTTGGAATACACGCTCCCAGCTTCGGGGCCTATGTGTCTCCTGGCTCTGTTACGTATCAGCACTTTAGTGATACTGGGACTTGTAGTTCTCCAGGGATTCCGGTTATATGTTACTGGGTCGTGGAGATCCCGGTAAGCTTCGGACCCGGTGTCTGGTAACTGCTTCGGGGTGAGCTTGTTAAGCTCCTCTGCCCCCTATGTACTAACTCTTGACTCGCCTTCGGCCTTCTCGGGGCCCTCACTAGGCTATACACAGTAACGGCAGCTTGCCGCGCTTCACCGATCTTATGGCGCCGGCACACCTAGAGCTCACTTCTCTGAGCTACACTGAGTCTTGATCTGGCTAAGCTCCACTGCAGGATAGCAATTGCAGGAGCTGGAACAGGCTTTTGTCCTCTGAGGTAACTCTTCTCAGACTGTACTGGACTCACTACTAAACCAGACTGTACTCGACTCCAGTCTAGACTCTGACTGACCGCTGTCTGGCTCCACCTTCCCTTTTATATCCCTCACGGGCTCCCTCTGCTGGTCTGAGGTGGAAGGTGGAGATGTGTGAATGGTTATGGGGGCCTCTTGTGGAGGAATCCATCAATACACCCTTCTAGGATCTGTGATACCAAGCACAGCTGGGCATCACATATACACAACAGGAGGCCGCACGTAGCCATCAATACACAGCGTGAGGCCGCACGTAGCCATCTATACACAGCAGGAGGCTGCACGGTGCCATCTATACACAGCAGGAGGCCACACGTAGCCATCTATACACAGCAGGAGGCCGCACGTAGTCATCTATACACAGCAGGAGGCCACATGTAGCCATCAATACACAGCAAGAGGCCGCACGTAGCCATCTATACACAGCAGGAAGCCGCACGTAGCCATCTATACACAGCAGGAGGCCACACAACACCATCTATACACAGCAGTAGGCCGCACGTAGCCATCTATACACAGCGGGAAGCCACACGTAGCCATCTATACACAGTGGGAGGCCGCACGGCGCCTCCCCCAGAGACAGTGGGAGGCCGCATGCAGTCACGCACACACACAAACATATACTGACATATACATACACGTATAAACACATTTGAAACCCAAAAATACATATCCGGGACCGCCGCCAAGGAGTAGAGGTTCCAGGACAAGTCGACTCGGTGACAGAGGTCGAGGGCGACCTGGCGGCGGGTGAGTATGCAACGCCTGCCCCGGCTGCAGAGCCTACCGTGACCATCCTGGACCTCATGTCGGAGTATTTAGTTCCCCACGCGGTCACCTGGGAGCAAGCGTTGGCTCCAGAGCTGCAATCGGCAGCCATTGGTGGGGACCTGCGATGCCGCCCAAACCCTGATTCGGAGGTGCCTGAAGCTGCGGAGGAAACTACCGGCTCCAACCCGGACTGATCCGCGTCTACAGAGGACTCGCAGCAACCCGTTCTAACCCCGCTACCCGCACCAGCAGTAACCTGGCCCGAGGCTGAGGAGTGGGCCTGGGAAAACCAGGGGGGCGACCTAATGGGCTTCCCTCGGGAGACCCGGGCTGAAGCGCGAAGGAGGAGCCAGTGGTGCAGCAAACAGATATTTAAGCTTGCATGGGAGCAGAGACGGCGGGAGCAGCGCTGAGAGCGCCTCGAGGTCAGGACCAAAGCTGCAAAGACTGGGGCGCGTCAGGAGGAGGCCACCCCTCCCAGTCCCCGGTACGAAGGCCAAGTCGTCCGTTTTCATCATGAGGCGGGGTGGGGGTTCATCCGGTGTCCCCTGTTCCAGGACGATGTGTTCGTCAGCAGGCGGGACGTTGAGCCGCGCCTCAAGAAGGGACACCCCGGTCGGAACCTCCTCCCGGGCGACACAGTGACTTTCTCTCGCCACCAGGGGGAGCGTGGGTGGTACGCCCTGGACGTCCACAAAGTGTTTGTGAGCGACGCCACCCCGCCCTCAGCCTCAGGTGACCGGCTAGCCTCCGTCGGGAGGAATGAGCCTTTTCCAAGAAGAGAGCCTGAGGTCTAAAGCAGCCCCCGGCTGCTGCTGTTGTTAAAGTTTTAAGTTAAATGCTGCTATTTTATGTTTTCCCCCTTTTTACAGAGACTTTGGTCCCTGCGGACTATGGCAGGTGGCGGACTGTGTTTGTATATAGTTATGCATCTATTTAGGTGCTTCCTATTGGTTTTATGCAAAACTGTGCCTCTTCTTCTTCCTCAGACCTCAGAAGCAAAACCTGTCTGGAGTGGCTTTTGTGGAGGTCCAACTCCGGATCTTCATGCGCAGCAGCCACCCCAGGGCCCACGTAGAGGTTTTACAGTTCCACGGGTCAAATCTCTGTATTATCCTGCTTTTGGCATTTTTTCCGTAAAAAAAACAGTAATAGTGTCTCCCTGACTGTTCAGACACAAATATATCTGTTTAAAAGAGTCTGGTGTAGGCCAGATAACTAGAACTGTGGTTTTCCTCTTCCACGGTTCAAATCTCTGTATTATCCTGCTTTTGGCATTTTTTCTGTAAAAAAAAACTGTAATAGTGTCTCCCTGACTGTTCAGACACAAATATATCTGTTTAAAAGAGTCTGGTGTATGCCAGAGAAATAGAACTGTGGTTTTCCTCTTCCACGGTTCTAATCTCCTTTTTATTACCCTTTTTCCATTGACAGTGCGAGTGTAAGCTATTTTACTTCATTTACAATGGGCAAGGCACGTGGCAAGGGACGTGGAACTGGAAGGGGCCATGGCCAAGGTGAAAATGTGCCACAACCAACAGCCACATCTTCTCGCTCCCACTTCTTGAACAAATTACTAGGGAAGCACACTACAACACCAGTATTGCGAACTGATCAGTGTGAACAGGTTATTAATTGGATAGCAGATAATACTTCCAGTTACCTGGGCACCACCACCTCCGGTCTGTCTTCCACATGGTCAAGTTTTAGTAGCCGTGAGTCTCGACCGCATACTCCTCCTCACCCTGATGCTCCTTCCTCCCAACATGCCGAGTGTCGTCAGACAGCAACTGATCCCACACTTGGACACTCTGAACACCTGTTCACTGGTCCATTTCCATATTTGTGCCCCTCGCCTGCTCCGCTTGAAGTGGTGGAAGAGGAGATGGCCAAATATATGAACAGCCACGGCCAGAGGAAGTCGACGCTGGCAATTTGTCACAAGAGGTGGACGATGACGAGACACAATTGCCATGAAGTGAGGAGGAGGATCGTGGTGCGCAAGTGGAAGAGGAGGAGGTGATGGATGATCTAGTAACTGACCCAAAGTGGCAGGAGGACACACAGAGCGAGGCCAGCAGCACACATGGGGAGGGAGGCAGAGTACCCCAACAGGCAGGAAGAAGCAGTGTGTTGGCCGCACACAGAAGGCGGGCAACCTTTCCCCGTAACACCAACACGATGGACGTTGCCAGTACAACCGGTAGGTTTTCCAGAGTCTGGAACTTTTTTAAAGACTCTGCTGATAACCCCCAAAAGGCCATTTGTACCACCTGCCATGCCAGCATCAGCAGGGGTGACAAAACTACAAGCCTGACCACCACCAGCATGATCAGGCACATGTCAGCAAAGCACCCGACTTTGTGGGGCGAACCCCAGGGTCATCGAGTGTCACCACTGCTTCTTCCGCTGTTGTGCATGTAATAGAACCCCCTGTTGTGCGTGCAAGGCAATCCCCTGTCCATACTGCATGCAAACATGCCCCCTCCTCTCAGTCTTCACTTGTTATGGCAGTTTCTCAAGAAACAGCATCAACGTCCACATCCACGTCCCACCGCATCGTTCAATTGTCCATATCCCAGGGCTTTGAACGAAATCGCAAATTCGCAGCCAACCCCCCACAGGCCACAGCCCTAAATTCGTACATTTCACGACTGCTTGCATTGGAAATGCTGTGTTTTAGGCTAGTGGAGACGGAATCCTTCCACAACGTTATGGCGGTGGCCGTACCTCGGTACTCGGTCCCCAGCCGACACTATTTTGCCCGGTGTGCCATCCCCGCACTACACAAGCACGTGTCCCAAAACATCTGCCGTGCCCTCAACAACACAGTTACTGGGAGAGTCCCTCTGACAACGGACACGTGGACAAGTGCTTGTGGCCAGGGACGATACATCTCCCTGACAGCACACTGGGTAAACATAGTGGAACCTTGGGACGGGACACATCCTCCCCACACCGAGGATTGGGGGCCCTATGTCAGTCAGAGTTGCCCCCACAGTGTACAGCTCCTGCGCATCATCCTCCTCCTCCTCCTCCTCATGTTCAGCCTCCATCTCAGATATCACCACATCAGTTACAAGCTGGAAGCACTGCAGTACTGCCTCAGCCAAGCGGCAACAGGCTGTGCTGAAAATCATAAGCTTAGGTGATAAACCTCACACTGCTTGTGAGTTGTGGACAGCTGTGAAAGAGCAGGCAGATCTGTGGCTGAGACCGCTGAACCTACATCCAGGCATGGTCGTGTGTGACAATGGCCATAACCTGGTGGCGACTCTGAGGCGAGGCGAGATCACACACGTACCATGCCTGGCTCATGTGCTTAACCTCGTGGTTCAGCGGTTTCTTAAATCGCACCCCGAGTTGCCAGATCTGCTCGTCAAAGTACGATGCCTGTCAGCTCATTTTCGGGAGTCGGCTACAGCTTCCTCCGCCCTTGCTGTGTTGCAGCAGCGTTTGCAGCTTCTGGCACACGTTGGAACTCTACCCTCCACATGTTGCAAAGGATTTGTGAGCAGAAGAGAGCAGTTGTGGAGTACCAGCTGCAACACGGCCGTCGATATACAGGTCAGACTCCACACATAAGACCTCAGGAGTGGACCTGGATGTCTGACATATGTACCATCCTGAGAAACTTTGAGGAGTCCACCAAGATGGTGAGTGCCATCATTAGCGTCAGCATCCCACTTGTCTGTCTTTTGCAACGCTCTCTGCAGAGAATGAAAGAGGAGGCATTGCAGCCAGAGTATGATGAGATGGATCAAGAAGCCATAATGGGCGATTACACACAGCCCAGCCTCATTTCATCCCAACGTGCACTGGGGGATAATGGGGGAGAGGAGGAGGAGGAGGAAGATCAGGAGCTGGTATCATGCACTGTAGACGGTAGTACCTGTACAACTGTCATACAGTCGGTTCAGCGTGGGTGGCCTGAGGGCAGGGGGGAGGAGGAGGAGGAGAGCATGGTCAGTCGTCAACTTGGTGAGGACACGGAAGTCTTGCCCGTTACCAGTCTGGCACGCATGGCTGACTTTATGTTACGCTGCCTTAACGTGACCCTCGCATTGTCAAAATTTTGGGTGACAGTCATTACTTGTTGGTGACACTTTTAGACCCCTGCTACAAGGAGAACTTTCACTCTCTTATTCCTGAGGTGGAGAGGTCTACAAAAATGGGGCAGTACCAGAAGGCCCTTGCTGCAGAACTGTTAAAAAAATTCCCATCTGAACACGCTAGCGGCTGAGGTCACAGTTCATTGACCAACGAAGGCGTACAGGCGAGAGAGACGCAACTCCAATCCAGCAGAGACAGGGGAACACTGTCAACATTCTGGGACAGTTTTCTGAGACCCGCCCAGCTTACAGGCCCTGAGGCACGGGGTACTCTCAAAAGGAGTGGAAAGTTTCAAAAGATGGTGAGGGAGTACCTTGCCGACCGTACCAGCGTCCTCCGTGATTCCTCTGTGCCTTTTAATTATTGGGTATCCAAACTGGAAACTTGGAATGAACTCGCTCTGTACGCCTTGGAGGTCCTGGCCTGCCCTGCCGCTAGCATGTTATCGGAGCATGTTTTTAGTGCCGCTGGGGGAATTATAAGTGATAAGCGCACTCGCCTGTCAACTGACAATGCTGACAAGCTGACCCTTATCAAAATGAACAAGGGCTGGATTGGGTCAGATTTCTCATCACCACCAAGTGACAGCAGAAACATAAAGTCAAATCCACTGTGTTATTTCGGGAGGTGTATTCCCATGCACCGCTTCACACCCACACATGGGTATACGCTTCCTCATTTCGGCTGTTTGTTGCTCTTCTCCTTATCCTCAGCCTCCACCACCACTATACCACCAGGGTGACCTTGGTCCGTGTTGCCAGCATTGCAAGTTCCTCCGTCCTAATTTTTGGCAGCTTTTGCTTGGAAGGCATAGGCAAAGACTATGGGAGACCCACTCCCCAATAATGGGAATAATGTTTTTAATATGCTGCACTGCATGGCTCTTGTAAGGGGCATTAAAACTGTCTTGTTAAGCTACTGTGACCTCCACCACTCTTCCAAGGGGCATTAAAACCGTCTTGTTAAGCTACTCTGACCTCCACGTCTCTTCCAAGGGGCATTAAAACCGTCTTGTTAAACCACTCTGACCTCCACGTCTCTTCCAAGGGGCATTAAAACCGTTTTGTTAAGCTACTGCGACCTCCACCACTTTTCCAAGGGGCATTAAAACCGTCTTGTTAAGCTACTGCGACCTCCACCACTCTTCCAAGGGGCATTGATATTGTCTTTTTATTCCACTGCGACCTCCACCACTATTCCAAGGGGCATTGATATTGTCTTTTATTCCACTCTGACCTCCACATCTCTTCCAAGGGGCATTAAAACCGTCTTGTTAAGCTACTGCGACCTCCACCATTTTTCCAAGGGACATTAAAACTGTCTTGTTAAGCTACTGCGACCTCCACCACTCTTCCAAGGGGCATTGATATTGTCTTTTTATTCCACTCTGACCTCCACGTCTGTTCCAAGGGGCATTAAAACCGTCTTGTTAAGCTACTGCGACCTCCACCACTTTTCCAAGGGGCATTAAAACCATCTTGTTAAACCACTCTGACCCCCACGTCTCTTCCAAGGGGCATTAAAATAGTCTTGTTAAGCTACTGCAACCTCCACCACTTCTCCAAGGGGCATTAAAACCGTCTTGTTAAGCTACTGCGACCTCCACCACTTCTCCAAGGGGCATTAAAACTGTCTTGTTAAACCACTCTGACCTCCACGTCTCTTCCAAGGGGCATTAAAACCGTCTTGTTAAGCTACTGCGACCTCCACAACTTCTCCAAGGGGCATTAAAATCGTCTTGTTAAGCTACTGCAACCTTTTCCAAGGGGCATTAAAACTGCCTTGTTAAGCTACTGCGACCTCCACCACTCTTCCAAGGGGTATTGATATTGTCTTTTTATTCCACTGCGACCTCCACCATTCTTCCAAGGGGCATTAAAACCATCTTGTTAAGCTACTGTAACCTCCACCACTCTTCCAAGGGGCATTAAAACCGTCTTGTTAAGCTACTGTGACCTCCACGTCTCTTCCAAAGGGCATTAAAACCGTCTTGTTAAACCACTCTGAACTCCACAGCTCTTCCAAGGGGCATTGAAATGTTGTTTTTAATTACCTCTAACCTCCACGACTCTTCCAACGGGCATTGCATTTCCTCCTAATTTTAGTCAGCTTTTGCTTTTCAATGCATAGGCGAACACTAAGGGAGTCCCACTCCCCAATAATGGGTAGAAGGTTCTTAGTATGCTGTAATCCACGTTTGTTTCAAGGGGCATTGCAGTTCCTCATAATTTTTGGAAAGCCGTTCATTCACTGCTTAGGCCAACAGTGTACAGGAGACCCAGTTGCTATAAATGGAAAAAACAGTTTAGTTAAGGCCCTCTGACCTCTATGTCACTTCCAAGGAGCATTGGAGTGCCTCGAAATTTTTGGTAGGCATTGCACTCACTGTATGCCCTATAACTGTGTAGCCGAACCGCTCCTTTTGGTACAGAAACATATCCTACAAGACATGTGTGGTTGACTGGCCTGATATTGATGTGAATGGTCCCTGCTCCTCCTGCTCTTTCTCCTTTGCCACCACCTCATCCATCATTTATCACCTGAAGCTTTGTTTTAACGGGAGTCACAGAACTGGGATAGTAGCAGGAAAACATCCAGTAATCCTCGGAGGAGGTAGGATATGCGCCAAAATGCTGACCACCTCAGGCCTAGCCGCTACTACATACATGCGCTTGCATTACAAGGAACAGAAAGCTAAGGAGATGGATGGCCTCATGATCATGAATAATTTACTCGTTGTGTAGGAGGCTGACCACTGCTGCTGTCTACCTTCTGAACTTTGTGTTGAAGACTGATTGACCCAGGACCCGCAATCCTCTATGTCTGGAGGACGTGTTGCATCCCAGTGTCCAACTATGTCCCGGCTTCCACAATAATAACCCAGTGTGAAGGCGTCAGTCAGATGAACCATCCCTGGTCACATTCACTTGTCCACGTGTTTGTGGTTAGGCTGTCCTTCAAATAGGGGCGGCTGGGGACCGAGCGTGGACACCCAGCCGCCGGGCGGCTAGGGACTGAGTATGGATACCAGGCCGCCGACGCAGCCATGACATGGTGGCCGGCGTGTGCCTCACATGCCTAAAAGGTCCAATTTCAAGTGCAAGCAAGCTAACAGTATGGTATTGCAGCCTGGGGGTGGGTGGGTGGCAGGCTGCACACTTACGCTTGCATTCCAAGAAAACAAAGCAGATGCTAACTTCTATCATCATCATCATGCTCCTCACCTTGGCACTCTCAACTCCCCTGATGGAGAAGCCCGGGCCCACCGGAGGAGTCTGGTTCTCTGGTGGGCTCGTCCAATGCTGCCCTAAAGCAGGCGAGGCTAAGAAAAGTGTGGCGGAAGTTCCCAGGAGAAATAGGGGCGGCTGGGGACCGTTTATGGACACCCGGCCGCCCCCAGGCGGCTGGGGACCGTGTGTGGGCACCTGGCCGCAGGGCTGCTGGGGACCGAGTATGGACACCTGGCCGCCCCCTGGCGGCTGGGGACCGAGCGTGGACACCCGGCTGCCAGGCGGCTGGGGACTGAGTATGGTGGGCTCGTCCAATGCTGCCCTAAAGCAGGCTAGGCTAAGAAAAGTGTGGGAGAAGTTCACAGGAGAAATAGGGGTGGCTGGGGACCCTTTATGGAAACCCGGCCACCCCCAGGTGGCTGGGGACTGTGTGTGGGTACCCGGCCGCGTGGCGGCTGGGGACCGAGTATGGATACCAGGCCGCCAACGCTGCCATGACATGGTGGCCGGCGTCTGCCTCCACATGCCTAAAAGGCCCAATTTCAAGTGCAAGCAAGCTAGCAGTATGGTATTGCAGCCTGGGGGTGGGTGGGTGACAGGTTGCACACTTACGCTTGCATTCCAAGAAAACAAAGCTGATGCTAACTTCTATCATCATCATCATGCTCCTCACCTTGGCATTCTCAACTCCCCTGATGGAGAAGCCAGGACCCACCGGAGGAGTCTGGTTCTCTGGTGGGCTCGTCCAATGCTGCCCTAAAGCAGGCCAGGCTAAGAAAAGTGTAGGGGAAGTTCCCAGGAGAAATAGGGGCGGCTGGGGACCGTTTATGGACACCCGGCCGCCCCCAGGCGGCTGGGGACCGTGTGTGTGCATTCGGCCGCGGGGCGGCTGGGGACTGAGTA
Organism: Phyllobates terribilis; assembly: GCF_046119375.1. Taxonomy (NCBI): domain Eukaryota; kingdom Metazoa; phylum Chordata; class Amphibia; order Anura; family Dendrobatidae; genus Phyllobates; species Phyllobates terribilis. The sequence goes on along the minus strand of NW_027362765.1, from coordinate 371,929,873 downwards.
TGGATACCCGGCCGTCGACGCAGCCATGACATGGTGGCCGGCGTCTGCCTCCACATGTCTAAAAGGCCCAATTTCAAGTGCAAGCAAGCTAGCAGTATGGTATTGCAGCCTGGGGGTGGGTGAGTGGCAGGCTGCATACTTGTGCTTGCATTGCAAGGAATGGGGGAGGTACAATTGAACACTGCCCTGGGACAAGGACTTGCAAGGGGGATAGTTGCAAGTCTGCATCTTCTGATGCGGCAAGGATCACTTCTGATGGGCACACTTTTAGGCAGTGACCTGGGTGTCAGAGATGCTTGCAGGGGTCTTCCCCATGCTGTTCCCTTTTCAGCCCTGTATGCATGTGTCACACAGCACATGGCCAGATAAGATTGTAAAATATTAAAATGACATTTCCCAGTGAATGCATTTGTCACGGTTGAAAGCAATACAAAAGTGAAAAAACGCTTAAAAAATGCTACTTGTGAACATAGCCCAAGGTGTGGAGGAGTATTTTTGTTTTTGGTTATTTATTTTACCTTATACACAAGTCTTTACCCTGGAAAGGAACTTCCTTAATATATTTCACAGGAAAACCGTTTCAGTTTTGTTTTTGAACGTTTTATTGTGAGCCAGTAAAAGTGGCTTAATACCTCTGACCACGTTGTTGACAGCAGTGACCTGGGGGTCAGAAATGCTTCCTGGGGCGATCCCCATGCTGTCCCCATGTCTTTTCAGCACTGTCACTATCGTTTTGGGCACTTTTTAGGCTTTCTACAGACTGCCGGGGGTGCCGCCGCAAAAATGCTCGGGTTTCCCATAGACAAACATTGGGCTCGTTGCTCGGGTCGAGCAGCCGAGTATCACGGTGACCTTCATTTCTTAAAGTAATGATGGCCACTCGTTTTTCTTTACTTAGCTGCTTTTTTCTTGCCATAATACAGATTCTAACAGTCTATTCAGTAGGACTATCAGCTGTTTATCCACCTGACTTCTGCACAACACATCTGATGGTCCCAACCCCATTTATAAGGCAAGAAATCCCACTTACTAAACCTGACAGGGCACACCTGTGAAGTGAAGACCATTTCCGGTGACTACCACTTGAAGCTCATCAAGAGAATGCCAAGAGTGTGCAAAGCAGTCATCAAAGCAAAAGGTGGCTACTTTGAAGAACCTAGACTATATGACATATTTTCAGTTGTTTCACACTTTTTTGTTAAGTATATAATTCCACATATGTTAATTCATAGTTTTGATGCCTTCAGTGTGAATGTACAATTTTCATAGTCATGAAAATACAGAAAAATCTTTAAATGAGAAGGTGTGTCCAAACTTTTGGTCTGTACTGTACCTCCACACATCAATCATTTGTAGTGACTGAATATGTGATTTTATTATATTTAAATCTCTCTGGGAGAACTTACTTTTCTTTTTTGTTGTGTCTATTAGAGGTTCCAAAGCTACGTTGAAGTCACCTCCTATAATGAGGACTCCCTCTCTGAATTTGTTAATTTTCCTCAGGGTCGCTATTAGCCATTTCATAAGCTTTTTATTAGGGGCGTATAGACTGTATATTGTTACCAGATTTCCTGCTAATAGTCCTTTTATGAAAATGAAGCGTCCATTCGCATCTATGAGGGTTTCTCTGATCTGGAGGGGTATTCCTTTCGTGATTGCTATTGAGACGCCTCTCGACCCTGTTTGTGTAGAGGTGGCATGGAACCATGTGTCATAATGTGTTTGTTCAAAGTTAGGGAGTTTGGAAAGTTTGAAGTGTGTTTCCTGAATTAACAAGATGTTCGCTTTCTGTTTTTTTTTTAAGTAGATTTAGTGTGTGTCGTCTATTTACGGGAGAATTTAGCTCCTTAGCATAGAGAGTGGCAATGGTGTATACCTTATCTTGCGAGTCCATCATTGTGCTGAATGTAACGTTGGGACAGGCGACTGGATTGTTGACCACCTGGGTGTGTACTCTTATCCTGGTAGGTAGGAGTCGGAGGGTATGGGTTGGAAAGGTTGGGAAAGGAAGGGGGGGGGGGGGGTTAGATGTGAAAGAAAAAACATTACTATCAATAACCAGTTTAGCATAACACAATCCTATAGATTTAAACGATGTCTCCCAATTTCTGTAGGCTCTTAGGGAGATACAAGTTATTTATCCCATCATTAAAACAGTGATGACAACTTCTTAAAGGTTGGGTTAGGGAGGCGATATAAGGGAAGTGGTGTAGGAAGAGGTGGTAGTGGGGGGGGGGGGAACAGAAAGGGGGTGTGGGAAATCCAAAAAGAGGAATGGGAAAAAGAGAAGAAGGGGCTGGGGGAGGTGAAGGAATGTGGCGATGAGGAGAGGATAACAGGAGAATAGGGGAATGGAAGGATAGGGGGGGCAGGATAGGGAAGGAGGAGTAGGGAGGAGGGGGGGTTTATTCGACATGGGGAATCAAGACTGAGTTGTTAATTATCAAGCAGGTTTTTATAACCATAGAAAAACCATTTATAACCAGTAAAGATATTGGCTTGAGGAACTAAAGGTTTCTTGCTTATGTTACATTGGTTCCTTCCTTGGATGGCGTTCTTCTGGCAGATTTCCTTTTCTGTCTGTGAGATTTGGGAGATCCAGCCTGTTGCCACTCAAATGGGTTTTGCAAGGGTTGATGTAGTGAGGCTGAATGGAATTCCTCCAAGTCTGGATAGGTTGATAGTGTAATATCCAGCGACTTGCAAACCTCTTTTACCTCAGCGGAGGATCTGACCGAGAGTTTTTATCTCCTGCCGGGATAAGCAGGGCAAAGAGAAAAAGCCATCTGAAGCGGTCGCGTTTTTGTAGAAGGGCCCCGGTAAACGGTTTTAACATCCATCTCTTCTTTAAAGTTGTGGTCGATAGATCTTGCAAGAGTTTTAGCTGGGCCTCTTCATATGTTATCTCCTCTACTTCTCGAGCTCTGCGTAGAATGAGGTCCTTTGTTCTATAGTCTAAGAATCAGCATAGAACGTCTCGCGGAGGTTCATTCTGTTTTGGTCTGGGCCTTAAAGACCTATGTACTCTAATCAGTTCTATGTCTTTAGGGTCTTCTTCGAGTAGGAGTTTACTGAAAATTTCTTTTGCTGCTGTGTTTAAGGCTTCTGGGGCGATCAATTCCGGTAGGCCTTAATGCGGATGTTGTTTCTTCGTTCTCGGTTCTCATGATCCTCTATTGTGGATTGTATGTTCTGAAGCTGAGTTTCATGTGAGATGAGACAGTCCAGTAGGTTGTTGGAATGGTGTGTCATGGTTGCTTGATTGTGTTCTACTGTTTCCATTCTATGGCCCTGTTGTACTAGGTCATGTTTGATCTCTGCTAGTTCCTTGCAGATGGGTTTCAACGATTTGGACAGAATTCTCTTTATAAATGAGCGGGTTACCGTGTTGTCTCTCATGTCCCCTCCAATATCCAAATCACTTTCTAGAAGAGAGTCTGAGTCCTCCTCTTGATGTGGGTCATTGCGTTTAGAGGACTTGTCAAGGTCTGGCATTCCTGCTTGTTTTTTCAAGAATTTGTCCACGTCTGCTTATGTGACTATTTTGGTTGGATTAGAAGACATTCAAGGTGTTTTAACTCCTGATTTCCCCATGTTTAATGTTTGTGTGATAGGATTTGTTAGAAAAAAAAAAAGAGAGCTACGATTGAATCTCCTTTTGCCTACATGTGGAGACTTTTAATTGGATCGGGTCATTGTCTGTTCAGGGTTTGTTAGTTGAGTTGACACTGTTTAGCTCTTTCTTTAGTGATGGATGTCAGGTTTTTCTTTGGCCACTAGATGTCAGTAAAGCTCTGTCTCCGATATTGGTTGTTGCAGCTATAAGAATCTTGTTATTTTCTGTACTAAGGCAGAAGTTATTTATAATGGCCTATGGTGTTTGTAAAGAGTGCGATCCTGTATACTGAGATAGGCTGAAGGGGCTATCTTTGTCTCTGTTTTTTTTGTTTACTCTCCCCTTCCAAATGCACTTAGTGCTCTGTCCCAATTACACTCTCTGAGACACCAGTGCCTCCCTCTCAATAGAAATGTTGTTTACGGGTGAATTGGGGGTATTTGTGAGAGTGAAAGCCGGGGGGAGGGGTGCAACGGCAGTGGTGGGGCACCGAAGATTCCTACGGCCGCAGGTGAACCTCTGAACAGTACCCCAAAGGACTCTTTTGCCTCCTTCCTCTTATTGTCCTTAGGCATTCACTGGGGGGGGGCGACTTCTCCTGTATGTAGGGCCGGCCAGCACCGGTCCCCCTGGTGACCCCTGCGTAACGCAGAGCCGGGGGGGAGGGGGGTTACACGTGGAACGGCAGTGCGGCGCTAATGCCTTCAATGTACCAGGCACCAGTCCGAACCACAGGCATCACAAGATGGCGGTGCCCAATGACACCGCGTCTCCTCTCCCAACCGCACGCTGGTGGGCGCCGTATGAGCGGGCCACTCCCAGCGAAACTCCGCTTGAGGGAACTGGCTTCTCCGGATCGGTAGTGCTGGTGGGGCCGGTGTGGGTTGGTAGCGCGGTATGGCCGGGGGAGGGGGGGGGATGAGAGCGACACGGGCTGACCGTAGGTCGCGGCACAAGAGGCAGCTCGTGGCTCCGATTGCCTCTGCTCACCTCACTCCTCCTCACGCTCCCCACGGCCACAAGACAATCCTCGTCGGGCTGTGTCCGCAGCGATGGGCGATGCGGCAGCGTCTCCCCTCAGCGGTCTCAGGAGCTGCCCGGGTGAGTACAGGCTTTAAGTCCACAGGTAGGCCTCAGTAGGGTTCCAGGCCTACATACAGGTAGCAAGGCTCCGGTGCTTCCTTAGGAAAGACAGTCCACATAAGAGGGTGCCTAGACCACGCTGTCCCTCTCCCGGGTCTTCCAGGTGTAGATTAATAGGTTAATCCTGCTTATTTGCAAAGATGTTGGAGGATTACTTGAGGAGCTCTAAACCGTGCGACCTGCTCCTTCCCCTGCTAGCCACACCCCCCCATTACACTGTTCTTATCTATGGTCATACTGCGCAGCCCAATCCCACTGTTCTTATCTATGGCCATACTGAGCAGCCCCATCCTACTACTCTTATACACGGCCATACTGAGCAGCCCCATCACACTGTTCTTATCTACGGCCATACTGAGTTGCCCCATCCCACTGTTCTTATCTACGGCCATACTGAGCAGCCCCATCCCACTGTTCTTCTCTATGGCCATACTGAGCAGCCCCATCCCACTGTTCTTCTCTATGGCCATACTGAGCAGCCCCATCCCACTGTTCTTATATATGGCCATACTGAACAGCCCCATTACACTGTTCTTCTCTATGACCATACTGAGCAGCCCCATTACACTGTTCTTATCTATGGTCATACTGCGCAGCCCAATCCCACTGTTCTTATCTATGGCCATACTGAGCAGCCCCATCCTACTACTCTTATACACGGCCATACTGAGCAGCCCCATCACACTGTTCTTATCTATGGCCATACTGAGTTGCCCCATCCCACTGTTCTTATCTACGGCCATACTGAGCAGCCCCATCCCACTGTTCTTCTCTATGGCCATACTGAGCAGCCCCATCCCACTGTTCTTCTCTATGGCCATACTGAGCAGCCCCATCCCACTGTTCTTATATATGGCCATACTGAACAGCCCCATTACACTGTTCTTCTCTATGACCATACTGAGCAGCCCCATCCCACTGTTCTTATCTACGGCCATACTGAACAGCCCCATTACACTGTTCTTATCTACGGCCATACTGAGTTGCCCCATCCCACTGTTCTTATCTACGGCCATACTGAGCAGCCCCATCCCACTGTTCTTCTCTATGGCCATACTGAGCAGCCCCATCCCACTGTTCTTCTCTATGGCCATACTGAGCAGCCCCATCCCACTGTTCTTATATATGGCCATACTGAACAGCCCCATTACACTGTTCTTCTCTATGACCATACTGAGCAGCCCCATCCCACTGTTCTTATCTACGGCCATACTGAACAGCCCCATTACACTGTTCTTATCTACAGCCATACTGAGCAGCCCCAACCATCCCACTGTTCTTATCTACGGCCATACTGAGCAGCCGCAACCATCCCACTGTTCTTATCTACGGCCATACTGATCAGCCCCATCCCACTGTTCTTATCTATGGCCATACTGAGCAGCCCCATACCACTGTTCTTATCTACGGCCATACTGAGCAGTCCCATTACACTGTTCTTATCTATGGCCATACTGAGCAGCCCCATCCCACTGTTCTTATCTATGTCCATACTGAGCAGCCCCATCCTACTGCTTTTATACATGACCATACTAAGCAGCCCCATCCTACTGTTCTTATCTACGGCCATACTGAGTTGCCCCATCCCACTGTTCTTATCTATGGCCATACTGAGCAGCCCAATCCCACTGTTCTTATCTATGGCCATACTGAGCAGTCCCATCCTACTGCTCTTATACACGGCCATACTGAGCAGCCCCATCCTACTGCTCTTATGCTCGGCCATACTGAGCAGCCCCATCACACTGTTCTTATCTATGGCCATACTGAGTTGCCCCATCCCACTGTTCTTATCTACGGTGATACTGAGCAGCCCCATCCCACTGTTCTTATCTACGGCCATACTGAGCAGCCCCATCCCACTGTTTTTATCTATGGCCATACTGAGCAGCCCCATCCCACTGTTCTTATCTATGGCCATACTGAGCAGCCCCATTCCACTGTTCTTATCTACAGCCATACTGAGCAGCCCCATCCCACTGCTCTTATCTATGGCCATACTGAGCAGCCCCAACCATCCCACTGTTCTTATCTACGGACATACTGAGCAGCCCCATCCCACTGTTCTTATCAATGGCCACTGAGCAGCCCCATACTACTGTTCTTATCTACAGCCATACTGAGCAGCCCCATCCCACTGTTCTTATCTACAGTCATACTGAGCAGCCCCATCCCACTGTTCTTATCTACTGCCATACTGAGCAGCCCCAACCATCCCACTATTCTTATCTATGGCCATACTGAGCAGCCCCATCCCACTGTTCTTATCTACGGCCATACTGAGCAGCCCCATCCCATTGTTCTTATCTATGACCATACTGAACAGCCCAATTACACTGTTCTTATCTATGGCCATACTGAGCAGCCCCAACCATCCCACTGTTTTTATCTACGGCCATACTGAGCAGCCCCATCGCGCTGTTCTTATCTACAGCCATTACTCAGCATTGGGGAATGGGTGCAGAGAGCTTAGGACCCTTCACGTGAAGGATCCGTCCCTGGGCACCTGCGATCACTACTGCAGGAGGAAGACAACTTCAGTTCTTAAGTAATACAGCCTGTATGACTGTGCACATAGGCAGGATTCATATACTCTGCCCATCACCAGTATAGTGCAGTCAGCAGTAGAGATGAGTGAATTTATTAGCATGGAACTGAATTGTCCTCGAATTTTACAAAAATTCATGTTCTCCAGAATACAGAGTTTTTGCAATTCGCTTTGCACAAATTCAATGGTGTCCAACAAAAAGGTTAAAAAAAATAAATAATAACACAGCTCAACGCTCACAAGTCTTGCTGTCCTTGCAGTCCAGTCTTCCGCCCTACTCCCTTTCCCCTTCCTCTGTCACACGCATCCTGCTTCACTCCATTGATGTCAGAAGCCTGAGTCATCAGCGATGGAAGTTACGGCATGGAGTGAAGAAACCAAAGAAGATGCATGTGACAGGGAAAGGAAAACGAACACAGGGGACCGGACTGTTGGACGGCAGTACAGCTGTATAGGAGCTAGGGAGAACATAAAGTGCAATAGGGTCTTATCAACTATAAAAATTAGATATTACGGTTTTGTCAACTTCGAAACGCATCGATAATAAAAACGCATTTAATACAGTTCTGCGTATCCTGGACCGTTCATCAATTCATCAGCAGCACAGAAATCCACATATTTCCTCCACAATACTCCTATTTGGACAGGAGTACAGGCGAGTACAGAGGAGAGACCCGAGAGCATAATAATAATGAGCATTCAATTCGTAGAGAAAAACTTACTCTGCAAATCAAATTTCCCAGCAAAATCCGCACAATTTGCTGATTTTGAATCATTGTAGATTCGATCATTTCTAGTCAGTGATTTTAAGAACGAAAATGAATCCCTTACTGTTGATTGCCCCATTTTATAGTACCTTGTAGACTCCCCTAGAAGAAATTTTCTATAAAATCGTTAAAACAATGTTTTTCCACTGCATTTATTTCCTGCAGCTGCCTGCCCGAAAATTAGTAGTTGCAATATGCTCTGATTATTGCGGGTTTTTTATGCAGTTTTGAAGCACCTTTTTTTATATAATTTTTAGTACAGAACAGCTTGGATTCTGCACTCAAAAACGCACTAAACATACCAAAAATGCACAATTTAATAGTGTCTTTAAATGCGCAGTGTGCCATGAGTTATCATGAAATCACACCCACGTTGCTTCAACTATTAAACGCAATGGATTTTCTGTACAAAAAAGAACATGGCAGAAAAAGCATAGTGTTCATGTTACATGGGAAGTTCCTAAGCTGACTATTTGGTGTAATTTTCATGCAGCAGATTTTCTGTGCCTGTTGGATAATTTAGGAAACTTGCATTTTTTAATTGTGTTTTTAGTAAGTTTTTTTTACATCTGTTTTATAGTGTTTTTTCAGCTGCTGTTTTTGTCTCTTTTTGGTCAAGTTTTATATAAAAACTACTTTGTTTTGGAAGCTCCATGGTGTTTGGCTTAGATAAAACTTTATTGATAAAGTCATGTGTGATTTCCCTGCAGAAACGCACAAAATACACATATGTATGTTTTTAACTGTGTATTTTATGCTTCTTCTTCAAGTCTATGGGGAAATAAAGTGCATATTTACCACCAGAGAAATTGACATGTTGAGGATTAGAAAAAAGCACCACAGTCAATTTACAGCTTGCTAGAGTTGCCCATGAAAAAAACGCACCAAATACTCATCGTAGGAACTTAATAGTTTCATGGCGGCATTATAACACACATTGTGCTAGTGATTGAAACATTTCCTGGAACTTTAGATTGTTTTGCAACTTTCTTGTGTTTGGCCAAGTGCCCGGATATAAACTAATGATGACGATTCTGTATAAACATCCTTGTAACGTCTCATTGCAGAACGTGTGTATGGCGGCACACAAAGTCTTCACACTGGTACACTGGTATGAGCCTGGATTCTCTGTATGGCCCTGTACAATAGATATATTCTCCATAAGCGAGGAGACCTCATCTACCGTGTCCATATCCTCATATATAATTAGGGGCATGCTGGCAAAATGTAGCCTGCGGGACAATCATAAAGCAGTTGCACAAGAGTTGTGGCGGCCCATCTTTAGCCTGCTAATCTCTGTCCGCTTCATTAAAGCAGCAGATGTAAAAGGCTTTAAAAATAACAGTCACAAATCCAGTCCTGATAGTGTCTATATCACATAATACACCGCTCTTCAATTTAACATTCATAACCTGAAGATAATGAAGTTCCAGGGAAAGGAGGAGAACCACTGGCTACTATGCATAAAATATACTTTGAGTTTATTGAATAATTGAAAAATCCAAACAACGAAAGAGTGCCTCAAGAGGGACAAGCATATGCCTGCAATGATGCTTATGTGGCACCCCAGGGGTCTGTTTGCCACAGTGGCATTGCCTCCCTCACAGGGGGTGATGCTGTGAGAGTGTGAACTGTGATAGCAGCAGGAGAGCATTAGGACACTGTGAGTTTTGCCTGGCTGAGCTCAGAGCAGGGGCAGATCAGGAGACCCTGTGTGTTCTGAGGGTGTCTGCTGTGTGAGACGCTGGACAGGGTGTCTGAGGAGAACTGCGAGGACTGAACTGCAACAAGACTCTCTCTCTACAAGCTTTCCTGTGGGGGTTGATAACCCCTGGCCCTGGAGAAGCTGTGTCCCTGCTTAAGAACGAGTGCTGAGCTGGGGAAAGCTGTGTGGATCTTTGGAGTTTTGTGGAAGTCCATGCTGAGTGACTAGAGACTTTGTGCTGAGGGAGCCAAGTGTCGAGCGAGAGGGAAAGAGACTGAGGATATCATCTCTGTGACGGAGCGCGTGGTCGGTGGTCTGGAAAACAGTGAGTGACTGCGAGAGGAGAGAAGGGGTCTGGTGCCATTCACATTGAGAGGATACTGACAAGCCTTGTGAAGAGTTCTTCCCAGACCTTAACCTGAGGCTACAGGACTAAAGTCCCCGGCATGTGGGCTCGGCATCGGCCGACAAGATAAGGAACCTTTGCTGTTTTTGTGAACGTTGCTTTTTATTTGGCGCCAAAGTTTTCCCAGGACTAGCTTCAGCCACCGCGATTCACAGGCCTGTGATAGACCACATCTGAGGTTAATGGTACCATAACTTTAAGATACCTGGGTATCCCTATACTAGGGGAATAAGAGCAATTGTTATAGTTTCATGCATTGTTTTGTTAATAGTGGTAGGATTGCACTCAGTGTGCCATCTCAGGGGTCCCTATAGAACACCCTCACTAGATCGACACAGTGTTTAGGTAAAATTGTTCCAGATCTTTAGAATAATTCACATAAACTGGAAACCTTGAGATTGGCACATTGATTTCAGCTTTTGCTGATTGTGTGTATTTAGTAGAGACAGTGTCCCAGGTAGAACCTGAGACTGATTCATCAATACTGAATTTTAGTCTATTCCCTGTTTTAGTAAAGAAAGTGTTCTTTATTTCTATCTCTGTCTCAGTTTGTGACTCACTGGATCCCTCTTCGACCTCCGGTCATTACAATGCCATGTCTAGAAGCAAGGAGGAGTCCCCTAATCAGGTATACCAGCACACAACACTTTCATGGCTCCAGACCAGAAAGGGGAGCTCCTCCCCTTCAAACTGGAATCCGGAGGCGGGGTTAGTAAGAGTGAGTTGAGAGGAGTTGAAGACAGGACAGCGACGAGGGAGGACCTGGGGAAAGGAGCTGTGTACGAGCAGGAAAGAGAGAGAGGAGACAAGCGCAGAAGAACCGGACACCGGAGTCTGAGGTTGTGGGGCACTGAAGGCCCAGCAGCAGAAACCGGAGGGCAGGAGACTGCAGGTCTCCTGGCTGCACCAGACGCCTGGCGACACAGCACCATAAGGCCCAGCACCGTCACGTGGGACCGACACATAAGGAAGGCCCGAGCGGCCTGCCATACGGGAGAGGAACAGACATTTTACTCAGGGACGAGGGATTCAGCATAGCTACAAGCAACAGGGCCAAAGAGATTAGCACAGAGGGAAGGCCTACAACTTCACCTGGCGAGGTGGAACCCCAACTTGCTCCCAGGCCGCCCGGACCTCTACTACCAGCTAGTAGCCGTGCCCCGGTCTGCTTAACAACCGCAAGTAAAGATGAGAGGAAACCGCCATTAAGTTGTGGAATGGTCATTATCTGCGCCATCACCTGCACTACACCGCAGCAGCAACATCTACCTCATAGCATCACTATTAGTGTTGAGCCACCCCCGTAGTGTTTGAGTTCGGTTCGGTTCGTCGAACACCCGTATGTTCGCCGAACTGTTCGTTGAACTGTTCGTCGAACACCTTTGAACACCAATGGCAGGCAAACAAAAACACATAGAAACACATAGAAAACACCTTCAAAGGTGTCCAAAAGCTGACAAACTGCTCAGAAGACACAACTAACACATGGAAAAGTGACAAGTACATATAGTCATGCAAAAAGAAAAGAGGTGGAGGAGTAAAAGGAGGGGGAGACACAGATATAGGCATGTCATGCCCTTCTAAAACCAAAAAAGTGTGAAGCCGACACGGCCAGTCCGTTCCTGCCCGTGCGACCTCCGTGTCGCCGGGTTTGTGCCAGAGCCGCGGTGGACCCTGACGGCCAGCCCCCCTCTCCCAATACTGGTGCCTGTCCGCTGGTGGGTCGAGTGAGCTCCCCTGTGGTGGAGGCAGGTCTAATCTTTTTAATTTAAATTGTCTCTCTAATTTGAATGAGTACTCTTTAAATACTTTTACAAGGATCTATTGAAGGGCAAGTCTCATGCCAGCAGCCATGGTAATTCCAGCTCCAGTAGCGTCCACTAAAGCTGCTGCAGTTAAAAAGCTTTTATAAGGATCTAGCTTGGCGGTCCACTGCAAGGCATCCTACTGCCAGTCCCAGCCCCTATGCCTTGGGGTGCCTCCCCGATGCTCTTCACTGAGTGTCCCGGGGGCCCGAACCATTTTCTTTGAAAAAATTAAGTGTCCAAACTACAGGTGGTGTAGCTTGCTTAACAGCTGGGATAATCCGCTAACTAGCAGACACTGCTACTAGGCACAAAGTATTTCCTGGGCTAGATGCAGTTAAAAAATTGTAATTAGATACTCTCGTTGGATGCTGAGAAAGCATTCCATAGAGTCTCCTGGCACGCCATATATTATTCTCTTAAAAAGCTTGGGGTAGGGGTCTAGGGGACCATTTTATAGGCAAAATCACGGCCCTGTATCGCAATACGTCACCTAGGCTGAAGATAAATGGAACATTTTCATCACCTTTCATAATCACCAATGGTACAAGGCAGGGATGTCCTCTGTCCCCTCTCTTATACATCCTAGTGATGGAGCACCTGCTCTCATCAATTCGCCATAACCCCAATATTAGGTGGATTGAGGTGGGAGGCACCGAGTACAAGTGCTCTCTATTTGCTGATGATGTCCTAGTATATATCACTCAATCACATATATCCATCCCTGCTGTTATGGCTGAAATAGATCACTTTGTTACATGGTCAAATTTTAAAATCAATGCAGCGAAGTCTGAGGCCTTCGATGTCTCCCTCCCCAAATCCATACAGGATTCCATCCAGTCCAACTTTCCCTTTGCCTGGCCCTCACAGAGTATCAAATACTTAGGAATTCGTATTCATAGAGACCTCTCCCGTCTATGTTATCTTAATTTTGGGCCCTTTATTGAACAACTCCATACAGACCACGGTTGGCAAGTTAGAACTGTAAGATTCACTACGTGAACCACTGGTGTTTTGTGGAAAAGCACATGTGCACTGTGTTCCAAATTATTATGCAAAAAGTGTTTAGGAGTGATAAGGGAAGAATTTGTTTGTTTGTCAGTTAAACTCATTGATGGTGATGTGTGTCAGGGCTCTTTATATCACTGTAAGCAATTGCAGACACCGGTGCTAATTAGTTTGGCAGGTGTGTCCAATGAAAGGCAAGACTACTTAAGAAGGCTGTCCCACATTATTAAGCAGCCTACATTTTCTGCCAAAATGGGAAAGAAAAAGGATGTGTCGGCTTCTGAGAAGCAACAAATTGTGGAGTGTTTAGGTCAAGGCATGACTACAATCAACATTGCCAAGACACTTCATCCTGATCATCGCACAATCAAGAAGTATGTAGCTGATTCACAGTACACACATGTGCCTGTTGATAAGGGAAAATTGAGGACTCTTTCCTACAGGCAATTACGTCAGGTTAAAAGAGCAGCGGCAAAAAAGCCTTGTCATAGCAGCAGACAAGTTTTTGAAGCTGCTGGTGCCTGCATCGTCCCCCGAACAACAAGATGCAGAGTCCTTCAGAGGTTTGCAGCTGTGCGTAAGCCATCCTGTCGACCTCCTCTATCCACTGCACACAAGCAGAAACTGCTCCAGTGGGCCAAACAATATATGAAGACTGACTTCAAAACTGTTTTGGTCACCGATGAGTGCTGTGCAACGCTCGATGGTCCAGATGGATGGAGTGGAGGATGGCTGGTTGATGGACATCCCATGCAAACACGGCTACGGCGCCAACAAGGAGGAGCTGGAGTAATGTTTTGGGCTGGAATCATGGGGAGAGAGATTGTCGGCCCCTTTAGGATCCCTGAAGGGGTAAAGATGAACTCCATAATGTATGTGGAGTTTCTCAAACAGCACTTCCTGCCATGGTTCAAGAAGAAGAACCGTGTATTCCGCAGCAAGATCATTTTCATGCATGATAATGCACCGTCTCATGCTGCACATAACACATCTGCATCTCTGGCTGATATGGGCATAAAAGGGGACAAACTTATGGTGTGACCCCCATGCTCCCCTGACCTCAACCCCATTAAGAACCTCTGGAGCATCATCAAAAGGAGTGTCTATGATGGCGGGAGGCAGTTCACATCTAAGCAACAGCTCTGGGAGGGTATTCTGTCCTCATGCAAAACAATTGAAGCAGAAACCATCCAAAACCTGACAAATTCAATGGACGAGAGAGTTCAGAAGCTCCTTTCGAACAAGGGGTCCTATGTGCAAATGTAACATCACCTGGAATAAAGTTTTGAGTTGAAAACTGTTTGATTTCAGTTTCTAATAACCTGCTAATGCTTATAATTTCAAAAATGACCAATTTTTTGTTCTTTATTAAAATGAAAAGGTTGATGGAAGAGTGTGGGGGATCTAAGAGTGTGGCAACCCAGTAGTCAGGATTACTTCGAATTCTGACAATCTGAGGGTCATGTTGCAGGTAGTGCAGCATGAAGGCACTCATGTGTCTTGCGCATCTAGGAGCCCCAAAATTATTTTCCGGGCTAGATGCAGCTAAAAATTATTATTAATTTGAAAGCTGGTGGAGCTTAGTATAGATGGCCTAATAGAATCAGTACTGCACACTGCTACAAAGCCCAAATTATTTTCCAGCCAAGATACATTATAATGATTAGTAATTTGAAAGCTTAAAACGGTTGGTGAGGTGATTTTAACAAATCATCAAGCTTTTACTCTCCCCAGGATGACACAGGGGTAGAAAAGTCGTTTCGGATCCATGATTTGTTCATCTTTATGAACGTGAGTCGGTCTACTTTATCAGTGGAGAGCCGCGTGCGCTTATCTGTCAGCACACCACCAGCAGCGCTGAACACACGTTCAGACAGAACGCTGGCTGCGGGGCATGACAAGATCTCCAAGGCGTAAGTGGCGAGCTCCGGACATTTATCCAGATTGGAAGCCCAAAAAGAGCAAGGGTCCAGTGACACAGTCATGGCTTCAATGTTTACTTGGAGATACTCTTGTACCATCGTCTCTAGGCGTTGACTATGTGTCAGACTTCTTGTCTCCTGTGGCCTTGCAGTTTTGAGTGCTGAACACTCGACGGTCCCACGGTTGGCAAGTTGGAACTGTGAGATTGACTACGTGCTCCACTGGTGTTTTGGGGAAAAGCATATGTAAGATTCTGCAACAGTCTCTGCTGATACTCCTGCCTGCGTGCATCCCTTTCTATGGCAGGAATAATTTCTGCAAATTTACTTTTGTACCGGGAATCTAACAGTGTGGCAACCCAGTAGTCAGGATTATTTCTAATTCTCACAATTCGAGGGTCATGTTGCAGGTAGTGCAGCAAGAAGGCACTCATGTGTCTTGCGCATCCAGGAGCACCAAGTCCCTGTTGTGTTGGTGGCGAGGTAACAATCATGCTTCCTTCCTCTGCCCTCTCCCCCCAACCTCGCACAACAGAAATGTGATCAAGGTCTCCCTCATCTGATGAGTTTTCCATCAGTTCGTCCTCCACTTCTTCCTGGGCTCCTGCACCTTCCTCACTAGTTTGGCTGCTACCATGCGCCCTGGTAAAACCATCTCCCCCAGCCTCACATGCCTGCCGCTTTGGTGCTGCCGACCGTCTGGATCTTGCAGATATTAGCCCTTCCACATACAACTCCTCCTCCTCTACTTCCTCCACCTCCTCTTGTGCCACCACCTGACTCCGGATTCTGTTTAACATGTGCTCCAGCATGTAAAGCACCGGAATAGTCAAGCTGATAATGGCATCGTCAGCACTAAACATCTTCGTCGCCATTTCAAAACTGTGCAGAAGGGTGCATAGGTCCCTGATCTGAGACCACTCCTCCAGCGTGATTTGCCCCACCTCTGGATCTCGTTGGCCCAGGCTATACGTCACAACGTATTGCACCAGGGCTTGTCGGTGCTGCCACAGTCGCTGCAACATGTGCAGAGTTGAATTCCACCGGGTAGGCACATCGCATTTTAGCCGGTGAAGTGGCAGGCCCAACGACTTCTGTAGAGATGTAAGTCGCTGAGCTGCGGGATGCGAACGGCGGAAGTGAACACACAGCGACCGTGCCCTCTGCAGAAGGCCATCTAGTCCAGGATAGTGGACTAAAAATTGCTGGACAACCAGGTTCAACACGTGAGCCATACAAGGCACGTGTGTGACATTGCCCCGGCGAAGGGCCGCACCCAGGTTTGCAGCATTGTCGCACACGGCCTTCCCTGGTTTCAGGTCCAGTGGAGGCAACCATTCATGAAATTGGTTCTCCAGAGCTGACCACAACTCCTCAGCTGTGTGACTCACATTTCCCAGACATTTCAAAGTAAA
Organism: Phyllobates terribilis; assembly: GCF_046119375.1. Lineage (NCBI taxonomy): Eukaryota > Metazoa > Chordata > Amphibia > Anura > Dendrobatidae > Phyllobates > Phyllobates terribilis. Next base: position 371,913,538 of record NW_027362765.1, on the reverse strand, counting down.
AACCGCCTGATGACGTTGAGCCCTACTGCCAGCATAGTAAGGAGGTGTGCAGGATCCCTTCTGCGCAGTTAGAAAGCTTGTGGCATGACCAGACAGGCTTTGGGTGCAGGTGGAGGACCGAGAGGAGGTTGAGGAGGCAGAAGCAGTGGAGGAACTTTGAGATAAAGAGGATTGACGCACAACTCGTGGGGATGGCAAGACTTGGACAGCAGCCCCTTGTCCTGCTGTCACCATAGTTACCCAGTGCCCAGTCAGCGACATGTAACGCCCCTGTCCATGCCTACTCGTCCAAGTGTCTGTGGTGAAATGCACCCTGTCACACACAGAGTTTCTCAAAGAAGCGGTGATGTTGTGTGCGACATGCTGGTGGAGCGCAGGCACACCTTTCTTTGAGAAGTAGTGCCGACTGGGCATCTGGTACTGGGGCACTGCGACGGACATAAGGTCTCGAAAATCCTCTGTGTCCACCAGGCGGAAAGGCAGCATTTCTGTAGCCAAGAGCTTGCAGATGGTGAAATTCAACTTCTTAGCTTTCTTATGGCTAGGAGGAAATGGTCTTTTACTTGTCCACATCTGAGGGACCGAGGGCTGGCTATTGTGCTTAGACGTGGTTGATAAGGGTGTCCCCGGCAAACTGCCGGTCTGTGAGGAAGATGCAGGCAGACATGTTAGGTTACTTTGATCCAAAGGTGGTGCTATCGATGTCGGACAGCGCTCAACACCAGCTGGTGTTTCCACCTCCAAAGAAAATGATGACCTGCCAATCACGCTGGCTGTTGCGGGTAAAGAGGTGGCAGGTCTGTGTCCCAAAACAGGTGTGACTGCTGTCCCCCCAGTCACAGAGGATGAAGAGGCCGCGGATGCACAAGATGTGGCAGACGGTGGTTGGCCCGGCCGGCTAGGCCGCATTGTAGCACAGTGAGCTTCCCACTGCAACTTATGCTTCATGTCCATGTGCCGGTTCATGCATGAAGTACTCAAACTATGTATTTTTTGGCCTCTACTTATTTTTTGCTGACAAATGTTACAGAAAACACGAGTTGGGTCATCTTTATCGATCTGAAAAAATTCCCAGGCTATGCAAGGCTTAGCACCCATGCGACCTGAAGAGCCACCACGACTTGTGGTCAGAGGAAGAGTTGTGTTTGAGGATGCAGTTGTTGACGTACTTCCAGTACTACGTCTCTGTCCAGGAAGGCGCAACCTGACCTCATCGTCACTAGCATCCTCCTCCACCTCCTCTGCTGACCTCATCTCTTGGCTGACTGTGGGTTGACAGTAAGTGGGATCTCCAACATCGTCATCATCACCCTGTGTGTTATCACACCCGTCATCCTCAGAGCCAACCTCTTCCTGCCCTGACAAAAAACTAAGGAGTTACAGTTTGGGAACGAGGGTCTACATTATGGTCAGAACCTTCTGCGTCTGGTCCTGGGTCCGACTCATAAAGATTCTGGGCATCAGTGCAGATCATTTCCTCGTCTGGATTCACAGAAGCGCTGGAGTCGACCTCTGATTCCCAGGCTATAGTATGAGTAAACAGCTCTGCAGACTCAACTATCTGTTCTACCTCATACTCAGACGGGCAGCTGGAGACTTGGGAGCTGTGAGGAAGCAAGTGCGATTAGGGTGACACCTCTGAGGACTGGAGTATTTGTGATGTTGAAGTTGAGGTGGAGGAGAACCCACTTAAAGGAGCACTTGAAATCCGTTGAAGCACCTGCTGTTTTTGTGCCTCATCTGGAATTTGTAGTGATTGGCGTGGCCGTAAGAAAGGGATCTTATTACATTAAAAGAAGTAGACATTTTAGTTTGGCTGGAAGATGGTCTTTCTTCTGCAGATGTTACTGTTGCTTTAACACCTAACCCACGGACACAACCTTTTTTCCCCTTCCTAACACGCCTATTCCCCTTTCCACCAGCAGCAGGCCTTTTTCCACTCATTTTGGTGGTTAACTAATTCACAACTCTGGAGTTGTTTGCACAAAAAACAATGGATGGGAACCGAGCAGAGCTGAGTGGCCAAACTGTGGTATTAGCCCAAAAGTATTGGCTGGGTTAGATGCAGAAAAAAATTAGATTGAATTTGCAACCTGATGGAGGTTAGTATAGATGGACTAATAGAACAAGTCCCACACACTGCTAGAAGCCGAAATATTTTTTCAGAGCTAGATGCAGAAAAAAATTATATTGAATTTGCAACCTGATGGAGGTTAGTATAGGTGGACTAATAGAACAAGTCCCACACACTGCTAGAAGTCAAAATATTTTTTCAGAGCTAGATGCAGAAAACAATTAGATTGAATTTGCAACCTGGTGGAGGTTAGTATAGATGGACTAATAGAACAAGTCCCACACACTGCTACAAGCTGAACAATTTTTTCAGAGCTAGATGCAGAAAAAAAATTAGATTGAATTTGCAACCTGGTGGAGGTCAGTATAGATGGACTAATAGACCAAGTCCCACACACTGCTAGAAGCCAAAATATTTTTTCAGAGCTAGATGCAGAAAAAAATTATATTCAATTTGCAACCTGGTGGAGGTTAGTATAGATGAACTAATAGAATGATGCTATGCCCAAAAAGTTTACCTTGGCTAGGTGCAGTAAAAAAAATTGTATGCTATGCACAGGTGGTGTAGCTTACAACACAGATAGGCTACTCCACTGACTAACACACTCTGCAATAGGCCAAAAAGGATTTGCTTTGCTAGATTTAGCCAAATGCTGTGAAAAAAAACTTGCACAGCACTGGCACAGACCTGCCTGGCAAAAACTGATAGGAACTGATGTAACCTAGCCCTCAAAAGGACTGCAATTATAATTAGTCTTTACTCCCAACCTATCTATTTAAGAGCACAGACCAGCCTGATAAAAGTTGTAGGAAATGATGTAACCTAGTCCTTAAAAGGACTGCAATGACAACTATTCCCTACTCTCAAGCTATCTGTAGATTTATGCGAAAATTGGCTTGAAATTAACAAAGTATAGCGCACACATCAACAGCGGTGCCGTCTAACACACAGCTGCAGCAGTGAGAAAATGGTGGCGACGGGGAAAATGGCTTGGTCTTATAGGGCAAGGACATGTGACATACACTGCCAATGACACATGCCCTTGCTTGTGTGAAAAAAAGCACTTCGCTCCGTGTGTGCGCTGCTGATAGGCTGACAGATTGCACCTGCCCACTGTAAATGTGGGAAAGAGAAAAAAAAATGGAGATCTTCATTATTCCTGCAGAGATCCATCCCCTGCCCCTCCCCCCGCCCCGCTGTACACTCAAACTGCGTATTAACATTCATTTTCAGCATTACTGAGAAAAAATCCAGTTATGATTTTGGTGCACGAACAGTTATCGAACATAACCTCGAACAGCCGAATTTTTTTCAAATCGTTCGTGTTCGCCGAACGGCTCGAACACCGCCCAAAACAGCTCGAATTTGAAATTGGCGAACAGTTCGCGTCGAACACCGCTCATCTCTAATCACTATATCCTGCCCTGGAGCTAAGCTCTGCCTGTGGAGAGCTGAACCAACTCTGCTGCGTCACTACCAACTCCAGAGCATCTGTGCCACAGCGGCGGCTCCATATATCCGGATACCACAGATGGCATCACGAAATTATCTCTATAAAAACTTCATTCCCCTTTTACTTTTCCCCCTTTTATTAACCGCCCTGGGTCATGGACCGGGTCACTGCCACTGTGACATCCCCCAGCATCGACCGGCCCAGCTACCGAATACCCCACGGCCCAGGGGGCACGTCACTTACAAAGTTTTAGACTAATACTCATGGAATCTAAGTTTTGTTCTTTGTTTTTTTTTTTAATGACCCTTGGCTCGGTCTTGAGCCATGGTGACTTGAATGATCTGGCGGAAGATCAATCCTGAGCAAGCCTAGACAGGTCCAACAGAGTCTTCTCTGATGTTATTTTGATTGCATTAAGCAGTCGTGTTGCTGGTCTTCTTTGTCTTTATCCTTTTCCGACCATGATGTCCTTCTCCAGTGATTACTCTCTCTGATTTGTTGTGTCCGAAGTAGGCAACTCATTGCTTGGTGATTCTTGATTGAGTGCCATGTCTGTCTTGATTTGTTCCAAAATTGATTTGTTTGTTCTTCTTGTCATCCATGGTATTGATAGCATCCTTCTCCAGTACAACATTTCAAAGGTGCCGATTCTTCTTCTGTCTTGTTTCTTTATCATCCATCTTTCACATCCGAATGTTACCACAGAGAAGACCGAACTATGTACAAGCCGTGTCATAGTCGCCAGTCAAATGTCCCTCGATTTGAAGACCTTGTCCAGTGACTACAGTGTTGATTTGCCCATAGCTATTCTCGCATTGACTTACAGTATCTTTGCTGCATCTTGAGTGATCATCGATCTGAGTAGCTTGAAGTCCTTTACAACTTCCAGTTTGTCGTCGTCGTCCATCTCAAATGAGTCTCGTCATATCTGGCAGTAGTCAATATCTTTGTCTTCTTTCTGTTGAGTAGCAGTCCCATATTCAAGCTTTCCATCTTGACTCTCTGTGTCTGTGTATTTAAGATTCTTGATGATTCAGCCAGCAATTTTGATTCTTTCTTCTTTTTCGGCAAGTCCAGCCTTCCTGAAAATAGCTTCTGTGTATAAACTGAAGAGAAATGGTGACAGGATGCAGCCTTGTCTGATGCCTCTCTCTACTTTGAACCTGTCACGCAAGGTGTGGGAAAGACTAAGTGCAACACGAAGGGAAGAGGGGGAGGAAACCCAAACACTAGGGAAAGGGGGAGTGGAGACCCTTAGGCAGATCTAATAATACCGTTCCTACCCTACTGTCCCTATATTGGTTCCACACCAATTGCCGAGAAGGACCCTAAACCCTATATACCCTAGAGCTTGGCCCTAGATAGGGAGGGGTGAGCACTGGTGAGGCCCCACTACAAATTGCAGACAACAAGGTAGACAAACAAAGGGGATTAACTTAGCTTGAGTAGACACCAGAGGAGTAACGCTAACTGTCCTCCAATGGCACCAGAGAAGAAGCCAGTCAAAAGCTAGTTTTCCACGCATGCACAAAGGTAAATAGAAGTATCACCGGCAAGCTCCTGCAGCAAACTGAGAGTTTTTAACTCCCATGCAAGGGTGTGTCAATTAACAGCAGTAGGGAGGTCGTCGCTGGGTCCTAAAGGAAGAAGGATTAAGAAGGCGTCTGCTATGCCAAGTGCAGAGACCTTCTACAGCCAGATTCAGAGAGACTGTCTTTAACACATGACACACCCGTGACAGTACCCCCCCCCCTTCTATGAGTGGCCTCCGGACACTCAGGACCAGGTTTCTCAGGATAAGAGGTGTGGAATGCACAAGCCAACCTTGGAGCATTCACCTTTGATGCTGAAAGCCACATCCTTTCCTTTGGACTATAACCCTTCCATTGCACCAAGTACTGTAGGGAACAATGCTAGAGACGAGAATGTACAATCCTCGAAATCTGAAACTCCTAATTACCATCAATCAAGGTTGGGGGCAGTGCGGTACAGGAGAGGACTCAAGAGGTTCTACATATTTCTTGAGCAGAAACCTGTGAAAGACATTGTGCATATTAAGGGCCTAAGGTAGCTTAAGACGAAATGATGCTGGGTTAATGACGGCGGTTATTTTATAGGGACCAATAAATCTAGGTCCCAGCTTCCAGGAGGCATTCAACTTCATATTCCTGGTAGACAACCACACAAAGTCAGTCAAACTCAGGTTCGGACCTGGCGAGCCTTTCCTGTCAGCCATACATTTGTACCTGTCTCCCATGATTTTCAAATTACTCAGAACCCCCCGCCGGAGAGCAACGAAGCAAAACGTTCCTCCTCCCGAACTCCTGAAACCCCTCCCCCACTAAAAGTACCAAACTGTGGATGGAAATCATATGCACCAAAGATCGATGAACTGCCTGTAGATTCTTGGCGATGATTATTAATAGAAAATTCTGCCAGCGGTAAGTAAGATGCCCAATCCTCATGGTTCTCGGAGACAAAACACATGAGGTAGGTCTCCAAATTCTGATTAATGCGCTCGGTCTTGCCATTTAACTAAGGATGGAAGGCAGAGGAAAAGGACAGCTCACACCCAGTCGAGAACAGAACGCTCTCCAGAACTTGAAAACAAACTGGGTCCCCCGATCTGACACCACATTGGAGGGATCCCCATGAAGCTTCACAATCTCATTTATAAACACCTGAGCAAGAGTCTTGGCATTCGGAAGTAGCGGTAATGCGACGAAGTGAACCATTTTACTGAACCTATCTACAACCACCACAACCACAGTTTTGCCTGCAGATACCGGTAGTCAGTAATAAAATCCATGGACAAGTGCGTCCATGGCCTGCTAGGAATAGGTAACAGAAGAAGAGTACCAGACGGACAAGAATGCGATACTTTAGAACACATGCAAATACTACAAGCAGACACGTGTTCAACCACATCCCGATGCAACCCCGGCCACCAAAAACAAAGAGAAAGGAGGTTTACAGTTGCCTTACCACCTGGATGACCAGCAAGCACAGAGTTGTGATGTACCCTAATTACTTTACTGTGCAGATTAGATGGTACAAATAGCCTCCCTGAAGGGCAGTCCCCTGAGTACAATGCCGAAATGACTACCCCCTTCTGCAAAATCGGGGCAGGGTTCTCATGGTCACCACCACCAGGGAAGCTCCGGGACAAAGCATCAGACTTGACATTTTTGACCCCTGGACAGAAAGTTACAACAAAATTGAACCTAGTAAAAAACAGGGACCATGTAACTTGCCTAGGGTTGAGACGTTTAGCTGATTAAAGATATGACAGGTTCTTATGGTCTGTGATAACAGTAATAGGATGGACAGACCCCTCCAACCAAGGTCGCCATTCTTCGAACGCCAATTTAATCGCCAAAAGCTCCCTATTACCCACGTCATAATTATGCTCAGCCGAAGATAATTTCTTATAAAAGAAAGTGCATGGATGCCATTTACCAGGAGACTGATGTTGAGACAACACAGCCCAAACCCCCACCTCCAACGCATCAACTTCCACAGTAAAGGATTAGGGAACATCGGGTTGACTGAGTATAGGTGCAGTGGCGAAACAAATCTTTAGGGGGGAAAAGGCCTGCAGGGCGGCATGCAACCACTTAGAAAGATCATCCTTGACATGTCAGTGAGGGGGTTTCACAATTACCGAATAATTTTGGATACATTTACGGTAAAAATTAGTAAAGCCCAGAAAATGCTGTAGAGCCTTCAGGTTTTCGGGACGGTCCCAATCAAGGACAGCATGGATCTTCTCCGGATTCATCCAAAAACCTGAAGAGGACAACAGGTACCCCAACAACTGGACCTCCTGGACGGCGAAACCACATTTTTCTAGTTTGGTATATAGTTTGTTATCCCTTAATATCTGAAGCACCTGCTTAACATGCCCCCGATGTGTCTCAAAATCAGGTGAGTAATCCAAAAAATTCCAGATAGACCACCACAAACCTGCCCACCAAATGATGGAAAATATCATTAATGAAATGTTGGAACACCGCAGATGCATTGGTCAAACCGAAAGGCATAACCAGACTCTCGAAATGCCGTTCTAGGGTATTGAACCCTGTTTTCCATTCATCCCCTTCTCTGATTCTAACCATATTATAGGCTCTCCTAAATCTAACTTGGAGAATACCTTAGCTCCCACAACCTGGCTGAACAAATCTGGAATCAGAGGAAGAGGGTATGAATCTTGGATGGTAATTTGATTTGATTCCCATAGATCTAAACAGGGACATAAACCGCAGGGGTGGATTAAGAGTAGCAAGGGCCCCGGGCAGTTTAGAAGGCGCGGGGCCCCCCCCTCACACACCTGATTTATCACGTGACATGTCACATGATCCCCTGTGATAGATCAAGTGATGGTTCACGTGAAATTAATTTGGCACAATATTAATTATAATATTTTTTTTTAGGCTGTGTGCCCACTATGCAATTCCGCTGCAGAAACGCTTAAAAAACACTTGGTAGAAGGTCTGCCATGTTCCCCAATGATAATCCGCATGTGCTGTGCACATGCTGCTGAAATTTCTGCTGCGGATTATCATTACGGAAAAATCCGCAGCATTACCAATTATTTTGCGGAAACGCGGCGTTTTCGCCGCCATTGACTTGCATTAGAACGCATGGAATCCGCATCACTGGATCTGTAGATGTGGAATCCATGCGTTTCAATGTGCGGATGGTACCCGGGTGTGGAGGACAGGAGACTCTCCTCCGGACCCGGGTACCATAGAACCTGTAAAAAAAGAATAAAATAAAAAATAAATATCATACTTACCTTCTGATGGCCCCCGGTGTCTTTATCCGATGCGTCCTGGCTTGCCGAAAGCTCGCGATGGTCTGAAAAGGTCCTGCCGTGACGTCATTTAGTCATGTGACGGGTCACGCGATCGCTGACATCGGCAGGCCATCAGAAGGTAAGTATATATTTTTTATTTTTTACCATTCATTTACGGTCACACTATATAAATCCATGCTGGTTGCATGTATTTATATAGTGTGATCAAGTTGTCAAGCACTTTCCAAGTGATGCTAAAATCGCTTGGAAAGTGCTTGTCAACCCCCATGCAGAAATGCATGTGAAGAACGCTTCACATCCGCATGTCCCTGGCAGGAAAACGCATGTAAAATCCACATGTACAATCCGCATGTAAAATCCGCATGTACAATCCGCATGTAAAATCCGCATGCGTTTTTTCTGCCAGGGAGATGCAGAAACGCTCCAAAAAAGTCCGGAACATTTCTGTATCATGGGCACATAGCCTTACATTAATTGTATGACTCAATATTGAGCACACGTAGCTATCTATACACAGCGGGAGGCTGCACGGTGCCATCTATACACAGCGGGAGGCCGCATGTAGCCATCTATACACAGCAAGAGGCCGCACGTAGCCATCTATACACAGCGGGAGGCCGCACGTAGCCATCTATACACAACGGGAGGCCGCACGTAGCCATCTATACACAGTGGGAGGCCGCACGGCGCCATCTATACACAGCAGGAGGCCGCATGGCGCCATTTATACACAACAGGAGGCAGTACAGCGCCATCTATACACAGCGGGAGGCCGCACGGCGCCATCTATATGTGGCGCCCCAGAGGGTTCAACCGCCACAGGAATGCTGCACTTCTCCAATGGAGTGTGGTGTTCCTCCTCTGAGGTAAGGCCAGTGTGATGGTTGTGACCTAACCTTTTTGCATCCAACACCACATTTCTCCACCAGAGGGAGCTAGTATGCACTAGGTGCTGCTCCCCTGGTTACAGGGAGACTGGGGAACACAAAGTGGTAGGAACCAGTTAGTGGGTGTGGGTGGAGGAACAACTAGTTGGTTACACTTCAAATCTAGTATATAATAGAATGCCATCTTTGATCTTGGTCTTTTTGGTCCTTCTTGTGCAGAGTTATTTCTTTGGCTGTTCTTTTGGTTGCTGTGTGCTGTCATGTACTGTGTGTTAATGTGACCTCCCTCCGGGAGCGCAGATCCTGTGTGGGCCTGCACCGAGAAGGGACACAGCCCTCGTACCCTGGCCTTGGGACGAGAGGTAGGTTGTAGACAAGGAATGTCTCAACCCGGCCAAGGACCAAGATGAAGAAGGCCCGGGAGCTTTAGAGTGTGGCTCCCTAGCAAATGGGTCCCGGGGAGGATGCAGACGGAGCGGAGCACGCCACCTGTCCTCGCCTACCTGATCTATTCAGAGGGATTCCGGCTGCAAGAGGGGTACCAGCCCCCGACACCCGACCTTGTACTCCACGTCCAGGACGGGAAAGCCCGGTTAGGCCCTGAGGATCCCACCAGGCGTCGGATGGAGAGGAATTGCCACCCGAGCCCTACACCTGAGAGGAGCTCAGAGGGAGACCCGGCCTATCTACACACGCACAGACGGGAAAGGGTGAAGTCTGTAGTGCAGGAACACTCTGGTGTAGGGTCGCTACCGAACACTGGACTTCCTCGGAGGTAGTCGGACCCCCGTCCCTGGAGGCCGCAGGACTCCGCGAGGAGCAGGGAGTCGCCTTCCCGCTAACATCTCTGAGTGAGTAAAGCCTTGGAAGTTCACCCCTATGGCCTCCGGACTGCTCATTATGCCCCTACTCCCCGCGCTACTACTACCCCCCTTTATCCTGTTTGCCTGCCCTGAGGCCCTGCTCTGCCTGTGGGGAGCAGTGAGAACCTTGGCCGCCATGACACCGGGCCTCAGCGGACTGCTAGCGGCGCTGGTGGTCCTTCACCAGACACCACAGGTGACGTAGTCGTTAAAAATCAGCCACTCCAATCCGGACTAGCCCACACCATCTCTTTCTAATGTGACGGCCCTGAGCACGGGTCGGGCCCGGGCCACGGCTGCATCCCACCTCTCCATCACAGGGCCCGACGCCAAGTCCTCCAACACCCAGAGTAAAACACGGGCTTTTCCGAGTAGAGGCGTCACATATACACAGCAGGAGGCCGCACGGCGCCATCTATACACAGCGGGAGGCCGCACGGCACCCCCCCCAGAGACAGCAGGAGGCCGCACTGCGCCATCTATACACAGCAGGAGGCCGCACGTAGCCATCTATACACAGCAGGAGGCCGCACGGCGCCATCTATACACAGCAGGAGGCCGCACGGCGCCATCTATACACAGCAGGAGGCCACACGGCGCCATCTATACACAGCAGGAGGCCGCACGGCGCCATCTATACACAGCAGGAGGACGCACGGCGCCATCTATACACGGCAGGGGGCTGCACAGCGCCATCTATACACAGCAGGAGGCCGCACGGCGCCATATATACACATCAGGGGGCCGCACGGCGCTATCTATACACAGCACGAGGCCGCACGGCGCACTGTATACACAGCAGGGGGGCGCACGACGCCATATATGCACAGCATGGGGCCGCATGGCACCATCTATACACCGGGAGGCCGCACGGCGCCATCTATACATAGTAGGAGGCCGCACAGCGCCCCCTCCAGAGACAACAGGGGGCTGCACGGCACCAACTATACTCAGCAGGAGGCCGCACGCAGTCACGCATACACACAAACATATACAGACATATACATACACGCATAAACACATTTGAAACACAAAAATACATGTAAACAGACATCACACAATGATATCTGCCTGCACACACACACACACACACACACACACACATACACACACACACACACACAGACTCACCATCCCCCGGCTCTATACACAGCAGGAGGCTGCACGGCGCCATCTATACACAGCAGGAGGCCGCACGGCGCCATCTATACACAGCAGGAGGCCGCACGGTGCCATCTATAGACAGCAGGGGGCCTCACGGCGCCATCTATGCACGGCAGGGGGCCACACGGCGCCATCTATACAAAGCAGGGGGCCGCACGTAGCCATCTATACACGGTAGATGGCCACACGGCGCCATCTATACACAACAGGAGGCCGCACGGCGCCATCTATACACAGCAGGAGGCCGCACGGCGCCATCTATACACGGTAGATGGCCACACGGCGCCATCTATACACAGCAGGAGGCCGCATATAGCCATCTATACACAGCAGGAGGCCGCACGGCGCCATCTATATACAGCAGGAGGCCGCACGGCACCATCTATACACAGCAGGAGGCCGCACGGCACCATCTATACACAGCAGGGGGCCGCACGCCGCCATCTATACACTGCAGGGGGGCGCACGGCGCCATCTATACACAGCAGGGGGCCGCACGTCGCCATATATACACAGCAGGGGGCCGCACCGCACCATCTATACACAGCAGGAGGCCGCACGGCGCCATCTATACACAGCAGGGGGCCGCATGGCACCATATATGCACAGCAGGGGGCCGCACGGTGACATCTATACACCGGGAAGCTGCACGGCGCCATCTATACATAGTGGGAGGCCGCACAGCGCCCCCCCCAGAAACAGCAGGAGGCCGCACGGCGCCAACTATACTCAGCAGGAGGCCGCACGCAGTCACGCACACACACAAACATATACAGACATATACATACACGCATAAACACATTTGAAACACAAAAATACATGTAAACAGACATCACAGAATGATATCTGCCTGCACACACACACACACACACACACACACATACACACACCCATACACACACAGACTCACCATCCCTCGGCTCCATTCCTCCTGCCTGCTCTGACTTCTCCGTTGCAGCAGTGCAGGCCGGGAGCGCACTGCGTGACATCACAGCTAGGAGACACAGCCACGCACAGGGCCGTGTCTCCCAGCAGTGACGCGGCCGGGCCAGCACAGGAAAGTTAACTGCTGCAGTGCTGGCCCGGCCGATGAAGAAGTAGCGGCCGTGCGCCGCTGCTGGGGGAGCGGTCCGGGGCCCCCCCTCCCACCACTGCTACCGGTATGTGCCGCGGCGGCCCGCACATATAATGAGGGCAATCCGGCATTAGACACCCCGCCCGGAGCCGCTGGCACCCTGCAGGCTCGGGGCCCCAGGCGGTAGCCCGGATTGCCCTCATTATAATCCGCCTATGATAGACCGCCATCTTTTTTCTTCACGAACAAGAACTCTGCCACCACGGGCGAAGATGAGTGTCTGATATGTCCCTTCTCCAGACTTTCTGCCATGAAATTCTTCATGGCTTGTCTCTCAGGGCCTGAAAGATTATAGAGTCTGGACTTTAGTAGTTTCGCTCAGGGGGTCAGATTAATAGGACAGTCATATGCACGATGAGGAGGCAAATCCTGACACCCCCTCTCAGACAAAGCATCTTTAAAACCAGACAAAAACGCAGGTAAGGCCTCTGTAGAGACTGTAGAAGGGAAATATTTAAAAAGTTCTCATGGCAGTAATCTCCCCATTCAATGATTTCTCTGGATTGCCAATCCGCCAACGGATTATGTTTCTCCAACCAGGGTAGACCCATTACAATTGGGGTGGGAAGACCTTCCAGGACAGAGCAAGGGATTATCTCACAATGAACTGACCCCACCCTCAGTCTTACATTATATACAATCTGAGCTTTCTGTGCAAGTGGCGTTGAGTCGATGACAAAGATGATAATGGGCTTAGCTAAAGCAAGACCATGAGTTCACACAAACTCAACATCAACCATGCTGACTCCAGCTCCATTGTCAACAAACACAGAAATGTTTTCAGTCTTGCTCTCTAGCACCACCTCTTCTATCAGGACAAACCGAGAACTGCACGTTGATGATAAACGCACCCCTTGATTATCCAACTCCAGACTACCAAGGGTTAATCGTGTTTCCTTTTGCTTAGGAAAGGCCCCAATAATATGTCCCTTTTTTTCACACAAAAAAACACACGCCATTTTTCTAGCGGATTTCAGGGGAAACGTACGATGCAGAGGCAGCCCATAACTGCATGGGTTCTTCCACCTCCCCCAGTACTGGCTCACCCCCAAGCTGCTCCCCCAGCAAAGGGGCATTAACCCGAAAAGAGGGCTCCGGAGAAGGTGGTCTCACCCACCTATCCCGAAGGCATCTATCACCACGTTTATGTCAAAAATATGGCAGCCTCCAAGGACTCTAGTGTTTCATACGCTGCCAAGGCATCTTTCAACCTTTCAGTAAGGCCCTGACAAAATTGGCTTCTGAGTGCCGGGTCATTCCATTTTGTATCAGTTGCCCATCTACAGAATTCAGAGCTATACGTCTCTTCTGAACGATTCCTCTGTTGAAGGCGACACAGCCTGGTCTCAGCCAAGGAGATTCGGTCAGGGTCATCATAGGTGAGGGCTACAGCCCCGAAAAACCCCTCCACAGACTGGAGACAAACCCAACCCTGTGGCAAAGAGAAAGTCCAGGATTGAGGATCTTATTGCAGTACTGAGAACACAATTCCCACTTGCTGCTCCTCCTCTCCAGAGGAGTAAGTACGAAGTTTAAAATACAAGTTGCAAGCTTCCTTGAACACAAAATCTTGTCCCTATCTCCTGAAAACCTGTCCGGGAGGGCAACTTTGGGATCAAGCTGGAGCGGCCTACCCGCAGAGACCTCAACAATAGAGACCTGCAGCCGCTGTTGATGCTGCTGAACCTCATAGCAGAGGTCAGTCACCTCTAGAGACAGCCTGCGCAGCTGCTCTGCCAGCTCTGTAATGGAATCCATGAACCAAGGAAAAAGGAAAAAAAAACACACACAAATAAAACCACATGTCAGTTGTTTTTTCCTTATTAATGTACGGCCGTTGATAATGTCACGCAAGGTGTGAGAAAGACTAAGTGCAACATGAAGGAAAGGGGGAGGAAGCCCAAACACTAGGGAAAGGGGGAGTGGAGACCCCTAGGCAGATCTAATAACACCCTGCCTACCCTACTGTCCCTATACTGGTTCCACCCCAATCGCCGAGCTGGACCCTAAACCCTATATATCCCTAGAGCTTGGCCCTAGATAGGGAGGGGGAGGGGTGAACACTGGTGAGGCCCCACTACAAACTACAGACAACAAGATAGACAAACAAAGGGGATTAGCTTACATTGAGTAGACACCAGAGGAGTAATGCCAACTGTCCTCCAAGGGCACCAGAGAAGAAGCCAGCCAACAGCTAGTGCTCCAAGCATAGGTACATAGAAGTATCACCAGCGATCTCCTGCAGCAAACTGAGAGTTTTTAGCTTCCATGTAAGGGTGTGTCAATTAACAGCAGGAGGGAGGTCCCCGCTGGGTCCTAAAGGAAGAAGGATTAAGAAGGCATCTGCAATGCCAAGCGCAGAGACCTTCTAGAGCCAGATCCAGAGTGACTGTCTATAACACCTGACACACCTGTGACAGAACCGTGCCGTGTCGCCGTGTTCCTTTCAGACTGTTGCTTCTTTGTTGATATAAAGGTTTCTAATGAGACTGATCCAATGGTTCGGCATACTCATATCCTTCATGGTATTCCAAAGTTTGTTGTGATCAGCACAGTCAAAGACTTTGCTGTAGCCGATGAAGCAAAAATACAGTAGATCTCTTGTATTCTTTGGCCTTTTCCATTATCCCTTTTCTGAATCCTGCTTGTTCCTCTGGCAGCGCTTTGTCAAAATAAGGCTGTAACCAGTAACCATCTTTGTAGGATCTTCAGTAGTATTTTGCTGACATGAGGTATGAGTGCAATAGTTCGATAGTTTACACAGTCGGTAGCATCTCCCGTCTTCGGAATAGGAATAAACACTGATCTTGTCCAGTCCTTGGGCCATTTACAAGTGGTTCATTTCTGTTAACACAGGCATGTGATGACACTGCTGCTTCAGAATACTTTATTAGCTCTATTGGAATATTGTCAGATCCAGGTGTTTTGTTGTTTGACAGAAGCTTCATCACAGCAATGACTTTGTCTTTTAGGATATTCGGCTCTCTATAAATTCCAGTCTCAGTTTCTTCCCATATCACTGAATCGTTCTTGTAGAGGTACTCTGTGAACTCCTTCCATCTTTGTGGCTCGGTTAGCTTGTACCCGTTGGCGCCTTTCAAGATACCCACTCTTGATTGAAACTTTCGTTGTGTCTCTTTGGTCTTTTGGTATGCCTTCCTGGTCTTGCCTTTCAGCTTTTCGCTTTCTATCTCTGTACATATATTTTAGTAATAAAGTTTTTTGTCTGCTTGAATGGCTCTCTTTAGTCTTTTACTCATGTTGTCTCGGTTCTGCTTGTTACCTTTTGCTTTTACCATGTAGCTTTCTTTGATCTTTAGGGTCTCTTCTGTTAACCATGACTGCGGGGGTCTCTTCTTCCCCTTATTTATTATCTTAACAGATTCTTCAGTAATAATAGTCTTTATATGTGTCCATAATTACTCAGGCTTTCTTTCACCGGTGTCCAATTATGTAAATCAGTTGTGCAGACCGTTTCAAAAGACTTCAGGTATGTTGATCAGATTAAAGTTGGAAATGTCTTGTTGTCTAGTCCGTTTGCACAGCTTGACTCTAATATTTAATGTCAATAGTTTATGATTAGTGATAACCGAACGTGCAGGCAATCCCTGCATGTGTTGCAGCTGTCTAACAGCCACGACACATGTAGCCGCTGTGGATCACACCTAGATGCCGAGCACGCCGCAAGTACTCGGCGAGGACCCGCGCATGCTCGTTTAAAGGGTTACACGAGCACGCTCGCTCATCACTATTTATGATCAGTTCCAGTCAGCTCCTGACCTTGTTTTCACGGTAATGATCGATGACCTCCATCTTTAGTGAACCCATATGTAGTGAATCTGATTCTTATATGCCCCATTCGGTGATGTCTATGTGTAGAATCTCTGATTGTGATTTTGGAAGAAGGTGTTCATGATGGACAGTTGATTTGTCATTCAACCAGCCTCATTTTGTTCACCAAGTCCAAAGTTTCCAACAACAGTTCCATATTTGCCGTGGCCCACTTTGGCATTCAAGTCTCCCATGATAATGAGAGACTTTTAGGAAAAAGAAAAATCCAAGTGTAACTATAATCCTATCCAATCATAGTATCAACCTGTGTAATAATCAGTAGATCTAAAGTGCACAGTGCGGTCAGAGCACACAGTAATAGATAAATAAGCGTATCAGTAACTTGGTAAATTTAATTAACTGCTGCCCAAGACATGTCCAGAGCAGTGTCCCTAAAGCTCGAAGTGAGTTTCACCCAGTGAAAGCCCAGTCAGGGTGAGGGACCGTTGCATAGTTATGACTAATGGTGGACCAATAAGAAGAGTCACAGCAAGGTGACTTCTTATTTACATCAGATGGATCAAAAGCGTGGAACGCACACGATCATGTGATGCTGCGATTCTAGCACAGCCCTCAAATGAATCATTAAATTAAAAAAGTGATTGTTTTTGCAATCACTATTCGATAATATCCATATGTGAAAAAGAGAATAACTCCTTTAACCGCTTCACAACGGCGCACTGTAGATAAACGTCGGCGCTGCCTGGGCTCTGTGCAGCACCGACGTTTAAAAACGGTGGGTGGTCTCGCAGCGCTCAGGACCCCGAGGGTCCTGCAAGCACTGCGGGAGCGGTGCAGAGCGATAGCTCTGATAGGGAACATCATCGGGACCTGATTGGATCAGGTCCCAGTGATGTTAACCCTTTGCTGTCTTCTATATGCCGCGATCTATAGTGATCGCGGCATATAGAAGAGAGCAGGAGGAGAGGGGGTCGTCTTACTTACCTCTCCGACGACCCCTGATACCTTCCAGGACCTGGCATTGCTATGGCAGCTGGAGGTCACATGACCGCCTCCAGATCTGCCATATATGGTGTCCTGCCAGGGTCAGCCTGCAGCTGAAGCCTGGCAGGACACACTGACTGTGAAACAGTCAGTGAAGATCTCATGTAATGTAATATATGTCTATTACATTACATGAGATCAGTGATCAGAAAAATAAAAATTAATGTCCCATACAGGGACTAAGTAAAAATGTAAAAAAAAAGTAAAAAAAAATGTTTTTTAACTGTTAAAAAAAATCACAAAATAAATAAAAATAAATAAATAAAATATTAAACCGATAAATCCGTATATTTATGCAAAAACAAAAAAAAGTACACATATTTGGTATCGCCGCGTCCGAAACAACCCGAGCTATAAACTGTCACACTTATTAACTCCTTCTGTGCACACCGTAATAAAAATAAATAAAAAACGGAGCAAAAAAATATGCTTTTCCCTCATATCGCCAAACAAAAAGTGGAAAAAAATGCGATCAAAAAGCAAAATAGAAATAAAAATGGTAGCGCTGAAAACGTCATCTTGTTCCGCAAAAAAAAGCTGCCATACAGCTCCATCAGCCAAAAAATAAAAAAGTTATAGCGCTCAGAATAAAGCAATGCAAAAAAAATATTTTTTCTATAAAATTGTTTTATTGTGTAAAAGCGCCAAAACATAAAAAAAATATACAGTAAGTGTAGTATCGCTGTAAACGTATTGACCCGAAGAATAACGCTGCCTGATCACTTTTACCACAAGCAGAACGGCATAAAAAAAAAACTCAAAAAACAATTCCTGAATTGTTGGTTTTTGTTAATTTTACCTCCCAAAAAACGGAATAGAAAGCGATCAAAAAATGTCACGTACCCAAAAATGGTTCCAATAAAAATGTCAACTCGTCCCGCAAAAAACAAGCCATTACATAACCCTGTCGGCCGAAATATGGAAAAATTATAGCTCTCAAAATATGGCGATGCAAAAACTAGATTTTGCAAAAAAAAGCGTCTTTTAGTGTGTGACAGCTGTCAGTCATAAAAACCCGATATAAATCTGGTATCGCTGTAATCGCACCGACCCGAAGAATAAAGTCATCTAATCAGTTATATCACACGAGGAACGGTGTAAAAAATAAATAAAACCAATTCTTCACCTGCTACTGATTTGTTTATTATGTCTCCCAAAGATCGCAGTAAGGCTCTGCACACATTTATCCTGTGCTCTGCGCTGAGCACTTACACCAGAGTTTCCGTGTAAATCTCTGAAATACGTGATTCAGACAGAACCCATGATGGGAGATTCCCTGTAATGAGGCAGATATAGGCCACTGTGGATGCCGTCTGGCCTGTGATCCCACGGTGTCAGTTTTTTTAGGCGTGCATAAAAGTGCAGTTGGCCACAGTTTTGTGCACTTCTGAAAAAAAGGACACCGCTAAACAGAGGCCAGACGGAGTCCAGAGTAACTCTGCTGCCTCATTACAGTGAATGGATCCTGCAGGGGTTTCATCTGAATTACATCACTTGGAAATTTAGATGGAAACCCCGATGTAAGTGCTCAGCCTAGAGCGCCGGATAAATGTTACGTAAAATGTTCCCAATAAAAGCTTCAACTCAGTCCTCAAAAAAAGCTAGTCCCCACTCAGGTCCGTCATCTGTTAAAAATATAAGGGACTTCCAAGTTACTGGTAGCAGAAAGGCTCTGGAAAAGCAAAATGGCCCTTGCCCCCCAAAAGAAATTCAGAAAATTTTGTGCTCCCAAATCCAAATGCCTATTCTACAATAATTTGTTCTCCAATTGTCAAATAGCGCTCCGTCCCTCCCAGATCTTGCCGTATGGCTGAGCAGTACGATACAGCCACATATGGGGTATTGCCACTTTTAGAAGAAATTGTGTGATGCATTTCGGCACCATTTTTACCCATTGCCCTGTGTGAAAATGTAAAATCTGAGGGTAAAACATTTTTTTGTGGTAAAAATATGATTATGCTTTTTTCACTGCCCAATGGTATAAATTTAAAAATTAAAAAATACTCACTACTTCCCTAGATGAATTCCTTGAGAGGTGTAGTTTACAAAATGGGGTCACTTGTGGGGGTTTCTGCTGTTTCGGCATGTCAGCGACTCTTCAAATGTGACATGGTGTCTGCAACCTATCCCAACCAACATAGCGCTCCTTTCTCTTCCGAACCCTGCCGTACACCAAAGCAGTGGTTTTCCCTCACATATGGGGTATCGGCGTACTCACGAGAAATTGCACAACAAATTTCATGGTGCAATTTATCCTGTTACCCTTATGATAATGCAAAATTAGGGAATGAAAAACATTTTTTGTGGGAAAAATGTGAAAATTTTATTTTTATGGCTCAATATTATAAACTTCTGTGAAGCACCTGGGGGAGCAACGTGCTCACCACACATCTAGATAAGTTCCCTAAGGGGTATAGTTTCCAAAATGGTGTCACTTGTGGGGGGTTTCCACTGTTTAGGCACATTAGGGGCCCCCCAAATGCAACATGGCGCCCGCTAATTATTCAAACAAATTTTACATTCAAAAAGTCAAATGGCGCTCCTTCCCTTCCGAACCCTGCCGTGCGCCCAAACAGTGGTTTGCCTCCACATATGGGGTATCAGCGTGTTCAGGAGAAATTGCACAACAAATTTCATGGTGCAATTTATCCTATTACCCTTATGATAATGCAAAATTAAGGGATGAAAAACGTTTTGGTGGGAAAAATGTGAAAATTTTATTTTTACAGCTCAATATTATAAACTTCTGTGAAGCACCTTGGGGTTCAAGGTGCTCACCACACATCTAGATAAGTTCCCTAAGGGGTCTAGTTTCCAAAATGGTGTCACTTGTGGGGGGTTTCCACTGTTTAGGAACATCAGGGGCTCCCCAAATGCAACATGGCGTTCGCTAATTATTCAAACAAATTTAACATTCAAAAAGTCAAAATGCGCTCCTTCCCTTCCGAACCCTGCCGTGTGCCCAAACAGTGGTTTTCCCTCACATATGGGGTATCAGCGCGCTCAAGAGAAATTTCACAAAAAATTTTGGGGTCCATTTTTTCTTGTTACCCCTGTGAAAATAAAAAAAATTGGGTCTAAAGTAACATTTTTGTGAAAAAAGTTAAATGTTAATTTTTTTCTTCTACATTCCAAAAATTCCTGTGAAGCACCTGAAGGATTAATAAAGTTCTTGAATGTGGTTTTGAGCACCTTGAGGGGTGCAGTTTTTAGAATGGTGTCACTTTTGGGTATTTTCTGTCATAAAGACCCCTCAAAGTGACATCAAATATGATGTGGTCCCTAAAAAAATGTTTTTGGAAATTTTGTTGGAAAAATGAGAAATCGCTGGTCAACTTTTAACCCTTATAGCTCCCTAACAAAAAAAATTTTGGTTCCAAAATTGTGCTGATGTAAAGTAGACATGCAGGAAATGTTATTTATTAACTATTTTGTGTGACATATCTCTCTGATTTAAGGGCATGAAAATTCAAAGTTTGAAAATTGCAAAATTTTCAAAATTTTCGCCAAATTTCTGATTTTTTCACAAATAAACGCAAGTGATATCGAAGAAATTTTACCACTATCCTGAAGTACAATATGTCACGAAAAAACATTCTCAGAATCAGGGGAATCCGTTGAAGCATTCCAGAGTAATTACTTCATAAAGTGACAGTGGTCAGAATTGAAAAAATTGGCCCGATCACGAAGGCAAAAACAGGCTCTGGTGCGAAGAGGTTAAGTTTCAAGTGCTAATGTGAGACTCTCTTCTATGATTCGTAGGGAAAGTTAGTGCATGGTAATAAGAAAAATAGATCTTTGTTCCGTGTTAGTACTCTTCAGATTTGGTGTTACACTATGCCCGATGAGACCGGAGGAGTCTCCAGAACTGCTATTTTTTACCATCTTTTCAGTTAGCCATTAAAAAGAATCAACCACTGAGGACTCTCAGTTTTTAATATTTTTGAGTGCTAATAAGTTATTTACATCAGAGTTTTCTTTTGTGATTTTTATAATCAGATTCTGCTTTTCCTGTTCTGTAGAAACAAAACTACTGATCCTGGTAAAGTGAAGCTGCTGTTGTGGATGATTTAACCGTAGAGCCGACTGATTACTGCAATGCAACAAATTCACATGAAAATATTTACATCATAACCAGCGGAGATCCAGGTTGTGTAACTGGGAAATTACTACATGTATCTCACTCCATCATATATTACTGGCAGAAAGTAGCTCAGACCAATCTAGGATACTCTGTGCACTCTGAGACGTCCTCACTGCACGGACACAACTTTGAAAATGAGTTATAAATAAATCATATTAGATCGTCCCTCTGCTCCTCCCTCGAACCTCCACTACCTATAACAGACAATGAGAACTTTCTAGAAAATAATGATGACGTGACCTATGGTATAAAAGACAGAACCCGACATGGCTCGGTCATAGCGACAGAAGAAGTGATGCCTGCTTTTAGTTTGCCGTTTGGGTTGGATTTGTCCATTGAAATGGAGAGGGTGCGGATCAGTCGCTCGTTTTCACTTTGGCCAGGAGGCCTGTTTATGGTTTTTGCCATAAATGTGAAATATTCCGCTAGATACTTTACCCAAGGATCTTTACCTCTGGAGTTTCGCATTGGGATTTCATTTGGTGATTGGCTTTTTCCCATTTATTCTCTCCGTCTGTCGTTGCCGATCCCTTAGTCTTCAATCGCAGCATTTATCCAACAATTTGCACGTTTTTTCACTTTTACCAGTTTGTATTTCAGCAGCTGGCCAACTGAAGCTTGTTTTTATGTGGAAGAAGTATTTTTCGTTGGCGCTGCTTGCAGGTACTGGTAAATTACTGCTTAGCTTACCGGTGTAACAACCTCTACTGCACGCTATGCTATATCTCGCCTTCCAGGAGTAAGACCCGACGACCGGCACTGCACACGGTTCGAAAATGTCACTGCAAGATTCACAGGTAACATCATTACCCAGGCGGTATCGTGGAGCCAGGTACGCCGTGCGCCAGCTCTGCGGGGCAAATCAGCGGAAT
The DNA here is from genome assembly GCF_046119375.1 of Phyllobates terribilis. Lineage (NCBI taxonomy): Eukaryota > Metazoa > Chordata > Amphibia > Anura > Dendrobatidae > Phyllobates > Phyllobates terribilis. The sequence goes on along the minus strand of NW_027362765.1, from coordinate 371,891,291 downwards.
CAACGGATGCTATATCTCGCCTTCCAGGAGTAAGACCCCGTGACCGACGCTGCACAGGGTTCGGAAATGTCACTGCAAGATTCACAGGTAACATCATTACCCAGGCGGTATCGTGGAGCCAGGTACGCCGTGCGCCAGCTCTGCGAAGCAAATCAGCGGAATCAACGGATGCTATATCTCGCCTTCCAGGAGTAAGACCCGGCGACCGGCGCTGCACAGGGTTCGAAAATGTCACTGCAAGATTCACAGGTAACATCATTACCCAGGCGGTATCGTGGAGCCAGGTACGCCGTGCGCCAGCTCTGCGAAGCAAATCAGCGGAATCAACGGATGCTATATCTCGCCTTCCAGGAGTAAGACCCGGCGACCGGCGCTGCACAGGGTTCGGAAATGTCACTGCAAGATTCACAGGTAACATCATTACCCAGGCGGCATCGTCTAGCCAGGTACGCCGTGCGCCAGCTCTGCGAAGCAAATCAGCGGAATCAACGGATGCTATTTCTCACCTTCCAGAAGTAAGAACCAGTGACCGACGCTGCACAGGGTTCAGAAATGTCACTGCAAGATTCACAGGTAACAGGTGGTATCGTGGAATGTGCGTTTCGCCATTCTCTTTCTCTACTACTTTTATTGCATTAAAAATTCTTGATATTCAAATCTGACTTTGTCTGTGGTGGATTATTATGATGTTTGTCAATATAACACAGGTCACAGTTAGCAGCCAAAGTATCAGGCATACTGAACAGTCATGGGTTTCTTTCTAGGTCCCATCTGGAGACTGCAGTCTCCTTCGGATCTAAGGGAAACAATATACCACAATCAATAGGGAAAGCTCCCTTTGATCAATTTAAAGGGATCTTTATCTATTTGTTATTTATTTATGTATTTATTTTAGATGTAGTATTTATCTAGTTGTCAGTAGCACAGTTTATAGTTATACTGTTTGTATGTAATTTATGTAGAAAGAGGTGACTGTGGAAAGTTATTGAATAGATTCCTCATCTATGGTATATATATATATATATATATATATATATATATATATATAAGTACCCTGTACATACACGTAGAATTATTAGTGCACAGACACATTACCTATGGTCTAGAGAGAGGGGAGCATCTTGTAAATACAGGCGTCAGGTTAGTGTAGATAGCGTAGGGACCCATCTGAATGAGGTCGCCTTGTCGTGGCAGGTGGGCTCACACATTTTGGTTAAGATGTGTGCCAAGAACCTCACATGTGCAGATGTACAGCTCTGATGCAACATAAAATCATTAAATATTCAATATTTAGATGTACAGTATATTATACTTAAAGGGACATACATAAAAATCATGGGGTCCCATAGGAGAATTTGTAAGGGTCCCAGAAGAGCATATCTCACAACTGTGCAGCCCTACGAAGTAATTTTACTCCTATTGAAGCCCCTAGATTCCCCCTGCATTGCCCCCATAAAGTATGATTCACACAGAAGTGCCCCCCCAAACACAATATGATACCCCCACAGTGAATTCCTTCTAAGTACTCTTCACATACATAGCATGATGACCCTACTGTACACCCCACCAGCAGAGTATGGTGACATTAACACAGTATGATGCCCCAACTAGGCCCCCCTCCCCACATCCCTCCATACAGTATAGTGGCCCCCCACATAGCCCTACAAACAGGATAATGGCCCCCCACAATGCCCAGCAAATAGCATAACGGCCCCCAAAATAGCCCAGTAAACAATTTAATGCCCCCTGTATAGTACCTACAAACAGTATAATTGTCCCCACATAGCCCTCCATATAGTATAATGGCCCACACATAGCCCTCTAAAAAAGTATAATAGCCCTCCAAATTGTATAGTAGCCCACACATAGCCCTTAAAATAGTATAATGGCCCCACATAGCCTTCAAAAAAGTATAATAGCCCTCACATAGCCTTCCAAATAGTATAATGGCCCCCACATAGCCCACCAAATAGTATAATAGTGCACACATAGCCCTCAAAATAGTTTAAGCGCCCCACATGCCTCAAACAAGTATAATGACCCACACATAGCCCTCCATTTATTATAATGGCTACAACATAACCTTCCAAAAATTATTATGGACCCCACATAGCCCTTAAAAATGTTATAATGACCTCCACATAGCCCTACATATAGAATAATGGGTCACACATAGTCCTCCATACTATATAATGCGCCCTACATTGCCTTCCACTTAGTATAATGCACCCCACATTGCATTCCACATAGTATAATGCGCCCCACATTGCCTTCCATATAATATTGCACTCCACATTGCCTTCCATGTAGAATAAGGAGCCCCACTTTGCCTTTCATATGATATATTGCACCCCACAATGCCTTCCATTCACAGTGGAATGTAAAAGTTTGTGCACCCCTGGTCAAAATTATTGTTATTGTGAACATTTAACCAAGTTGAAGGTTAAATGATCTCCAGAAGGCCTAAAGTTAAAGATCATGGTTCCTTTGCATTTTAGACAAAAAAAAAAAAAAATATATATATATATATATATATATATATATATATATATATATATACAGTGCCTACAAGTAGTATTCAACCCCCTTCAGATTTAGCTGGTTTGATAAGATGCAAATAAGTTAGAGCCTTCAAACTGCAAACGAGAGTAGGATTTATGAACAGAAGCATAAATCTTACAAACCAAAAAGTTATGTTGCTCAGTTGAATTTTATTAAATTTTAAACATAAAAGTGTGGGTCAATTATTATACAACCCCTATGTTTAATATTTTGTGGAATAACCCTTGTTTGCAATTACAGCTAATAATCGTCTTTTATAAGACCTGATCAGGCCGGCACAGGTCTGTGGAGTTATCTTGGCCCACTCCTCCATGCAGATCTTCTCCAAGTTATCTAGGTTCTTTGGGTGTCTCATGTGGACTTTATTCGTGAGCTCCTTCCACAAGTTTTCAATTGGGTTAAGGTCAGGAGACTGACTAGGTCACTCCAACACCTTGACTTTTTCCCTCTTGAACCAGGCCTTGGTTTTCTTGGCTGTGTGCTTTGGGTCGTTGTCTTGTTGGAAGATGAAATTACGACCCATCTTAAGATCCTTGATGGAGGAGCGGAGGTTCTTGGCCAAAATCTCCAGGTAGGCCGTGCTATCCATCTTCCCATGGATGCGGACCAGATGGCCAGGCCCCTTGGCTGAGAAACAGCCCCACAGCATGATGCTGCCACCACCATGCTTGACTGTAGGGATGGTATTCTTGGGGTCGTATGCAGTGCCATCCAGTCTCCAAACGTCACGTGTGTGGTTGGCACCAAATATCTCGATCTTGGTCTCATCTGACCATAGAACCTTGAACCAGTCTGTCTCAGAGTCCTCCAAGTGATCATGAGCAAACTGTAGACGAGCCTTGACATGACGCTTTGAAAGTAAAGGTACCTTACGGGCTCGTCTGGAACGGAGACCATTGCGGTGGAGTACGTTACTTATGGTATTGACTGAAACCAATGTCCCCACTGCCATGAGATCTTCCTGGAGCTCCTTCCTTGTTGTCCTTGGGTTAGCCTTGACTCTTCGGACAAGCCTGGCCTCGGCACGGGAGGACACTTTCAAAGGCTGTCCAGGCCGTGGAAGGCTAACAGTAGTTCCATAAGCCTTCCACTTACGGATGATGCTCCCAACAGTGGAGACAGGTAGGCCCAACTCCTTGGAAAGGGTTTTGTACCCCTTGCCAGCCTTGTGACCCTCCACGATCTTGTCTCTGATGGCCTTGGAATGCTCCTTTGTCTTTCCCATGTTGACCATGTCTGAGTGCTGTTCACAAGTTTGGGGAGGGTCTTAAATAGTCAGAAAAGGCTGGCAAAAGAGATCTTTAATCCACACATGTGAAGCTCATTATTCTTGGTGCCTGAACTACTTCTTAATACTTTAGGGGGACCAAACAGAATTCTTGTGGTTTGAGGGGTTGAATAATAAATGACACTCTGAATTAACTTTTAACGTTTTAAAAAAAAAAAAAAAACAATATTTGCTGCAGTGCATTTCCCACTTCCAGGCTGATCTACAGTACAAATGTCACAATGCCAAGTTAATTCCGCATGTGTCAACCAGCAAAATCTGCAGGGGGTTGAATACTACTTGTAGGCACTGTATATGTATATGTGTGAGGCCCTCCCTGAGAAATGGGGTTACTCGGAGCCGGGTCAGTGTAGGTGTCTCGGGGTTGCAGTCGTGGCCCGGACCCGGTCCGTGCCCAGGGCCGTCACATAAAAGATTTAATGGGCTTTCAGGGTTGAGTGGTATTTTCCGACTACGCCACCTACGGTTTCCGGTGATAGACACTGAGGCCGGTGTTAAGGGGCAGCTAAGATGGGACGGCTCCCCGCAGGCGGAGCAGGTCTCAGTGAAGTGTGATGAGGAATGGTGGGTGCAGTGCCGCGCCGGAAATAACAGGCTGAAGCGGGGCGTGAAGTCATCCAGGGTTTTTACTCACATTCAGATGAACTTTAGTCGCAAAGCTTTCCTCTGCTCCTCGCGGCGTACTGCGGCCACCGGGAAGGGGGTCCAGCACTTTCCAGGTAGATCAGGAGCACCTGTCGAGACCCCTCTGGCGTGTGTTCCTCTCCTTGGTAAGTTCTCCCAATAAGTCTTCTCCTGACTGTTTGTGTGGATAGAACTAGGTGTAAGGCCGGGTCCCACTGGATAAACGCAGGTAGAGAGGTGCAGGTGGCGTATGCCGCTCCGTCCGTATCTCTCCTGGGATCCACTAAGCCTCCGGGCTTTTCTGACTGAGACGTGAAGTAACAAAGTCAGATATGGGGGACCGATCACCCCTCTTGCAGCAGGAGTCCCTCTGACTAGGCCAGAGTAAGAAATACAGGTGGCGTATGCCACTCCGTCCGTATCCCCCTGGGATCTTTTTGCCTGTGGAGCTTGTCTCCTTTGCTCCCCTCCAGGCCTTCTTAGGTAGGGACCTTGACTGGGTAGAGGCAGTGGTTAACTCTGACCCGCTCCTCGCCTCAAGCCCAGAGAACAAGGATCGTGTATCTTCAGTCGGATGAGGCCTATTACTGAACTGTGGTGGGTCACCACAATCAGAGACGGATACCACAATCACTGATGAAGATCACAATCAAAGACCTTGAACTTAACATGGCCGCAGATTAAATATGAATTAGTAAGTGTACCCTAAAAGTGTGTCCTCCACCCTCACCCACTACATGGTTCCCCCTATCTTTGGTTCCCCCCCATCTCCTATATCCCGGGCTGGGGTAGCACCCTGGTGCATTTAGGCCCCCTACAGGACAGGAGTGGTGTAGTGTTGAGTGGTGAAGTAGGGTCCCGAGAACTGCTCCATCCTTACCTGGAAGAGGAGATACCACACCTCAAGCTGAGGTGCAGTACCCCTGTGGCGACTGAACCCTCAGGGGCGCCATATATATATATATATATATATATATATATATACATGTATATATATATATATATATATATATGTATGTGTGTATATATATATATATATATATATATATAAAATATATATATATATATATATATATATTCATCTTTTACATTTTAAAAATTACAAAAAGGAAAATGGGCTGATGTAAAAGTTAGGGCACCCAGCATGCTTAGTACCTAGTATCATCCCCTTTTGCAAGTATCACAGCTTGCAAATGCTTTTTGTAGCCAGACAAGAGTCTTTCAGTTCTTATTTGAGGGATTTCCATCCATTCTTCCTTGGAGAATTCTTCCAGTTCTGTGAGATTCCTGGGTCGTCTGGCATGCTCTGCTATTTTGAGGTCTAGCCACAGATTTTCAATGATGTTCAGATCAGAGGACTGTGAGGGCCATTGTAAAATCTTCAGCTTGCGCCTCCTGAGGTAGTCTATTGTGGATTTTGACGTGTGTTTAAGATCATTATGCATTTATAGAAGCCATCTTCTTTTCATCTTCAGCTTTTTTTTACAGATGATGTAATGTTTGCATTAAAGAATTTGTTGAAATTTCATTTAATCCATTCTTCCCTCTACTCATGAAATGTTCCCCGTGCCATTGGCTGCAACACAACCCCAAAGCATGATTGATCCACCCCCATGCTTAATGGTTGGTGAGATGTTCTTTTCCAGAAATTCTGGACCTGCACAACACAGAAATCAGATTATTATGAGGATTTTACGCCACTGAATGGCATAAAAAAATTGCGAATTTAATATTTTTTCTCTGTTAACCCCTTTCTGACATACTACGTCCCTGTGCTTTGGTACTTACGGACCAGGTACGTATTATTACGGCAAATCTTTCATATGGCACAGCGGTGATCGCATTAAAGTTCCAGTGCCGTCTTACCTCAGGTTAGATAGCGTTGTTGTCCTGGGGGTGTCGGCGCCCCCCACAGCTACGATTGCTGTAATTGGCTGTTCAATTTTGAACAGCCAATCGCAGCATCTCTCAGCATTTCAGGCAATCATATTGCCTGAAAAACTGATATCCAGCCTGGGAGCTGTGCTGTAAGAGCACCAATCATAAGCTGGTGCCCACAACGCCAGACCTCGCCTGAGATCACTCTTATTGGTGTGATTGACAATGGCATTAATCGCACCAATCAGAGTGCACAGACGCGCTGTGACCACCCTGTGATCTAGCTGTGACCGCACTGAATGTCCTTATGGTAGCTGAGGATTTGTACAGATCGGTCAAGCTGTCTGGTCTGCGCTGTGCTGGGCCTTGTGGTGCCACAGAAGCCTGTGACACCACAATCGTTCCTCCTGCTGCCTGCTGCTGGTGAAGAAAAAAGACAGAAGATAGAAGAATGAAGACATCTGTAAGAAGATCCCTGCCTGATCTCTCCTCATCCTCCCCAATCCCCCTCTCCCCCCTTCATCACTCTCGTTTTACCACCCTCCCTATCCTCCCTTTCTGCCACCAAGCGCTGATCAGTACTTGATCTCTGGATTTTTGGCAGCTTTTTGTTTCATGAGTCCTGCAGTGGCCAAGGACTGATCTTTGACTAACTCACTGATCAACATCCGTGCTAGCTGTTTTTCAGGACTTTTTTTGGCCCTGTCCATTCCCCCACCACCACCTTTGCACCACCTCCGTGCGCAGATTCACCAACTGCCAAGCGTTGATCGGTGACACAAATCACTGATCAGCACTACGAACTTGCTGTTTTACATTTCCCCCTCCCTTTGCACCTCCTTCGTGCGCACATCCAGCAGCTGCCGAGCGTTGATCAGTGACACAGAATACTGATCCGCACTCGTGCTCAATGTTTGCACCACCTCTGGTTGTTCCTTCTTTTTTTTATCTTTTTCTTTCAGAAAAAAAAAAGTTTACACCAAGCACTCTCACACAAACACAACTGAATAAAGTACTGACACAAACACCACATACATAAAAAAAAATGTTGTGGAGGAGGCATACGCAGAGTGAGGGAGAGGATCCCACCTTTCTTTATTTTTCTGACTCTTCCTCCCCCTCCTCTTCCTCCTCAGGTGCTGCTGAACCGCCACGAAGACGCCCCAGGACAGAAAATGAGCAAACGCCCTCCATTACTGACCCTGTATAGACCTCACCCCCCGAAAATTCTGAGCCACTGATTCCTGATTTTGTGGCGGAATCAGGAATCAAGTTTGACACCACCGGCCTCACAGAAATAGACTTTTTCAAAGTCTATTTCCCTGAGGATTTTTTAAACCTCATGGTGGGCCAAACTAATTTGTACGCTACACAATTTTTGGCACAAAACCGCTCATCATTTTCTAACTGGACACCTGTAGACACAGTAGAAATGATGAGGTTTTGGGGCCTGGTCCTTCACATGGGATCCTGAAGAAGACAGAAGTTCAGCAGTATTGGAGTGTTGACCTTTTGTATAACTCTCCAGTGTTCCAAATGGTCTTGACCCGGAAACGTTTTGAGGCCATCCAATATTCCAACGATAATGCACGGTATCCTGCATGAGATGACCCCAACTTTGATCATCTTTTCAAAGTTCGGCCGGTCATCGAGCACTTCAGCAACAAGTTTGCTAAAGTGTACATGCCCCAAAGGGACATCTGCGTGGATGGGTCCCTAATTCATTTTAAGGGGTGGCTTAAATTCCGGAAGTACCTGCCCAGTAAGAGGGCCAGGTACGGAATTAAGCTGTACAAACTGTTTGAGAGTACCTCAGGGTACACTCGTAAGTTTGGGGATTATGAAGGGTAAGACTTCCAGATTGAACCCCCTGAATGCCCCCTGTTCTGGGAGTGAATGGGAAAATTGTGTGGGATTTGGTGCACCACTGCTGGATCAAGGTTATCACCTCTACGTGGATAAATTTTATACCAGCATCCTTCTCTTCAAGGCCCTCTATGCGCAAGTACCACAGCCTGTGGTACTGTCCGCAAAAATCAAAGAGGCCTCCCGGAGATGCTAATTGGGCAGATGCTTAGAAGGGGTGAGAGCAGAACCCAATGTACCGACCACCTGCTCTTGGTCAAGTACAAGGACAAGAGGGAGCCCTTAGAAGCAATGCTCTGTAAAACAATTTAGGATGGAGCATGACCCAATTTTATTTTATTTCTTAATTTTTAAATCTGTCAGGTGAAAAAACAGTAATACAGTCGTGCTGGAAAAAATGCCTGAACGCAGTGTGAATCTGTTCTTAATTTTAATGGCGTCTCCTCCATTCATGGTGTTTGCATTATTCTCTCTTACTGCCGCGCCCTGGTGATCTGACAAACATTTTTAGCAGCCACTTTACATAAAACCGGCTGGACATTGTTTTAAGAAAGGATGCAGCTTTTGTTAATTCTTGGCACAGGAAGCCACTCCTGCTCCAATGTGGTGAAACAACAGCGATGAACGCTAAGAAATGTTCCAGCACTTTTTTGGATTAAAAATGATTTGGTAACCTTTGTTCCAGTAAAAAAAATAAAACGATTGTTCCAGGTACAGACAACATGCTGGCATAAGCAAATTTCCTACGCGTTTCAGTCCATCATGGTTTGAAACATATAGAAAAATGCTTGTACTAATGTGTTGTCTGTACCTGGAACAATCCTTTACATTTCCGTACCTGTTGTCATCGTAAGAGGCAATAATTTATGTTGAGGCTCAGGAGGCCTCTCACCAGTGTTGATATAGGTTTAAATTGGAAGACATCAGCACTGGAGGAAAACGTTGACACAGACACAACAGGGCCTCATTTATCAAGTGTCAAAAAGGAAAACTAACTTTGTTGCCCATAGAAACCAATCACAGAGCAGCTTTCATTTTATAAACTGCTCTGGTAAAATGAAAGCTGCACTGTGATTGGTTACTATGGGTAACAAAGACAGGTTTCCTCTTAGACACATTTGATAAATCTGCCTGTAGTTCGGAGTAGGCCGCAGCTCTGGGAGAGCGTTGGTTTATACATGATATAGCAATATAGGTGGGTTATAGCAAATCAGCAGGGTCCAGCACAAAGCTTAGTTGGATCTCTGACCCACCATCATCCATAACTTTGGTTATTATGCAAGAACATATTAATTACACAAAGCACTATAGTAAATAGGCTCATTAATGATGATAAAATATCTGTTAACTGAAATAGCCGTGTATCAATTAAAATGTAACTTTTATTGATTATTAATATATTGTGACAAAGTCATTGGTAAAGTGCTGGAGGGGAGATATGTTTCCCTGAGGCTGTTGGCGTCAGTGAATTAAAACCATTAAATTTCCTCCAGCATGTTATGTGTTGAGAGCGGTTAACTCCATTTCCAACTGGCAGCTTTTTATGAGTATAACACAGGTACTTTAGATGCAGTGACACAGAAACACAGAGCAGCCAGTACAGGGTTAATAAACAAGGGGGATTTACTGTAACAGGGTCAATCTCCACACAGGGAGTAACAGGGGAAATATGGGGACAAGGGAAGTAGCAGGTAATATGCTATAACTGACAATCCACAGTTGGGCTAGACGTAGCAGAGTCGACATGGTTGTAATCGGCAGTTTTTTCACTTAGCTGACTCTTGCTCCTCACAAGGCAGTTGCCGGCTGGTGCCGGTATTGCTTTCTTCTGGCTTCCCCGCCTAAACAATGCTCCGTCTTCTGGTGGCAGCGGGCGGTCTCCGATTTGACCCGCTGAGCCCCTAGTCCATAATGTGGCACCCTGCTACCACAGGTACCACAGGACCCAAAAGGGTGCATGGACGGACTTCTCCACAAGAGGCCCTCACTACAAACAAACACCTCCACCCTTCCACCTCAGACCACCAGAGGGAGCCCTGTTAGGGATATATATATATCTGGAGGATGGAGTTAGGCGGTCAGAAAGTCAGAGAGCGTGCTGGCGCTGAGACCAGTGAAGGAGCAGCACGTCTGCTGCTGTGTTCTGAGGGCCCTTAGTGTGGCCGGAGGCAAAGAGGAGGAGAAAGGAGTTAAAGAGGCAGAGGAGCATCATAGGCTCACCCCAGAATACAAACTGGACACCGGGTCCGCGCCTACAGGGTCCTCTACACCCAGTAGGGATTACAGGCATACCAGGAGGATTAGAGATCCCTGGTCGACCTGGAGCTAAACCCTTTACAGGACTAGGAACCACGAAGGCCCCAGTGTCCAGGGATTGTGGTTTCCAGAGAAAGGTCCTACTACAAAGCGACAGGTGAGAGAACAACACAACACAGAAGCTAGGCCCAGTTGCAGGCTGGCCAGGAGCTTAGAGAGAGGGAGAAACGGACCAGGAGGCCTTATACCCGCTCACTGGGGAGAGTCCAGAAGTGCACCCTTCCTACCGAGTACCCTGGACCGTACCTGACATCTGCACCAGTAAAGGTACTGAAGGGAATCTCCTGTCTCTGTCAATTACTCCTGCTGCGCCATCTCTTCTGCACTACAATGCCCAGCATCACCATCTGCCCTAACACCTGCCCCGGGGGCCCGCTCCACCTGTGGGGAGCAGAAACATCCCAGCTGCCATCCCATCACCCACGGAGGTCTGCAGCAGCGCCGGTAATCGAAATCGGGAACCACAGGTGGCGTCACAAGACAAACTGTACACTAAAACCCCTTTTCAAGAGAGACCCCAGAGTACTGGCCCGGGAGCCGACTGCCATGACTTCCTAAACAAGGTAAAAGGCCCGGGTACCGAGTCCCCTATATCCCCCTGGACGAGACACTCTCTTCCTGGCATCACGAACAGGATTTCGTGCCCGTTGCCACTGGGTACTGTGTGCCGTAATTGAACTGTGTTTGTACTGTGGTGAACATCGCCGCCATTACTGCGTCGCTGCGCGGGAAGAAGAGGGGCGTAACCGCGGGAACCAGAGAGGCATGACTGTTTGAATTCAAGAGAAAGATATGCGGTGTAATGGACATGTATTCAATGACTCGTAAACAGAGAGCCGCTGTTGTGCTGGGACAATTGACTGGTGCCGCCAAGCGGGAAGTTGAAACCTGGCCAGCCGCAGACCAGGAATCAGTATCTATCATATTTAAGAGACTGCAAACTGTCTTTGAAAACCGCGCTGATACTGATCTCCGGATGAGGTTCTACCACTGTACCCAGAAACCTGAGGACAGTATCCGGGACTATGCCTGGCATCTACAAGAGGCACTGCGGGCCCTGAAACAGGTTAGTCCAGCCAGCATACAAGATGAGAACAAAATGCTGACAGAACAATTCATCCGGGAGTTAAGGTCCCAAGAGGAGAGCAGAACTGTACGGTGGTGGGCCTTAGATCATCCAAATGCCACCTTTGACACCCTGAAGGACATGGCTATTAAGGGCCTTCAGCCCCTGGAAACATCAGAGACTGCTATCCAGCGTTACCAGGGTGGGGCCACCCCGGTGCCCGCAGCACCCACTGCTCCTTCATTAATGGCTGAAATAAAGGTGCAAACAGCGCCCCCTAGCGAGCTGGACAGCCTGCGCTCTGAAGTGCGTCAGCTAAGTAAAACCCTGACCACTGTCCTGAGCGCCCTGCAGCTACAGGCAGAGCCCGAGCCGGAGGGAAGGATCCTACTCGCCGACAGTCCTGAGGATGTCCCCTGGATGAGGAGAAGGAAGACAACGCCACCCCGTAGGAGGACAACGCCACCCCGTGGGAGGAACAATGACCAACGTCGCCCTCCAAGAGAATTCGTCAGCTACCGCTGCCACAAGGCAGGCCATCTCACCCGGACCTGTCCTTTAAACGGGGAAACCCTGGGGCCGAGGGCCGACACCCAGGAGTAGACCAACCACGCCCATCAAGCTGGTACCACCGGTTTGTAGGAAGAAGGCCTTTCCTGTCCATCGTGCTGGACGGCATAGCAATACCTGCACTACTGGACACCGGATCACAGGTAAACATCATACCTGACATCCTCTACAAAAGGTACTGGTCGCTAGATGAACTCCATCCGCCAGCCCCAAATCTCTGTGTATGCATCCAATGGTCTTCCTCTTAACCTAGTAGGGGATAAGGACGTGACAGTGAAGGTGGGGAGAGCGGAAGTAAACGACCAAGGACTGATTGTAGTGGAGTCTAACCCTGGTGATACAGACTTGTATATGATACTTGGTACAAATGTAGTTGGTAACTGTTTGGGAGAAGTGTTGTTCTTACTCCAACAGATGTCTGACACTGCCAAACCAGGGCAGAGGAAGGTGCTCCAAAAAGAAATTCAAGCCCTCCTGTACCAGCAGCAGGTAAAACTAACAGGTGGTGAGATTGGTAATGTACGGGTGACAGACCCGATACCCATTGTGATTCCCCCAATGAGTGAAATGCTGATTTGGTGTAGGGCAGCAATAGGTCTCAAGGGACAGAACTACCAGGCGGTAGTGGAGCCCACTAGCTCAGAGCACAGACCTACACTCCTAACTGCTAGAGGGGTAGTTGATGTGCGCACTGGGAGGGTACCCGTACGTCTCCTAAATTGTGGAGAGGAGGAAGTCAAATTGCCAAGATACGCCACTGGTGCCAGCATGTATACTGTGAATAATTATGCCATATGACGCGCCCCCTGGGCCAGTGCTGTAGTGCGGCGCACGTGTGCGCGGGGGAATACCCGGAGCCGGATCCGATGCGGGTAGTAGTCTCCGAGTGGCGGGGACCTGGTCCGTGCCCAGGGTGGTCAAACTAAGTGTGTGGCAGTCTTTGTAGATGTTGTTTAAGTGTCGACTACGCCACCCGTTGATTTGCGGCTATGAGGCCGCCGCTGCAGGGCAGACCGCTGAGGCCGGTGATAGGATTGCAGCAATGGTGGTATAACCCCCAACAGGAGAGGTATGGCCTCAGGGCAGCTGGTGCGGGTGAAGGAAGTGATAGAAAGGGCGTCCCGGTACCTTTAGTGCTGGTAGTACGATGGAACACAGAGACTGATGGCAGTTTTCAATGCTTTACTCACAGATGTTATCAGTGTCAGTCCTGCAGGTGATGACGACCCGAGCCGTGCTGCGTCCACCAGGTACGGGGCTCGACCAACCCCCAGGCAGTTCCAGAGTGTGACCTTGAACTCCTTTCTCCGTTCCTTTCTCTGGCCATCCCCACTAGGGACCCACCCATGTCCAGCTTCCTCGGGCCTTCTGGTGGCGAAACCTATCTCCGGTTTCCCTGACCCTATGTGGCGTGCCTTCGTGGTGAGTGTAGTGAGTGGTCGCGCCAAGACGTGGCCACGACCTCCGGTTCCTGGCTGAGGATAAGTGGCCTCCACCAGTTCGGGATCCGGTACCCTGATCTGCCAACCCTTCACCCGTTTTAGCTCACTCGTGGGTTCTCAGGGCTCCCTCTTCCTTCATGTCTCTGGGCCTTTCTCCAGGTTCCTTTCCTTCCTTGTTCCTTGTTCCTTTCCTCTTGTCTTTCTCTCTCTTGCTCCCTTCAGGAGCAGCACCCAGACAGGGCTGCTGCTCCCTGTCACTACTCTTCTCCTCTTCTTCTGTCTAACTCCACACCCCCTAAGATGGTGCCCACCTTTTTATACTCCCTCTGACACCCGAGCCCAGGTGACTAGCCACCAATGGGCTCCTTCCTATGCCCAGAGTCCCTCCCCTCTCTGCTCCTGCACCACTGGGCTATTCCTCCCCCCCTCCCACTCCAGCCAGGGACAGACGCTGTCGTACCTGCACATTCACCTAGTGGGAGTACCATTGATCTGTCCCCCGGAAATGGGATGTATGTGGTGCATGCAGCTGACAGAGTTCCAGTCCACACTCCATCCTTACCCGGGAGTGGAATACCACACCTCTGGTTCGAGGTGCAATACCCCTGTAGCAGCCGAGCCCTCGGGGTGCTACACCATACACACAGTGGAATCCTTGACCTCACCAGATACAGTGGAGGACAATGACTCCGAAGCTCAGCTGGAGGATCGGTGTCAACAGCTCCATGTCGGAACTGATGCCACTCCTGTCCATCAAAAACACGATGTCTACAGAGCGGTTTAGGAATATGAACAAGTGTTTAGTAAACACCCACTTGATTTTGGAAGGGTTAAAGGGGTACAACACCACATACTCACCGGTAACCATCCACCCATTAAGGAGCGTTACAGACCCATACCACCAGCACATTACCAAAAAGCCAAGGAAATGTTGCATGACATGAAAAAGGCAGGGGTAGTAAGGGATAGCTGTAGCCCCTGGGCAGCTCCCCTGGTCCTGGTCAGAAAGAAGGACGGTAGTATGAGGATGTGTGTAGATTATAGACAAATTAATAGAGTAACACATAAAGATGCATACCCTTTGCCCCGTATAGAGGAATCCCTGGCTGCACTAAAATCTGACAATTACTTCTCCACATTGGATCTCACAAGTGGGTACTGGCAAGTCTCTGTTGCTGAGGAAGACCGGGAGAAGACAGCCTTCACCACCCCGATGGGATTATGCGAGTTCAACAGTATGCCGTTTGAGCTCTGCAACGCCCCCGGGACATTCCAGAGGCTGATGGAGTGTTGCTTAGGACACCGGAACTTTGATACAGTGCTGCTGTACCTGGATGACGTTATCATGTACTCGAGGATGTATGAAGACCATCTGAAGCACCTGGCAGAGGTATTTGAAGCATTGTCCCGGTATGGGATGAAACTTAAACCTTCCAAGTGCCACCTGCTTAAACAGAAGGTTCAGTACCTGGGACACGTAGTCAGCTCAGAGGGAGTAACACCAGACCTGGAGAAGGTCACTGCCATCCAGAAGTGGCCTGAACCGAGAAACATCAAGGTAGTACGTCAGTTCCTGGGACTGGTCAGGTACTACAGGAGGTTCATAAAGGATTACACCAAAAAGGCAGCACCTTTACAAGATCTCCAGGTAGGACAGTCCAAGAGGTAAAAGTCCCCCATTCCAGTGGGGTAAGGAACAGGCTGAATTCTTTGCAGTAATGAAGGAAGTCCTAGCTGGTGAGGAAATCCTGGCTTACCTTGACTACAGCCAGCCTTTCCTGTTGTACTCCGATGCCAGCAACGAGGGACTGGGAGCTATGTTGTCCCAGAAGCAAAACGGCAGAGAGAAGGTAATTGCCTATGCCAGTAGGAGGCTTCGCCCTACTGAGAGGAACCCGGAGAATAACAGTTCCTTCAAGCTGGATTTCCTGGCCTTGGTCTGGGCTATCACTGAAAGATTCAAGCATTACCTAGCCTCAACTAAATTCACAGCCTTTACCGACAATAATCCCTTGACACACCCGGAGACAGCCAGGTTGGGAGCCATGGAACAGCGTTGGGCGGGTCACAAGAATACCAATGCTGATGCCTTGACAAGAATGCCCCACCAGTCGGACACCGAGGATGAATTGGATGACCTAGAAGCAATTGAATTACCTGCTTTCCACAGAAGCGGAATGGTCCACGAGCAACACGCCTCCACAAGACGTCATGGTAAGACGCTAAATCCTTTACCGCATCACAGTTGGAAGGAGACCCAGGACAGTGACCCGGTTGTCAGCCTCATCAAAGGACTGATAACCCAAGAAGGTTCTCACCTGGAGAAGGATGCTCCTCCACAAGCCAAACACCTGTGGAATGAGGGAAGCTGGCTGTTCATCTACAGAGAGAAGCTGTGCAGAAGGTATGTAAACCCCAAGACCCATGAAATGATGTGGCAGATTGTTGTACCTAGGACAGATATCCAGATGGTGTTAGAGGCCTACCACGACCAAGCAGGTCACTTTGGCTGGAAGAAGCTGGAAACCCTGCTGAAGGACCGGTTCTATTGGGTTGGAATGCGGAGTTCCATAGAAAGGTGGTGCTGGAATTGTGGACCCTGTAGCCTCAGAAGGAAAGACTACGGCAGCCAGAAAGCACCTTTGCAGTCCATCAAAACAACCCAACCCCTGGAGATTGTCGCTCTGGATCACGTCAAACTCTCACCCAGCAGATCAGGCTGCTCCTATGCCCTGACCATGGTGGATCACTATTCCCGGTTCCTGGTGGTAGCCCCCGTCAAGGATCTGACAGCAGAAACTGCAGCAAGAACGTTTCAAGCCTACTTCTGCAGACCCCATGGATGTCCGGACAAGGTGCTAACAGATCAAGGCCCTGCTTTTGAGGCTGAGCTATTCAAGGAATTCTGTCACCTGTATGGATGCAAGAAGATCCGGGCTACGCCATATCATCCGCAAACCAACGGTATGTGCGAGAAAATGAATAACATCGTCATAGATCTGCTGAAAACCCTGCCTTTGGAAGAGAGAAACCAGTGGCCAGAAAAGCTACCTGACCTAGTGGACCTGTATAACCACATACCCGTGAGTTCTACAAATTGCACCCCAGCGTACCTTATGAGAGCAAGACCTGGAAAATTGCCCATGGACCTGGAGCTCGGAGTGGTAGAACCTACTGCAGATATGTCCACTGAAGATTGGGACACAAGTTGGCAAGAGCAGTACAGGAAAGTACAGGCCTGTGTCGAAGACAGTCTAAACAAGGTGAGGGAAAGACAAGAAGAACAGTATAATAAGCATGCACCAGCAGAACCCTTGACACCTGGAGAAATGGTGCTAAAGCGGAAAAGAAGAGGTCACAAGCTCGATGACCAGTGGGAAATAGTGCCCTACACAGTGTTAAACTCCAGATTTGACAACAGTAAAACCTGCCTGATCAGCAAGGATGGAGGTAAGACAACTGCAACAGTCTCAAGAGACTTGAAATTGTGCCCAGCTCTACTGAAGACACCGGTAGAAGAAACACCTCTTGTAATACCAGAGAAACCCAAGGAAGATGTACTTCATACAGTTCTAGGAGACTTCCCTGCGGACTGACCTCAACTTGATGGAGCAGTTATCATACCAGTGATACACTTCTATCAGCAACCAGAAGAACCTCCACAACCAGTAGAACCTGTAAGCGCCCTAGAAGAACCTGCTCAGGAACAGGAAGAGTCCCCAGTAAGAGGAGGATCACCCGTTGAAGCAGAGCCTGAAGGCCCAGTAATCAGTGCACTAGCCAGTCCCACAGAGAGATTGAGGCAGTTTTATAATCTACCAGCACGCACACTTGATAGGTTAACAGGGAATGCATGCACAAACAACAGTACCACCCCAGTGCTACGAAGGTCCGCACGCAGCACAAAAGGCCAAATCCCTGCCAGGTTTAGGGATTAAAATATAAAATGCCTAAAGTATAAATAGTTACCCAGTTGGGTATTGCCTACGTCATTTATTGTGTGAACTGAAAATAATGTGTTCATTTAGCTACCCATAAGGGTATAAAGACTTGTAGGCTGAGGACTGTGAGCATCCAAAAACTTTCCTTGTAAATAGTTGCACTTATCAAAGTGCCTCCTTATTTGTTGCATATTAAAAGGACCTCAGAACAAAAACCCGTTCGGCGTGGCCGAAGACGAGGTCCAGGATCTGGATCGTCTATGCCCTGTAGCCACGCCCAGGGCCTACGTTGAGGGTTTTCAGGCGGGTCCCTCATGCTCCTGTTGTTACACCTTCATCAGCGAAATGGACACCTGGTGACGGGACTTATTGTAACATTGTTATTGCTGTTATTATTATTGTTATTGTTGTTATCTGTTTTAAAAATGTTTCAGTCCAGGAGTACTGAATTGTACTAGGGGGGAATGTGGCACCCTGCTACCACAGGTACCACAGGACCCAAAAGGGTGCATGGACGGACTTCTCCACAAGAGGCCCTCACTACAAGCAAAAACCTCCACCCTTCCACCTCAGACCACCAGAGGGAGCCCTGTTAGGGATATATATATATGGAGGGTGGAGTTAGACAGTCAGAAAGTCAGAGAGCGTGCTGGCGCTGAGACCAGTGAAGGAGCAGCACATCTGCTGCTGTGTTCTGAGGCCCCGAGTGTGGCCGGAAGCAAGGAGGAGAGGAGAAAGGAGTTAAGGGGGCAGAGGAGCATCATAGGCTTACCCCAGAATACAAACCGGACACCGGGTCCGTGCCTACAGGGTCCTCTACACCCAGTAGGGATTACCAGCATACCAGGAGGATTACAGATCCCTGGTCGACCTGAAGCTAAACCCTTTATAGGACTAGGAACCACGAAGGTCCCAGCGTCCAGGGATAGTGGTTGCCAGAGAAAGGTCCTACTACCAAGCGACAGGAGAGAGAACAACACAACACAGAAGCTAGGCCCAGTTGCAGGCTGGCCAGGAGCTTAGAGAGAGGGAGAAACGGACCAGGAGGCCTTATACCCGCTCACTGGGGAGAGTCCAGAAGTGCACCCTTCCTACCGAGTACCCTGGACCGTACCTGACATCTGCACCAGTAAAGGTACTGAAGTGAATCTCCTGTCTCTGTCAATTACTCCTGCTGCGCCATCTCTTCTGCACTACAACGCCCAGCATCACCATCTGCCCTAACACCTGCTCCGGGGGCCCGCTCCACCTGTGGGGAGCAGAAACATCCCAGCTGCCATCCCATCACCCCCGGAGATCTGCAGCAGCGCCGGTAACCGTTACCGGGAACCACAGGTGGCGTCACGAGACAAACTGTACACTAAAACCCCTTTTCAAGAGAGACCCCAGAGTACGGGCCCGGGAGCCGACTGCCGTGACTTCCTAAACAAGGTAAAAGGCCCGGGTACCGAGTCCCCTATATCCCCCTGGGTGAGACAATAACAGTGCACCTCACTTGCTCGGCTCCAGGGATCCTCTTCTCCCTCTAGTCGGGCTTGGCTCCCACTGTCCACTGCCGCTTTTCCCGCACAAAAACTCCTTTTCCACCCTCTTCCTAGATACGAGCTCAGCTCCCCGGTCACCTGACTCCTCAGTTCTCTCTCTGGACATACCCCCAGCTTCCCTGTCACCTGACTCCTGTCTCGCAGTCTGTCTTCCCCCTGCAACAAGAGGCACGGCCCCAACAGTTCTGGATTCCTTGTTCTGAAAGTACTTACACCCCGGTTTTCCCCCTTACACTTCCGCTCTCTTTAACTCGCCATTCCACGGGTGAGAGTTCCTTCACCAAACGTTCACATTCTTGGACTTCCTGGATGATACGTTGCCATATAAATTGATCTTGTTCGTACCGGTGAGGAGGCACTAATGCTGTTGTCAGTTCTGACCGGTGTAACTCAGTTTGACCAATGGGGGGTGAGGGTCACTTGGATTCCCAATCTCCGCCTGCCCGGTAGCTTCAACTGACGGTGTTCCCTTGCCACCTGCACTGGGGACTGCAGGTAATCGAGTGCTGGGGCTCGGAGGTAGAATCAACAATTCTTCTTCATCCACATCGTGGCTTGGGGCAACTGTGACAGGATCCTCTCTAGAAGCAGGTGATTCTTCTTCATCCTCGTCATCTTTAGACAGACAGGGCCGCAGCATAATATGATGAACCACTCTGGTAGGGGCTCCTTCAGCCCCCTCGGGTTGAACTTCATACACAGATCCTTCAGCGCCAAACCTGCGCTTCACTCGGTGCGGAGTCCGCTCCCACCACCTACTTAATTTGCCCCAGGGCCACCTGTCTCGATTCAACACATGCACCCCGGGCCTCAGAGCTGTCCCTCGAAGAGACAATGTCTCATGATGTTTGAGCTCCCGAAACTTTTGTTGTACCAACCGTCGGAGGGTCTGCAGTCGATGCCGATGTTCTCGGACCCAGGAAGACATCCCTGTCTGTGGGTAGTCCTCCTTGGGGTCCAGCTCTAACTCGGTAATCTCTCGCCCCTTTCGCCCGAACAGTAAGGTATAAGGAGTGAACCCCGTCGTACTATTCACTCGGTTGTTGTAGACCCACACCAGCTCGGCTACAAACTCAGGCCATCGCACCTTCCGATCCTCCTCCAATGTGCGGAGCATTTGGATCAGTGTCAGATTAAAGCGTTCACAGGCCCCATTTCCTTGAGAGTGATAAGGAGTAGTCCGTGACTTCTCAATCCTGTACAACAGGTGCAGCTCTTCCATCACCCGGCCCTGGAAGCAGGCGCCTTGATCGGAATGGATCCTCTTTGGGCAGCCGTACACCCTGTTATAGCAGAAGATGAGGTCCCTCAAGTTTAAAGGCCCCATCTATGCTATATAAGTCTGACAGTTACTTTAGGTCAAAACAACAGTTAAATGTTCCTTCCTTGTATCAATAGAGACTAACGTGTCCTTGCTAGTCATCAGAATGTATCTGATTAAATGTGTCTAATTAAATGTGTCCGATTGAATGTTTCAACACAAGCATAGACATCACGAGAACAGAAACCAGTCTTTGTGTGCTAAATTGTATAATTGGACCATATATGGTAAATCCGTTTCCTGCCTTCAGGGTGTATATAAACCCTATGCTTTGTAATAAAGTTAGAGCTTGTTTGACACATACATCCTGTCCTGTGTCTCATTCTCTCCGATATCGTAATCCAAGGATAGAAGACCCAGAAAGTAGTGATGTTAGCTGGCGCCCGAACAGGGACCTGAGTTAATCTACCCAGGGGTGTTTTCGACTGGTCCAAGACGTGGGACGAGTGAAGCTCTCTGTTGGTGATATATACAGCGCTGAGGTAAGAATAACTGTTATATTCTACCTAAATTATATCACTACATAGAAGAGAGTCCCTCACCCCCGAGCGGTCGGCTCCCAGTTAATTCATAGATTGTTGTCTGGCTCAGGTCCCTTTGAACCAGTTGAATCTCCTCAGATAAATTGTCAGTCCTGCCTTCTATCCTTTGGAAAAACTTAAGAATGAAAGTATGGATCCGATGATTGTGTTGTGGGTGTGTCTCGGGATCGGTCTTTTTGGTCTGTTCTTCTGGCTGGCGTATAAGTCCTGGAAGGCTAGTAGTGGTGTGGTTCAGAAACCTTTGTGGCCCATTGTCTAAGTGACTGAGGAGTCTACTGTAAGTGAGGAGAACCGAAAGAATGGGGAACCAAAATGCCAAAGAAGGCATTACTGCCAAAGACTTAGTAGTATGCAGAGAAGGGAAACAGGCACTGATTGGAATTGACAAAATATTGTGTAAGGCGGGAATGAATAAAAATGGAGAGATGAACGGAGAGAAATGGAAATCCTTCTTTAACTCCTATCATGGATGGCTGAAAGATAAGGGTCTGTTGAAGACAGTGGATGTATGGATGAATGCATGCGCTCATTTTGAAGGAAAGATTGAAGAACTAGGAGACGGATGTTACAGACTGACAAAAACCGGAATGACAGATTTTTCTCCCTATCTGCCCCCAACGTCACCCCCACCCCAGTACCAGAATTTCCAGGAACCCAATTGCTGGGTTTGCCCCAGATGTCGACAGCAGAACCCCTTGACAGTAGACATCTGTGTGGCATGTGGAGGACCGAGACCCCACCCAGCTAGTCTATTCCCAATGAGAACGGTAGTTGTGCCAGGAGCACCAAGCGCAGCAGCAGCAGCAGCAGTAGGGGACGCAGTTGTTCCAGGTCAAGAAACCCGTACAATGTTAATGTATAGACCATGGAGTCCCTCAGAACAATTGGCGTTGATTTCCCAGTTGCCTGATCCGTCCCAGTCCCCAATGGGTTTTGCCAGAATGATAAGAACCATACAGGATACGTACAATGCAACTAGGTTGGATTTACAAGGGGTAATTAAGGGAAAATTGGCAGATAGGTTAATAGATGAGACAAAAAAACAGTATGCCAATAGGACCGGACCCGTAGATGCAGAATCTAATGATGCAGCAGCCGGAGTCCTATTCGCAGCAGCGTTGGTAAAGGCATGTAAAGACAGACAGGCAGAGAGGCAGGTTACACTAGAAGACCGAGTTCAGGGTAAGGAAGAGGACCCCAAAGATTACTTTTGGGCATTAAGGAGAACTTGGTCAGAAATGGGATTTATTCCCGAAAATAAGACTAGTGAGAGGGTATTAGCAAGTGCTTTCATGAATGGACTAAAGAAGGAGATTGCAGAGAAGGTAAAAGCAAGTAGACCAGACTGGAGATCAGTGAAAGCAGAGGATTTGGCTAGAATAGCCCAGGGGGCACAGCATGACATAGCGCAGGCAAAGAGAGCTGCCAGAGTACACATAGTAGAGACTACCCCTAGAAACAACAGAGACAAAGGACGGACTGCAGGAGGGGGACAGAGACTATGTTACGGATGTAAAAAGCCAGGACATTTTAGAAAGGACTGTAGGACCAACAATTATCCAAATGCTCAGAGTACGGGTCCTCCAGCCGACCAAACAACACCCCCATAGGATAAGGGTAGCTTGCACATGAACCCCCTCATCTCCTTACCCCCAACTCCCAGTTGTATAGTGCAGGTGAACCTACCAGGGGGACATGAAATCGATTTCCAAGTAGATACGGGGGCCGACAATTCAGTAATTGCGCAAGGTGATTGGCCATATACTGACACTGATTTTTCACATCATGTCATTGCCACCCCCTTCAATTCCCCGTCTGTCCTGCTCCCTGTCACCAAGAGAATTCCCCTGCAAATTCAAGGAGCTACTGTACATAGCCAGCTCATGGTATCGCCCCGATGCCAATGTAATCTTTTGGGAAATGATGTGTTGTCCCAATTACAAGCACATATTGAATATCATCCCGACGGCACTGTCACCACGACCCCAGGTTTAAAACCAAGTACCCTTTGCAAAATTATGTCGCTAGATATTGCAGGAATAGAAGAGAAAAATGAGTTTCCCCCGATATTGGAGCATGCTGTGCCACATGACTTTTGGGCCTCAGACAAAACAGATGTCGGTAGGTTAAGAGTTCAACCAGTAATGGTGAAATTAAAACCAGGAGCAATCTTACCTCAACAGAGGCAGTATTCCCTTAGCTCGGCTCAGGAGAATGCCATAGCCCAGCAAGTCCAAAAATTACTACACAGGGGAGTCCTAGTCAAAACCCAGTCCCCTTGCAACACTCCCCTGTTCCCAGTAAAGAAAAAGAGCGTGCCAGGACAACCAGCCGCATATAGAATGGTCCATGACCTCCGGTTGGTTAACAAAGCCACAGAACTTCTAACACCAGTTGTGCCCAACCCGCATACTCTTCTGTCACAGATACCTTCTAACTCTCTTTGCTTTTCAGTGATCGATTTGGCAAATGCATTTTTCAGTGTACCATTACATCCTGACTGCCAGTACCTGTTTGCTTTCACGTTCCAGGGCAGTCAATATACAAGGACAGTGTTGCCACAGGGTGCCCAGAATTCACCCACAATGTACACTGCAAGTCTGCAGGAAATACTGGAAGGATGGTCTGAACCACATATCGTTGTTTTGCAATATGTCGATGACCTGCTCATTTGTGCCCCTTCTAGGAAACAAAGTCATAGTGCAACCATTTCGCTTATGTTGTTTCTCTATCGAGCGGGCTGCAAGGCATCGAAAGATAAGCTTCAGTTTTGTAAATCTTCAGTCACCTTTTTGGGACATTGCATTACACCAGGAGCCCGTCATTTAACAAATGCACACAAACTAGCAGTACAGGCATTCACCGTCCCTAACAATGTTGCAGCCCTCAGAACTTTTCTTGGACTTGTTTCCTATTGCAGACAGTGGATTCATGCCGTCTCTGTTTTGATGCAGCCCCTTTATGACTGTCTTACCCCAACACCTTTTGTACTAACACCAGAGGCAATAGACTGTTTTTATTCTCTCAAAAAACGTATTTTGGCCGCTCCAGCTTTGGGTACCCCTAATTATGAGCTCCCATTTACTCTGTACCTTCATGAGCAAACTGGACATGCAGCAGAAGTTTTAACTCAAACACACGGTGATAATCAGAGACCTGTTGCCTATTTTAGTGGCAGATTAGACGCGGTTGCCAGAGGTGCACCATCCTGTGTACGTGCTCTGCATGCTGTTGGACTATTACTCCATAAATCCGCAGACATTGTTCTTGACCACCCGCTCGCCGTTCTAACACCTCATGATGTCTACACTATATTGAATCAAGTGCAACCCGCTCACCTCTCCGCAGCACGTCATCTCAGGTTACAATGTGCACTGTTAATGCCTCCCAATGTTTCTTTACAGAGGTGTACTACTTTGAACCCAGCAACTTTGTTACCTCTCTCGGATCTAAAGGAGGGGTCAGGTACTGTGCTTTATAAGGAAGATCCAAGAGAGGAAGTTTCTCATGACTGTGTACAAATGATGGCACAAGAAATGGCAGGTTTACCTACTGTATTTGAACATGAATTAGAGAATGCAGATTTTGAATTCTTTGTAGATGGATCCCGTCATCAGGACGATTCGGGTACATTCCATACTGGATATGCAGTTGTCTCCCTCAATGCAGTAATCAAGGCAGAACCAATGCTCCCACACCAATCGGCTCAAGAGGCCGAACTTAGGGCCCTAACCGAGGCCTGTAAACTAGCAGAAGGTAGTATTGTTAACATTTACACGGATTCTAGGTACGCATTCGGTATATCGCATGATTTTGGTCCCATGTGGAAGTCAAGAGGTTTCCTGACGGCAGCAGGACACCCCATAAAGAATGCTGATGTGGTCCAGCAGTTAATTGATGCACTACAACTACCCAAAAAAGTAGCTGTCATAAAGGTAAGAGCACATACCAGACGCACCGACCAAGTGAGTAGAGGAAACGCGATGGCAGATGCAGCAGCAAAAACAGCAGCCTGTAAGCCGCAACAAGGGCCAACAGTACGTCAGTTAAGTGCCCCTAAAAACCCCTTTGTGTCGGAGGACATCTTATCCCAAATGCAGGCTCAGGCTCAAAAGGAGGAGGTTGATAAGTGGTTAAAGGAAGGTGCATGCCTGAATGAAGCAAATGGGGTATGGGGGAAAGGGACACGACGATGCCTTCCAAGGGCACTGTACCCAGCGGCTGCCCAGATGCTACATGGACCGGTACACCAATCTAAAACGGCTGTGATGAATGTGATGCAGAAATATTGGGTGGCACCAGGATTCTCCACCTGTATTGAACGACTGATAAAAGGGTGCATGATATGTGCTACACATAATCAGGTTAGAGTAGTTAAAACACCACCCAAACACACACCCCGGCCCCTCTATCCATTCCAGAGACTGCAAATTGATTATATTCAGCTGCCAAAGTCAGGATCATGGGAACATGTGTTGGTCTGTATTGATTTGTTCTCAGGATGGCCAGAGGCTTTCCCGATTGCCAAAGCCACGGCTGCGGCAACCGCAAAGAAACTGCTTGCGGAGGTGGTCTGCAGGTATGGGGTACCAGAGGTAATTGAGAGTGACAGAGGTACACACTTCACAGGTGAAATAATGAATGAAGTCATGTCAGCTCTAGGAATTCAACAAGCATTCCACACACCATATCACCCACAAAGTAGTGGTAAAGTGGAAAGACTGAATCGGACATTGAAATTAAAAATTCAGAAAGCCATGGCTGAAACAGGAAAACCATGGCCGGATTGTTTGCCGCTTGCTCTGTTTTCAGTAAGATATACGCCCAATAAAAAGACTGGACTCTCTCCATATGAGATATTGTTTGGCAACGTACCCAGCCTAGGGTGTTTCTATCCGCAAGCATTAGAAGTGAACAACCATGTGCTAAGTTCCTACGTGAGGGCTTTACACAAAAAGATTAAGCAAATACATGATAATGTCTTCAGTTCTCTTCCAGATCCAGATCCAGACTCTAGCAGCCATATGCTGCAACCTGGAGACTGGGTGGTTATAAAAAGACACGTGAGGAAAAGCCTAGATCCACGGTTTGACGGACCCTTTCAAGTTCTGCTGACCACAAGCACAGCCGTTAAGCTAGAGGGAAAAGAGGCCTGGATCCACACGTCCCATTGCAAAAAGATACTAGGAGAACCAGCGGACAAAGAATGAAGACATTGTTTATACTTACCTGCATCCTTGCGACCACAGGTGCATGGAGTACGTTGGGCACTACAGATGGAGGCGACAATAGATTCATTAAACACCATCTTGCTCTAATCGATGGACTAAAGGAGCAAAACCAGACTACTGCTAATTGTTGGATATGTACACATGCCCCTGTGACATCCACTAGCATACCCTTTCTCGCTGTCCCAGTCTCATGGGAAGAGATAAACTTTTGGGTGAACTGCTCAGATACTTCGGCCAATAATTCTATTTTTTTTCAGGTTTTGCTAATGTATCTTGCGGTTTATTTGATTTTTAAGTTTTTTCTAATGTGTATTCAGCGTTGTACTAAAAGAAAATATAGAAATTCATATTGATAAATGAAGGAACAAAAGGACGGAATGTTATAGCAGAAGATGAGGTCCCTCAAGTTTAAAGCCCCCATCTATGCTATATAAGTCTGACAGTTACTTTAGGTCAAAACAACAGTTAAATGTTCCTTCCTTGTATCAATAGAGACTAACGTGTCCTTGCTAGTCATCAGAATGTATCTGATTAAATGTGTCTAATTAAATGTGTCTGATTGAATGTTTCAACACAATCATCACGAGAACAGAAACCAGTCTTTGTGTGCTAAATTTTACAATAGGACCATATATGGTAAATCCGTTTCCTGCCTTCAGGGTGTATATAAACCCTATGCTTTGTAATAAAGTTAGAGCTTGTTTGACACATACATCCTGTCCTGTGTCTCAGTCTCTCCAATATCGTAATCCAAGGATAGAAGACCCAGAAAGCAGTGACGTCAACCCGAATGAAGTCTCGGCAGATGGCCTGCGCAGCTGATTCGGCGGTCTGATCTCTGGTCGGGGTCACCACCGCAAACTTTGTGAAGTGGTCTGTCATTACCAGGCAATGTTCATACCCAAGATTTTCCAGTCCAACAGTCAAATAGTCGATCATCAGCACCTCCAAGGGGGCAGAAGTCACAATGGTTTGCATGGGGACCCGCTGCTCCGGGGGCTTAACCAGCTCACAGCTCCAGCATCTTTGACAAGTGTCTTCTATTGTTGCACGCAGTTGGGGGTGATACACCAGCCTCTGCAACCACTGAAATGTCTTCTCTGGTCCGAAGTGAGCCCCTCGTTCATGAGCCTCCTTAGCCAGTACTCCGACCAACTTCTCTGGGATCACCACTTGCCAGGTGGTCCCGAACTCTCTTAGTAGCTGTACCCGTCGGTACAGCAGCCCGTCTCGCAAACACAATCTCTCCCATTGTACCAGCATTCTCAGCGCTCCCAGGGACAGGGTACTCCTCTCCTCTCAACTGGGGACCTGCCTCAAAGCCACCCATTGACGTAATTGAGCAACTTCTCTGTCAGTCTGTTGAAGTCGGACCCAGTCATCTCTTGACCGCCCTAGCACTTGTTCTTCCGACGTCTCTCCGATCTGTCCCTGCGCCGCGACCAGCGGTCCCACGAAACTTCGGAAGCTAGGGATTTCATCTGCCTCCAAATCTTCATCGCGTTCATGATCAGGCCGTTCATATGTCACTCTGGAGAGGGCGTCGGCGTGAGTATTCTCTGCCTTAGACCGGTAGGCGATTTTATACCGGTACCTGGCCATGCGAGCCACCCACCGCTGCTCCAGGGCCCCCAACTTTGCAATTTCCAGGTGAGCCAATGGGTTGTTATCTGTTCTCACCAGTACTTCGGACCTGGACAAATACTCTGCAAACTTCTCGGTCATTGCCCAAACCAGAGCCAGCAACTCTAATTTGAAAGAGCTATAATTATCTGGGCTCCTCTCGGAGTCGTGAAGGGAGCGACTGGCGTACGCAATCACGCGCTCTTTCTCCTCGTGTACTTGGGATAACACGGCTCCCAGACCATGTAGGCTCCCATCAGTGTGGAGTATGAATGGTTGGAAGAAATCCGCATAGGCAAGTATTGGGGCCTTGGTCAGGGCCATTTTTAGGGCACGGAAGGCATCTTCCTGGCTGCTTTCACACCGAATCGCCCAATTCTTGGAGCCCGCTGGCACTCCCTTAAGTAGCTCCAGCAATGGGTTGGCTATGTGGGTAAAGTTCTTCATGAATCTTCGGTAGTACCAGGCAAGTCCCAGGAATGCCCGAACGTCCTTCACCGTCTTCGGGGTAGGCCACTCCTGTACGGCGGCCACCTTTTCCCGGGTGGGCCTGACTCCCTCACCGGACACAGTATGACCAAGATATTCGATCTGTTTGCAGAACAGGTGGCACTTCTGGGGCTTCACCTTTAGACCATGACTCTGTAGGCGGCTCAGTACTTGCTCCAGTCGCTGGAGGTGCTCCTGAAAGGAGGCGGCATAGACAATTATGTCGTCAAGATAAATCAGTGTCGCCTCGAAGTTCAAATCGCCCAGGCACCTCTCCATCAGACGCTGGAACGTCCCGGGGGCGTTAGTCATATGTGAGTTAGGGCGCAGGCACTCCCGCAAGGACTACTTCAGCTGCACATTCCTGAGGCCTGCCACAAATTGGTCCCTTAAGATCACGTCAGGTGGGCCCATTCCCAAATTCCCCATGTCGTCTTTTCTAGTGATATAGGCATGCACCCTCTAATGCATTAATATATTGCGTCACAGTCTCCCCCTCCTGCTGCACTTGGTGAAACAGCCGTATCTTCAGCTCTCCTACCTTGGTGGGATCCCCATGCATCGCCTCCGATAACCGCACCACTTTTTCTACAGTATTCCGGTCATGGGGAGGGCGGTACATCACGGATTGTCGGGCCTCGCCGTCCAGGGCCAGTAAGCCTATTTCTGCTTGCATAGCTTGGGTCATCGGATGCATATGTAACATACTCCTAACTCTCTCAACCCAGTCCCACAGCATCATATTGTCCCCGGTGAACTTGCGGAGATTGCTGAGAATGGCCCCCAGCGGCAAGCTAGATCCAGGGGCTCTCAGGATGGGCTGATCTGCAGTGTCTGTGTCTAAAGACTGCATCCTGCCGACTACGCCAAATGTAACACAGGTACTTTAGATGCAGTGACACATAAACACAGAGCAGCCAGTACAGGGTTAATAAACAAGGGGGATTTACTGTAACAGGGTCAATCTCCACCCAGGGAGTAACAGGGGAAATTTGGGGACAACAAGGGAAGTAGCAGGTAATATGCTATAACTGACAATCCACAGTTGGGCTAGATGTAGCAGAGTCAACACGGTTGTAATCGGCAGGTTTTTCACTTAGCTGACTCTAGCTCCTCACAAGGCAGTTGCCGGCTGGTGCCGGTGTTGCTTTCTTCCGGCTTCCCCGCCTAAACAATGCTCCGTCTTCTGGCGGCAGTGGGCGGTCTCCGGTTTGACCTGCTGAGCCCCTAGTCCATAATAGTTCACCTCACTTGCTCGGCTCCAGGGATCCTGCGTCTCTTCTCCCTCTAGTCGGGCTTGGCTCCCACTGTCCACTGCCGCTTTTCCCGTGCAAAAACTCCTTTTCCACCCTCTTCCTAGACACGAGCTCAGCTCCCCGGTCACCTGACTCCTCAGCTCTCTCTCTGGACACACCCTCAGCTTCCCGGTCACCTGACTCCTGTCTCGCAGTCTGTCTTCCCCCTGCAACAAGAGGCACGGCCTCGACTGTTCCGGATCCCTTGTTCTGAAAGTACTTACACCCCGGTCTTCCCCCTTACATGAGAACAACTATAGAGCAGGTGGGAGGCTGTTCTCCATATCTCCTCCCCAGGGTGTGGTCTGGGGGAGGTTTAAATACTCGACCATGCTGAGACATTCAGAGTTCAATGTCCGGAGAAGTAAGCTCCAGAAGGGAGCTTGTGTTTGAACCATATGGAGTTGCTGAACTCTCAGCAGGCGAATCCCTGCTACCCCAAGGACTGTGTTCTTTGTGTTACCATTTTTGCTTTGTTTTCCTGTTTTGCCTAGTGGGCTGTGTTTATTTTTATGGAATAAAGGTTGGTTTATGCAGCAGTATAATAAATCAACCAAAGATTTAAAGAGGCGGCGTAGCTGTGTCTACCTCCATGTGCAGCAGCCGAGTGAGCTATCTACCACAGGTGGCGGTAGAAGTGTGGGCAAGATCCCCAGGAGGCTCATGTAATGGATGAGGACAAGCCGCATGTTCTGGGTAAATGCGGCCATAAGCCAGGAAACAAAGACCAATTGTATGGAGGACCTGGACAAGCATCTTGTACTAGCACAGCAGGAGACAAACAAGCTACTATTGCAAGGAAGGCGGACAGCCCCTCCCCCAACTCCAGGTGATGATTCGAGCGTCCGGAAAGCAGTAAGGCATGCCATGCAAAAAATGACCCCAGGCGATGATGTGGAGACATTTTTGACTGTGTTTCAGCGGGTTGCAGAGCGAGAGAAGCTTCCACCGGAGCAGTGGTCGGAGGTGCTGGCTCCCTATCTGACTGGTGAGTCCCAAAAGGCTTATTACGACCTGGCCTTGCAAGATGCCCAGGAGTACAGTATATTAAACTTAAAACCAAGATACTGGCACGTGCTGGAGTGACTATGTCAGTCAGAGCCCAAATGGTCCACCACTGGGCATATTGCGGTGATAAACCCCCTCGCTCCCAAATGTTCAATCTCCTCCATCTTGTGCAGAAGTGGTTGCAGCCAGAGTCCTCCACTCCAGCCCAGATGATTGAGCGGATTGTCATGGACAGATTTGTGCACTCCCTACCTAGGCCCGTGCAGACCTGGGTTGCCCAGACCTGGTCGGCCTTGTAGAAAGATACCAGGTGGTCGAGAGGTCCCTAAGGAAGCCGAGTGGTGCTGCATCCCCTAACTGGGGTACTAAGGGGAAGCCAGAGTCCCAAAAGAGAGGGAGTAGAGCCATGACTGGGGGGAGTCCAAGGTCCCAAGGGGGTGTTGAGTGGCTGCCAAAGACCACTGGGAAAGACATGATCTGCTGGAGGTGTCGCTGTCCTGGACACATAGCCGCCAGGTGTCCTATGTCCTCTGAGCAAATGGACTGCAGCTTAGGAAGACGCTGCTCATACTATGCTTATCCCGCCTGCACTGTGGATTATCAGCCCGGTGAGGGATCACAGTCATGTCCCATGACCATAAATCGCAAGGGTGATGCCGATTGTAAGAGAGAGCCTCCTTCAAGCCCAAGAGGCCAAGGCAAGAGTCTACAATCAATCAGCAAGACTGAGACAGTTCAGCCCTGGAGACCGGGTGTTGGTGTTGATCCCAACAGTGGAGAGTAAATTCCTGGCTAAGTGGCAAGGGCCATATGAGGTATTCGAAAAGTTGAGTGACGTCAACTACAAGGTCCAGCAACCAGGAAGAAGAAAGCCGTATCCGGTATATTATGTTAACCTACTCAACCCTTGGCGAGACAAGGAGACGCTGGTAACTATGTGTCTGGAGACCCAACCTGAAACCGGTATCGAGGATATCACAGTGGCAGAGACACTGTCACCAGCCCACAAGCAACAGTGCCGAGAGCTGCTTCAGTGGAACCGTGACCTGTTTTCAGAGCTGCCAGGTTGTATGCAGGTGGTTGAATACGAAATTTTGACAGAGCCAAATGTGAGAGTGAATCAAAGGCCATATCGAATTCCGGAAGCCCACCGCGAAGTGATCTCCAAAGAGATGAGGAGAATGTTGAGCTTGGGCGTCATCGAGGAGTCAAAAAGCGGTTGGTCCAGCCCCAGTGTTATACCGAAGCCGGATGGAGAATGGCGGTTCTGTAATGACTACCAGAAGCTGAATGAGGTGTCAAAATTTGACGCATATCCGATGCCCCGTGTTGATGAACTTATTGAGAGGTTAGGGTCAGCCAGATATATCACCACCCTGGACCTAACGAAACAGTACTGGCAGATTCTGTTATCCCCAAGTGCAAAGGAGAAGACAGCCTTCTCTACTCCTGATGGGTGCTTCCAGTACACCGGGATGCCATTCAGACTGCCGGGAGCCCCAGCTACCTACCAGAGGCCATGGACCGGATACTAGCCTCTCACAAGAAGTACACCGTGTCTTACCTGGATGACATCGTAATATTCAGCCCGAATTGGGAAAGTCATTTACAGAAGATCCAGGCGATACTGGATGCGCTAAGGATGGCAGGGTTTACGATAAACGAAAAGAAGTGCGCCATGGGGAAGGAAGAGGCAAAGTACTTGGGCTACGTTGTCGGAAGGGGCGAAATAAAGCCGTAAGTAAAAAAGGTGGAGGCTATCAGAAACTGGCCGCAACCGAACTTCATGAAGCAAGTTTTGCGTTTCTGGGAATTGTGGGCTATTATCGGCTATTTATTCCAAATTTCGCCATGATAGCCGCTCCCCTGACTGATCTTTTTAAGGGCATGAAGACATCGATGACAAAATGGTCCTCGGAAGTGGAGATGGCATTCAACGAGTTGAAGCTCGCCCTATGTGGACAGCCGGTCTTAGTCGCGCCTGACTTCACTAATGAATTTGTGGTGCAGACTGACGCCTCTGAGGTCAGTTTAGGAACTGTGTTGTCCCAGGAAATAGACAGGGACGAACATCCAGTCCTATTCCTGAGTAGGAAACTCAGCTCCTGTGATAAAAACTATGCCATCTTAGAGAAAGAGTGCTTGGCCATCAAATGGGCAGTTGAGACAATAAGATACTATCTGTTAAGCCGAAAATTCAGGCTAGTGTCAGACCATGCATCCCTGAGATGGATGAGAGAAAGGAAGGGGCACAATGCCCGGGTAATTAAGTGGTTTCTAGCGCTACAAGACTTTAAATTTCAGGTAGAGCACAGGCCCGGGAAACTACATGGAAATGCTGATGCCCTGTGCAGACGTCCCTGTTTAGTGAGCGAAGGTGCCAAAACCCCTGGCTTTGTGCAGGGGAGGGGGATATGTGACAAAGTCACTGGTAAAGTGCTGAAGGGGAGATATGTTTCCCTGAGGCTGTTGGCATCAGTGAATTAAAACCATCAAATTTCCTCCAGCATGTTATGTGTTGAGGGGGGTCAACTCCTTTCGAAAGTGCAGGTTTTTATGAGAACAACTATAGAGCAGGTGGGAGGTTGTTCTCCATATCTCCTCCCCAGGGTGTGGACTGGGGGAGGTTTAAATACTTGGCCAGCTGAGGCATTCAGAGTTCAATGTCCAGAGAAGTAAGCTCCAGAAGGGAGCCTGTGTTTGAACCATGTGGAGTTGCAGAACTCTCAGAAGGCGAATCCCTGCTACTCCAAGAACTGTGTTCTTTGTGTTACCATTTTTTCTTTGTTTTCCTGTTTTGCCCAGCGAGCTGTGTTTATCCTCAATAATCAAATGAGGATAGGGATCAGTGTCGCATATATTTACAAATACTCATATAAACAGGTAACATCAATATTACCAAGCACGCAGCAAACTGTAGTGTTGGGATCCTCCCGTTATTGACCCCCTTCACGGTTTGATACTATATTTGCACAAACAAACCAATATAGGGTAGAAGGGAAAATAACCCATACACTTCTTTTTCACCCTACAACAAAAATCCCCAGTTATTGAATATGGGTAAAATGATAGGAAAACACAAGTAATATCAGAATAAACTAATCAATCTAACCCATATGTCTGGAAACGTCTATTGCTCAGCAGCACAGATATATTTGGGGAGACTCTTTTTGCTCCTACATGGATGGAATTTATGAACCCTATCCCCCTGATGAATCATTATGAAGAAACGCGTCGAGTGGTTTGTAAATATATGTGACACTGATCCCTATCCTTATTTGATTATTGAGGTTGTCTAGGTTCCGTACGGTCGTTGTCTGGTTACACTAGGTGCTTTTCGTTAAGTGACTATTGACTCTTGAATTAAGAATTATCCTACTCGATACATAGTCTCCTGTACACATGGGGGATTTGTGTAGTTTGGATGACCAGTAACACATGATAGGTCATTTGAACATTTGATATATGAATATCAGGTGTGACATTCGAGAGAAGGAGTGTATGAGTGGACCTATTATATTTTTGGGTAGTCTGTGAGCACTTTAACAATTTTATATATTAATAATCAATAAAAGTTATCATTTTATTTGATATATGGCTATTTCAGTTAATTACACAAAGCATAGAAAAGAATATCCTCACTGTGTTGAAGAGCTCCCTAGCTCGCCTTTCCTTCCTTTTAGTCAGGTGATTTATAGGAAAACGGTCGTCTTAATTTTCATTATAGGAGAAATGATTCTTATCTTTCTGCTTTGTTGCCTGAGAACAGAGAACCAGTTATTGTCCCACACAGTTATTGGCTCGGCACCAAGTTTTGCAATTTTCACATTATGATGACCTAAGGGAGTTGAGTAAAGATTGCATCTGCTGGTGATTAAAAATATTTTTTGCAAAGTTTAGAAGAAATCAAGTTTGTTTGTCAAGTTTCTTCCCTTTGGTTATGTGCCCAGATATAAGCTAGCGATGAAGATTATGCATCAATATGGCGTTAATTGCATGGAACTTGTATGGTGGCACACAGAGCCTGTGTTCTGTATGACCCCGAGTGCCGACTTCTGAAATCTCTGTATGGAGCGGCATTATAGAGATATTCTCCAATCCTTATATACAGTAATTGATACCTAAATACAGGTATACATAACAGATGCAATCATAAATCAAAAAAATAATCAATAACCTGTACAAAATACTTGTATATATATCATACATGACCCCCAAATATTTAAATCACAAAAAGCATAACAAGCGCAGGAAAAGGAGTTCATCATGTTGACTATAGGAAAAATAAACGTGTTAAAACATCATATATTAGCCTTTTTTGCATCGCTTATGTATTGTAAGGCAGTGACCGGGATCGTATACGAGGGACGTTATGTATCCCCCAGAATGTGTACAGAGACCTATTAAATCCATTGGAGTGCATTGCAGTCACAAACTCACCTGCGGCTGCAATGCGGGAATGAAGGTGAGCATTGACCTGGTCAGGCTATCTGGCTAAGGCAGATTAGTAAAACCCGGCAGGGCCTTCATTTCTTGGAGGAGGCTACAGGAAGGCAGTGGGGCGGCCTCCTCCCTCCAACCCAGGTTTTCCAGTGGCTCTTGCCACAGGTCCTTTAAAATCCCTGCACTAAGGATTAGTGGTGTTCAATGTTGGAACCTGCTAGGAGCACAGCAGGAAAGCTCAGCAGGATTGAGGGTGGCTGAACCCACGCCTGGGAAGGCTCTGCACCTGTCAGGCTCTGAGCGGCCTGGCGCAGCCATTGCCACGGCAACCGTTGTTTAAGGACTCTGTTAACCCGGCTGCGAACCGCAGGGCTGTTCTGTTTAACCGTGAGTTGCTGAAAAAAGCTGTTTATGTTGGACTTGCTTGGGTCACTGCCTCAGTTACTGCATGGTGTGAATACCGCCGCCTTACAGCTTGGTGGAGAATGCGGGCAGTGTGACCGAGGCATACCCCCCGGCAGCTGCATGACCACAATCCGGCCTGCCACCTTTCAGTTCCACCCCATGGACAAAATGGACGAACTGTTAAAGCAGCTGGTACTCACCCAGGAGCAGCAGCAGTCTCAGCGGCAACAGCAGGAGCGGGAGCAGCAGCATAATTAGCAGCAGCTACTGTACCAGCAGCAGCAAAAAACAAACGAACTGTTGCTGCAACAGATTGCTGCCCTGCGGGAGACACCGACGGCATCAGCCCCGGAATGTCGAGAGGCCCGGGACAAGGTTTGCTCAGCGTTGAGGAAGATGGGACCGGAGGACGACGTGGAAGCCTTCCTGACGATTTATGAGCACACAGTGGAGCGGGAAAACCTATCGGCCGGCCAGTGGGCAGAAGTAGTGACTCAGTTTCTGGTCGTCGAAGCCCAAGAGGCCTACTTCAACCTCAGTTGGAAGGACACCCAGGACTACCAGAAGCTCAAAGGTGAGATCCTTGCCCGACTGAGGGTCAATACATACGTGAGGGCTCAGCGTGTATTTTCATGGGCCTATGTGGAGACCCAACCCGCCCGGTCTCAGGCTTATGACCTCCTGCAGCTGGTAAAGAGGTGGCTCCATCCTGAGGCTTTGTCTCCAGCCCAGATGGTGGAGAGGGTGGTGATTGACCGGTTGGTGAGGACTCTGCCAGCCACTATCCAACGTTGGGTGGGGCAAGGGGACCCCGGCACACTCGACCAGGTGGTCAGCTTGATCGAGCGCTACTAGGCCACTCAGGACTTTATCCGGGACTCTGCCCCCTCCCGGCTGTCACGCCGTTCCCTGCCAACCCAGGAGCCGGGAAAGGGGTTGCGTCCCTCTGCTGAGGACAGTCAGCACCGTACCCGTGCTGAAGGGATACCCCAGAATGAGAGTGGCAGGAGACCGGTGCCCTCCCAAACGGTCGTAAGAACTAACAGTACCTCCCCATTAGGTGCTGGCGGTGTCACGGGCCGGGACATGTGGTTACTAACTGACCCCTGACTATGGGACCCACGAACTGCGGGTATATGTATGCCCAGACCGTCTGCACGGCGAGCGCCGACCCCCGGGACAGTGAACTCAAACTGTGCCAGGTACTGGTTAATGGGTATCCCACGAAGGCCCTCCTAGACTCGGGGAGCCTAGTGACTTCGGTACATTGGTCGCTGGTGGCAGGAGACAACCCCAGTGGACAGACAGTTGGGCTTGTGTGCATCCATGGGGACCTCCGAGAGTACCCAACTGCAGAGGTAGTTTTGTCCACGCCATGTGGAGATATAAAACATTTGGTGGGGGTGGTAAAAACTGTTCCCTATGGGACTGTGTTGGGAAGAGACTTGCCCATGTTCTGGACCGTGTGGAAAAACAAAATCCACTCTCCCCCGGTAAAATGTATTACATGCGCTGTACCCGACGAACCCGATTCAGGGGTACATGCCATAGGGGTGTCCAACCTAGGGACAGAGTGTGACCCCCGATAGGTCTCCCTTAGAGGTGCTGGCAGAAGAGGTCGAGGAGACCCCATCGATCCCCGAGCTGGAAGTGTCTCGGTGCACGTTTCGGACAGCTAAGCTACCGGATCCCACTCTGACTCAGGCGCGGGAAAGGGTGTTAGAGGTAAATGACGTAGCTCAACAGTCCGGTGCAGATACTATATTTCCACACATGGTAGTCAATGGTGAGTTGCACTATAGGGTAGACAAAATCAGGGACGAGGTAGTGGAACAGTTAGTGGTACCTCAGTCATACTGTCGGGCGGTTCTGGAGTGGGCTCACACACACCTGCTGAGTGGACACTTAGGGGTTAAAAAGATGCAAGAGCATATCTTGCAGCGGTTCTTTTGGGCAGGGATTTACGCAGAGGTCCAAAAGTACTGAGAATCCTGCCCCGAATGTCAGTTGACCACACCCACCGCAAGTTTCCGTAGCCCATTGGTACCCCTGCCAGTGATAGAGGTAGCCTTTGAACGAATTGCAATGGACTTTTTAGGGCCCATTGTAAAATCTGCTCGTGGCCACCAACATATACTGGTGGTCGTCGACTATGCCACCCGGTACCCGGAGGCTATACCGCTACGCCGTTGTGGCGCCCCTGAGGGTTCAGTCGCCACAGGGGTACTGCACCTCATAAAGAGGTGTGGTATCTCCTCTTCCAGGTAAGGATGGAATACCACAAAGGACCCCAACACTACACCACTCCAGTTCTGTAGGGGGCCTATATGCACCATAGTGCTGCCCCGGTCCTGAATGGAGGAGTTGGGGGGAACCAAAGATAGGGGGAACCATGTAGTGAGTGAGAGTGGAGGAAGCACTTACCTAAGCACTTTATGAGAATTCTATATAACTGGAGGCCATCTTTATAGCAAGGTCTTTGGTTGTAGGTCTTTGGATGGCAATTAGCACAAGGCTGCAGCCGGCTGAGGATCCACGGTCCCCGGTCTCAGGCCTCGAGACGGGGAGCGGGGCAGAGTAAATATCAGCTCTGTCCCCGGTCAGGGTCCTAAGAAGAGAAGGCCCAGGAGGGGAGTAGAGGAGATAGGCTCCACAGGCAAAAGGATCCCAGGGGGATACGGAAGGAGTGGAGTCGCCACCTGTATTCTTCATTCTGGCCTAGCCAGAGGGACCCTGCCGCAAGAGGGGTGACCGGTCCCCGACTATCTGACTTTGTACTTCACGTCTCTGTCGGAACAATCCGGAGGCTTATGTGGATCCCAGGGGGATACGGATGGAGTGGAGTCGCCACCAGTATTCCCTAATCTGAGTTTATCCAGAGGGACCCGGCCTTGCGCCACAATCTCACCACAAGTCACTAAAAAGGGCACCCAGTCGGTCCGGGAACTCCACGTTACCCATAGGGACATCGCAGTACCCGTACGGACTCAGTGGGGGACTCAAGGCGGGACAAGTTGACCAAGAGAGAAACACACTAGAGCGGGGTCCTGGCAGGTGCTCCTGATCTACCTGGGAAATGCTGAATCCCACCTTGGTGGCCGCAGCTCGCCGTGTGACAGCAGAGAAAAGCCCAGAGCTAACTAAACAACAGAGTGAGTAAAGACCTGGATGACTTCAACTACTGCCTCTGTCTGTTCTTTCCTCCGCGGCACCTCACCTGCCATCGCTCTATATTCATTGCTCTGCCCTGAGGCCTCGCTCCACCTGTGGGGAGTCTCACCAACTAAGCTGCCCGAACACCGGCCTCAGTGGACTGTTGCAGCGCTGGTGATCCTCACCAGATACCGCAGGTGGCGTCACGAACATTCCCCTTGTCACATATCATTTCCGCCCAATTTTTACTGACCACCCTGGGCCACGGGCGTGGGCCAGCCGCCGTGATATCCCTTCAAGAACCTAAAAGAGGGCCCGCCACCCGAGTAACCCCCACTGCCCAGGGGGAGCATCACCACACCTCGGCAAAACTGATTGCACGGGAGCTGTTTGCCATGTTCTGTCGCCTTGGACTACCTAAGGAGATCCTGACCGATCAGGGTACCCCTTTTATGTCCAAAGTGACAAGGGAACTGTGTAAACTGCTAAAAATTAAACAATTGCGCACCTCGGTGTACCACCCTCAAACCGATGGGCTGGTAGAACGGTTCAATAAAACCCTCAAGTTCATGTTAAAAAAGGTGGTTTCAAAGGACGAAAGGGATTGGGACATGTTGCTACCCTATTTTATGTTCGCCGTCCGTGAGGTACCCCAGGCTTCCACAGGGTTCTCTCCCTTTGAGTTGTTGTACGGCAGACACCCCAGGGGTCTGTTGGAGGTAGTCAAAGCGACGTGGAAATAAGAGCCGACTCCACATAGGAGCATAATTGAACACGTGGCTAGTATGCAGGACCGGATCACGGCGGGCATGCCCATCGTGAAAGAACATCTGTTAGATGCTCAGGCAGCCCAGAGGCGCACATATAATAAAAGAGCCAGAGTCAGGTCTTTCAACAAGGGTAATCGGGTGTTAGCACTGGTACCCACAGTCGAGACTAAGCTCATGGCCAAGTGGCAAGGGCCATATGAGGTTCGATAAAAGGTGGGGGAGGTAAATTACCGGGTGCATCAGCCCGGAAGGAGGAAACCTGAGCAGCTTTATCATGTAAACGTGCTAAAACCGTGATAAGATCGAGAGAGTTTAGTTACAGACGTCACTTCAGACATATTGCCAGAGAGTTCTCTACCTTCCGCCAGGGATGTGTCCGGGGGAGAGGTCAGGATGAGTTATGCTCTCACTAAACAGCATCGACGGGAAGCTCGCTCACTGGTGCAGCAGAATACCGACGTGTTCTCAGAGCTACCGGGTAGGACTACAGTTCTCCAACATGACATTGTCACCAAACCTGGGGTAAGGGTGCGAATGAGACTGTACCGGGTACCCGAAGCCTGGAGGCAAGCCATCACGGCTGAGGTAAAACCGATGCTCCAGTTAGGCGTCATCGAGGAATCACGGAGTGAGTGGGCTAGCCCCATCGTACTGATTCCGAAACCAGACAGATCGTTACGCTTCAGTAACGATTTCCGAAAACTAAATAAAGTGTCGAAGCTTGACCTTTATCCAATGCCCAGGGTGGATGAGCTGACTGAGAGACTGGGCAGGCCCAGAACTTTACCACGCTCGATCTCACCAAGGGTTACTGGCACGTACCTCTCACGAAATCGGCGAAGGAAAAGACCGCCTTCATAACTCCAGAGGGTCTATATCACTATATGGTCTTACCTTTTGGGTTACATGGGGCCCCGGCTACATTCCAGAGGCTGATTTACATAGTGCTCAAGCCTCATCAGGAGTACGGGTTCGCGTATCTAGATGATATTATCACCTTTAGCACCGACTGGCATACGCATCTATCCCAGGTACAAGCAGTGCTGGATTCTCTCAGAACCGCGGGATCATAGGCGGATTATAATGAGGGCAATCTGGGCTACCGCCCAAGGCCAGATTGCCCTCATTATAATATGTGCGGCGCCGCGGCACATACCGGCAGACAGTGGTGGGGGGGGCCCCGGACTGCTCCCCCAGCAGCGGCGCACGGCCACTACTTCTTCTTCAGCCGGGCCAGCACTGCAGCTGTTAACTTCCCTGTGCTGGCCCAGCCGCATCACAGCTAGGAGACACGGCCCTGTGCACCGCCGTGTCTCCTAGCTGTAACGTCACGCAGTGCGCGCTGCACTGGAGAGGAGCAGCAGGACTGGAGTCGAGCCGGGGATGGTGAGTGTGTGTGAGTGTGTGTGTGTGTGTGTGTGTGAGTGTGTGTGTGTGTGTGCAGGCAGATATCATTGTGTGTTGTCTGTTTATATGTATTTTTGTGTTTCGAATGTGTTTATGCGTGTATGTATATGTCTGTATTTGTTTGTGTGTGTGCGTGACTGCGTGCGGCCTCCTGCTGTCTCTGGGGGGCGCGCCGTGTGGCCTCCCACTGTGTATAGATGGCTATGTGTGGTCTCCCGCCGTCTCTGGGGGGGGCCGCCGTGTGGCCTCCTGCTGTGTATAGATGGCTACGTGCGGCCCCCTGCTGTGTATACTGTAGATGGCTACCTGCGGCCTCTTGCTGTGTATAGATGGCTACGTGCGGCCCCCTGCTGTGTATAGATGGCTACGTGAGGCCTCCTGCTGTGTATCGATGGCTACGTGCGGCCCCCTGCTGTGTATAGATGGCTACTTGCAGCCTCCTGCTGTGTATAGATGGCTATGTGCGGCCTCCCGCTTTGTATAGATGGCTACGTGCGGCCCCCTGCTGTGTATTGATGGTTACGTGCGGCCTCCCGCTGTGTATAGAAGACTACTTGTGGCCTCCCGCTGTGTATAGAAGACTACGTGTGGCCTCCCGCTGTGTATAGAAGACTAATTGTGGCCCCCTGCTGTGTATAAATGGCACTGTGCGGCCTCCCGCTGTGTATAGAAGACTATGTGTGGGCACACAGCCTAAAAAAATTATTATAATTAATATTGTGCCAAATTAATTTCACGTGAACTATCACATGATCTATCACAGGGGATCATGTGACATGTGTAACATCAGGTGTGTGTGTGGGGGGGGGCGCGCCTTCTAAACTGCCCGGGGCCCTTGCTACTCTTAATCCACCCCTGTGCGGGATTAACGGCAAACCCCAAAAAATGTGCGATAGGGCTACAAGAAGCTCGATATTTAGGGTATGTGATTGCCGATGAGTTATCAAGCCCCAAATCAATAAAGTGGAGGCCATAAAAAATTGGCCTAAACCGTGAAATGCAAAGCAGATGAGGGCATTCCTTGGCATCCTTGGGTATTACCGCCGGTTTATACCTAATTTTGCTGGGAGAACGGCGGTGCTGACCGATCTCTTGAAAGGAAAAAAATCGGTAATGGTTCGGTGGAACCCTCAGGCAGAAGAAGTCTTTCAGTCCATGAAGTTGGCCCTGTGTGGACAGCCGGTCCTCATAAGCCCCAACTTCGAGGAAACCTTCATTGTACAGACAGATGCCTCGGAGGTAGGCCTAGGGGCAGTATTGTCACAAAAAGTGAATGGTGAAGAGCACCCGGTCACCTACTTGAGTAGAAAACTTATCCCGGCAGAGAAAAACTATAGAGTGGTAAAGAAGGAGTGTTTGGCTATTAAGTAGGCCTTGGAATCGCTATGTTATTATTTACTCGGTCGTCAGTTCCGCTTGGTGACGGACCACTCACCCTTGGTATGGATGAGAAATGCCAAGGAGAGGAATGCGCGAGTCACCAGGTGATTCCTGTCACTGCAAAATTTCAGTTTCTCGGTAGAACATCGCCCTGGGAAGACGCAGGCAAACACGGATGCCCTGTCCCGGGCACCCTGTATGGTGTCAAATGTTCAACGCCACAAGTTTGAACAGAGGGGGGAGATATGTGAGGCAGTGACCGGGAACGTATACGAGGGACGTTATATATCCCCCAAAATGTGTACAGAGACCTATTAAATGCATTGGAGTGCATTGCAGTCACAAACTCACCTGCGGCTGCAATGTAGGAATGAAGGTGAGCATTGACCTGGTCAGGCTATCTGGCTAAGGCAAATTAAGTAAAACCCGGCAGGGCCTTCATTTCTTGGGGGAGGCTACAGGAAGGCAGTGGGGCGGCCTCCTCCCTCCAACCCGGGTTTTTCAGTGGCTCTTACCACAGGTCCTTTAAAACCTCTGCACTAAGGGTTAGAGTTGTTCTATGTTGGGACCTGCTAGGAGCATAGCAGGAAAGTTTAGCAGGATTGAGGGTGGCTGAACTCATGCCTGGGAAGGCTCTGCACCCATCAGGCTCTGAGCGGTCCGGCGCGGCCGTTGCCCACGGCAACCGTTGTTTAAGGACTTGTGTTAACCCGGCTGTGAACCGGAGGACTGTCCTGTTTACCCGTGAGTTGCTGAATAAAGCTGTTTATGTTGGACTTGCTTGGGTCACTGCCTCAGCTACTGCACGGTGTGAACACCGTCGCCTTACAGTATCCAAACCATTTGGAAACCTATTTATAGAAAAGTTATTATATGCTTCTCTCTCTTCTTTATAAAAAAAAAAACGCATTCAAGTTTCTGCTCTTTAGGTAGCATTACATATTCCCATGTCTATAGTAAAATAAAGTGAAAAATCACTTTAAATTATTCAGTAAAGAGTAGTGTTGAGCGATACCTTCCGATATCGGGAAATATCGGATCGGATTGGATCGGACCGATACCGAAAAAGTATCGGATATCGCCGATTCCGATACCGGAAACCAATGCAAGTCAATGGGACATAAATATCGGAATTAAAATAAACCCTTTCTTTCCTTGTAGGTTATTTCTACATGAAGGAAAACAACTAAGAATAATGTAGAATGTATTGGGGGAGGTGGGGGAGACAATAAAGGCATAGAGGTTTAGCCCAGTCAAATGGAATAGCAGGAATTAATATTTTTTTATTATGTTCTGAGTTACGGAAATATTAACTATGTTAAGT
This sequence comes from Phyllobates terribilis, assembly GCF_046119375.1. Taxonomy (NCBI): domain Eukaryota; kingdom Metazoa; phylum Chordata; class Amphibia; order Anura; family Dendrobatidae; genus Phyllobates; species Phyllobates terribilis. Next base: position 371,847,803 of record NW_027362765.1, on the reverse strand, counting down.
ATTTTTATATTTTGTCAGATATTTATGTTTCACTACTTCCATGCTCTTCACCTTCTTTTTTACTTCTCCCACACTTTCTCCTTCATCATCCTCAGCATCTTTTTCATCCACTTCTTCTTCACCTTCTTCTTCTTCACCTTCTTCGTATTATTCTTTTTTTTACATTCTTCATATTCTACTTCTTCATCTTCTTCATATTCTTCTTCTTCATCATATTCTTATTTGTGACAGGCATTCCTGTAGTTGTTATCTATAAAAGGTTGGACATTACACCTTTCGTTCTGCCCGTCACAAAAGATTTACAACAGGATTTGTCCGCGTTCAGTTTGGCCTGCAGCAGCAGGTCTTTTCCAGGGGCACCACGAGGAGGAACGGACTCACCCCCATACACTGCTTAGTCATCTTCTGCTTATAATTTAGATATTATCTTTTGCTCTGATTTTTAGTCTTATGCTTAATGTTCTTCCGCTTTTTGTTCTGCAGCTTCTTGTATTTCTGCTTCTTGGTTTTCTGTCTCTTGTTTTTCTGTATCTTGGTGCTTGTCTTCTCTTCTTTGTCTTCTTGGTCAACTTCTTCAGGGTCATCTTCTTGGTCTTCTTCGGGGTGGTCTTCAGGGTCGTCGTCTTCGGGGGTCCTCGTCTTCGGGGTCCTCGTCTTCTTCGGGTTGGTCTTCTGGGTCCTCGTCTTCGGGGTCCTCGTCTTCTTCGGGGTGGTCTTCAGGGTCCTCGTCTTCTTCGGGGTGGTCTTCAGGGTCCTCGTCTTCTTCGGGGTGGTCTTCAGGGTCCTCGTCTTCAGGGTCATTGTCTTCGGGGTCCTCGTCTTCTTAGGGTTGGTCTTCAGGGTCCTCGTCTTCAGGGTCCTCGTCAGGGAGATCCAGAGTGATTACCAAGAACCATTTCAAAAAGCTTGAACTTGGAAATGTAGCAGAAGGTACAAGAAAGCTGAGGAACTACCGAGGACCAGCTGACGGTACTGGAACCCGGATGGATAGCAGAAGGTACAAGAGCCAATGGAACTACCGAGGACCAGCTGATGTTACTGGAACTCGGTTACTAAGCAGGAGGTACCTGTGCCAGAAAGCACTACCAAGGACCAGCAGACGTTGGTGGAACTTGGATACCGAGAAGGAGGCACCTAATCCAAAGGCACTGCCGAGAACCAGCTGACGGTACTGGAACCCGGATGGGTAGCAGAAGGTACAAGAGCCAATGGAACTACCGAGGACCAGCTGATGTTACTGGAACCCGGATGGGTAGCAGAAGGTACAAGAGCCAATGGAACTACCGAGGACCAGCTGATGTTACTGGAACTCGGTTACTAAGCAGGAGGTACCTGTGCCAGAAAGCACTACCAAGGACCAGCAGACGTTGGTGGAACTTGGATACCGAGAAGGAGGCACCTAATCCAAAGGCACTGCCGAGAACCAGCTGACGGTACTGGAACCCGGATGGGTAGCAGAAGGTACCCATGTAAAAAAAAAGTTCAAGGCCGCGAGCCGGCCGCAGTTACCAAAACCCACAGTCCTACAGAGGGTGCTTGTCCTATTGGCACTATGGAACCAGCCTTCATTGCCAGATCCCGCAGCCCACATAGGAGTCACCTAAACTGCAGGCACCATAGAGTCGGCTAACCCGACCGCAACACGACAGGACAACGCATTGGAGGCAAAGTGACGTTGACACTACCCGGAAACAGCTGGCGTGCTGGAACCAGGCTGGGCAGGAGGGAGTACCCGTGCCAAAGACACTGCCGAGAACCAGCTGACGGTACTGGAACCCGGATGGGTAGCAGAAGATACAAGAGCAAATGGAACTACCGAGGACCAGCTGACGGTACTGGAACCCGGATGGGTAGCAGAAGGTACAAGAGCCAATGGAACTACCGAGGACCAGCTGATGTTACTGGAACTCGGTTACTAAGCAGGAGGTACCTGTGCCAGAAAGCACTACCAAGGACCAGCAGACGTTGGTGGAACTTGGATACCGAGAAGGAGGCACCTAATCCAAAGGCACTGCCGAGAACCAGCTGACGGTACTGGAACCCGGATGGGTAGCAGAAGGTACCCATGTAAAAAAAAAGTTCAAGGCCGCGAGCCGGCCGCAGTTACCAAAACCCACAGTCCTACAGAGGGTGCTTGTCCTATTGGCACTATGGAACCAGCCTTCATTGCCAGATCCCGCAGCCCACATAGGAGTCACCTAAACTGCAGGCACCATAGAGTCGGCTAACCCGACCGCAACACGACAGGACAACGCATTGGAGGCAAAGTGACGTTGACACTACCCGGAAACAGCTGGCGTGCTGGAACCAGGCTGGGCAGGAGGGAGTACCCGTGCCAAAGACACTGCCGAGAACCAGCTGACGGTACTGGAACCCGGATGGGTAGCAGAAGATACAAGAGCAAATGGAACTACCGAGGACCAGCTGACGGTACTGGAACCCGGATGGGTAGCAGAAGGTACAAGAGCCAATGGAACTACCGAGGACCAGCTGATGTTACTGGAACTCGGTTACTAAGCAGGAGGTACCTGTGCCAGAAAGCACTACCAAGGACCAGCAGACGTTGGTGGAACTTGGATACCGAGAAGGAGGCACCTAATCCAAAGGCACTGCCGAGAACCAGCTGACGGTACTGGAACCCGGATGGGTAGCAGAAGGTACCCATGTAAAAAAAAAGTTCAAGGCCGCGAGCCGGCCGCAGTTACCAAAACCCACAGTCCTACAGAGGGTGCTTGTCCTATTGGCACTATGGAACCAGCCTTCATTGCCAGATCCCGCAGCCCACATAGGAGTCACCTAAACTGCAGGCACCATAGAGTCGGCTAACCCGACCGCAACACGACAGGACAACGCATTGGAGGCAAAGTGACGTTGACACTACCCGGAAACAGCTGGCGTGCTGGAACCAGGCTGGGCAGGAGGGAGTACCCGTGCCAAAGACACTGCCAAGAACCAGCTGACGGTACTGGAACCCGGATGGGTAGCAGAAGATACAAGAGCAAATGGAACTACCGAGGACCAGCTGACGGTACTGGAACCCGGATGGGTAGCAGAAGGTACAAGAGCCAATGGAACTACCGAGGACCAGCTGATGTTACTGGAACTCGGTTACTAAGCAGGAGGTACCTGTGCCAGAAAGCACTACCAAGGACCAGCAGACGTTGGTGGAACTTGGATACCGAGAAGGAGGCACCTAATCCAAAGGCACTGCCGAGAACCAGCTGACGGTACTGGAACCCGGATGGGTAGCAGAAGGTACCCATGTAAAAAAAAAGTTCAAGGCCGCGAGCCGGCCGCAGTTACCAAAACCCACAGTCCTACAGAGGGTGCTTGTCCTATTGGCACTATGGAACCAGCCTTCATTGCCAGATCCCGCAGCCCACATAGGAGTCACCTAAACTGCAGGCACCATAGAGTCGGCTAACCCGACCGCAACACGACAGGACAACGCATTGGAGGCAAAGTGACGTTGACACTACCCGGAAACAGCTGGCGTGCTGGAACCAGGCTGGGCAGGAGGGAGTACCCGTGCCAAAGACACTGCCGAGAACCAGCTGACGGTACTGGATCCCGGATGGGTAGCAGAAGATACAAGAGCAAATGGAACTACCGAGGACCAGCTGACGGTACTGGAACCCGGATGGGTAGCAGAAGGTACAAGAGCCAATGGAACTACCGAGGACCAGCTGATGTTACTGGAACTCGGTTACTAAGCAGGAGGTACCTGTGCCAGAAAGCACTACCAAGGACCAGCAGACGTTGGTGGAACTTGGATACCGAGAAGGAGGCACCTAATCCAAAGGCACTGCCGAGAACCAGCTGACGGTACTGGAACCCGGATGGGTAGCAGAAGATACAAGAGCAAATGGAACTACCGAGGACCAGCTGACGGTACTGGAACCCGGATGGGTAGCAGAAGGTACAAGAGCCAATGGAACTACCGAGGACCAGCTGATGTTACTGGAACTCGGTTACTAAGCAGGAGGTACCTGTGCCAGAAAGCACTACCAAGGACCAGCAGACGTTGGTGGAACTTGGATACCGAGAAGGAGGCACCTAATCCAAAGGCACTGCCGAGAACCAGCTGACGGTACTGGAACCCGGATGGGTAGCAGAAGGTACCCATGTAAAAAAAAAGTTCAAGGCCGCGAGCCGGCCGCAGTTACCAAAACCCACAGTCCTACAGAGGGTGCTTGTCCTATTGGCACTATGGAACCAGCCTTCATTGCCAGATCCCGCAGCCCACATAGGAGTCACCTAAACTGCAGGCACCATAGAGTCGGCTAACCCGACCGCAACACGACAGGACAACGCATTGGAGGCAAAGTGACGTTGACACTACCCGGAAACAGCTGGCGTGCTGGAACCAGGCTGGGCAGGAGGGAGTACCCGTGCCAAAGACACTGCCGAGAACCAGCTGACGGTACTGGAACCCGGATGGGTAGCAGAAGATACAAGAGCAAATGGAACTACCGAGGACCAGCTGACGGTACTGGAACCCGGATGGGTAGCAGAAGGTACAAGAGCCAATGGAACTACCGAGGACCAGCTGATGTTACTGGAACTCGGTTACTAAGCAGGAGGTACCTGTGCCAGAAAGCACTACCAAGGACCAGCAGACGTTGGTGGAACTTGGATACCGAGAAGGAGGCACCTAATCCAAAGGCACTGCCGAGAACCAGCTGACGGTACTGGAACCCGGATGGGTAGCAGAAGGTACCCATGTAAAAAAAAAGTTCAAGGCCGCGAGCCGGCCGCAGTTACCAAAACCCACAGTCCTACAGAGGGTGCTTGTCCTATTGGCACTATGGAACCAGCCTTCATTGCCAGATCCCGCAGCCCACATAGGAGTCACCTAAACTGCAGGCACCATAGAGTCGGCTAACCCGACCGCAACACGACAGGACAACGCATTGGAGGCAAAGTGACGTTGACACTACCCGGAAACAGCTGGCGTGCTGGAACCAGGCTGGGCAGGAGGGAGTACCCGTGCCAAAGACACTGCCGAGAACCAGCTGACGGTACTGGAACCCGGATGGGTAGCAGAAGATACAAGAGCAAATGGAACTACCGAGGACCAGCTGACGGTACTGGAACCCGGATGGGTAGCAGAAGGTACAAGAGCCAATGGAACTACCGAGGACCAGCTGATGTTACTGGAACTCGGTTACTAAGCAGGAGGTACCTGTGCCAGAAAGCACTACCAAGGACCAGCAGACGTTGGTGGAACTTGGATACCGAGAAGGAGGCACCTAATCCAAAGGCACTGCCGAGAACCAGCTGACGGTACTGGAACCCGGATGGGTAGCAGAAGGTACCCATGTAAAAAAAAAGTTCAAGGCCGCGAGCCGGCCGCAGTTACCAAAACCCACAGTCCTACAGAGGGTGCTTGTCCTATTGGCACTATGGAACCAGCCTTCATTGCCAGATCCCGCAGCCCACATAGGAGTCACCTAAACTGCAGGCACCATAGAGTCGGCTAACCCGACCGCAACACGACAGGACAACGCATTGGAGGCAAAGTGACGTTGACACTACCCGGAAACAGCTGGCGTGCTGGAACCAGGCTGGGCAGGAGGGAGTACCCGTGCCAAAGACACTGCCGAGAACCAGCTGACGGTACTGGAACCCGGATGGGTAGCAGAAGGTACAAGAGCCAATGGAACTGCCGAGAACCAGCTGGCGGTGCTGGAGCCCAGGGTAAATACTAAAAACAGAAGAGCCAGAGGTGTATTTGGAGGAGGTTTTAAATCCGTACTACAGTGGATGTGGACAAAGCAGGAGAATTTGCCGGACACACAGCTGGGGATCAGCTGACGTTACTGAATCCCAATAACACTGGAGCAAGCGTTGACTGTGCAGACGGCACTTCTGAGCAGCAACTAGCGGTATTGGAGCCCAGGGTAAATACTAAAAACGGAGGAGCCAGAGGTGTAATTGGAGCAAGTTTTAAATAAGTAGCACAGTGAATATGGACAGAGCAGGAGAAATTGCCGTGAACACAGCAGGGGAACAGCTGACGTTACCGAACCCCAATAACACCGCAGCAAGTGTTGACTGTGCAGACGGCACTTCCGAGCGCCAACTGGCGGTGCTGGAGCCCAGGGATAAGAATGAAAACAGAGGAGCCAGAGGTGTAATTGGAGCAACTTTAAAATCTGTAGTAGTGAGAATGTGGACAGAGCAGGAGAAATTGCCGTCCGCACAGCAGGGGAACAGCTGACGTTACTGAACCCCAATAACATGGTAGCAAGTGTTGACTGTGCAGACAGCACTTCCGAGCGCCAACTGGCGGTGCTGGAGCCCAGGGATAAGAATGAAAACAGAGGAGCCAGAGGTGTAATTCGAGCAACTTTAAAATCTGTAGTAGTGAGAATGTGGACAGAGCAGGAGAAATTGCCGTCCGCACAGCAGGGGAACAGCTGACGTTACTGAACCCCAATAACATGGTAGCAAGTGTTGACTGTGCAGACGGCACTTCCGAGCGCCAACTGGCGGTGCTGGAGCCCAGGGATAAGAATGAAAACAGAGGAGCCAGAGGTGTAATTCGAGCAACTTTAAAATGTGTAGTACAGTGGATGTGGACAAAGCAGGAGAAATTGCCGTCCGCACAGCAGGAGAACAGCTGACGTTACTGAACCCCAATAACACGGCAGCAAGTGTTGACTGTGCAGACGGCACTTCCGAGCGCCAACTGGCGGTGCTGGAGCCCAGGGATAAGAATGAAAACAGAGGAGCCAGAGGTGTAATTCGAGCAACTTTAAAATGTGTAGTACAGTGGATTTGGACAAAGCAGGAGAAATTGCCGTCCGCACAGCAGGAGAACAGCTGACGTTACTGAACCCCAATAACACGGCAGCAAGTGTTGACTGTGCAGACGGCACTTCCGTGCGCCAACTGGCGGTGTTGGAGCTCAGGGATAATACTGAAAACAGAGGAGCCAGAGGTGTAATTGGAGCAACTTTAAAATCTGTAGTAGTGAGAATGTGGACAGAGCAGGAGAAATTGCCGTCCGCACAGCAGGGGAACAGCTGACGTTACTGAACCCCAATAACATGGTAGCAAGTGTTGACTGTGCAGACAGCACTTCCGAGCGCCAACTGGCGGTGCTGGAGCCCAGGGATAAGAATGAAAACAGAGGAGCCAGAGGAGTAATTGGAGCAACTTTAAAATGTGTAGTACAGTGGATGTGGACAAATCAGGAGAAATTGCCGTCCGCACAGCAGGAGAACAGCTGACGTTACTGAACCCCAATAACACGGCAGCAAGTGTTGACTGTGCAGACGGCACTTCCGAGCGCCAACTGGCGGTGCTGGAGCCCAGGGATAAGAATGAAAACAGAGGAGCCAGAGGTGTAATTCGAGCAACTTTAAAATCTGTAGTAGTGAGAATGTGGACAGAGCAGGAGAAATTGCCGTCCGCACAGCAGGGGAACAGCTGACGTTACTGAACCCCAATAACATGGTAGCAAGTGTTGACTGTGCAGACAGCACTTCCGAGCGCCAACTGGCGGTGCTGGAGCCCAGGGATAAGAATGAAAACAGAGGAGCCAGAGGTGTAATTGGAGCAACTTTAAAATCTGTAGTAGTGAGAATGTGGACAGAGCAGGAGAAATTGCCGTCCGCACAGCAGGGGAACAGCTGACGTTACTAAACCCCAATAACACGGCAGCAAGTGTTGACTGTGCAGACGGCACTTCCGAGCGCCAACTGGCGGTGCTGGAGCCCAGGGATAAGAATGAAAACAGAGGAGCCAGAGGTGTAATTCGAGCAACTTTAAAATCTGTAGTAGTGAGAATGTGGACAGAGCAGGAGAAATTGCCGTCCGCACAGCAGGGGAACAGCTGACGTTACTGAACCCCAATAACATGGTAGCAAGTGTTGACTGTGCAGACAGCACTTCCGAGCGCCAACTGGCGGTGCTGGAGCCCAGGGATAAGAATGAAAACAGAGGAGCCAGAGGTGTAATTGGAGCAACTTTAAAATCTGTAGTAGTGAGAATGTGGACAGAGCAGGAGAAATTGCCGTCCGCACAGCAGGGGAACAGCTGACGTTACTGAACCCCAATAACACGGCAGCAAGTGTTGACTGTGCAGACAGCACTTCCGAGCGCCATCTGGCGGTGCTGGAGCCCAGGGATAAGAATGAAAACAGAGGAGCCAGAGGTGTAATTCGAGCAACTTTAAAATGTGTAGTACAGTGGATGTGGACAAAGCAGGAGAAATTGCCGTCCGCACAGCAGGAGAACAGCTGACGTTACTGAACCCCAATAACACGGCAGCAAGTGTTGACTGTGCAGACGGCACTTCCGAGCGCCAACTGGCGGTGCTGGAGCCCAGGGATAAGAATGAAAACAGAGGAGCCAGAGGTGTAATTCGAGCAACTTTAAAATGTGTAGTACAGTGGATTTGGACAAAGCAGGAGAAATTGCCGTCCGCACAGCAGGAGAACAGCTGACGTTACTGAACCCCAATAACACGGCAGCAAGTGTTGACTGTGCAGACGGCACTTCCGTGCGCCAACTGGCGGTGTTGGAGCTCAGGGATAATACTGAAAACAGAGGAGCCAGAGGTGTAATTGGAGCAACTTTAAAATCTGTAGTAGTGAGAATGTGGACAGAGCAGGAGAAATTGCCGTCCGCACAGCAGGGGAACAGCTGACGTTACTGAACCCCAATAACATGGTAGCAAGTGTTGACTGTGCAGACAGCACTTCCGAGCGCCAACTGGCGGTGCTGGAGCCCAGGGATAAGAATGAAAACAGAGGAGCCAGAGGAGTAATTGGAGCAACTTTAAAATGTGTAGTACAGTGGATGTGGACAAATCAGGAGAAATTGCCGTCCGCACAGCAGGAGAACAGCTGACGTTACTGAACCCCAATAACACGGCAGCAAGTGTTGACTGTGCAGACGGCACTTCCGAGCGCCAACTGGCGGTGTTGGAGCTCAGGGATTACAGTTCAGGTGGTAGAAACATGAACAGAACAGGAGACCTGGATACTGTTGCCAACCAATTATTTATTCTGGAAGAGGACTGGCAAATTCATGAGAGATCCAGGCCTTGTTCATTTTGAGAAAAGTAAGCCGGTCAACGTTATCGGAGGATAGTCGCATGCGACGGTCTGTTAGTACACCACCTGCGGCACTAAAGACGCGTTCCGATAATACACTAGCAGCAGGGCAAGCTAGCACCTCCAGTGCATACTGACTAAGCTCTGGCCATGTATCCAGCTTACAGACCCAAAACTTGAAGGGAGAAGAGCCGTCTGGGAGTACACTAAGAGGGCAAGACATGTAGTCTGTCACCATCTGACGGAAACGTTGCCTCCTGCTGACTGGAGCTGTCTGTGATGGTGTAGACATTTGTGGCGGCGGGGACACAAAACTTTGCCACATTTCGGCCATACTGGTCTTGCCTTGTGCTGAGGCGCTGCTTCTGCTCCCTCTTTGTGCAGAGCTTCCTCCACTGCCTCGACGCACTGAGCTGCTTTGTAAAGCACTAGCAGCACTGCTCTCGGTTGGAATGGAGAACATGATGGAATGCACCAGTGCGTCTTGGTACTCCCGCATTTTACGCTCCCGGTTCAATGGTGTTATGAGGCTTTGTAAGTTGTCCCGGTAGCGAGGATCTAGGAGGGCGGACACCCAATAATCAGCCGTGTTGAGAATGTGGGCGATGCGGCGGTCGTTTCTGAAGCACTGCAGCATGAAATCAACCATGTGCTGCAGACTGCCAACTGGCCAAGAAACGCTGTCCCCTGCTTGAGGCGTGATCTCTGCCTGCTCTGCATCACCCCACCCTCGCTCTAGATACTGACTACTAGAGCATTGTGTACCTCCCTCCTCTGGACAGATGTCTTCCTCATCCATTGACTCCTCCTCATCCTCCTCACAAAGTGTCCCCTGCCTAGGCCTTTGTGAGGAACCACGTTGCGCAGACTGTAGAGAAGCAGATGGCATTTGTGACTCCTCATCCTCCACCTCTTCCAAAACCTCGTCCCTTAGTGCTTGCAGTGTTTTTTCAAGCAGGCAGATAAGGGGGATAGTCATGCTGACTAGTGCATCATCTGCACTCGCCATCCGCGTGGAATAATCGAAGGCACGCAAAACGTGGCAAATGTCCTTCATAGAGGCCCACTCAGTGGTGGTGAAGTGTGAACGGCGCGCACTGCGACTTGTTTGCGCCTGCTGCAGCTGGTACTCCATTACTGCTGCCTGCTGCTCACACAACCTCTCCAACATATGTAACGTTGAATTCCACCTGGTGGGTAGGTCACATATGATGCGATGTTCCGGAAGACATAATCGGCGCTGCAGAGCTGCAATGCGTGATCTTGCATTGCTGGAACGCCGCAAGTGAGCGCACTCTATGCGGACCTTGTGAAGCAGTGCATCAAGATCCGGATAGTCCCTCAAAAAACTCTGCACGACCAAGTTGAGCACATGTGCCAGACATGGGATGTGAGTGAGGTTGCCTAGGCCCAGAGCTGCCACCAGATTTCGGCCATTGTCACACACTACCATGCCTGGCTGGAGATTCGCTGGCACAAACCACACGTCACTCTGCTGCTTGATGGCATTCCAGAGCTCCTGCGCTGTGTGGCTTCGATTCCCCAAAGAAATTAATTTTAATATGGCCTGTTGACGTTTGGCCACGGCTGTGCTCATATCGGTCATCATAACAGGTAACCGTTCACGGGTCGATGTGGAGGTAGACCGTGACGGCTCCTGCAGCGCTGATTCAGAGGAACTGGAGTATGAGGAGGAGTCAATGTGTACAGACTGGATTCCTGCAATCCTTGGAGTTGGCAGAACACGTACAGCGCCACTCTCAAGATCTGTACCCGGCTCCACAACATTTACCCAATGGGCAGTGAGGGAAAGGTATCGTCCCTGTCCATGCTTACTGGTCCACGCATCAGTGGTCAGGTGGACCTTGCTACTGACGGCGTTTTGTAGCGCATGTTTAATTTTTCCCTCCACATGATGTTGCAGGGCAGGGACGGCTTGCCTGCTGAAATAAAAGCGGCTGGGCACGTTGTATTGTGGGACTGCCAATGCCATAAAGTTACGGAATGTGTCAGTCTCCACCAGCCTGAATGATAGCATTTCAAGGGCCAGTAGTTTAGCAATGCCAGCATTCAGAGCCTGTGCTCGGGGGTGGTTTGCCGAGTATGGGCGCCTTTTCTCCCATGCCTGTGCTAACGATGGCTGTAGACTGGCCTGGGAGTGTGAGGATGACTGGGAAAGTGGTGCTGTGGGTGGAATTACACTGTGTCTCTGTACAACAGTGCCAGAGATTCTTCCATGGCGATCCTGTGAGGAAGCCGAACCAGCTGTGTGTGAGCTGGAGGAAGAGGCTACAACACGAGCTGAAGAGGTGGTAGGTGGCGCTGTAGGTTGGCCTAGGTCTTCAGTGTGTTTGTGTAACTCCACCACGTGCTTGGTCCGCACATGTTTCCACATATTTGTGGTATTGAGGTTGCTGACACTTTTCCCTCTTTTCACCTTCTGATTACACAGCTTGCATTTGACAAAGCAAATGTCATCTGCAACTGTGTCAAAAAAGGACCAGGCACTGCAAGTCTTGGGAGCGCCCGCTTTGGATTTTGGAAGAGCCATGCTCCTAATGGGTGCCGAAGTGGAGGCTACAGGCAACCAAGTCTGCCCCCTCCCTCTCCCTCCTTTTTGGGCCGTTCGGGGAATCTCTTCCTCAGAGCTGCTCCCACCACCTTCCTGTCCCTCACGCCATGATGGGTCAAGGACCTCATCATCTACACCACCCTCTTCAAACAACTGCTTCTCCTGGGTAGTCTCGACAGCACAGTACGCACCAGAAAGTGGCACCTGAGTCTCATCATCAGATGCGTACTGAGGTGTGCTGCTGACCATAGGCACTGGCCCACCCGCCTCTTCAGATTCAGAGAGACAAAACGGTTGCGCATCACTGCATACTACCTCTTCTTCAAATTCTCGAATTCTGCTTGGCTGGCCCCCTCTTTCCAAGCCAAGAGATTCAGAGAACAGAAGTAGAGATGGCTCCTGTCCAGGGCTCTCTGACTGCCTGGGCAATTTGGCAGGTGGTGAAGAGACAGATGGGTGCTCTTCAGTGCTCAGGACCTGAGAGGATCTGGAACTAATTGAAGTCGATGCGTTAGCTGCCATCCATCCGACAACGGCTTCAATTTGGTCCTCGCGCAGCAGTGGGGTACGGCTAGCTCCTACAAAGCTGCGCATAAAGGACTGTTCCCTGGTAAAACTGGGGGATGCTGAGTCACTGGTGCCCGCAGCAGGCACAGAATCCCCACGTCCTCTCCCTGCAGGCACAGAATCCTCACGTCCTCTCCCTGCAGAAACTCCACGCCCACGCCCACGACCACGACCACATGCCTTACTCCCTGCCTTCTTCATCTTGGTAGACTGATAAAGATAGGCAGAAAAGTACTAAGGGCTTAGTGTGCTTATTCCTGAACAGCTGCTAACAGGTATAAGAAACACTAATTTTATAAAGTGTGGACTAGACTTTAATATGAGCTAATGTGGCCTACACAACTGTAAAGTGGAGTGTTTGGTGAACTTTATTTAGGTTTTTTTTGTCACAAAAAGACACTGGATGTGCCTAAAGATGTAATAACGATAGTATCACAAACTTTTTGTAGCTATTACAATGTAGGAAGGTAACCTACAATGCAATAGATGAGGCTGCAAAAAATAGGCTAATACTAATCTGGCTGGGGCTGCAGGGCCCAATGCTGCAGAAAGGCTCCTCTATCTACTCCTATATAGTGTGTTTGGAATCAATTTAGCTGAATATGGATGGAACCACCACACTAATAGGAGATATCAGGAAAAATTATGAATTGGCAATAAAGGACAATGTATGAGGCAGTGACACACACTGAGTGCACTACAACCAGACGGGGTTGAAGCACACACTACAGGGTGAGCTGCACTCACACACCAGACCTTGCAGACAGCGGTGAACAGTACAGATGCAGAGCACTGTGCACTAGTGCTGCAAGACGGAAAAAAAATTCTCTATCTACTCCTATATAGTGTGTTTGGAACCAATTTAGCTGAATACAGATGGAACCACCACACTAATAGGAGATATCAGGAAAAATTATGAATTGGCAATAAAGGACAATGTATGAGGCAGTGACACACACTGAGTGCACTACAACCAGACGGGGTTGAAGCACACACTACAGGGTGAGCTGCACTCACACACCAGACCTTGCAGACAGCGGTGAACAGTACAGATGCAGAGCACTGTGCACTAGTGCTGCAAGACGGAAAAAAATTTCTCTATCTACTCCTATATAGTGTGTTTGGAACCAATTTAGCTGAATACAGATGGAACCACCACACTAATAGGAGATATCAGGAAAAATTATGAATTGGCAATAAAGGACAATGTATGAGGCAGTGACACACACTGAGTGCACTACAACCAGACGGGGTTGAAGCACACACTACAGGGTGAGCTGCACTCACACACCAGACCTTGCAGACAGCGGTGAACAGTACAGATGCAGAGCACTGTGCACTAGTGCTGCAAGATGGAAAAAAATTTCTCTATCTACTCCTATATAGTGTGTTTGGAACCAATTTAGCTGAATACAGATGGAACCACCACACTAATAGGAGATATCAGGAAAAATTATGAATTGGCAAAAAAGGACAATGTATGAGGCAGTGACACACACTGAGTGCACTACAACCAGACTTGGCTGAAGCACACACTACAGGGTGAGCTGCACTCACACACACAGACCTTGCAGATAGCGGTGAACAGCACAGGGAACTGTGCACTAGCACTGCAAGGCACAGTGATTTAGAAAGTAGCTTGGGTAAAGCAGTATAGAGCAAATAGGTAGCTAAAACTGTCCCTCAGAACAACAGCGTCCTATCCCTAACTGAATTCACAGCAGAGTGAGCTCAAAATGGCGGCGGTGGCTTTTATAGTGCATCATGACATCATTTCAGCAGCCAATCACAGCCATGCCATTAGTTAAGATGCCTACATGCCTAACAGGATGTGCCCACACTTCTTAGGATCCTCATTGGCTGAATAAAATGAAAATGTCTCATTGCATTATGGGAACTTCCGATTCCGGTATACGATATTGCAATAGTATCGGAATTAAGTATCGGAATTCCGATACCGCGAATATCGGCCGATACCCGATATTTCAGTATCGGAATGCTCAACACTACTAAAGAGACATTAAATGATTTTCACGAACGATTCACCCTCTCTATGCCTGTGATTAACAAGGTGGAGCAATCTCCTTGATGAATGTCATGGAAGTGTTTGGATAAGCCAGACATATTTTTTTTTATTATTTTATTATTACGAGCAGAAAAATTAACCCCAGAAGACAGAATTTTTGACACTGGGAGATTTGTTTTGAATGATATTTAAAATATCATAGTAGTTGAGACTGTACGTAGTGGTAAATGTAATGCGATTCTTTCCTCCTTTTTATTTTCCAGTTTTTTGCCATACAAAAGACCACGTCTATTTTTTGAATTGGCAATAGCCTGAGCTTTTGTTAATAGTGGTTTATAATATCCACAGGAAGAGAGTCTCTTATCAAGCACTGCACATTCTTTCTTAAAATTAGTGTCTGCCAAAAATTCTGTCTTCTGGGGTTAATTTTTTCGGCTTCAATGCGTTTTTTTTTCCAAAGAAGAGAGAAACATATAATAACTTTTCTATAAATAAGCAATGCAAAGAAAGCTAATATATAATGTTTTAACATTTTTTCTATAATCAACAAGGTTCTCATGATGAACTCCTTTTCCAGGGCATGTTATGCTTTTTGTGATTTAAATATTTGGGGGTCATGTATGATATACACTGCTAAAAAAAAATAAAGGGAGCACTCAAATAACACCTCCTAGATCTGAATGAATGAAATATTCTCATTGAATACTTTGTTCTGTACAAAGTTGAATGTGCTGACAACAAAATCACACAAAAATCATCAATGGAAATCACATTTATTAACCAATGGAGGCCTGGATTTGGAGTCACCCCCAAAATTAAAGTGGAAAAACACACTACAGGCTGATTCAACTTTGATGTAATGTCCTTAAAACAAGTCAAAATGAGGCTCAGTATTGTGTGTGGCCTCCGCGTGCCTGTATGACCTCCCTACAACGCCTGGGCATGCTCCTGATGAGGCTGAGTATTGTGTGTGGCCTCCACGTGCCTGTATGACCTCCCTACAATGCCTGGGCATGCTTCTGATGAGGCTGAGTATTGTATGTGGCCTCCACGTGCCTGTATGACCTCCCTACAACGCCTGGGCATGCTCCTGATGAGGCTGAGTATTGTGTGTGGCCTCCACGTGCCTGTATGACCTCCCTACAACGCATGGGCATGCTCCTGATGAGGCTGAGTATTGTGTGTGGCCTCCACGTGCCTGTATGACCTCCCTACAACGCCTGGGCAGGCTCCTGATGAGGCTGAGTATTGTGTGTGGCCTCCACGTGCCTGTATGACCTCCCTACAACGACTGGGCATGCTCCTGATGAGGCTGAGTATTGTGTGTGGCCTCCACGTGCCTGTATGACCCCCCTACAACGCCTGGGCATGCTCCTGATGAGGTTGCGGATGGTCTCCTGTGGGATCTCCTCCCAGACCTGCAATAAAGCATCCGCCAACTCCTGAACAGTCTGTGGTGCAACGTGACGTTGGTGG
Source organism: Phyllobates terribilis (assembly GCF_046119375.1). Taxonomy (NCBI): domain Eukaryota; kingdom Metazoa; phylum Chordata; class Amphibia; order Anura; family Dendrobatidae; genus Phyllobates; species Phyllobates terribilis. Next base: position 371,832,094 of record NW_027362765.1, on the reverse strand, counting down.
ATGGAGCCAGACATGATGTCCCAGATGTGCTCAATCGGATTCGGGTCTGGGTAACGGGCGGGCCAGTCCATAGCTTCAATGCCTTCATCTTGCAGGAACTGCTGACACACTCCAGCCACATGAGGTCTGGCATTGTCCTGCATTAGGAGGAACCCAGGGCCAACCGCACCAGCATATGGTCTCACAAGGGGTCTGAGGATCTCATCTCGGTACCTAATGGAAGTCAGGCTACCTCTGGTGAGCACATGGAGGGCTGTGCGGCCCTCCAAAGAAATGCCACCCCACACCATTACTGACCCACTGCCAAACCGGTCATGCTGAAGGATGTTGCAGGCAGCAAATCGCTCTCCACGGCGTCTCCAGACTCTGTCACGTCTGTCACATGTGCTCAGTGTGAACCTGCTTTCATCTGTGAACAGCACAGGGCGCCAGTGGCGACTTTGCCAATCCTGGTGGTCTGTGGCAAATGCCAAGCGTCTGCACGGTGTTGGGCTGTGAGCACAACCCCCATCTGTGGACATCAGGTCCTCATACCACCCTCATGGAGTCGGTTTCTAACAGTTTGTGCAGACACATGCACATTTGTGGCCTGCTGGAGGTCATTTTGCAGGGCTCTGGCAGTGATCTTCCTGTTCCTCCTTGCACAAAGGTGGAGGTAGCGGTCCTGCTGCTGGGTTGTTGCCCTCCTATGGCCCCCTCCACGTCTCCTGGTGTACTGACCTGTCTCCTGGTAGCGCCTCCAGCCTCTGGACACTACGCTGACAGACACAGCAAACCTTCTTGCCACAGCTCGCATTGATGTGCCATCCTGGATGAGCTGCACTACCTGAGCAACTTCTATGGGTTGTAGAGTCCGTCTCATGCTACCACAAGTGTAAAAGCACAACCAACATTCAAAAATGACCAAAACATCAGCCAGAAAGCATTGGTACTGAGATGTGGTCTGTGGTCCCCACCTGCAGAACCACTCCTTTATTGAGGGTGTCTTGATAATTGCAAATAATTTCCATCTATTGTCTATTCCATTTGCACAACAGCATGTGAAATTGATTGTCAATCAGTGTTGCTTCCTAAGTGGACAATTTGATTTCACAGAAGTTTGATTTGTTTGGAGTTATATTCTGTTGTTTAAGTGTTCCTTTTATTTTTTTGAGCAGTGTATATACAAGTATTTTGTACAGGTTATTGATTCATTTTTTGATTACTGATTACATCTGTTATGTGTACTTGTATTTAGGTATCAATTATATGCTACTCTTTCCTCTTTTTTCAGTGTATACATAGGGTTAACATTTAAGTACATCTGTGAATTTTTCTATTCCATACCCATTTGGTATGCTGACATATGGTTCTCATATGTTAGTTGTCAACGTTAAGAGATGGACAGCTCAAAACGAGTAGAATGTTTATTAATTCTTCCTTTTCTTTTCTTTTTAACATATACAATATCTGTGATGTTTTAAGGATTTTTGCGGTTGCTAGATTTTGCACTTCATTTTCTACGCTATGTTAAGAAGGGGTTAAAAAAATACTTTCCAACACACTGCACTCTGACACACTGCGGTCCAGTATGATGTCATTACAGGGGCTTTCCCACAAACAAAAGTTAATTGTATTCACTAGATCTTAGAATAAAAATAAGATCCACAATTGGATGTGTTTAAATAAAATGTTCCTGTGCTGAGATAATCTTATAAATGTGCCCCTGCTGTGTACTGTGTAATGTCTGTGTCTGACCGTACAGGAACATGGTCTGATCATACCACAGCTACTAAGCAGGAGAGGAGAAAAAGAGTATACAGACATTACAGTATGGGATCACAACTGATTCTTTCTTTGAGAAACATTATTTAAGTATTTTACTACAAAATTAAAGGGAAACTGTCATCAGAAAAAACGCTATTAATCTGCAGATATGGGGTTAATCTGCAGGTTAACAGCATTATTATGCTGCCCGGCGCCTGCACAAAGCCAAATGCAATAAATTTTATTCTCCCTGCCAGCATTTGGTTTCAGTCCTGGGGGCGGCGTCAGTTCAGTCACGGCTCTGACTATACAGACCGGCGGCTGTAACCGCACCCCGGACACTGACTGACTGACACTGGCTCTACATTGAGGTCGGCTGTCAGTCTGGGCCGGGGGCACAGTTACAGCTATCGCTCTTTATACTCAGAGTCATGACTGAACTGCTCCTATGACTGAAACCGAATTATGGCGGGAAGAATAAAGTTAATTTTCCCCTCGCTGCATTCGGCTAAGTGCAGGCGCCGGGCAGCATAATAACGGTGTTAACCTGTGGATTAACCCCATATCTGCAGGTTAGTAGCGTTATTTCTGGTGAAAGGTTCTCTTTATCATAGCACAAAAATGTAACAATAAAAATGTTCGCCACCCGGGCGTAGAACGGGTTCAATAGCTAGTAAGGATATAAACATTCAGAGTTTGAAAATATCAAATTTTTCAAATTTTTCTACAAATGTCCAGTGTTTTGGAAGAACTCCTATTGTGGTGGTGAATTAAGTGATTAACGGCATTAGGGCTCGTTCAGACAAGCATATAATTTGTCCATATGTCATCTGTATGCAAAACGGAAAGCACAGAGTCAGCACACCGACCATTGAAATGATGGTATTCATGTAAAAAAATCCCAGCATGCACTACTTTGATCTGTATTTTGAATCAGATGTGATCAGTATAAGTCCATGGTTGTGCAAAAAATGGATCCCATGTGTGTTGTTATCATCCATTTGTAATTATTACATAGGAAAATTTCATTATAAACTGCCATTTTTAAGCATAAATGTAAATTTTTACACATTTTTAGAGAAACACCTGGCAGATAACAAGATTCCTCTAAATTTTGGGGAATCATACATGCCAGGTGAGCGCATGTCACCTAATATGGGTCCCCTTTTTGACACTATTTTGATACTCTCTCAATACTAAAAAAGTCTTAGTGACTATTTTTGAAAATGTTATTCAACTGTAAAAAAAAAAAAATAACCAGGAAAGGGAATGAGTTGATTACACTGAACGACAACTTCAGTTTGAGGCCGAAGAATTCCATCCTAATCATACAAACCCTTCAAGACAGCAGACAGAACATTTCTTAAAGGGTTAGTGCACACAACCAATTTTTTTTGCATGAGTGCTATCTGTGGTTTTCTAGGACAGAACTTATACCTATGATAGTCTATAGGTTATGCAGATGTCCGATTTTTTTTTTTCTTCCTCGGGCCGAGTGGTCCACAGAAAAGAATTCGGAGAAACGTCCAATTTTGGTCTGAGTGTCGGATCAAGATCGGCAATGCAAGTTTATGGGTCCGAGAAAAAGTATCAGACCGCGCTGAGATGACATGTAAGTGCAGTCTGATTTTCATGGACTAACAAAATGGAGAAGGTGGAGAAACTTTTTTTTCTCTCCCACAAAGTGGCCATTTTTTTTTGTGTAAACTGTATATTTGAAATACATTGTGAGACCTACTGACAGGCAGCACAAAAGGGGTTAATCTTCCTCTCACAGTCTTGATCATGTGACCCAGCTCTGCTTAATATGCAGAAGCTTCTGGAACAAAAGCCTCTGGGTAGTCAGCCAATGACTGCAGCTCTAACAGTCACATGGGGGTAGGAGGAGCTAAATCCTGTGAGGTAGATAAGGACTGAAGTGGCAGTTGGTGGCCAGACATTTTGACGAGATTTTGTAGGTGAAGGAGTTACCTACCTCCTCCCTGACTGCTGTTAAAAAGGGGACGAACACAATAAGGGGAACTGATAGTCTTCATATTAGGAAGATTACAATTGCACCTCTAGGAGGAAAAAATTACCTCAGGGCAGAGACAGAGCACAGTGCTGAGGGAAATATTCAGATTTGATGAATCCAGAGGTTACTGAGATCTGCCTTTGCAGGTACACAGCAATATTCAACCATGCGCGTAACCCTCTACATCAATTCCCTGCTGTTTGTGAATAAGAATTTGCTCCATTATCCTCAGTAAAGAGACTTCTGTTTAAGTTCTTAAGGCTTCTTCATGACTGGGGCTCAGGTGCACAAACTACTACCACCATCATCATCATCATCATCCTCTACCTACAGTAGAGGTATTTACAGTGAAAACATTATATTGTGGAGTTTTGTGTGTGTGCTTGTGTAATTTGAGAAGGGAAGACTCTTCTCCTGACAGAAAGCTTGGCCACAGCGAGATACATTGTACACCACATGAGATTACCACACACGTCCAAGAAAAACTGATGCCACTCTGATCAAAGTCTGATCAGGATAATCGGACCGTATTAGAGATATCAGTAGTGTGAACCTACCCAAACGATGATGGATTACTTTGACGCGCCCCCTGGGCCGTGGGGTACTCGGTGCCGGGCAGGTAGATGCTGGGTGTGATGTCACAGTGCCGGTGACCCGGTCCGTGACCTAGGGCGGTCATTAGAAATAGGGGAAATATGTATATAGGGGTTTTGGAATAGTTCGTGATGCCACCTGTGGTGTCTGGTAAGGATTACCAGCGCTGCGACAGTCCTCTGAGGTAGGTGTTTGGGCAGCTTGGTTGGGACGGCTCCCCACAGGTGGAGTGGGCCTCAGGGCAGTGTAGGGGTAGATGGTAGATGCTGGTGAGAGACGGCAGGACGGTCCCGGAGAAAAGACGGACGCTCACACGGGGGTAAGCTTCAGTACCTTTACTGGTGATGATGCAGGCACGGTCCAGGGTACTCCGGATGAAGGGCGCACTTTTGGACTCTCCCCAGTGAGCGGGTATAGGGCCTCCTGATTTGTGGCTTTACTCGCTAAGCTTCTGACCTGCCTGGAGCTGGACCTAGCTTGGTTACTGTCTCTCTCTTGCACCTGCTGACCTGGTGGTAGGGCCTTCTCTTGGAGATCACTCTCCCTGGTCACTGGGGCCTTCGTGACTCCGAGCCCTGGTACTGTAGTCAGCGTTTGGTAAACCTGGGACCTGTAGACCTCCAGGGGTTCCGGTGGTCCCTACTCGGTATAAAGGGACCCTGTAGGCGCAGACCCGGTGTCCGGTATATATCTCGGGGTGAACCTGGTATGCTACTCTGCCCCCTCGCTACCTCTTCCTTCTCCTCTCGCCTTCGGCCACACTCAGGGCCCTCACTAGGCTTTACACATGCTGTAGGCCTTGGCTCGCCTAAGCACCGCAGCAGGTGTGCTGCTCTTCGCTGCTCTCTGAGCGTCAGCACGCCCTCTGCTCAACTCTCAGCTCAACTGCCTCTAAAACACTGACTGCCTAACTCCACCCTCCAGTATATATATGTCCCTGACGGGCTCCCTCTGCTGGTCTGAGGTGGTAGGGTAGAGGTGTGTGAATGTGTGAGGGCCTCTTCTGGAGAAGTCCATCCATGCACTCTTCTGGGTTCTGTGGCACTAGTGCACAGCAGGGCGCCACAACTTCAAAAACCATCTACAGAATGTGAAGAGAAGCCAAAGGACTCCACGGAGGTTTATGAGGAAACTAAGTCAGCTGCCCATGCTGATAACGGGATAATGCAAAATCTGAAATTTTGCATTCCCAAAGAATAAATAAACCCAAAAATATTTGTTGAAGGAATTCTTTGCCTTCTTTCTTCTGAAGAGTAACTGATCAGCACAACTGCCAGTTATCACAAACTCAGTAATCTCTTCTTATTCATATTTTTTCCTGATACAAATGCTAAATAGTACTAAAATAAAAAAAATGCTTGTTACTCATCAGGATACAAGTCTGTGCCTCTTCTCTGTTCACACAGATACTGTAGGCTGACCACAGGCGGCATCATCCTGCTTCCAAAGACCTTAACACCGGTCGTAACATCTAGATGATGCACAGTCATGGTCACTTTTGCTAGATCTGTACATTGTCCAAGTTGAGCCTTGTAGGTGTCATCTACATGTGGTCCTACGCATTTTCGTTTATGGGGGACCCAACTGTTTCACTTAGTTCAGGCACCTGTGGATTTCTGTGTTTGGTTTCATCAGTATCTCCATGATTTATGGCTTCTGGTTCAGACGGACCTACCACAAATTTTGTTTTTCATTTCTTGTACTTTTCCAACAATTTTCAGTTTTTCAGTTTATTCTGACTCAGTCCCCACAGACTTCATTTTTCAGCTTAGTTGCCCCATCCTTGATTTGACACAAACAACTGTTGGGGAATCTGAATGAACATGGAAAGCGATGAAGATGGAGCCGAGATATTGCAGAGATTTTTGGGATCGAAATTTTGGATTTTCCTCTGGATCTCAAGTTTTGATGGTATTTTTTATACTGTAATTTTTTATGATGTTTTTCGGACCATAATGTTTTATCATATGTGATATATTAACGGCCAAAATAATGGTGATTCATCCATCAATTATAAATGATAATAAACTGTATATTAAATATTTTCTTCAAGAGTCCACAGTTTTCCTGCCTCCTGCTTGCTGGGGGGCGGTCCTCTCCTGATTATTTAATGTTCGGACCAGCAGCATGCTTGTTCCTCTGGTCAGAACTATGAACTTTGTCTCTGCAGCATCGAAGGTGGACAGAGACATTGAAACTGGCCAGATCCAATGTCCAGTCAACTTTAAAGCGGCACTTGCAAGCTCTGAAACAATGACTTTGTAAGCACTGCATCCTTTTCTACGAGATTAGCCACCTCTGATAGACTGTCGGGGTGGTCGGTAACTAAGCAATGAGCTGCAAACTCTACAATTAAAAATTTCTCCATTTTTAATAAGAGGTAAATAATAAGTTTAGTCAAGCCATTTAAGTGCAAACCAAATTATGTCATCTATTTAAGTACATTGATATATATTTTCACAAATGTTGAGTCTTAGTTTTAGATATATTGTCCAAATCAAGCCCAGTGGGCGTCACCTACATATGGCCCTCCTCTGAGGGTTTCAATTTTTGACTATATGAGGCCCGTGAGGTTTTCTATGTTTGGCTTAGTCATGCTTCCCACTATTTTCAACTTTTGGCTTTGTTGGATCTCCGCAGGTTTGGGTTTTTTGTTTTATTGGACCCATGAGGAGTTCTGGTTTTCATTTAAAGACAATTTGTTATCTGATTTATGGTGCCCAAACCGGGAGCAGCATGATTCAGATCCTATCTGCATGATTGTAACCAGATATACACTGCTCAAAAAAATAAAGGGAACACTTAAACAACAGAATATAACTCCAAGCAAATCAAACTTCTGTGAAATCAAACTGTCCACTTAGGTAGCAACACTGATTGACAATCAATTTCACATGCTGTTGTGCAAATGGAATAGACAATAGATGGAAATTATTGGCAATTATCAAGACACCCTCAGTAAAGGAGTGATTCTGCAGGTGGGGACCACAGACCACATCTCAGTACCAATGCTTTCTGGCTGATATTTTGGTCACTTTTGAATGTTGGTTGTGCTTTCACACTCGTGGTAACATGAGACGGACTCTACAACCCACAGAAGTTGCTCAGGTAGTACAGCTCATCCAGGATGGCACATCAATGCGAGCTGTGGCAAGAAGGTTTGCTGTGTCTGTCAGCGTAGTGTCCAGAGGCTGGAGGCACTACCAGGAGACAGGCCAGTACACCAGGAGACGTGGAGAGGGCCGTAGGAGGGCAACAACCCAGCAGCAGGACCGCTACCTCCGCCTTTGTGCAAGGAGGAACAGGAGGAGCACTGCCAGGGCCCTGCAAAAAGACCACAAATGTGCATGTGTCTGCACAAACGGTTAGAAACCGACTCCATGAGGGTGGTATGAGGGCCCGACGTCCACAGATGGCGGTTGTACTCACAGCCCAACACCGTGCAGGACGCTTGGCATTTGCCACAGAACACCAGGATTGGCAAAGTAGCCACTGGCGCCCTGTGCTCTTCACAGATGAAAGCAGGTTCACACTGAGCACATGTGACAGACGTGACAGAGTCTGGAGACGCCATGGAGAGTGATCTGCTGCCTGCAACATCCTTCAGCATGACCGGTTTGGCAGTGGGTCAGTAATGGTGTGGGGTGGCATTTCTTTGGAGGGCCGCACAGCCCTCCATGTGCTCACCAGAGGTAGCCTGACTGCCATTAGGTACCGAGATGAGATCCTCAGACCCCTTGTGAGACCATATGCTGGTGCGGTTGGCGCTGGGTTCCTCCTAATGCAGGACAATGCCAGACCTCATGTGGCTGGAGTGTGTCAGCAGTTCCTGCAAGATGAAGGCATTGAAGCTATGGACTGGCCCGCCCGTTCCCCAGACCTGAATCCGATTGAGCACATCTGGGACATCATGTCTGGCTCCATCCATCACGTTGCACCACAGACTGTCCAGGAGTTGGCGGATGCTTTAGTCCAGGTCTGGGAGGAGATCCCACAGGAGACCATCTGCAACCTCATCAGGAGCATGCCCAGGCGTTGTAGGGAGGTCATACAGGCACGTGGAGGCCACACACAATACTCAGCCTCATCAGGAGCATGCCCAGGCATTGTAGGGAGGTCATACAGGCACGTGGAGGCCACACACAATACTCAGCCTCATTGTGACTTGTTTTAAGGACATTACATCAAAGTTGGATCAGCCTGTAGTGTGTTTTTCCACTTTAATTTTGGGGGTGACTCCAAATCCAGGCCTCCATTGGTTAATATATGTGATTTCCATTGATGATTTTTGTGTGATTTTGTTGTCAGCACATTCAACTTTGTACAGAACAAAGTATTCAATGAGAATATTTCATTCATTCAGATCTAGGATGTGTTATTTGAGTGTTCCCTTTATTTTTTGGAGCAGTGTATATTTCCCTGAAACACCAGAGCAGAAAAACATGTCGCCAAGATACCAGGGTGCACCGGGCATTCAATGGAAAAATTAAACTCGTACGATGGATGAATATTGGGTTTCTTCACATCTTCTCCAGTCTGTAAGAAAATGAGCTTGGCCGGGCAAGTAATGACTTTTATGCAACAGCTCATTCTAAACCCTTCTGTCTAACAGCAACATAAAACGATTAGTGCTCCACAGTGCAGCCACTCCAGACCACCATGATGGCGATGGTTATGCTCACCAGTGGTGGTTGTGCACACGCAGGCACAACTCTGTAATATGGCACGTAGGATAAATGTGACTGCTGCTTCTGTCACACCAAATAAAACCAACTCCAGGGCCCTTTTCCATTGATGATAAAATATATATTCCAATGAAAAAATGTACAACGTGTTTCAGTAGATATTTTTGATGATCTTTTTGGGCCCCCTTTTTGGTGAGTATTTTAACTGAACATTTTTTTTAGTATTTGTGGACCCAAATTTTTGATTAATGTTTTGGAACAGAATTTTTATTATGCTTTTAGATTGCAATTTTTGACAACCATTACTAATGGTTGTCAAAAATTGAGGATAGGGCACAGCTACAGGAGGATTTAGATAAATTGGGGAGTTGGGCCAAAAAATGTCAAATGGGGTTCAATGCTGATAAATGTAAGGTCATGCACATGGGAAAGAAAAACAGCAGTCACCCATACATATTAAATGGGAAACCGTTGGGGAAATCTGACATGGAGAAGGACCTGGGCGTCTTGGTTAACAGCAAATTAAAGTGTAGTGCCCAGTGTCAGGCAGCAGCTGAGAAGGCAAATAGAGTCATGGCATGCATCAGAAGAGGAATAGGGGCATATGATGAGAACATTGTTCTTCCTCTGTATAAAGCGCTGGTAAGGCCGCACTTAGAATATTGTGCACAGTTCTGGGCTCCGGTGCTCAGGAAAGACATATTGGAGCTAGAGAGGGTACAAAGGAGGGCAACTAAGGTAATAAAGGGAATGGAGGGACTAGAATACCCAGAGAGGTTGTCAAAATTAGGCCTATTTACGTTGGAAAAGAGAAGGCTTAGGGGAGACCTCATAAACATGTATAAATACATCAGGGGGCAGTACAGAGATCTCTCCCATGACCTGTTTATACCAAGGATGGTGACAAAGACGAGGGGGCACACTATGCGTCTGGAGGAAAGGAGGTTCCTGCACCAGCATAGAAGGGGATTCTTTACGGTCAGAGCCGTGAGACTCTGGAACTCTCTGGGAGAGGAAGTGGTGATGTCCAACTCACTTAATGAGTTCAAGAGAGGCCTGGACGCCTTTCTTGAGAACAATAAAATTACATCTTATGCTTAGTTAATTAATCCAGGGATTTAATCTGACTGCCAGATTGGAGTCGGGAAGTGAATTTTTCCTCAATGATGTAAATTGGCCTATACCGCATGGGGTTTTTTTGCCTTCCCCTGGATCAACGCTGCGGAATAGGTGCAGTGCACAAGAAATAGGCTGAACTGGATGGACGCTTGTCTTTTTTCGGCCTTATAAACTATGTAACTATGTAACTATATGTAATTATCTATTTTTATTTATTCATTTTACTCACTTATATAGCACCATTAATTTCACAGCGCTTTACAGTCATTATCGGCACTGTCCCCATTGGGGCTCACAATCTAAATTCCCTATCAGGATGTCTTTGTGTGGCACCCCAGGGGTCTGGTTTTCCACAGTAATGTAATGTTATGTCTGAGAGCAGGTGGGAGGTCCTTTGGTCAGGCATCCTGTGCATGCCACACCTCCTGCCCAGTCTTGGGAGGGGAAGGACTTCCCCTGTATAAACCCTGGGCTGAGGCAGGGTTAGTCAGTCAAGGAGAGTAGAGACAAGAAACAGCAGAAGCAATATTACTACGAGTCAGGGGCTGGCAGCTGCAGAGCTCGCCCTGACTGAGAAGCTTTCTTACCGGACCCGGCGTCCGAGGCTGTGGGGACTAACTCCTACCCAGCAGCAGAAGCCGACCGGCAGGGGATTTCAGGTCCTCAGGCCCAGAAACCCGAAGGCACGGTCACACGCGTGGGACCAGCACCGCCATCGTGGAGCGGAAGCCATTAGAAGGCCCCGAGTCACCGGCCATACGGGTGAGCACCACACGGTACACTCAGGGACGTGGGCTACTTATATCCGCTTCTAGCAAGGTAGCCAGAAGAGTACAGTCAGTTTGGGAGGCCTACAACTCCGCCTGGCCAGGGGAGATCCCATCTGCTCAAGGACTGACCAGGCCCCGTTCACTAGCAAGTACTCCGGGAGGGTCTATCGTTGTTACCAGTAAAGACCCTGAATTACACCGCACCGTCTCTGAGTGGTTCCTGCTACCCCCATCATCCACATCTGCTGCCCTGAGGCCATACCCCTCCCGTTGGGGGTTATACCATCTATGCTGCACCATCCATCCACCGGCCTCAGCGGACTGTCCTGCAGCGGCAGCTCCATAGCTGCATTCAACGGGTGGCGTAGTCGTCCTACATCTACCGCTGTTACATCGCCGCTCAGTTTGACTCCCTGGGCACGGACCGGGTCACCGCCACGAGACTACAACCCTCAAGAGATCCGGCTCCGGGTAAGCTCCCGCGTGCGCAACGCAGCGCGACACAGGCCCAGGGGCGCGTCAACTTTGGCGTAGCCGGCAGGATTTCGTGCCCGCAACCACTGGGTACTGCGTGCCTGAAAAAGAGACTTTTCAAACTTACCTGTGGTGAAGATTCCCGCCATCCGGCGCCATCTTCAGCCTTCTTCCCGCCATCGGTGAAGTTTCCCGCCATCCGGCGCCATCTTCTGCCTTCTTCCCGCCATCCGTGGAGTTTTCCCGCCATTGGACGCCATCTTGAGGACGCCGCGCGGGAAGAAGAGGGGCGTGGACTCCGAAAGCGCGCGAGAACTGAAGCCCCGCCTCACGTCCGGACGTTGCGTAAGGTCCTGGAAGGAGCCCAGCAGACGCCGACGTCACAGGAGCGCGACGGAAGGTCCTCAACCCTGACGATCCACTGCGGAGCCGCGGCCTACGGAACAGGATCATCGCAAGGTAGGCCACGGTCCACTAGGGGGGAGGAAGATGTCGGATACGGAGGAGAGCTTCACTGCCTCAACCCCCGCCAGCGCTACCGCTGCTGCAGTTATGCCCTTCACCATGCCCTATATCCCGGGAGCAGCTTGGCTACCCCAGTACTCAGGGGAGTCACATACCCTGCATGACTTTAGAGAAAAGCTGGATAGCCTCTTCCAGGTGTACCCCCTCACAGAAGAGCAAAAAGTGAGCATCCTGGTGGCCCAACTAACCGGGGCAGCCAAAAGGGAAGTAAAATCCTGGCCACCTGGGAGGAAGACTGTCGCAGGGATACTAACCCGGCTGAAGGACACCTTTGATACCCGCACGTTGGAGGATTTGAAGTGTATAAATTGTTTTATTTATGTTTATCTGTGTATTGTTGCTTGTGTATAATTTTGTGTTTCCAGTTATTTTTAGGAATCCTTGGTGGATTTACCGGGAATCCTTGTACATAGTTGGAGCGTAACCCAGGATGGACTAGAGACTGTTAAGGACTCGGGGTAGGACAGACCCCTACCTGGTTACGTCTCCCTGTTTTGGTGAAATGGACACCTTGCTTTCTTCAAAGACTACACTCGGTTACGGACATGCCGTGACCACCTTTATGTGTTTCTTCTTATTGTACTATTATTGTTGTTATATCTTGTTATGTTTTTTTTCTAAAATATGTTTAGTCCCGGAGTACTAAATTTCACTAGGGGGGAATGTGGCACCCCAGGGGTCTGGTTTTCCACAGTAATGTAATGTTATGTCTGAGAGCAGGTGGGAGGTCCTTTGGTCAGGCATCCTGTGCATGCCACACCTCCTGCCCAGTCTTGGGAGGGGAAGGACTTCCCCTGTATAAACCCTGGGCTGAGGCAGGGTTAGTCAGTCAAGGAGAGTAGAGACAAGAAACAGCAGAAGCAATATTACTACGAGTCAGGGGCTGGCAGCTGCAGAGCTCGCCCTGACTGAGAAGCTTTCTTACCGGACCCGGCGTCCGAGGCTGTGGGGACTAACTCCTACCCAGCAGCAGAAGCCGACCGGCAGGGGATTTCAGGTCCTCAGGCCCAGAAACCCGAAGGCACGGTCACACGCGTGGGACCAGCACCGCCATCGTGGAGCGGAAGCCATTAGAAGGCCCCGAGTCACCGGCCATACGGGTGAGCACCACACGGTACACTCAGGGACGTGGGCTACTTATATCCGCTTCTAGCAAGGTAGCCAGAAGAGTACAGTCAGTTTGGGAGGCCTACAACTCCGCCTGGCCAGGGGAGATCCCATCTGCTCAAGGACTGACCAGGCCCCGTTCACTAGCAAGTACTCCGGGAGGGTCTATCGTTGTTACCAGTAAAGACCCTGAATTACACCGCACCGTCTCTGAGTGGTTCCTGCTACCCCCATCATCCACATCTGCTGCCCTGAGGCCATACCCCTCCCGTTGGGGGTTATACCATCTATGCTGCACCATCCATCCACCGGCCTCAGCGGACTGTCCTGCAGCGGCAGCTCCATAGCTGCATTCAACGGGTGGCGTAGTCGTCCTACATCTACCGCTGTTACATCGCCGCTCAGTTTGACTCCCTGGGCACGGACCGGGTCACCGCCACGAGACTACAACCCTCAAGAGATCCGGCTCCGGGTAAGCTCCCGCGTGCGCAACGCAGCGCGACACAGGCCCAGGGGCGCGTCCTTTGGAGTGTGGGAGGAAACCGGAGAACCCGGAGGAAACCCACGCAAACACGGGGAGAACATATAAACTCCTTGCAGATGTTGTCTTTGGTGGGATTTGGTGGGTGCTAACCACTGAGCCACCGTGCTGCCCGTGCTAATTATGTGTACATTTTTTGTTTATTATTTTTACTTTTTATTATTAAAACTATATCATTTGCATTTTTTCTAAGTCACTCTTCTTTATTTCTTCTTGTGGTATTTGCTGTTGGTTTTTGCACCAAATTCATCAAAATGGTGCATGCGGTTGATGAATTTTGCACAAAGTAAAAAATTATATTTTGTCTGTCTTTAACCATTTTAGATTTTTTTTAGAGTTAAAGTGTCCTGTTTTGCAAAATGTCGTAAAAATTGCTTAAAAAAAAAATCCTGGCGCGCATAAAATCACTGTGGAAGAGGGGAGTAGGTGACCGGAGTACATTTGCGACAAATTTTACAATGCTTTGAAAAATCACAAATTATAAAAAGACACAAAAATCTATATAAAATAGAATTCAAAAACAGGAGTCGCAAATGGAAATATTATTTTTGGCCCAAACAAAAAAAGGCGCAGAATGCCAAAAACTCAACAAAAAAGAGGTGCAAATGCAATAATGAATATGGCCACTTGTTTTGAGATTGATTTCTTCTTTTTTTTTTTTTTACTTTTTTTTTAACAAATTTGGGTGATAAGTGTTCCCTGTGCTAGATGTAAGCCGCTCGGTCTGGAAAAAAAAGAGTTAAAACAGCCTAATAATGAGGTTATCAAGCCCGATTACAGACATACCTCTCTGCAGAGTCTGATATTCTGCAATTTTATCATTTCCAGACCACATGGCTTCCAGGGAACAGTGATACCGGCTGGTAGGCTTCTCTCCTGCTCAGTTGATGTTTTGTAATGTTAATTTCTATTCTAATTTTGATGATTATGGAGTAACCCTTCATTATCCTGTGTGTAATATCACTGTATCGCCATTTGGCTGTTATATTGCCGCACTACTTTGTGCTCTCGGTCACTGTTGTATGACTTTGCGGTGGTTTAGTGACATCTAGTGCCACCTGTCCTCATCTGCAGTAGATCCATTGTCAACGGAATATAGACCTCATATATTATCACCAGTAGGAAGTGGAGGCAATGGCAGAAAACAGTAGTTGTCTGACCTGGTAAGAACATGAACGCATGAATTTAGCAGTCACTTTGGCCGACGCACGTCGTGACTTTGTGACATCACGGCATCAGGATGTCGCGACGTTCATCGCTGAGATTTAGTTGGTTGGATGAAGACTGAAGTAGCTGAAGATGTCTGTCCCAACACCTAAAAAAAAGAAGGTACCGGAGCCGCGGGGAGAGATCGGATTACTGGGTGGGGAACTGCGATGTTGGGACAGGTGAGCGGCAAAGTGAATATAATGTTCACAAATTTTGTTTCATTGTGCTCTGGGGTCTGGAGCACGACAGGCAAGTGGCAAAGTCAGTATAATTTTTCCTTCCCAATGGAATCCAGCCCAGGCAAATTGCAAAAGATTAGGATTTTTTGGGATAAAATTCGAAAAACACACACCAAAGTATCAGTGATATCAGATGTGATCAATCCCTTTTTACTAGATAGGCCCCTCCACTCCGCCAATGATAAACTGACCCGACCAATGTGCCACTTCTACCGCCCTTTGGGTACCATCGGTTTGACGGGTCACCTTGGCCTTCTATCAGAGGACGATGTATAACCCAAATCACATTGTCGCACAGTCACTTCCAAAAGGCAAAACTTATTTTGTAGGGGAATGCCGAGAAAATCTAAGGCAGTCTTCAACTCACAAGTCTACGAGTGGTAACAAAGAGTGACTTTCATTCTGGAGGTCCTGACGTGTCATCACTTCGCACAGCCAACACATTGATTTCAATGGGAACTGTACAATTCTTACTTTTCCCAATGATGGCGCTGTAGGAGAATTGAACACTTGCTCCCTAACAGTTTACAGCAATGGGGGTCGAAGCGATCGGACATTCTTTCATCATCTAGTATCAGGGAATCCTTCCAACCAAAATGGACAACCCTTTTAGGATCATGAGAAACTTTGAGTCAATGGTGTCCAACTTTTTGGCCGAACTTCACCACGGTTACTGTAAATATCTATACCTCACTCTTGATACAATATGGAAATGAATTGATCTGTAATTAGATTTGTTCTGTTCTATTTGCTGTTTTATACTGATGTGTTTTCTTATTAAGCAGATCTCTTGCCATGTATTCGATGGAAAATCGGAGCTGCTCCTCATGGTTAATGTCATCGTCCCCACAGGAGAGTGCAGCGGCAGGGGGTCCCATAATGTCTGACTGTTTAGAAGACAGAAAGAGACAATGAGGACGAGAGGAATAAAGAAAGTGCTGAGAGCATGGAGAGGGCCCATAAGAGAGGATCTTGCCTGTCTCTGGCCAGGGGTCCTGCATGCTCAATGGGGCACATTGACTGATTGTCTCATTGACATTTTCCTCATCTTTCAAGTGCTGACTTTGACATTTATTAGACAGGCTGAGTGTCTGGCAGTCAGTACCAGGCAGGTGGTTTCTTTGACTCCAGCAGTCTCTTCTTTGTCTCTTGGACAAGCAGAATCTCTTCATAGCTCACAAATCTCACAAGAGAGAGAGTCATTCTGGAGAGATTCTAGATGTTCTCTCGCAAAAAGAGCTTCACATTCGGTGCGTATGGAGGGTGAGTAGATACCGGCTGTTTCTTAGGTCAAGTGTATCAACCGTCTCATTCTATTTTTTTAGCGTTAGTCATGTTCATATTTATGGTTTCTTCTTGGCTATGTCTCCATGTCATCGTCTAAGTTTTTTCTACTCCTCCGTTGACTTTGATCTTCCTCTATTTTGGGTCAGTGCTTGACATCAAAGTGAGATGAAATGTCTCTTTTTTGCACAATTGATTGGTCTGTGATCCCCAAGGGTTTTCTTGACTCAACTTTCTATTGTTTTTGGAATTTTCAACTTTTCATTTTTTATCCTAAATTTCCTT